>NC_045427.1:40554038-41183323 GCF_902635505.1 Sarcophilus harrisii | reverse complement strand
AAGGGGGAATGTGTCCAACAAAGGATGAGAACCGTGAGGAACAATAGTGAACCCTAATACAAATTTTTCAAGTTGAAAGCAGAAAACACATTAACTACCTTTTCCTTAATCCCCAATTATCCTTTTTTTCTTTTAATCATATTTTTCTCCTACACAAGTAAAACTTCATTATAATAAAATCCACAGGACATCCAAATTATTTTATTGAAGTTGAAACTGCATTACATTGACTAGAGTACTAGAAATCACATTCCTAATTTGCAGGACCTGGGGAAAAATAGTTAATGCCATGCTTTCCATAGTGAATCACCAAGTAGAAAAATGTTCTTTGAACCAAATGCTTGGTCTCACTTCTCAATACTTAACATTTAACTCTTTTTGTGTTCAATTTAAGATGATTTGGGAGAACTTCTTGGGAGGGAAGGGAAGAGAAAGTAGGAAGGAAAGAATGAAGAGATGGGAAAAAGGAGCTATGTGGGGCATATATTTGCTACTCAATGACCCCCAAAAATAAAAATACCTTTTTCTGGGTCTACAGTATCAAACCCACACATTGATACATTCTTTATAGTGATAGTTACATGGGAAGGGACTGAATTTTACTCATTGTAATAAATTTGTTATAAGCTGATCAACAAAGCTTCCAATGAGCCAAATGACAGACCACAGAAGTTGCTTGAGGAGGAGACACATTCTATTCAGGAAACCTCTAAAGAATGATAGATCCTACTCCCAGCTGATGGTTCACTTAAATAGAATGAAAATATAATTCAACAAAAGATTTGGACAGTTGCATTTTCAGCTTCTTGTAATGGGTTACTACTACCTCTGGAAATACAAAACACTCCTGGTTGTCACTATGTTTGTCGGAAGCAGTCACAATATTCAAACTCTTCAGTTATTCAGTCTTCAGGGATCCTCTTTCCTTTTTAACCAGTAGTGAATTCAAACTGCAAAAAAAACAAAGCCATTTGTAAACTATGGGAGATAACACAAATCTGAAGACTCAATGTACTGTCTCTTGAGAGCAAAACCTGTACTGGGAGGCTTTGGCTACAAGAGGGACACACAGAAATGTTAAGTGTAGAAACTATTTCCCCAAAACGGGAAAACTGGGGGTTTCTAGAAGCATTCATCAAGTTTTGCCTGTCTACAAATCTACAAGTAGCAAAGTAAAGTATAGAGAATAGAGGTAAAGTGGTAAGATTGTCTAAAATTACAAGCACATAACCCTCCCTTCTAATGGCTAAAAAACCCTACTTGTAGAAGTTTATTGGGAAGTCTTATGCCAAAACAAACTCAACAAAATTTTTTGTAAGTATATGACTGGAATGAAATTGGTCACTGGGGTCACAGACATAAACCTCTAAGATTAAATGAGGCATTTGCTTTGGTTTGTAGGGAGAAAGAACAGGAAAAGTTATAGGGGCGAAAAGGGGGTCTTTCACTAGGGATTTTGATCTTCTCAATCCCCAAAAAGATCAGATTTCCCACATGACTAAGGATCCCAGCTGCCCTCACTATTTAAAATGTCTTTAAATCCCAGGTCCTTTGTAAAATATTTAAGTGATTTTTGTGCCTTCTCTAGTCAGTAAGAGTAGGAAAAGGAAGCTACTTCAATGAGCAGAGAACCTGTGAAGTAATCTATGGAGCTTAGCACTTACATATCAAACATATAAAAAATGCTCCAATAATTAGCCTTATTTTTTTAAACTAAAAGCCTTCACTGTGTCCACAAACTCAACATTAGGCAGGAATAGTCAAAAAAAAAAAAAAAAAAAAAAAAGCAAAATAGGCAATGTCTCATGATAAGAATGTTGACCTGTCTGGCAGAACCCTCAAAGCAAAAAAAGCCACCTCATTTTCAAGGCAGCTAGGTGGCACCGAGTTGGGAAGACTCATCTTCCTGAGTTCAAATGTGACCTTAGATACTCACTAGCCATGTGACCCAAGGCAAGCCACTTCATTCTGTTTGCCTTGGTTGTCCTCATTTGTAAAATGAGGAAGGAAATGGCAAAATACTCCAGTATCTTTCCCAAGAAAACTTCCAAAAATGGGACCAAGAAAAGTCAGACATGATTGAAATGGATGGGTGAGTTTCCACACTATATCCAAATGATTCAACTTAATTCTTTCCTTCTAAAAACGGGTGACATTTAAGTCAAAGGTGAAATAGACTTTTGAGATCATTTTGTCCACCTCATTTTACAGATGAAACAGTTGAAGAACATTAACTGATCTAGGGTTATAGAAGTGGCACAGACAAGGCTAGAGAGAACTCAGGTTTCCCAATTACCAGTCCAGGGGCCTCAGCTCTGTTGCCTCTGATTATCATCCCCACCTAGAAAAGAGAAGTCTTCAAATCCTTCCAGCTCTCCCACCAAGGTCAATTTAGGAAACTACCTATAAACAGGTTGGATATCAAAATTCCGCTCCAGAATTTGCTTTGACCATCCTACAAACATTCCTAGTTGATGCTCAGTATGAGCCAGACCTCCAACCCCAATCACAAAACAGGGATCACAGCTTCAACAAAAAGAAATCCAAGTTTCTAAAATAGAATTTCCAGGGACTTCACCTGTTTGAGAATAACAAATAGTTTATTTGTTATAGATCATTTGGGAATAGTTCAACATTGGTCTGTGTCGAATAAGACAAAGGCCATTAATTCATTCCCAACATAAAATTCATTTAAGAAAAAAACACCAAAAACCCCCACTGTCTTACTAAGAGGGATGTAGTCAGGCAGGTGAAAAGACTGGACACAAAAGGAAACATTTCAGCAAATCTAAGAGCCTCTTTAATTGGGGGGCAGGGGAAACTCTCTTCTCAGAAAATCAATAAAGTAATACTTAGCCAATAGAGTCAAACTCTCTAGAAGCAGAAATGGCCAATAACTGGGAGTAATGGAGATGACAAAGGACTTGCTAAAACAGCCACTCTTCTGATAGACATTTCTTCTTGCTCATTAAGGTCTTGCTCACCTCACACCCCATTAATGATTGCACAGTCAATGCTTTGTCGTGGCCAACTAAACCTAAAGCAAATCTGGCTAACCCTAGCTTCACTAACCTAATCCAGCTCCAGGGTCCTTTCTGTGTGGGGAGCTACACAGCATGCTCCATAGGAAAAGGTATGGTATTTTCTGGGAAAAAAGAAAGGAAGCCAAGACTACCAAGGGATTTGTGGAAAAATAAGAAGTGAGCAATCCAATCCAACTTTAAAGTGATGCTGAAGGGCAGCAAAAGACAAAGGAATAGCCAGAAACACAGTAAAGTTTTAGAAACAATAAAATTATTTCCAAAATCCTGGGTTGTAAACAAGTTACAATTCCCACCAGATCTATTTTGCTGCTTTACACAAAGATTAAAAAACAAGATACAAAGCAAAGATACATTTATACACCGAGCATCGCAGCATCCCTCCCTTCTCAGACAAGATGGGTTCTGGCCCCTCCTGGGACCCCCGAGGTTCCTCATCCCTGAAGGAATCACCCTGCCAACATGCCAGAGGAAAGAGGTCGATGAAAAAGTGTCATTAAGCCACCAAAAGACAACCGTGCTTTCCAATCTTGGGTCTCAGCAAGAACCACCAGTCTATACAAGTTTCATTCACAGCCACCACCAGGTCTGTGAGGAAGCTAGCACTGGCTCCTGGATACTAAAGGCCTCCCACAGATCCAGCGCTGGCTCAGAGTCCAAAGCGGGCTGGGGTCCGGCGAGGACTAGCAGGCTCCCCTTGCTCCTTCCGTCCAGGCGTGTAGATCTTAACAGACCTAGGAGACAGAAGGCAGAGTTGGCCAGGAAACTGAGGACGTTTGCCCCAACCAAGAAACCCAGAGAAGCCTTGGATTATGGTTCTCTTTCCCACCTGTACTTTGGGATGCTCTAAGGAATAAAATGTCTGTGACATGTTTCCTTATTTTTCCTTGGTTCTTTTTTTGGTTGGGAATATGGATTTGGGTCATCTGCTCTATGACACCTGAGGGCATTTAGCCCAACCTACTCATATTACAGATGAGGAACCTGAGGCCAAAAAGAAAGGGTGTCAGACTGAAATTAGAAGTCTCTGTCTCTCCATGACAAAAGAAATCATCAGCAATAGGGGAAACCACTAGCTCCCTGGAAATGAGTCAGCTTCCCAATAAACTGGGAAAACATTTTTATATCCAAAGGTTCTGATAAAGGTCTCATTTCCAAAATATATAGAGAAGTGACTCAAATTTATAAGAAATCAAGCCATTCTCCAATTGATAAATGGTCAAAAGATATGAAAAGACAATTTTCAGATGAAGAAATTGAAACTATTTCTAGTCATATGAAAAGATGCTCTAAATCACTATTGATCAGAGAAATGCAAATTAAGACAACTCTGAGATACCACTACATACCTCTAGATTGGCTAAGATAACAGGAAAAGATAAGGACAAATGTTGGAGGGGATGTGGGAAAAGTGGGACACTGATACATGGTTGGTGGAATTGTGAACAGATCCAACCATTCTAGAGAGCAATTTGGAACTATACTCAAAGGGTTATCAAACTGTGCACACCCTTTGACCCATCAGTAAATGGGTCAGTGTCTCTACTGGGCCTGTATTCTAAAGAGATCCTAAAGGGACCCACATGTGCAAAAATGTTTGTGGCAGCCCTTTTTGCAGTGGCAAGAAACTGGAATCTGAATGGATGCCCATCAGTTGGAGAATGACTGAGTAAGTTATATGAATGTCATGGAATATTATTGTTCTGTAAGAAACAACCAGCAGGATGATTTCAGAGCAGCCTGGAGAGACTTACATGAACTGATGCTACGTGTAATGAGCAGAACCAGGAGATCATCATACAAGTCAACAAGACTATACGATAATCAGTTCTGATGGATGTGGCTCTCTTCAACAATGAGATGATTCAAACCAGTTCCACTTGTTCAGTGATAAAGAGAGCCATCTACACCCAGAGAGAGAACCATGGGAACTGAGTGTGGATCACAACATAGTATTTTCACTCCTTCTGTTATTGTTTGCATTTTTGTTTTCCTTCTCAGGTTTTTTATATTCTTTCTAGATGCGATTTTTCTTGTGCAACAAGATAACTGTATAAATACGTATACATATATTGCATTTAACATGTATTTTAATATATTTAACATGTATTGGAATACCTGTCATCTAGGGGAGAGGGCAGGGGGAAGGAGGGGAAAATTTAGAACAGAAGGTTTTGCCAAGCGTCAGTGTTGAAAAAATTACCCATGTATATGTTTTGTAAATAAAAAGCTATAATTTAAAAAATTATATTAAAAAAAAATTAGGCAGCTCCCAAGTTTCCTGTCTGACTGAAGAACCTCAGATTGCAGAAAAGTAGTCACCCTTTCCAAAACCTCAGTGGGGGCAGGGTTCTCTGCAGCCTCTTTGTGGCCATCTTACCTCCTCTCAAGATCTCCCATGGGCGGGTGGCTATCACTTTTGGGTCAGCTTACCAAGAATGCTGCCTTTCTGTGACTTCTAGCCAGCATCGAGTTAATGCATCATCTAGAAACACAGAAGCCCTTTCGAGCCTCCAAATCTCTCATATCCTGCCTCACACCTTCCCCCCTCACCACAGTGCTTTCCAATAAACCTTGGATGGCACAACCTCCAGCTCCCTCACTAGCACAGCCACCATGAATCAAATTGTTTTTAGAAACAGGACATGCTGAGTTCGAGCAACTATCTAGAAGTGGGAAGAAATAAACAATAACCAGAAGCTGCTTCACGAGGTTCAGAAAACATTCTTTAAAACACTCTCTTGGGGCAACTACATAGTGCAATGGATAGAGCACCAGCCCTGAAGTCAGGAGGATCTGAGTTGAAATCTAGTCTCAGATACTTAACACATCCTAGCTATGTGATCCTGGGCAAGTCACTTGATCCCAATTGCCTAAGCAAAAAAACAAAACAAAACAAAACAAAAAAAACCCTCTCTCTTGCCCTGAGGATGGTGGGAGGCCACAAGACTCTCCCACAGAACAAACAGGGCCATGACCATGTTCTTTCTAGCATTTGGCAATGTGGCATTTGTGAGCCAACTCACAAACACCAAGCTTGTAAACTCCTCAAGAACCAGAATAATGTATGCATTACTCTGGAAATTCCCTTAGAACTAGGAAATCAAAAAATATTAACTAAACATGATAAAATTTAAAGACAGAGGCAGCCAAATAAAAGTATAGAGTAGTGGGCCTGCAATCAGAAGCCCTAAGTTCAATTCCAGCTTGAACACTAGACATGTGACCTTTACGAAGTCATTTTATCTCTGCCTACCTGTTTCCTCAAGGGTAACAAAGGAATCAAAACTGCACTGACCTCCCAGGGATGTTGTGAAAATCAAATGAGACAATCACCATAAAGCGCCAAGTCCAGTGCGTGGCTTATATGGGCTCTTTTTCAATTTCATTTCTCATTCCTTTAATGAAGTTTGGAATAATCAAGGATATCATTTGAGTTTTGCTTATTTGACTGCCCAGGCTTCCCTTACTTTCAGAAACATTCTTAATTTATAAAATGAAAAAAAAAAAAAAAAATCACACCAATGAAAAACATTGTACTCCCAGGGAATTTTCTTAGATGGGACAAAAATACAAATTGAGCATCCCAGCCTCCCCAGTTCTGCTAATGGAACAAAGCCTTCTGCTTAGAAACAAAGCCCAATTTCTTCTTGCCTGATATTCACACTGAAAGATCTTGGTGTATGACTCCTAAACTGGGAGAAATGGACATGTGCTTATGACCACCTTTCACTATGAGCCTTATTGTGATTTCATAGCACTTTTCCTTTTAGTCCAGACTGGAAGATATGGCAAACTTGGCCCACTGCATGTCATCCTGGGGCAGACGATACATGTCTTCTTAATGTGTCTGGACAGACATGATGAAGACTACGACACAAGGGTCAGCAATGGGAAGATGTGCTCTTTATTGTAATGAGTCATCCCACTGTCCACATGACCACTGACCCAGCCTCCCTTCCACTCCCTTCTCCCCTACTCCCTGTGAAGAACTGAATCCATGTCCATTTTCTACAGGAACTTATAAGTCCACAGTAACAGAACAGGAAAAGAAGAATAACCAATAATAAGCTCCCACAAAGCATTCACTGGCCGGGTGTGAATCCCACTTCTGCCTCCTTCCCCAGCCCCTGCTCACCTTACACTGCCTAGGGGGTTACGCTTTTCCTGCTCCTGTCGTCGCGCTCGTAACTGCTCTTCAGCCAATGCCATCTCCTCTTCCATAGCAGATGCTTCCTCTTTGGCCCGACGGCGGTTCTCCTACAGAAGAAAAGAAGACAGAGACTAATTCAAATGGAGATCATCTGATAAAATATATCTTAACACATCCTAGCCAACTTGTCACTAAGGGACATTTTAATGTAGAGGCCCAGAGTCAAATAAATTCGCAGGATTGTTCCTTGCACTAACGATGAACCCTACAAAGAGGGACACACATTCTTTCTCTTTCTGTCCTTCCTCTTCATTTTCTGAGGTTGCTATATGTTTATTTCTCCTAAATCAGAGCTGGAGAACTCAACCCTGACTCAGAGACGGCAGAGTAGTCTATTCTTCAACAAAGGTCTGTTTACTGGATGCCTGCCATCACTCCAGTTGCTATTTATATCCTCCCTATAGAGCTTATAAAAGAAGACTCAATCATTGACCATTGCTCCTTATCCTGCTGGGGAAATAAGACCACATGAGAAAAAGCAACAAACTACCAAATGTTCAATCTGGATATAGCCTAACTGGGTGGAAGCATTCAGAGAAAGGACAGATAAAATGTAAGCTGATGTAGTCAGAAAAAGATCTCTGAAGAGAAGTGATTTGATCTGGATCCTGAAGGATGGACAGTCAACTTGGCTGGTAGAAAGCAGAAAGGAGAAGATATTCCAGGCAAGGCAAAAGCATGAAGCTAGGAATAAATACATAGAAGGACAGGAAGGAGGCAGCCTGCTAGGAGTGAAAGGTCAGGATAGAGAGGAAAAGGAAATAAAGTTGAACACAATAAAGCAAAAAAAGAGATTATGGAAATCCTAAACTGATGAGTTTGAATTGAATTAGTTATGCAACAGGAAACAGTCACAGGTTCTTGAATAGATTTTTTCCTGGTGGGAAAAGGAAATCACTCACCTGGCGTGATTTGCCTGCATGTTTAATGCTATAAAACATGGGGCCCAACTCTGCTAGCCACTCCCCATCCACAGCAGTCACACACTGCATGTACTCCTATAGAGAAATACAGAAATCAAGGTGAATGCTGAGGTAGAAGCAGCTTAAGCCAGGACCCAAGTGACCCTCAAACCCTTAGTTAGCTATCTTCTCTCAGAAGATATCTTCTCACCAATTCTAGGAAGCATCCCAGGGAAACCAAAGCAGGTGGGCAAAAGTTCCAAACATCATTATATTTCTACTTATCCTAATTTCTTCTCTTCACAAACCAAGATGACAAATAAAAAGAAAAAGGCCACAGCACAAAGAAGAGCCTACGTTCTTTAAAAAAGAAATTAGGCAAGATCTGCTTTCCCAGGGCAATAGAGTTACTAACAATTCTGTGTAAAACATCTGTCACCTTCCCTCAAAATTTTTCATTGTGATACAAACTCAGTAAGTCTCTCCATTAAACTGAAATCATAAACAACTTCCCCAAGCTAAAATTCTGTAGCAAGCAAAGACAATGAACGATTTCATATTCAGCGCAGACAGCTGGGATCACAACAGGGCAGGCTTACCTTTGTAGTCATGACCAATTCATGATATACAATGTAATCTGGAGTATACCCCATTCCAAAGAGAGAGCTGGTAGGATGCAAATGGCAAGGCATTCCTGTCCGGATATTTACATATTCTCCAATTCCCTAGGGGAGACATTTATCAGGTAGATGCCTTAGGAGACTTCCCCAGACCAATATAATTATCCCCTCCCCTGAAAAACATGTCCATATTACAGAGTCACATAGGAAAGGGTCAAAATGGGAAAAAGAAGAAATCTCCTTTTCTCTATATCAAACAAGGAAGGAAACGAGAATCCTCTAACATCTGAGGAGTATCCCCTGCTCTGCTCTGAGCTCACCTTTAGTTTGGCTGCCTGGTGAAAATAGGCTGCACAGACACACTTCCTGACAATGTCCCAGTCAGTGCCACAGGAAGCCAAGCTCATCCGCTGCTGAACCATGATATCCTTCAGCTGGGCCCGCACCTCTCGAACCTGTCAAGAGACACCGTGTGAGCCAGATGGGCCCTTTTGTGGCAAAGCCACGCTCAGAACTGCCGAGTTAGAAGGGAGCTCAGAGCTCATCCAGCCTAACCCTCACCAAAACAGAAAACCCATCTGTAAATGCTCTAACCAGGGGTCCCCTGACTTCTGCCGGAATACCTCCAGGGATACATAACTCGCTACCTCCAGAGGAAGCCCACCCTACTTCTACAAAGTCCTAATTACCAGCAAGTTCGTCCCTACTTTAGGCTACAATCCATTTCCCTCTCACTTTTACCCACTGGTCCTGGTTCTACCCTCCAGGCCAGGCAGAGTAAGGCTGAACAAGAAAGAACCAGGAGAACCAACCAAACCAAGAACTCTAAAAGGCATCTGACCTCTGATTCAATACGATAATCAAGCTTGGACTGAGCAAAAAGATTAAACATCCTGTCCTCTTGGGAGAGGAGTGGAGACTATGGATAAAGAATGTCAATTTAAAATTTCCAATACATTTTGATTCTTTTTTCTTTAGTAAAAAAGACATGGGAAGTGGAGTCACATCAAGTCATATTATAAAATGATAAAACAAAAGGCATTAATAAAACTCCTTTAAGTCTGTTGCCCCTTCCAAACTATATGCCTCAAATATTTGAACACAATAATTACAATCCCCTTAAGTTCCCTCTCCTCCCTGGCCAGCTTCCTCAGGAGGTCCTAAAGAAACCTGGTTTTCTGAAACCACTCTTTTCATAACAGGTTGGACCAAACTAACAATAATCTGAAGCACAAAGAGTTAAGGAACCTGATCCCTCTGGCTGAAAGGGTCCTCTTCCATGTTAAAGGTCCCTGCTGTTTCTTTTGATCTCCCCTTTCTCCTCATCCCACTCACCCTTACATTAGACATCTATGCTTATGTCATATCCCTGCCACTATAAAATGAGGTTTCTGAAAACAGGGCCTATTATGTTTTATCTGTATATCTTCAACTACTTTCTAAACATCCACTTTCTCTTCAATAGAAGCTCTCCATCTTCTAAAAATGGATTATTAAAAGTATTAAAGTATTAAAAGGTCCACTCATATTCTCCTATCTACTTGAAAAAGTGCTATAATGTAGGGGGAAACAATTGATAAATTTGAGAAGTATTTTAGTTAAATCTATCAAATCTACAATTCTGCATATATACTTGAGACATAAATTTATTAGTTTTTAAATATGTGGTTACAACCCCTAAGGAGAGTATCTACAAAATGTTCTTCCTGATAAATCTTCAGGACCACCCAAACAGAATACTTAATGGTCCCCCAATGACAAATTACAAACTCTGTTAGAACAGTACTTTCACCTGATTCCTATTATTTTTTGTCTGATCTCCCCTTTCTCCTCATCCAACACACCCTTGCATCAGATATCTATGCTTAATACCCTTTGATCCAGCAGTGTTACTACTGGGATTATATCCCAAAGAGATTATAAAGAAGGGAAAGGGACCTGTATGTGCACAAATGTTTGTGGCAGCCCTTTTTGTAGTGGCTAGAAACTGGAAACTGAATGGATGTCCATCAGTTGGAGAATGGCTGAATAAATTGTGGTATATGAAAATTATGGAATATTACTGTTCTGTAAGAAATGACCAACAGGATGATTTCAGAAAGGCCTGGAGAGACTTACACGAACTGATGCTGAGTGAAATGAGCAGGACCAGGAGATCATTATATACTTCAACAACAATACTAGATGATGACCAGTTCTGATGGATCAGGCCATCCTCAGCAACGAGATCAACCAAATCATTTCTAATGGAGCAGTAATGAACTGAACTAGCTATACCCAGAAAAAGAACTCTGGGAGATGACTAAAAACCATTACATTGAATTCCCAATCCCTATATTTATGCACACCTGCATTTTTGATTTCCTTCACAAGCTAATTGTACAATAATTCAGAGTCTGATTCTTTTTGTACAGCAAAATAATGTTTTGGTCATGTATACTTATTGTGTATCTAAGTTATATTTTAATATATTTAACATCTACTGGTCATCCTGCCATTTAGGGGAGGGGGTGGGGGGGGGGGTAAGAGGTGAAAAATTGGAACAAGAGGTTTGGCAATTGTTAATGCTGTAAAGTTACCCATGTATATATCCTGTAAATAAAAGGCTATTAAATTTAAAAAAAAAAAAAAAAAAGATATCTATGCTTACATGCCAGACTCCTGCACTTTAAAGAGAGGTCCCTGGGAGCAGGACCTGTCAGGCTCTATCCGTGTCTCTCCAAGGCCTAGATCTATACTGCTCACCTGAGCCTTGCACCTCACCTTTCTCATGGCCTTGGCATGGATGAAGTGTTCATTACACCACAGAGTGGAGTAATTATTGTTCTTCCATTGTAGATATACATTCAAGTACGTCAAATGATCACTCTCAGGGACCGCAAATTTTTCCCGAATTTGATCACTCTCCTCTTCTCGGCCCTGGGGAGAAAATTAAGTCAGAGACCTTCAATATAGTGGAAGTCCAGGCAGATTGCAACCTCACCCTTCTGAGTGTCAGTAGCTCCTCTGTCCTCCTCCTCCCCACCCCACCCCAATTATCCACAAGATACTATAACTGCTGGGGTGTACACAGAACAAAATTTCTCAAAGATATTTCCTTTGTTTTATAGGAAAAGAAGGAGACTGCCAAAATGACTCTTACTCTAGTATTTGCCAATTCAGTGGCTTCCAGGAGTTAAATACAAGAGACAACTTTCCTACCTTAGGTCTATAGAATATGGCTGGGACTGAGAGCATGGAAACAATCAGCAGAATCTCAGAACTACAACCCATGTCACAGGAGACAATCAGCATCTTAGAGAGGGCTGGGTCCAGGGGGAACTCCACCATCAGCCGCCCAGTGGATGTAAGACCACCTAAGAAAAGGCAGCACAGACATCAGTGTGATAGGGATACTAGGATAAAGAAAAAAGAGAACAGACAACTTTTCCTGTCTTTTTAGGTTCCAACTACTGTTACCTGTGTTATCCATAGCCCCTAGGATCCAGAGTTGGTACATAGAATTCAACATGTTGTCTTCTGGGGGTGGGTCCATAAAATGGAACTGAAGCAAGTCCTGGACTCCTAAAGATTTGAGCAGCAGCACGACATTAGCCAAATTAGTTCTCTGAATTTCAGGTACTGTTGTGGTCAAGAGCTCATTTTTATAAGCACTCTGGGTATAGAGCCTGAAAAGAAATAAAGTTGAAAATAAAAAATTTTTGTCACCATTGTGGGACCAGCTAGGTTAATCTCTTTTAACTTCTCACCTGTGTATTTCAGATTAGTTTCAGAATAATTTCACACTACTTCAGAACAACTATTAGTATAAATTTCTCCTATTCCAAAATCTTTATTAAAATTACCTGCCAGACATAGACAAAATACAACTGAGTCCATAAGATGACAGAAAACACACAAGGTAAAATATTTATGAATTAACACCAGAGAACTCAAACATTTGAGCTCATATTCACTATCCTTGCCCACAGTCAACTTCAAATGTCCACTGTGGCAATTATAAGAAGCTAGAAAGCTTGGGACTCAAGGTCCAGCTAAAAGGATTCCCATGCCAATTGCTACCCAAATTATCACCTAATCCCACAAAAGGTGATAAATTCTGATTCTACCAAGCCACAGGAAAAGAAAGTATTGGCACAAGGGGTTTTTTTGGGTTTTTTTTGTTTTGTTTTGTTTTGTTTTTAAGCCAGAAGGGCAAAAGATATTCATAAAGTTCTGGAAACACAGTTAAGAGTGAGAGACTGTCCTAGCCAAAGCCCCTAGTCCTAGCTCAGCCTAAAGAATCTGTGCAGAAGTAGAAGCCAAATACTGAAGATTCGCAAATCTTTTTGAAAAATAAAGACTACAAAGTAAATCATTCTGAGTAACAAAGATAACAAGAGAAAGAACTTCCTAGGTCACAGCAGCTAAATCAATAGAGATGATAAACCAAACAGAAAGAAGTCATCAAAAAGAAACTAATCTGAGAGAAAAGAAAAAATCCTAAGAGATTTTTCTCATTTTATTTTTTAAATTCATTAAAATTTATGAAAAAACTCTAATGACAGAGCCAAGTGCACAAGATTAATTTTAAAATTAGTTCTGTAGTAATGCAATCATTCACCAACTATGCTATAACCCAGACCATCCTATCCATCTATCATACCTTTTGTAGTGCGGCTATCCATGGAAGAACTACCTGAGGTCGGTCTCTTCCACTCACCACCAGTAGCCTTACTTCTCAACAAGGATGATAAGCTATAACTCAGAAAATCCTTCTTTTCTAAGCTCAACACAATTTCTATCACATGAGGTCAGAGCAAAAAAAAAAAAGCAGCCCCAGACATCCCAGCAGCACCATTCAGGACATTTGCAAGCAGGCTCCTACCTGAAGCACTGACCTGGGCCCGTCCTCCCAGCTCTCCCGGATCGCTGGTTAGCATTGGCCTGACTAATGGGGTAGATTTGTAGAGCATCCATCCCAATCCTGGGGTTGAAGACCTAAGAAATGAGGCATAAGAACACTCATTAAAGATATAACAAAAAGAAAAAAGGGAAGCAGTACTAGCAAGGACAAGATATCATAAAGGTAGAAATAGCCTTAGAAATGAGAGGGAAGGAGGACAAAAACTTTAAGATCATGACAGAAAAGGAAATCAAGACTGAATGCTCAGAGCCAGAAGTCTTCAGATACTTCCACAGAGAGATATAAACAGCCAGGAGCAAAGGAGCTTCAGTTATATGTCCCAGATTATGAAGGCATAAACACCGAATATCCTCCAAGGCCAGGAAACTCAAACTCTTGAATGGATTCCTCCAGCCCAAACATCAAAGCATCTGGGAAATCACAGAGGGCTCACCTCTCACCTTTAGTTTGCAGTAGCCAGAATCAATAACAAACATGATGCCATCCACAGTCAGGGAAGTCTCTGCAATGTTGGTGGCCACAATACATTTCCTGACTCCATCTGGAGCCTACGACACAGGAGGGAAGGAAAGTGATTGGTCCCTCAAATGGAAACAAAAAGCACTTCCCTATCCATCACATCAAAGCAATAATACAGTCCTCTGGAAAACATCAGGAGAAACAATGCCTTTATTTAACTTTACTAATGCCTTTATTTAACTCTCTTCACTATGGGGCAAAGAAAAGAGGCACCAGGTCCCAAAGAGATTCTGGCCAAGATACCTTTTGGAAGATCTTGGCCTGGAGGTCAGAGGGCAGCTGGGAGTAGATGGGAAGCACAGCCAGGGCTGGAGCATTCTCCAGTTCCTCCAGATGTTCCACGATCTGATCAGAAGTCACCTGAAGGACACAAAGACCCTGGATTATTACAAACAGGCTGAGTACATGAACCATGGAGTCCTACAGCCAGCAGGTCAGGCAGGAACCCCTCACCTCAATGTCCTCTTGTCCAGGCATGAAGATGAGGATGTCCCCGGGAGCCCCAGAGAGGTGCACCTGCAACGACTGCTTCACTGCAGCTTCCACGTAATCCTCCTGAGGGGTCTGAAACATAAAACCTTTCCAGTCCCCTCAGATTCCTCCACAAGCCAACTTCCCCGCTCTTGTACAGAGCTCTGCACCTTCCCTCCCCCCAGCTATTATAAAAAGGACAAGCTGAACCAAGTCGTCTCTGATCTTTCCATCTCACCTCTGCCTTTCTGGCTTCCATTACGTTCCACCTCCTATAGGCAGCCTTTCCCAACCTCTCTTAATTCCACTGTCTTCTGTCTTTTAATTAGTTCTGATCTACCCTCTAGGCAGCTTGTTTTCACACTATTGTTTGCTTGTTGTCTCTTAGACTGTGAGCCGCTCAAGAGCCAGACTTTCTATAAGCCCAGCACTTAGCATGGTACCTGACACATAGTAGGAGCTTAATAAAGATTTATTAATTACTATGAATCCAACAATCCACTCTATTAACTCTAGAATAACAGCCCAATACCACTTTGCCCAGAATGCCTACTCTATTATTCTCCAATTTTCTCTTTTTCATCATTTAGGCTAACAAAAACAACCAAGATCTCAATACCTTGCTGAAGAGGATATCAACAGGGAAGGTTCGGCCAGGAATGTGAAAGATGGGAACATTGCCAAAGAAAGCAGCAAATTTCTCTGCATCCATAGTGGCTGAAGTGACAATAAGCTTCAGGTCAGAGCGTCGAGCTACTACCTAAATGGGAAATATATGTCAGGGGCCTGGTCAGAAAGGCCATATGTCCTCCGAGACAATGGGCCCCATTCTTCCTGTAAGGCAACACAATCCCCTACAGCAAGGCTCTAATTGAATCTCAAGATTATCCACTAGTCTCAAGACTGACACCAGAAATCATGAGACACTGTAGTTGAGCAGGAGCCAGGAATCAGAAGCAATAAATGAACCTACAAAATCTAAGCCTGAGGCACAAAGTCAGAGCATCTTCATCAAAGTATCCTAGTCAGGCCATATTAAAAAAAAAAGTCACTTCATCTTTCCCAAAATGCACTCCCAATCCCTTCCAGACTAATAGAACAACCCTCCTTTGCTGCTAGCTCAAGTAAACCTGAACAGTGTAAAGAGGAAGTCTGTCTCCCTCCCCTATCCTCCCCCAGAAAGCCTCACCTCTCGAAGCAAGCCAAACAGCACATCTGTGTTCAGCGAACGCTCGTGGGCTTCGTCCATGATAATGGCACTATAATGATCCAGGTCGGCCTCTCGAAGTGACTCTCTAAGCAGGATCCCATCTGTCATGTACTTTATCACAGTGTTTTCAGAAGTACAATCTTCAAAGCGGATGGCGTAACCCACCTATGAAAGCAGAGAGATGACCCCATGGCTTTGGCTGGCTCATGAGTCATCTTCTAGTGACCTCCTATTCTAAGGCTGCCTCCAGGATACCTTCAGGCAGGACTCAGTAGGTCAATAATGAATCACCAAGGTAAGAACCCAAATACTTCAAAAATTTCCCCAAATGTCCCTTCGCATCTGCTTACCTCCTCTCCAAGGCTTCCTCCCATCTCTTCACTAACTCTCTTGGCTACTGACATGGCAGCTACACGCCGGGGCTGAGTGCAGCCAATCATGCCATAGTCTGTGTAACCATCTTCATGTAAGTACTGAGTTAGCTGAGTGGTCTTTCCACTCCCTGTCTCCCCCACAACTATGACAATGCTGTTGTCTCTGGAAGGCAAAAGAGGTAGAAAAGTTAATGAACTTAACTGGAAGGAAAAAAAACAATGTTCAAGAAAGAAAAACTCAAGAGACACCATTTCTAATCCATGTTGCTTGGAAGAAGCCTCATACAGAAATAAGCCATTTGTTTAAAAAAAAAAAAAAAAAAAAAAATTTAAGGCCTCTGAACTGAAGTAAAAACAACAACTACTGGGTTTCATTGAGATTTTCAGGGAAAAGTAGGCAGGGACAAGATCTATGATTTTCCTTGGTACAGGAAAGTCCAGGTCAGGAAACTCCCTCTACCAATGCAGGTCATTTTCTCTACAATTTCTGGTCTTCAAGAGATACCCAGATAGGGCATCTGTGATAGGCATGGCAGGACTTGAACCTAGGTCACCCTGACTCCAAAGCTGGATCTCTTTCTACTACACTAGTAAAAAGAAACCTATCTGAAAAAAAGCAGAGTATACTTTTGCCTGAAAAATACAGCATAAACCCCACCAATTCCTCCTTTCTGGATGTGTAATAATGAAAAAGAGGGATATGTTCCATATGAATAGAAAACTCAGGAGAAAAATACCAATGCCCCATGCCCAATGTGACACCAATAGGAACCATCAAAATGAAGGTTTGGGTGCAGGAAACTGCACGAGCACTTAGTAGGAGGTTGTAAAATAGCCCTTTCCCTTTTTCACTTCTGTGAGAATAGGCAAAGCAGGAAGGCAGAGGGGGCGTGAGCCCGGAATGCAGAGGAGACACAAGCTTGGCGGGCAGAGAAGATGCAAGCCCAGCGGGCATAGTGAGCACAAGCTAGCAGCAGCAGTACCTGACAATGGTGAGCAACTCCTGCTGCACTGCAAAGATAGGTAGGTACTGCCTCTGCTCCAGAATGGACTTCTTTTTGGCAAACTCACTGCTGGCTTCACTCTTCTTCTTCATGTGATTAGCAAATTTTTGCTCCGTCCTACAGAGACACAACAGCGGTCAGAGGCCCATGCCTCCTCCTCTGATGACTTCTGGCCTAGTTTACACCTCTACCCCCACAAACAGGTCAGTGTAGGAAAATAATTAAATCTTGGAGAAATGCTATGATCCAAGGGGAGGACCCAGGTGTCCTAACATTTATAAAAGCTTTTTCTGTAACCGCAAAGATGTTAGGAGGTGGCCATCAACTGGGGAGAGGCCAAACAATTAGGATGTACAAATGTGATCCAATACAAGTGTGCGCTAATGAATTACAAAGGGTCCAGTTTCAGAGAAATCTAAAGTGAAGTGAGCAGAACTGATGTAGGAAAGATTCCAATCTTTGATTCCCAACTCCCCCTAGTTAATGTAAATTACCCTTTGACTCACAAATCCTGGTCCCTTTGAATTCCAATAGAAGATCCCGACCTGTCCCAGCCCCACTCGGATCTGAGCCAACTTTGGGGCTACACCCCAAAGCCCCTCGAGCTAAGTCTCCGACTTAAAAGGGCCACGCTGGGAACCCCTCTTTGCAGAGATTCCAAACATGGTAGCCATGTGAGGACCCTCTGTCCACTGGACCCTCTGTCCAGTACTCTCCTTGTCTCTACCTTCACCTATCTCCTACTTCTAAACTCAGTAATAAACCTCTTTTATCAATCTAGCTCTCCAGGCCAATAAATGCTTTTATTGGGAATTCGCACCACTACTAGACATCATATACCGCCGTATCTTTGCGCCGAATCCAAGGGGGTTGCAGGGGAGCTTTGCTTGACTTCCTGTACCCCAAACCTGCCACTAGACCTTAACTAAATCCTAATTTCATTTAGGTACCCCAAATCTAGACCTCAACATTCAATCTACACCTCAACAGAACCACTTAACAATAACATTGTAAAGATAAACAACTTCAACAGACTTAAAAATTCTCATCTATTCAACAACTTATCACAATTATATGTCCCATAATGATGAACTGTATTCTCACTCACCACCTGACAGAAAGCTGATAAGCTTCAAGACGCATAATGAGATATATTTTTGGATGTGGACATCATGGGAATTTGTTTTGTTTGACTAGGTGTATTTGTTACAAAGGTATTGTTTTTCATTCCTTTTCTGTTATTGTTGTTGGAAGAAAGGGAGATGGAGGAAAAAATTAAAGATTATTGATTGGTTGAAGTAAATCATAAAATTTACATAGAATAATATAGCAAAGAACAGCCTCTCAGGCTTGAAGAAAAAAGATTATCATCTTGAGAACAGGTCTCTGAGAACATATTATCCACAAAATCAAATAAAACCAAATAAGGAACAGAGGAAGTCACATGCACTAACTGACAAATTCATTGAATTTTCCCATGCATGAAAATAATCTGATCAAAACTAAAGCAAATAAACTGTTAATTTTTGGATAACCTAACATAGCTACCTCTGAAACTGGTAATAGTATATAGAATCAGAATTAAAGAACCCTCCCACTTGGTTCAACTACGGTACTTCATTCCTTTCTGATTGGAAAAAGGCTTCAACTCCAAATCAATATGACAAAAATTTTGTGTGTGGGGGTGGGGGGTGAGGGGTAGGAGAGGTGTTTTTTTTTTTTAATCTATCTAAGACTTTTCTCTGGAAAGCCCATGCATCTTCATATCCAGTGAAACAGCAAGAAATGTAGTGACCCATCTTCTTCACATGAAGCCTCAATTTAGCAATCCATCAGCTCATACAAGTTTTGACATAGTGCTTTTTCAGGGGACTGTACATGTGAAATTCTAGGCTCTAAATAAGGTTAACTAAGGCTACTTTTTTTGTCATTCAACTAATTACTACAAGGTCATTAATAGAATGTGTGATTAAGTGCATCAAGTAGAGAAAAGGAAGAAAAAAAAATACACGGCTGATCATCTCCTTAACTAAGAAAGACTAGCACAGGGCCCATATCATAGTCCAAAACTAGATAAGATCCTGTAAACTTTATCCTTGATAATATTAACAATCTTGAATTAAATTTCTAAGAACTGATGTGAAGATGAGGGAACAAGGGAGAGAGCAAAAGTCCTTTTTTCTTAAGTTCAAAGTGATATTATACTTTCTGAGTCAATGGTCCTTGAATTTTGAAAACATTAGAAGTTAGTATTTCCCTTGAAAGGCCCTAACCTCCCAAGAATGGATGAAAGACAAATTCAAGGAAGGACCATTCTAACATCAAGGACCTTTTCTTACCTGTAGTCTACTTTGCCATCTTCTGTCAAAGGTTTTTCTGGTTCTTCTTCTTTCTTGAGGCCCATAATATCTCCCAATTTGGTACCAGCCAGTTCCCAATGCTTGTGCTGGGCCTAAAATATACAAGAAAAGTGGGTCAATTCCATCCAGTACTACTAGTATGTCCATAATTTGCTCATTTGATAAATAACATTCAAAAAACATTGGGGAATCAATGAATCCCAAGGCCTAAGTACAAAGAATTAAGGTGCCTGAGCCCTTGTGGACTCTTAACATACAACTAGGGTTAAGTTAACTAAAGGAAAGAGGAAGGCAGTTCAGTCTTCCCATACAAGATTCTTGCCAGGTCTCAATAAGAACACTTCTTGTGAGGCCCAGTGAAGACCAAGGAGGACTTCAGAACAATTGTACCTAATGCTCACCATGCAATTTCCTCAATCCTATGAAACCAACCTTTTTACGTTCCTTTTGTTCCCTGTGCTTGCGTACTGTCTGGCTTCCTTTTCGAGCAATAATGGCCAAGTCAGAAGTAGCATCCTTAACTGGAATAACAGGCTCTGGCTATAGGAAATTATGAAAAAGAGAAATTCCTCTTCAGTCATGAAATCTTTCAAACAATAAAAGACAACCATTTCAGCGTCCTTATTGAACTATTAAAAAGGTGTTTGTTTTTTTTCCCTAAATTCACTCATCTACAGTAGCTGTATGCTAACTTTTGTACAAACACTATAATAGCTGTCATTGGAGATACATGCTCTTTGGTTCCAGTACTCATATTTCCTCTCCCCATCCAGAAAAATCCTTACTTGTTTAGTAAAAACAATGCGCCCATCCAAAAAGGGTGGCACCAAATTGTGCACCAGCAGATGCACCTTGGCTGCATTATCTTCCTCAAAATCTTCATCTACTTCAAGTCGATGGACCACACCACTGGTCAGCATGCGGTTAGTCTCCCAGCGCTCATTATCCTGTGGGATTCCAAAACAGTCAGTAAGTCAATAAAGAAATGGTCAAATGTAGGTTATCTTGCTGATTCAGACAGAACCCTACTTAAACAGAATTAAAGAATCACAGAAAGGAAGGCCTAGAAGGGATAAGCCCAGGGTATCCCCACTATAATATACCTGATAAGTGGCCATCCAGCATGTAAGGAGGAAGCACTCGCCCCAATCTGAGGCAGTCCATTCTCCAGCTTTATTATCTTGCTCGCAAGCCTAAATGTCCACTCATTGCCCTCTGGGAATCCAATACAAGCAGTCTTATTATCCCTTCCCAATATGCCAGCTCTTCAAATACTTAAAAGACAGCTCTCCTCTCTCTCCTGAATCCTTTCTTCTCCAGGTTAAACATACTCAAGATCCTTCAGACAATCTTCCTATGCCAAGACTTCTCACAATCCTAGCTGCCCTCCTTTAGACACTTCCTGGCTTATCAATTTTGTTAAGCTGTGGCACACATTAAATAAGAGCAAAGTACAAAGGAATTATCAAATTCAAATTCTCTTTTTCAGAACAAATGCTGTCTGACAATAGTCCATAATGACCTCCTCCATCTTATACCTAATCATCAAAACTTCAATAAACATATTTGCAAAATGAAACCTAAGGGATAAAAACAGGAAGCAAACTCTGCAGAATCTGACTTATAGTTCCTTATAGAATTAATTCATTTATTCCAAGTTTGCATCAGCAAACCACTCCAAATCTTTAGTTATTCAAATCACAACAAGCTTCTCTAGAAAATGTGCATGCTTTGCCAACTATGAGCTGGAAGAGATAATCAGAAATCATTTCATCCAATCCCTTCATGTTATAAATAATCTTACTTAAATCAGAGATTAAACTGAATTAGAGAATAGAATTTTGTGTCAATTTCCCATTAGCAGCTTCCAACTGAGTATGATGGTATGTTTTATTTTTTTTAAACCTCACATGGCTCTATTCTTTAGGTAACATCATCGATCTTACTTGAATAATGAAAAAAAAAAAAAAAAATTTGTTCATGGCCCTATAACCTAGAAATAGCCCATTTACATGACCCATATGCTGTCATCAGGGTGACTGGTAGATTCTAAGTTGAATTTTCCCATCCCTACCTCATTGATTTGTCTCCGCTGGGCTGAAATGCGTTTTTGTTTTTGTTTGTGGAGATGCTGCTCTCGTTTCTTCACATAGTCTTCTGAAGAATAAGCCAGTGGGTTATGAAACTCATCATATCCCTCATCCATCATGTACCAGTCCCGATCAGCTTGCTACAATTTAAAAAGAAAAAGCAGGTATTACAAGAGATACTGCCTTTGAACAGGCCAGTTATTATGCCACAGAATGAGGGAGAGAAGTACAGATATTTGGTGAAATATTAACAATGTTTAACGGATGCACTGTAATGTTCTAGGAGATGATGCTCATCAAGCTCTTGTCCTCTAATTAGTCAAGTGAAAAATTCAGGGAAGGAACATTATGACACAGCAATATAAGGTATAACAGCAATTCACAGAAACACCACATGGTGGCGCCAACACACAACAAAAACAGGCAGCTGGGTCTGACCTCATTATTCCAGGATCAGCCCAGTGATGTTCTATGAGCAGCGAATTTCATAACTTCCAAAACTTGAAATTATTCTAAGAAAGTAACTAAAATGTTCGTAGCCATTGATCCAGAGATTTCACTGCTAGGAATGTGTCCAAAGATGTCAATGACAAAAAAGCCCCATATAGAGCAATCTATTTATAGTAGAATTTTTTTTGTAGTGGCAAAGAACTGGAAATAAAGGAGATACCCAAGGATTAGGGAATGGCTAAACAAGATGCAATACATGGATATAATGAAATATTACTGAGGTGTAAGTAATAACAATTGTGATTAACATAGAAAAACAAAGACTAAATTGATACAAAGTGAAAAAAACAAAATTCAAAGAAACAATATTCACAATGATTTCAATAAAAATGGAAATTACGAGACTGGAAAAAACTGAACATCATAAAATGATGACCAAACTTAGCCCCAAAAAAGCATATGTATGGTAAAACACTTCCCTGATTTTTTTCAAAAGTAGGGACTATGGATATGGAATACTATCAATGGTTAAATTTTTTTTCCAATCTGTGAGATAGTTTTGCTGAATTCTTTTCCTCCCTTTGATACAAGGGAATGCCTTTTAGGAAGAGGAGAGAAGAACGATAACCTAAGACATGCAAATGCCATTAAGAATAAAAGATACCACAGGCAAGCAGTTGTACCTTTTAATCTTAGCTAATGATAACAAATATCTATATAACATTTTTTAAGATTTACAAAGAGTTTGTATACATTATTTCATTTGGTCCTATCACTCAAAAAAGTTGTTCACCCAAAGTTTACTACAAAACCTTTTTCTCAACAAAAAGGAACCAGAAATAGTTTTTACCCTCTGGTCATCTTCCCACTGTTGCCGCTCCTCTTCGGTGTCAAAGGAGATTCCATCTTCTCCATCTTCCCGCCTTCCTGAAAGATAATGAACTATTAGCAACAAATGGTATCCTATCTCATTCTTAAGTCCTCATCCTGTGAGAAAAGGATACCCCAGAGCAGTGAGCTCAAACTCAAAGAGAAATAAGGGTTACTAGTCTGTACATAAGGACTCCTATAGACTGCATATTGGCTTAATTTTAAAATACAATATTATGTGCTTTATTGTATTTTTATTTTGTTAAATATTTCCCAATTAATTTTATTCTGGTTCTAGCCACACCTGGGAGTGTTTATGTGTATGACATGTCTACACCAGATCATTATTCTAGAAACATGGCCCTCATTCACTCAATCTTATTATCTTATCTTTCCATTCCCTATCACAATCAGCATAGTTACCTCGGCCTCTGGAAAGCCGAGGAGTAGACCCTAAGTGTCTTCTGTCATCAGCCCATTCATTGTACTTGTACGATGGGGTAGGTAGAGGTGTGTCATCTGGGCACTTGCTCCTCACAGACCTAGGGAAAATACATATTGATAACATTAACCAACATCTTTAAACAAAAAATATCACTCGTGTTATTACATTTCCCTTCCAATCATCTTTTCCTTCTATGACAGATTTTTTGGACTTCATCATTTTTAATGGTCCTATTACAATCTAACATCCTTCTAACAATTCTTGAAGTCCTTCAAGTGAAGCTGTACAGTTAGATAGCAGTGGATAGAATGACAGATATGGAATCAAGAAGCTGAGTTCAAATGTGACCTCAGACACTTACTAGGTGGGTGACCTTCATCTGTAAAAATGAGCTAGAGAAGGCAATGCCAAAAACCACTCCAGTATCTTTGCTAGGAAAGCCCCAAAAGTGGCCATAAAGCATCAAATACAATAGAAAAAAATGAATAACAAAAATAACAAGTGAAGTTAGGCTACTTGGCCCAGAATATTACCTTTCCTTATCACGAGTGGAAGAAGTACGGTGACTCCTCTCAGAATCCCGATAAGAAAGTACCGGGGAGGGTGATTCCCACTGAGAACGTCGGGAGCTACCATATGCACTATCTTCTTCTTCCCAATTAGAACGGGAAGGGGTTGCTGCATCTAATACCAAAGTAAAAAAAAAAAAAAAAAAAAAAAAGATAAATAATTATTCAATTTCACATCTCATCCTAAAGACCTTGAACTTAGATATAGGTTAAAAAGTACAAAGGACCTAAATGCTATTACCACCAAATCTGGAAGATACTCAGATAGCAAGCAATGAGAAAGTTCAAACCACCAAAGGGAAATGAGATTCTTATGAGTTACCTACTGTTACATGTTAACTAACTGGCCAACTTACCCCTGGGTCGATGTCTTGGACTCTCTGGCTCATTCCTCCTGCTGCTCCGCTCTGAACCACCATCTCGGTCTGATCTACTGCTGTGCCGACTCCTATCCCGTTCATCTTCAAAAAGTTGGGTACATATCAGAATGTAAACTCCTTGAAAGTAGGGATTGTTTTACTCTATCTGGAGCCTTAGTGGCTAGCAGTGAGTGGTACACAGTAGGCACTTAATAGATGGTTGATAACTGTTGACATATATAACTGGCTTGCCCACTGCCTAGCCTTGAGGGAAGGCTGACCTTCCTGCTACTCACCAATAACCAAAGTCTTTACCTCTATCTCTCTTCCGGTCATAGTCTCGGTCCCGAGTTCTCTCCTTTTTCCGGTCCTTTTCTTCTTTGGAAGAGGCATAAACACCATGTTCTCGCCTTTCCCGTTCTCTTTGTCTGCTTCGCTCCCAGAACTCTTCACTTACACCACCAGGATGGGATGGTGTCTCTACGCGGGCAGCTCGATAATGCCTGAACCAAGAGGAGACACAAATTTGCTACTAAAAGTTGTTTGTCCATAAAAGCTTTTGGTTGCTCCAAACAAGCATTTTGCCCATTAGCCTGCTATCTGCTCAGAAGAACAGTCTTATAGACAGCACTAACCAAGACAGGAGAGTTTGGGGTTCAGTTCTCATCTTAACTACCAAAGTCTCCACCTGATCTTGATCAGGTGATCATGAGAATGCCTAAGATTTTGTGATCATTACTTAAGGACTGTTGGTGGAGGACATGA
This sequence comes from Sarcophilus harrisii, assembly GCF_902635505.1. NCBI lineage: Eukaryota > Metazoa > Chordata > Mammalia > Dasyuromorphia > Dasyuridae > Sarcophilus > Sarcophilus harrisii. Next base: position 41,158,155 of record NC_045427.1, on the reverse strand, counting down.
AGTTTCCAAAAACAAAAAAACTAAGGAACAAATACAAGCTATTTTAATGTACCCTTTAAAAAGTTCATCCCCTTTTGTTCTACCATCCAATTGATTTTACCTGTCTTTCCTGCTGCTTCGACTGGCCTGGTCACTCCTTTCCTCCTCAGAATCCTTCTGATCATCCTTGCTTTCCTCCCAATCCTTGTAGGAAGAAACTCTGGACTTCTTCTTGTCTTCGCCATCATCCTTTTCCTCTCGCTCCCTCCGTTTTAATGCAGCCAACAGGTCTAACCCCAGCAATGAGGGACGAGGTGCAGGGGCTTTGAAAACATGCTGCTCACTCGATGCGCTTTTGGTCTTGCAAATAAGGCCGCCGACCTGGGTCTCTTGGTCGATGCCTTCTAGTCGATGAATGGAAGCCTCGCCATCCTCACTGGTGTCTTCCATCACAGGCTTAGGGAATTCTCTGAAAAAGCAAATTATCAGGCAACAAAGGTTAGGAGGGAAAACATTTGTTGTATATTCAGAAATGAATATACAAAAGGACTACTTTTGACCCACATGTATAAAAAGAGCCCCAAAGGATAGTCCTCTAGCCAGGAGAGGCCAAATGAAGGCAAAGTCTCTTAAATAAACATACCCCCTCCTCCCGACAGGAACCAAAAGATGACCATCCTCCACCCTTCTAGAACAAAACTAACAGGGCCCTGGAGAAGAGCACCCCCACGTGTGGTGCCCTTTCATCAGACCTTTACTCTGCACATGGTTATCCAAAGAACGTGGTGGCCACCGAGTGCAGGAATTCACCTAAAGAATCACTAGAATTAAAGGCTCCCGCTCTTCCTTGCTCCTCATCCCACGCTAGCTTTAAATCAGGATCCCCTCTGAGAGCCCGAGAACGGGTACTCTGCCCCTTTACCCAGAGGAGCCCCGAAGGGTCGGGGTCTGCTAACTCGAGCGCAAGGGCGCCCTCCAAGACTAACACTGACAAAAAGACCAAACTCGGGCCCCTTGGGGAGAGTGCGAATGGGAAAGGAGTCTCTTCCTCCTTCTGGGCCCGTTTCCCCACCTCTCAAATGCGGGCATCTGGCCACGACACCTCTAGGTTCCTTTTCAGAGGCTGAGGGTTTTTTTTTAAGCTCCAGTCTACAGGAAACAATAAACTCGATACAACAGAGTATGGGCGTTTATCATCAATGTGCGGTAAAGAGGGGAGAGCCAAACTAAACCAGAGCCCACAAGGAGGAGACAACAAGCGTTAATGAAGCCATCAGTCACTCAGAAGTCGGCAAGCAGTTATTAAGCACCTGCTATGTGATAAGCACCGGGGGGAGGGGCAAATAAGGGAAAACCCAGGCCCGCCCTCCGAGAGCTCACAACCTAGCGAGGAAGCAACCAAGTCCCGACGAGACAAAGTAAACTGCGAAGGGGGGAAGGGAGGGAGAAGACCCCCGGAGGTCCAGAGCCGGGACCCGACCGGCCCGGGCCGCCCCCCCGATCTCGGTCCCTCTCCCTCCCGGGCCGGCTGCCTCAGGAAAGCAGCAGCGTCGGAAAGGCAGAGGAGGTTCTACTAGTCCCGGAGGAGAGCACCCCCAACTTCCCAGGCCGGGACAGGGCCGGCACCCGGAGCCCCAGGACGCAGCCCCTTGCAGGGCCGACCCTGGGGAGAGGAGAAAGCCGCCACTCACCACACCGCCCAGGGGTGCTCGCGGCCGCTCCCCTCCCGCTGGGTAGACGCCAGTTCCGCTAGCCTACTCGTCCCACATCCGTCGCCTCAGAACCCAGCCAAAAGGAACGTCTCGAAAGCGGCCATTCCCGTCCCACAAAGCCCCGCGGCGTCCGCTCTATCCGGCCACCCGCAACCATAGAGCTGAAACAGAGCCATGCTCACCCCCACAGAGAGGAAGTGCTAGAGCGGCCTCTCTCTGCGCTCCAAACACGGAGACTTCCGACTCTCCCTGACGGCCAATCATTCGCTCCCGAATTCAAAGACGAGGAAGCACTGGGAGCCGTCGTCAGAACCGGAGGGCCGACGATTGGTGAATGCAGCCGGAAGTGATTCCAAGCTCGGGGATTTCCGGTCGGGTGAGCGTGAGAGGAAGCGGCTGGTGTCTTCCGTCAGTTGAGCTGTGGGAAGAACCGGGAATCTGAGCGCGTAGCGCGCGCCGACGCCAGGAAACTCGAGGTGGAAGCCGCTTTGCGCGCATGCGCTTCAAAAACGTTCTTCCGCTTCCTTACCCATGAGCCCCGCTCAAGGATTTCTCTTTTAAGCGGTTGCTAAGCAACGGCGGATCGGGGTGGTACCCCGACGAAGCCCTGCTGGTGGGGGCACGCGCGGAGGGGGCTGAGCGCCGGGGCTGACCTACCGGGAGGGCGTGGGTGGAGGTGAGGAAGTTGCATTTCCTGGGAGCCCTGGGTCTGGTCTAATTCTTTGGGCCTCAGTTTCATTCGCCTGTATAACGGGGGAAGGGAAAACGGAGGAGACGGGATGATGTTATAAGGTCCCCTCCCTGCTCTGAGACAGCTGGGGGCCCCCTGGCGGTCACCTCTTACCAGCACCGTTAATTAATGGTACCCATTGGCTGCATGACCTTGGTGGGCTCCATCATTGCCCGTTTGGTGGCCGGGCTGCTCTGAGGATACCCCTAGGGAGTGGGTGTGGGCAACGGCTGACGTCAGTGCTTTGCCGCCTCGGCTGGGTTTTGCGATGGTTCTTGTGGCCCCTTGTCGGAGCCCCTCCCGGAGGGAAGCTAAGGCCGTCCAGAGCTGCCGAGGTGCATTGGCGCTGGGGCTGGCATACAGCAGGTGCTTAATAAATGCTGACTGACTGACTCCACGGCCGCCTTTGTTTCTGCTCGCTACTTGTGGTGCCTTACGGGTCAGGAAAGTACTAAGTTGCAGCAGCATGGGTTACTTTTATTTCTATAAATGGCCCTGTGCGTTCTTGAAAACGTCTGTCTTCAGGAAAGGGACAGGGAGAAGGTGTCAGGGCTTTGCACAATGGATTTACAACCGCGGTCACCGGCAGGAGTTGGTTTGGGAACAGGGCGTGTGTCTTTGTACTGCCTGGCTGTTGGGGGGCCGGGGTCCTTCAGCAGCCCCTCTGCTTTGTTCCAGGGCTGCTGGCGGCCCAGGTCGGGATGAGCCTCTTGCTGCCCAAGCTTACGTCCAAAAAAGAAGTGGACCAGGCCATCAAAAGTACGGCAGAAAAGGTTCTGGTTCTCAGGTTTGGGAGAGATGAGGATCCCGTCTGTCTGCAGATCGATGACATCGTAAGTACGTCTTACACAGGATTCTTTGGGTTATGGGCGTTGCCATGCGGCAGCCCCCTAGAGGTGCCTGATGTGCATAAAATCAAAACTGAATTTTCCTAACTCTTGGTCCAGGGTTTTCTTAACATATACTCAGAAACACATCGCACAGAACAATTAGCTTCTTCCTGTATCATAACGGCTATTTTTTTTTCAATTCCACAGCTTTCTAAGACTTATCATGACTTAAGTAAAATGGCTACGATATATCTGGTAGATGTGGACCAAACCCCAATTTATACCCAGTATTTTGACATCAGTTACATTCCATCTACTGTCTTTTTCTTCAACGGGCAGCATATGAAAGTCGATTATGGGTAAGTGACGTTGACATCACTTTGTTGATGTAATCTTAGAAATTTGCACTATCAAAACAGTTTTATTTGCTTGTTTGATTGAAACATGGTTTTTGTCACGCGACAATCTTGAAATAATTGAATCTGGGAACTTTTTCCCATTTAATATTCTCTCTTTAAATTAGCTCATTTCTAAAAAAAAAAAATTAATTTTTTTTCTGAAAGCCTTAGCTGTTTGCTAAGCATTTCACATAGAAATAATATAATAATAATGAAAAGTGTACTTAGACAGTTATTTATATATTTATAAAAGTAGTATATATACTTTCCCTGCAAAGTGGAAAAAACACAGTATCTTAAAAATATCAAAAAGTACAATTTGACAAAACTTTCCTGAGAAACAGCAGTTTTCCAAAGTATTATTGGTAAATGCCTATTTCCTACATTTCAGTAAAGTGACAGAATGATTTGTAAAATACTATTAAATTTTTTAATCTAACAGATGCTAGATAACTCCTCAAAGTTCCCACTGAGGAATTCTTTAACCTAAAATGTTTAAATATTTGGTACATTTGGTTAAACATTTTTAAAATTCTAGTATCAATAACTTCCGTTTTGCCAAAGAGTATAATATACCTCATTTTATAACTTAACTATCCTTCCTCAACACAAAACTAATACCAGAGCTTCTCATACAAGATGCAAACTCTTTTCATTTATTTCCAGTTCATGATTTTTATAGTCAATATCATTGCCTCTTGATACAATTGAGTTATTTGTCTTTCTGTGCTGCTATTGTGCATTTTAAAAGCACAGGTCCAAATCATTATGGATCATGTCTACTTACCCATGCTCTAGATATAGTGCTTTTGACAATGAAATGTAACTGAGAAAATTTTTAAATTTCTCACCTTTTACATTAGACTTTGAGTTAAATCTTTCAAATATAAAACTGCTATGTTAAGATAACTCCCTGAAAATCATATTCAAAGCCATGTGATAGCCTCCTGTGTACAAAATCTCTCTGATAGTAGTTTGTCATTTCAGATTTTCAGAAAATTTTCAATAAGATGCGTTTGAGGCACTTCTAAATGGGGTTCATTCTTTCTTATCCTATTTCCTATAGGTCTCCAGATCACACAAAATTTGTGGGAAGTTTCAAAACTAAACAGGACTTCATAGATTTAGTTGAAGTAATCTATCGAGGAGCAATGCGGGGAAAACTTATTGTCCAAAGTCCAATTGATCCCAAGAACATTCCTAAATATGACCTTCTTTATCAAGGCATTTAAAACATCAACTTGAATCAAAATTGAAGAGAGAAATGCAGTTGAAACACTATATATAGCCAAATAAGCTGTTGTTACATGATCCTGTTTTACTGAAGCGATCACACACCAGAGAGAAAAGGAGAGAAGAGGTTTGAATTTTACATCAAATTCTAAAATGGTGTCAGACAACTGATTATGAGATTATATTGAAATTTGTTGATATTTGAAGATATCTTGGACCCCTAATTTTCTATCATCTATTCATATTTGGCAAATTGTGCTAAATAGTGTCCGTCTTGGAATCAGGCTTAATTTCTAACCCCACCCCTCTTCTCCCAACTTGCTCTTTCTATCTCATTAGACCCAATTTATCTTTTTCCCCAAATGAATGTAGGTTATTTTTTAACATGGAACTAATTAATACCAGATTGAATTATGCTTATATCAAGAATGAAAACAGTAAATGGCTTTTCCTCCCCTGTAGTGCTTGGCCCTTTTTTTTTTTTTTTTTTTTTTTTTTAAGTAGCTAATGAAACTAGACTCCTATAGTTACTTCCATCTCATCCTATCTTCTAGTCTAACTTGGGGGGGTAAGGGGAAAAAGGAGAAGATAGGTTCAGTAATAGGCAAGTTTTGTTCTAGAACCTTTTGAGTATTTTAATAGCTTGAAAACATTATAAATTTATGCAATAGTGCTCTTGTTTCAAGCATAAAGTAGCAATTATTATTTGTAGTCGTCTGGATGAAGAGTGGTTCTTAGGATAGCTGGTGGCTCAGACTTCCACTGTTCTGTACCTCATCTGATTCAAGCCCAAGCTTGAAACTTTCATAGAATGCGTCTCCCCAAGTAGCCAAAAAAAGGAAACCTAAGAAGCTGAATTAGTAATAGCATTGGATAATTCACTCTATTGACTTCTAGTCTTCTGGAATTTCCTATTCTTCCAAGGCTTCAGTGATAATACTTGTCTTTCCTAAAAAAAAAAAACATATCCCCATTTATACAAGGTTCATTACTCTAGTCATATTTTTCTTGAGGATTTTTGGGAGTGAATCTTTGGAGCACTAATTCCCACAAATAGTTCTTTCTTAATTGTGTGCTTACTTAGGGGAAAAGGGGCTGGACCTGTGATTTCATGGCTAATGAAACTCCAAAGTAAGGAAATTCCCTCTCAGTGCAGGTGTCACTTTCTCTGCCCTCATGTTTTTCAAGGGTTGCCTGGAAGATTGAAAATTTAAATGACTCAGAGCCATACAACCAGTGTGCATAAGAGTCGATTTTCAAATTCTGATCTTCCTTCTTCCAAGACCACTTCTATTATGGTTCCTGTCTTAAATAGAGTAAATCTGTAGTCATTACCTTTCTGTATACTGAATGGATGCTAGCCAATAAAGTAATTATTTTTTGCTGGCTATATTATTCCACAAGCTCTTGAAACTTATTAACTGATGTGAAAATATCAGGTAAACATACGTGTGTGTGTGTGTGTATATAAAGGGAATTTAATAAGGAAACAAAATGGACCTTGGTAGAGACTAAATAATGACTTATGGTAAGAAATTATATTTGAAAAAGAAGGGTATAATTTGAAGGAGGCAGTAGGATTGGGCAGGTGGTGCTGTTGTGCTGTCCATGACCTAAATACTAAGAGAGAGAGAGATAAATAAGAACTTTCTGATCAAAAGTTATGAGATTTTTTTTTCTCTTCTTCCAACCTATGAGGTGTAAGAGAACCTCGATCAGTGTCAAATTGTTAAATTATAAAATGAAACTTTTAAAAATATATATTTATAATATTTTATTTATAAATATATTTATATGTACTTATATGTAAATATATAAAATATTAATAAAATTATTAAAAAAAATATTGTCATAGCTCTTTCCCCCTACATTACCAAACTTGTAGAAGAAGTTGTCTACATTCATCATCTACTCTTCCTCACATTTTACTTCTCAAGCCTGTGTAATGGAGCTTTCTAATTCATCATTTGACTTAAACTACCATCTCAGGGTTGCCAGTGGGTCAGCAAAAATTTGTTAAGCATTTATTCCATGCTGGTGATCTCTTTAATTGCTCCATCCAGTGGCTCTTAATCCTTATCCTGCTTGACTGAAAAATTTGATCTTTTCTACCGTCTCCATCTTTTTGGATTCTCTCTTCCTTGGAGTTTTGTGACATTGCTCACTTCCTGATTCTCCTCCCACCTGTCTGATAAGTTGTTTGCTAGAACATCACCTTTAACCATTCTCTCTCTGGCAATAATGCTTTCCTCCTAATCCCAATTCAATCAGTTGCTAAATCTCTAACTCTAAAACATCTCTCTAACCCCTCCCCTTATCTCTACTCAGATACTGCCAGAGAACAGGTCTTCTTCACCTCTGAAGTGGATTGTTTTGGTAGCCGCTATGGATCTCCTCTTGTCTTTGCCTTCTCCCATCTAGCCCCTCTAAAACATAGGTCTCTGTTGAAGACTTGTTAACTCCATATTGTTTCTAGTGTAGAAAACAAACTCCTCTTGGGCATTTAAAATGCTGGCTCCTCCCTACCTTTCCAGGCCATCTTCCCATTATTCAACCTTTATCTCTGTTCCAGATAAATAGGGCTATTCACCATCATCTATATGCCTCTGAACAAGCTATTTCCCATGCTTGTGATGATCTTCCATTCAAGATCTCCCATATGATTTCTTTCCCAATTCCTCCAATTAATAAGAGATCTGTGAATGTGTCATTTCCCCCAAGTAGAATGTGAGTTTTTTTTGAAGAGTGGGCACTATTTCGTTTTTGTCTTCATATTTCCTAAGATGTCTGGGAATGGAAGCTAGACCTTTAATATTTTTTGCCATTAGATCATGCTGCCTTGTATTCATTAAAGTGCTGAAAACTCAAATTTAAATGGAAATCTTTTCCCCATCTATATTAAATTCATTTTATCAGTAACGATGGAGCTTTGACCCAAAGTCTGTTTTGTCATGAGGGGAATCCTTATTTGCTAGTGGTGCTGCCATAATTTTTCACTTTTTGCTTGCTTCCCCAATGGATTCTAGCCTAAAAGGCTGCCCATATTGTACATGTAAAGATTCTTAATTGACCAAGATTTAAGAAGAGCACATCTGAGTATATTCAAGAAAACACTTTATTATTTGTACTTAGAGTAGCTCCCACTAATTTAGATATTTTGTGTGACATCCAACTTGCTTAGCCCTACATGAAATCTTATTTTGTACAATTCATTCCATGCCTTCAGCTGATACAAACAAACAAAACCAGAGTTTCAGCCTGCCTCCTGTTTAGTTGGTGGCTATTGTCTCTCGGATCCAGTCCAGGATGGAGGGCACTTTCACGTAAACGCCATATTCAGCCACCGCACAGCTCTTGTCAAAGGACAGAATACCTGCTGCGTACCAGGTGTCATCAGCCTCGTCATGGATGGCAAAGGCACTGCCAGCGTCACCGTAGCACGTATCCTCTTTAAATCGGGTCATACCGGCACAGAAAGTATGTTGGTTCAATATGGGCTGAACTCCCACAGGACTCGTTTGTTTCTTCTTTTCTGGATCTGTGCTGCCTTCATAGTGTTCGATGCATTTGTCATTGTCAGCCACAGGCAACATGACGTACTTCAAACGTTCAGTAAAAGCAAAATTGCTATTTCTTCCCCAACCAGACACGTAACCTACACGTCCCACTTCTACATAGTCTTTCTGGGGCAAGCAAATGGGCATCACCTTCTCATTAACAAGTACTTTACTTTTAAGTTTGATGAGTGCAATGTCCACCGTAGAGGAATTGGGATGTAGAATCACTTGGTCAATGTCCACATGCTTCTTCCCCAGGAAAAGCTTCAATGTGGGAGTGATGTCTTCAAGACTGGTAGTTTGGTTGTGACTCAGAAAGATGTTTTTTGCTGTCGTCAGCAGCCACTGGTCACTAATCAAAGTAGCTCCACTGCTGAGATTTTTGTGGGAAACCAAGAGACCTTGCCAGGGAAAGCTACCCTTGGCATCTAGTGAGCCCCCAATGATCCGCTGTACTGGTTTGGCGGGTGTCTCAGGTTTTCCACATACTGATAGAAAAGAAGAGAAAAATAAAAGCAGAAAGATAAAAAGGATTCCCAATTTGTGGGATATGGTTAAAATGCTATCATAATGAAAATACATGCACAAGAAAGATGTTCAAGCCCTAGCCAACAACTGTCTTATTTAAATAACACTCATCATCCATTTGGACAGTCCCTTGAGGTTCATCTGAAAGTTCTGCCCGGGGTAGAAGAGAATTCATAGTAACCTTGGTCATAATTGAGCTTAGGGGCACACTCTTCCCACCTAAAAGATGGAGAATTTGTGGAAGAACCAGAAGGACTTCCCAACTTTATCAGCCGAAAACTACTCAATTATGTACTTAGTTTGGCTACATAGACCTTGTTTCTCTGAGAGCTTCAACTCCCCTTTCTCTTGAGTAGGTCGCAGATGAAATACAGCATTGGAACAAATGTGTGGCCTAGTCTTTCATCTATTCCACCCAATTTGCTTCCCACATTTTTGACTTTATCCCCATAATTTCTGGTGCGTACCTGCTTCACATGTAGGTAGTTTTTCACCAATATCCCACTGTTTGTCTTTATTTAAGGTATAGATTCCTAAGGAAAGATAACAAAAAGTGTTCAAAAAGATTAAAATCAAGCAATTAAATTCTGAAACAGCTACTGAAACTAGAATGAGCATAGAAAAGCTTCAGATATGGAAAAAAAAATAAAAATTGCACTAGGGTTCAGTCACTGATGAATGTATTCATTCAACAAACTTTCTTAGTGCCTATTATGTGAAAGGTTCCGAGAATACAAAATGAAATAATTCCTCAAAGACTTTGCAGTCTAATAAGAGAGCAAGGGTTCTCATGAACCTGCTTTGGAGGTGATCTGCTGAAGGTATGAGCCCCTTCTCAGAAAAATGTTTTTAAATTCATTGTTCAAAAATAGAGATTAAAAAAGAAACAAATTCTACATAATGTAGTTATCAAAATCTCAGACTCCAAATTAAGAATCTCTTCTAAAGAAAACCAAATACATTCATCTAGGACAGAAATTTAAAACATTTCTTTTTTTATCCCAAAGATACTTTTGTATACATGACCTCATTAGATCCTCACAACAGCCTTGGGAAAGAATGGGTGGTAATATCCCTATTTGAAGAAATAGGAGAAGATTTAACTTCCTCAAGATTACACTGGAAGAAATAATTCCTCATGGAAGTCATGGACTTGAATATGACTGTGGATTACTAGCTTTAATCCCACTTCTAAAGGAGGAGTGTTTCCCGTAATGATCATTCAAGGCTTACCATCTCCATTACTTTTCAGCTTATAGAACTTATTACACTTGTAGCGGATAGCCTGCTCAGCGTAGCCATTTTCAATAGGAGGAGGTCTTGGACAAAGCTCATCTGTAAGAAAAGAGAATCAGGTTAAGACATTAAATCGGATCCTCACCAGAGCTCAGAAGAAAAAAAAAGGTCCCCATTGTTCAGTCAAAAGCAGAAAATAAGAAGAAATGGGGAAAAGGCCCCGTTGCCCAACCAAAAGTATAAAATAAGCAGCCACTAAATATTAGGGTCCCTAATACTTTACTTGAAAGTATAAATTAAAATATGATGAGACAGACTTGCCCCAGAATGCAAGGGATTTAACATTGAAAGGAAGATTAGTGTTCTAAGGTGGCAGATTCACTGAGATTGTAATAGCATCGGCTCTATCAAGGCCACACTGTTAAGTGCCATGAAGGAGGGGGCAGCAGGGTCAGTGGCCATCTATCTTGCTTCTGCGCGTCACAACCCTCCAGCCCTCACAACATGCACCTACCTTCTATATCCATGACATCGTTTTCATTTTGGGCATCTACAGACAGCAGTCCGCAGAGAAGGAGGGCAACTACAGTATACAGAATCCTGCAGAAGAAAGTGGGCAAAGTGACAATGATGTCCTTCCTTTCCCCAAGGGATAGGCTGACTCCCAAACACAGACATGGGCCCGTGGCACAAAGCAGAGGAAAAACAAGGCTTTGAGGACCAATTCAGTTCAACAATTAAGTGTCTACTGTAAATGTGCTAAGTACTGCTGATACAAATTTTTTTTTATTCCAATGCTACCCTCAAGGAGCTTCTATTCTACTGGGTAAGAAGCTGATCCTCTTGAAAAAAGATTCCCTGGATCCCAAGTTGCCACCTGCTACAAACCAGCTTGCCACAGAAAGGCATACTAATAGCAATAACTGCTGTTGGTAGGTCCTAATTTCTGACAGCATTCAGGAAACAAAATTTTAAGGGCTACGTGAGTCATCTGTGAATAATTTTTTAAAAATCACTGGCATTTGCCAATTAAGTTTACAAGTCACTTCATGTTCATCTCACTTGAGTTTCACAACACACAACCCTATGAGATAGTAACTATCCTCATTTTTTTTAATCAAATCTGATTTTTTTGGTACAAGAAACTGCTCCACCAATACAGATTGGTGCAATCTCCACAACTTGAGTCTCAGAGTCCCCTAGAGCGCTGAGAAGTACTTGGGCAAAGTCTCATAACCAGTGTGGTCACACAACCAATATGTAGCAAAAAAAAGGACCTGAAACCAAGTCTTCCTGTCTCTGAAACCAGCCCTTTACCTAATACAACATTTTATAGATGAGGAAATGGAAGAGAAATCCCCAAAGTGGAGAATTTCCTTCTCCAGTCACTGAGGAGAGATACTTAACCAGGTCTCTTATCTTGTCTATTCCTCAGATACCCATCCTGATAGTCCAACATACAGAGACGTTCCAACTGAATCTAGATCAAATTTAAGGATATACATCAGTACAAATTTCCTGGAAACCCAATGATCTCAGGCAAACGAACCCTCTCCTTGTACTGTTCGCTTGGGAAAGACAGCCAATGGCATCAAAAAACATTTGCTAGGAAAGAACTGGATGAGGAGTACCAAACCCTCCACTCAGTACATAGTTCATTTGCCCTGTTTGCATTGGGTTGAGGAGAGCATATTTGAATTCTCATCCTTCCATACTTAGTGCCTCAGAGGAAAAAGTATGAGGGGGGAAAAGGAAAAATAAAGAAGGGAACAAGAACACTTACCTCATCTTGGGTCTGTGTTGTGTCTAGAAGAGTGGTGTGAAAGGAGTGGCTGTGATCCTTTTATCCCTCTATTGGTGCATCCAGCCCCTTTTCAGTTTTGCAATTCCACTGACCACACGGCCTTGGCCTTATTGAGGCTATTGGCATTGTCCAATAGCAAAATCACAAACACGGTGGGGGGGAAGAAGGGGGAGAGCAGGGGGAGCTAAGGAATTGCATCATATTTCAGTTTCCCCTTTTATTTTTCCTGGTAGTTCATAGACTTGGCAACTCCATGTCCCTAGGACTCTGCCAGAATTTTTCTTGGAATCAGCTCTTGAAAAGGTTAGGAAGAGCTTTTCTGAGATACAATCTGTTTCTGTAATTTCCAAAACTAGAGATTTCTCAATCATTACTGATCTTTGTAACCTCCTGCATTCTTCCTTAGGTAAGGCCTTATAGAAAGTGCTTCTGTCAAATGTATTTCATTTGCTTCCCATAGATATCTCTGCTGCTTAAAACCAACTGATCCAGCAAGCAATGAAAGAAGTTATTCAGTGTCACTTTATGGATTGCTCTGTAGGAGAAAGTTTGGGCTAGGGACAATGCAAGACCCAATCTTATTCAAATGCAACAGTGAAAAAAAAAAATCCTATGCCGGTCTAGGGGATGATTGAATCTTCAATTTATCGAAGTAAGAAATTTCTCCTCCTTTAGAATTATGATTAGGAACCCCCAAAGAATAATTTCAGTCCAACTCTATTTTAACAAATTAGATTTTTTTCAAAGTACATCAAAAACCTCTGTGCTAAACAATACACAAATTCAAAATAAAAAGACATTCTCTATTCACAGGACAATTATACTCTAACTGGGGAGCTAAATCTGCATATCTTCAGAACACTTAACACAAGTGCAAACTAAAATATTAGAAATGGCATATGGAAACACGGTAGTAGTAATATCACATGATATTATTTTATAGATTACAAAATTTGAATATAGAAATACAATATGTTCCGACCTAGAGCATCAGTCCCCTGCAACCCAGTCAAGCTCTAAAAGCATATCAAACAGAACAGAGATAAAACCAAAGAGATTGCAAAGATTACACAAAAGGACTGCCATCTCTCTGCAAGAACTTCTGAGCAGATACATGCTAGGGTAGATAGAAAGCAAAGTACACAACTATAAAACAAACAGGTACAAAGTGAGTAGCTTGGCCCCACCCCAGGAGACAGGGCTCAACCAGTGTCCAGTATGAGCAACCCTAGTGCTTCATGTTGGCAGAAAACGGGGTGACCTAAGGACCCCTCTGAGAAAGGAAACAAGTGGCGTGGAGACTCAGAGGGACCCAGGGCCCTCAGCCTTTAGGGGAAGTGGTCTAGACCAGCAACCCAAAGACCCCATCCATGGCAGGAGAAAGGGCTAGCCTGCACCCAACCCGGCCTCCAGGCATTGGCCCAAACGATAGAAGGAGTAAGAGGACAGATCAATCTGGCAGAAGGCAAGGCTTAGTCTTAGCCATCTAACGCCAAATCAAGCAGAGCCTCCCCCAAACATCCAGCTGTATGGGAGTAGCATTTTAATCCAGAAATAGAGGCCATGCTATGAATTCAAAGAATAAAATGAGAAAGAAATGCCTCAGGCAGAAAAAAAATCTAATGTATAAATCAGAAGAACAGAGTAACTGTCTGCAATAAATCTGACTGGAGCCTCAAAGAAAACAAATATCCTAGCCACAAGAGCAATCGTCTCACCCTGGGAGAAAGAAGCAAGATACAAAAAGGAATACCTAGGAAGCAAAGAAAAGTCAAGGAGAATGAAGGCTTCAGAACAGAGGGTGGTAAACTACTCAAGAAATATTAAAATACTTTTTTTAAACAAAGAAGGAAATGTATATTATCAAAAAACCATGACCTAGAAAACAGGTCAAGGAGAGAAAATCTAAAAAAAAAAAAAAAAAAAAAATCACTGGACTTGACTGAAAATCATGAAAAGTTACGCTGAGATATGTTAGTGGAATAATTAACCTATTTTAAAGATTAGGAAATTGAGGTGTACAAAGAGGTTAAATGCCTTACCCAAGACTATATTACAGCTAAACATCAAGTCAGGATTTAAACCCTAGCCTATCTCTGTTGGAATACGTGGGAGAGCTGTTGGAATATATGGGAGCCACCTGACAGTGGCTGCTGGAGATCCAACCCAGACCTACAGAATGGATCTCCTCCTGTGAGAGGATGATATAAGGAGACTGAGAGGCCGTTGCTGTTCTCCGACCTCTCTCACTGAGAGGCCGCTGCATTGTCTGACCTCTCTTCTCTTCCCTTTGCTTCCAATTTATCTCATCCCCAGTCCACCAACACCTGTGTCAGCAAAGGCTGCCCTGCAACTCCTTCAGATGCTATGATCCACAGCTGTGAAGGCTCTCAGGGAATTGACCTGCCCCTTAACATAACTCTATATCTAGTATCCATGCTGTGACATTTCAAAGACAATGATTAGGAGGACTTCCAAAAAGAATTGAGTTCAGGAAGTTGGATTTTGAAAGGAAAGTCATAAATTTATAGATGGATGATTGATTTGGATCAAAGTAAAAGTAAGTACAACTAAGAAAACTTAACATGGAGATTAAGGCATGGGGATGGGGATATAAACAAGTATTCTAATTACACATTACTGTGGAAGAGTAACTGGTGAAGTATCTTGAATTTTATTCAAGTGTGAGTTTTCTCTATTAGGTAATCGGTTCTTAAAGGAATGAAAAGATGAAAACAATTTGAGGAAGATTATTCTAGGAGTTTGTTGTTTTTTTTTTTACAAAATGGAGCAAAATGGGGAAACTGAAGTCAAATGTACTTATAAGATTGATACAGTAACCTAGGGATATGAAATTGATGGCTTTGGAAAAGGAAAGAAGAATAGATCGAGGATACGTTACCTGGAAAATGGATGATAAGGACATTACTATAACGAATATAAATGAAAAAGCAGCCGCAAAAGTGAATGTTGCAAAATAGTAAGAATAAGCACGGCTCCAAAGAAAAGATACCATGAGACATTCCACTCCACAACTTTCTAAAGTGGTAGGTCCATGAATATGGCACATTGTACGTATTTCAGATGTTTTTTAAATATTGATCAGTTTTGCCATCTTTTTCTTTCTGTGTCTTTAAAAATATTATTTGTTAATGACTCTTGGAACAAAAAAGAGGAAAATTTGGATGTTTTTTTAAAAAAATTTGTAGACAACACTAAAAAGTTATTTTTTAAAAATTAAATTGATGACAAGAATTAAAATGAGCCCAAGATTATAAATCTGGAACATCAAAAAAAAAAAAAAAAAAAAGGACATAACTATTGACTGGTTTAGGGAAATAAATAATGGGTAAATAAATGTATGTGGAAAATGATGAAGCTCAATAAAAGCCAGTATTTATTTAGCAATGTAAAGTTTGCAAAGCCTTAATATATTTCATACACACATATATACATTCATAGATATGTGATGTCCCAAAAGTTTTAGTGTCATTTTAAGCTTTAATAATTTCAAAAGTATAGAGGCTATAGACAAAACCATCACTTTAAAATTTATTTAAATTCCTTTTATACTTATTCGGTTTTATTAACTTTGAGTTAAAATTTTAATTTTAACAATACATGATATTCCATGTTCCATAGTTTGTAGATAACATTCTCGGAGTGACTTAGTAGGAAGGGTGATCCTGTTTGGCCACCTCAGTCACCTGATCTCTAGCAGACATTTTCTTGTGGAGTCATGTCAAAACCAAGATGTATACATCAAAATCTTGTTCTTTGAATAATCTTAAACCTAAGATTACAAATGCAATCCTTTCAGTCATCAAGTGGCAGCTGATGAAAGTTTTTTTTTTTTAATCAGCTTGAGTAATGTATAACATTTTAATATAACATTGCTATTTTTAAATAATTGACAGTTTAGTAGGGAGAGTGGTTAAGTTTGAAACCCTTGTACTTCTGAAGTAATCAAAGATTAAAACTACATTAAGAATTTTAAGACATCCTGAGGCAGCTGGGTGGTAGAGTTCCAGGTCTGGAGTCAGGAAAACCTGAGTTCAAATCCAGCCTCAGACACTTCCTAGCTATGTGACCCTGAGCAAGTTTAACTTCTGTTTGTCTCTGTTTGCTCATCTGTAAAATAAGATTGTTCTGAGGATCACATGAGATAATAATTGTGAAGCACTTAGTACAGTGCCTGACACAAAGTAGCTGCTGTATAAATGTTAGCTATCCATTATTATAGCGAATAATCTCATTTGATTCTCACAACAATCCTAAGAGATATTATCTTTCCTATTTATTGATGAGGACACTGAGGCAGAAAGAGATGGAGTGACCTGTCCAGAGACTAGATAATATTATAGGCAGGATTTGAATTCAGACCTTCCTGCCCCCCATGTTCAGCACTGTCTCCACAGTACAGCCGAGCTGCCATGTTAAATTTTAGGTGTCCAAGGAACATTCAAGGTATTGGGACAACTAAAAATCCAGGAATGAAAAGAGAGTAGGAGACTAAAATCAAGAGAATCTAAAGAGAAAAAGGCAGAGAAGGCTTTAGTTGAATGGTTGAGAAGAAGAATTATCAAAGATACCTGACAAAGCTCTCCAGGAGTGACCCGAACATTGTTTCTGCAGTGCTTCAGACGCAGGAGGCATGCTCCCCAAAGAGCCCCGTGACATGGATAATGAAAGGATTATTGCCCATTTTACAGGTTCAGAGAAAGCCAAGTGACTTACCTGGAGTCTTGAGTGTCAGAGACAAAATTGATCCCCAGATCTATTTGATTTTTTTCCCCATTATCCCATTATATAGAGGCAGCAAACCTTACAGAGCAAAGGCCAGGCTGAGTCGGAGAAGTCCCAGAATATGACCCAGCTCCAAAGTGTCCAAGCTGTGTGACTGAGGACAGGGGACTGAAACTCTCTGATCCCCACCAAAGCACATAACAACCTAGCTCATCAGCATAATGTGTAATGTGAGTCAGTGTTACTCAAGGGAAGAGCATCCTTTCATGTACTCCCAAAAGGCAGCCAAGCAATAGGAATGGTACAGGGGACAAAGCCTCAGGAACTCAATTCAGATCTGACCCCGCCATTCACTATTACCTCAGGCAAGTCATTTATTTAACCTCCTTAGGCTTCAGTTTCCCCCACTGTAAAATGGAGGATTGAACTCAATCAGTGATCTTAGAGGTCCCTTCTGGCTCTAAATCTATGACCATGTGGAAAATAAAATAATATATGAAACAGAATTGAATGTAGCTATAGGCTTTAGATCAGGGTTCTTGGCCATTTTTAATGTCATGTTCCCCTTGGGTCACAATCTGGGGAAGCCTTTGGAACCTCTCTCAGAAAAATGTATTTTTGCAAAAAATAAAATATAAAAGAAACCAATTGCATTAAAATATAATTATCAATATATATATTTTTTTTAAGTTCAAAAACCCCACATTAATAACCTGTGTTCTTGGAAGTATAAGAATGAAAAAGAGATCTTTGGATGTCACAAGGGTGCTTTTGGCAATTTTGGCAGGAGAAATGAAGCATAGAACTGAATTCAAACTATATAGTCAAAATTTCAATATGTCCCAATAAGGAAATTAAACAGATTTCCAGTTAATTATCTTCTCACTCTTCCACAGTCACTGGAGATCAAGAATTTTAAGATTCCATTATTCTGGGAATGTTGGAGCCAGTATTTGCAAATTGCATTTTCTCCTATTTTCACATTTTCTGAAATCTTGCATGTTTGTGGAGGGATAAGAAATGGAGAAATAAACTTTCGTAGGTATATATCAACATTTTAAGTTTGAAAAAGTAGAAAGGACTAATTTATGCACCTTACAAATGAGAAACTTACCAATTTTAGATCTTGTGACCTTGGACAATCATTTGATCTCTGAAAAACTCAGTTTTTGTAGCTTCTAAATAAGATTATTGACTAAACTATCTACATGGAAATTTCTCTTAACATTTGATGATTACTATGATTTCAAAGGTCTCTTCTAGCTCTTAGAGGTTATGATTTTACATCATTTTCTAGTTAAAACCCCATCTTGCCTATAATCACTAAACAAAGAACATGTCTTAGAATGGAACACAGAGCTGATATCTTGATGAGGGAGAGGAAGCAGGGTAAAGGTCCCAAGCAAGGCTCAATGCCCAGACCCAGTGGAATTGCTGCAAGAAATACGAACGGGAAACCAGAGGACAACAGGAGAGTACTGTGTGGGAAAGGGCAGAAAAGGATTGCCAAAGACAATCTTTGTATGTTTATTCTCCCCTCCTTTGTCTATTTTAGTCACTCTCTTCCTCCAGCTCACCGATTTTTACTTGTTTATATATGCTTTCATATTATAATGATGTGAGATAATATTCTTTAACCTTCTTTTCCCTTCCCCACCTAGTGTATTTCCCACACACACACCCTTTTTCATTCTTAAGATCATCCATATCTAATAGAACCACTCTAATTCTCTTAATTCCCTTTATCACCTCTGATGGTGATAAGAATTCAGAGACAACACATGTCATCTCTCCATATTAGAATGTAAAAGTTATCCTTGGTTAGTACTTTATCATCTAACCTCCTATGTTTGAACTTCAAAGTTTCTGCACAACTGTTTTTTTTTTTTTTCCAATCAGAAATGCTTGGAAGTCCTCTATTTCATCGACAATTCATTTTTTTCCTGATTGTACATGGGATTGCTTGTTCTCTTGGGGAGGAGGGAGGGAGAGAAGAAAGGGAGAAAAAAATTGGAACTCAAAATCTTACAAAAATCTCAAAAACTATCTTTACATGTAATTGGAAAATAGAAAACATTATAAAATGTTTTTAATCTATTTCCCCCTTATATGATTCCCCTCAGTTTTGCTGTTTGGGGATATAAGCCTCTATCTTTTGCCTTCTGTTACTGTATACCAAGCTCTCCACTCCTTCATAGTTGTGGCTGCTAACTCATGTGTGATCCAAATGGTGCTTAATATTTGAATTCTCTCTTCCTGATTGCTTGCACTGTTTTCTCTTTGATTTAGAAATCCTGAATTCTGGCTATCATGTTTGAATTACTATGCTTTTAGTCTGAGCTCTGCAAATTTCTGACCTAAGTGGGTCTGAGCAACAAAAAAAAGCACTCAGAACTGCAAGCTCCCTTTTGGTCTGGGTTGCCTGTCCTTGTTAATCTCTTCAGCCTTCAAACTGGCCTAGAAGCTAGAAGTGAGACCCCTTCTGTGCTCCTGGGATCTGGGCCATCCTGCTGATGTTTGCTTCTGGACCTGCTCCTGACTCCAGACTCCCCAAGAGACTATGACCCAGAACCGGGTGGGGCTCCACTAAGCTACCAATAAGTACCCCTTGCCACCCTAGAGTCCCAATATGGATTGGGGACCTCCTCCTGCCCTGCTGTCTAGCATTTCTCCAGCACTGGAGCACTTGGTGCAACCTCTCCTGGTCAGACCCATCCTCAAAATCCAAAGACTTTTTTTGGTGAGGCAATTGGGGGGAGAGGGGAGAGGAGGGAAGGGAAGGGGAGTCGTCAAATGACTTGCCTGGGATCACACAGGTTGGAAGTGTTACGTATCAGAGGCCAGACTTGAACTCGGAACCTCCTGACTTTAGGGCCAGAGTTCTATCTACTGCACCACCAAACTTCCATTTTCTTGGATCTCCTCCTCCGGATAGAGTCTGGGGCATTTTCTAGCTCTGTGTGAGGGACTCTGAGGGAAGCTTATTGAGTCGGTGGTACTCTGCTCCATCTCCTCCCAGAATATGTTGTTTCAGTCCCAGTCATCAGAACAAAGAAGAGCATTTTCCCTCTGCCTCCTTTAGCAAGGTTTCCATATGGCAGAAATTTCATAAAACCTTATTCCAATAGCAGGGAAATTTCCCTTTTTGATTAGTGTGGTGAGAACAATATCCAAAGGCCTCTCCTCATGCAAATTAAAGCTAAAATTTTCCTTGAAAAATATTGGAACAGGGCAGCTAGTGGATAGCTCAGTGGGTAGAGCATCACCCCTGAAGTCAGGAGGACCTGAGTTCAAATCTGGCCTCAGCTACTTAAATGTTCCCTAGCTGTGTGACCCTGGGCAAGTCAACCCCACTTGCCCCACTCACAAAAAACAAAACCCCAAATGGGGTCACAGAGTCTCAACTAAACAATGACAACAAAACCCATATGCAAGGATCCCCGCAAGCCATATGCCATGTTGATATTATCCAGGCTCTATTTTTAATTTCCTTGACTAAGTATTTCCCAATTACATTTTAATCCAGTTTCCCTGCATTTGGCTGTGCTATGGCAAGGCCATAATGATTCCCGGGCACATCCGACTCCTCTAGCAGAGAGAGACATAAAATTCTGTTGACATATCTCCTGCCCTCAAGGAGTTTTCAGTCTAGTTATACACAAACAACTATAATACACAAGATTACATGATAAATGCAAGACAGAACTGCAAAACAGTGCCATGGGAGGTCATTAACCGACGTAACTGAGATCAGAGAGGGCTTTCTGGAGGAAGCGGCATCTGAGTTAGATTTTAAAGAATCTATCGTATTTTTTTAAACAGCTGGCATTGCCCAGGGATTTGAGATTGGGCTGTATCTCATTTTATTGTTATAACATCACTGCGGAGAAGATACACAGTGGGCATGATTTCCAATTTGCAAACAATGAGATAGAGATTAGGTGACTCACTCTATCACATGAAGGAGGAGGATTCACACCCAGCCAGACCTAAAGTAATCCCTCATTAGGGGTGTCCCAGCTGGTCCCACCAGCTCAGAGCATTTATGCCTCAGAAGTGGTGGAGAAAATGTTAATGACATTTAAACTTTAACAACTGGAAGCCCAGTTGATTTGCCAGAACCTCCCCCCCTACAATCCCTTTGGCAAAGACAGAGAAGATTTTGGTTTGAGTGCTTTTTACCTCTTTAATAAAAAGGTAACAGAGCCCTCTTGTTGGTAACCTCACCCATTATTACCCAATCTAGTTGTTTCTTGCCCTTTTATGTATCCTCGTGTACAGCACAGTGTTTTACACATCATTAAGAGCTCAGGTAATTAGCTGAACAAACACCAACTCCTACCCATTCCCAACAGCCCTGTGCCTGGCACACTGAACCCTGAACTTGGCAGAAGGGAGGCTGGGATTTCCAGTAGAAGTCTGGGAAATAGCCCTTGACTAACCCATCAAAAGAACATTTAGGGCTGGGTTGTTGGTTTGGTTTGATTGATTTGTTTTTCACACCCTGAAAGCAATGAAGGAAAAAAAAATACCCACCAGCAAAAATCCCTTCCCGGGAGTCTTCTGTGGAAGAGCCATATGAGAAACGAAAGCAGGAAGATGCTGCTGATCCAGTGACACTTTTCTAGATGACCTACAGTGTACAAGGCCAGCGCTGTTCTTCCCTGTGATTCCTGGCAGGTGTCCTGACCTCCTGAAAGCTAGTTATTGTTTTTCTTTTTTTCTTTCTTTTATTTTTTTGTATCTCTGGGAGTCAATACAGTGCCTGTACATACCTAGTGCTGAATAAATGTTTATTGTCTTGGTCTCTTCCTTTTCATGGCCGTAGAAAGGCCATCCCTGATTTAGTCAAAACAGACCACCTTCAGCAGTTGCAGGAAGGAAATGGAAATGCTGATCTGGGTTAGAGAAATCTCTCAGCAATGGATCCTTACAAGCCAAACCCTAGGCTATGAAGGCCGGTAAGCTTTTATTAAACACCTACGGTGTGCCAGACACTGTGGTAAGTACAGGAGAGCCAGAGAGAGGCAAAAATAGTCCCTGCCTTCAAGGAGCTCAGTCTTATGGGAGAGAAAACACGTAAACAACCCACACAAGCAAGATTTATAGGGGATAAATTGGAGGTTATCTAAGGGCAAAGCTCCACGGTTAAGGAGCACTGGGACAGGCTTGTCAGGGAAGAACTTTAGGCAAAACCTGAAGGAAGCTGGGGAAGCTTGGGAAGAGAGATGAGGAGGGAGAGGATTCCAGCCACGAAAGATGGCCAGTGACGAGGCCCAGAGTCAGAGGCAGCCGCTTGCTAAGGAAGAGCAAGGAGGGCGATTTCACCGGAGTCTGGAGTATCAAGAAGCTCCAACTAAGGTGTGAGATTTGGGAAAGGTGGGAAGAGGCTGGATAACGGAGGAAGGCCGGGAAAGTCAGACAGAAGCTTTTAAACGATTCCAGAAGGGATGGAGAGCAGGAGGGTGACCCAGTCAGACCTGTGCTGCAGGAAGATTGGCCAGGTGGGATAGCCAAGGCAAGGGGACCAGCCAGCTCCTGCAACAGCCCAGGTGTGAGGGGAGAGAGGAGCCGTGTCTGAAAGACGCAAAGGTAGAGAGAGGAACTTGGCAACAGGTTGGACATGAGACGTGAGAGAAAATTAGGAGTCCAGGAAGACACCTAGTTGTGAGCCCAAGTGACTGGGAAGATGGTGGCCCTGATGGAACAGGGAAATGGGGGGCGGGCTTGGGGGCAAAACAAGAGTTCAGTTGTGAAGCTGAAGTGTGCAGAATGTCAGCCCCAAATGATTCAGCTACCTGAGCTGTCAGGTGTGCAGACTCAGATAAACCACCCAAGTCACTTGGCTTTCAGCCTCAGTTCCTCTTAAGAAAGCTTTCTTCCTCTTGAGTAAACCGAGAATGGGCCGTGTACACACTTGAAATACTCCTGGAAGCAACGTGGTCATGGGCACAGGATGAAAAGCTAGACAGGAACTCTTGAGCAATATGGAGGTCAGCAGTCGCCCTTCCCATGACCATCTGGTCAATGGCCAATTCTCTAAGTCTAATGCTGACACGTGCTGAGGACCTTAGCTTCAAAAGACCAAGGTCTCCCCCCAAGTCATCCTGGACCCAGATGGCTCTGGAGGGGAAAGTGAGGGCCTTGTCCAGCCCCCTCACTTACACCCAATTCTCTTGTGTGTCATCTTTGAGATGAAGGACAAACAACAAACTTAACACACTGCTGCTCTCTTTGGTGCAGCTTCTAAGATGGGGCGCCCATCAGTGGGAGGCTCGTGCAGAGACGGTCCAAAGGCTCGCAGCAGTCCCAGTTTCATAACCTCCAGAGGCTTGAGATTGTTTATTCCAGCTCCTCCTTTTGCACATGACAAAATTAGGGAGGAGGGAGATGGCTGGTCCATCACGTCTGATCCTCCCCGTTGTCATTTTGAGCTACACAATTGCTCTGTGTAATGGGACAGCTTTCCCACAGCAGACATCACCAGGTTCTCCAATGTTAGCTAGGAATGATTTTCTGAATTGCAATGGCTGAGCATCTCCCAAGGGCAGTAGCAGAATAGGGCCTGAAGAAAGCCCTTCACGTCCCACAAGACTGATTTCTGTGTCAAGCAATCCACAGTGAACCCGAGCAAGTGCTGCCCCAAGATAATCAGGCTGTGCCCTATTTCCCCCTCGGTTCCCACCTGGCAGAAGAACCACTCCGACGCAATTCTTTCTAACTTCAATTGTGTGGGATAGCACTTGCCAAGAACCCACGCTGGGAGAGTCAAAGACCAGGGCCGGGGAAATGATCTTGGTCCTTTGCCTTTTTCCAGAGTCAGCAGTCTTCTCTTGATGCTCACGGACATATGCACCCCTTGGAAACCAAAGCCTGAAAAGGAGACTGCTCTCTTTGTAGAGAGGCTTGGGGGCAGTGGGGTGGGCAGTGGAGAGGGCCTGGCAGGAGGAAGGCCTGAATTCTGGATGTGTTTCTCCTGCCTGAGTCCCAGTTCTGAGGCAAATCACTTACCCTCTCCCTCAGTTTCCTCAAGTACAAAAAAGGGGATAACAATAGCCCCTCCCTCACATGGTTCTTGGGAGAATCAAATGATTGAATTTTTGGCACTTAATGTTTGTTTCCTCCTTTCCTCTCTCTCCACCCACCTCAGCCTGTTGAAACTGCTCTATTCAAGAAATCACCTGGGGTTCTACCTCCTCCAAGAAGCCGTCTCTGGACACCACGGGCTTCCTTCAACCTCTGTCTCACTGAAGAATCCCGATTCGGAGCCTGCTTGTCAGAACTGTAGGACACAGAACTGAAGAGAAACTTGGGCGTCCCTCGTTTACAAAGAAGGAAACTGAGGCTCAGATGGACGATTGGAATTTTAAAGGCCAGTATGTTGTGAAAGCTTTGCAAAGCATGGACGCCTGTGGAGCCGCTCACACAAGGGCCCCTCTGTCTCTCCCACTAGGTGTGACCAGCCATAGCTCACTTGGCAGTCTCTCAGGGGAGAGTGGGAAGGAGAAGGGAGAGCCTATTCAAGATCTTAGAAGGAGACAGAATTGGCTCTTGGTTCCCAGGGCAGGGAGAGCCCAGTGGAGGGGGAGGGAGGTTGGCAAGATGGATGTGGCAACATCTCCCCACCCCGCAGTCCACACTGCAAGGTGTGCTTCAGAATACAAGGAAACATGTTACCCACCAAGCTCAAGGCTGCTGATAAAACAAGTGCTCAGGTTACAGGGAAGAACATTCACAACACTCAGCTCACCTCAAAGAACACTTACTAAGCACCTGTTATGTGCAAGGCCTTCAAGGCAAAGGACTACATGGATTGTAACTGAATGGACAATGGCAGAGTGCAAGCAGGGGAGTCGAGAGAAATAAGGCCGGGCAGGGAGGCCAAGGCTGGCAGCTTGTATCTTGCCCTGGGCTGTGGAGCCAACTAAAGCTTTTTGAGGAGGGGAGCAACCTAATCAGAACTGTGCTGATTAATATCAGGATGATTTCAGCAGCATATGAATGGAGGCAGGGATAGAAAGTAGGAAGACATATTTATAACAGCCCAAACAAGAGGCAATGATGGAAGGATCTAGCATCGGAGGGAGGGAGGGCAAGGGTGGAGGTAGGGGTGAGAGAAGAGCAGGTATGTGGAAGGTATGGCTAGATAGAAGGGTCAGTATTTAAGGATTGAGGAGGCAGTGGGAGGACTCTTCCCTAGGCAAGGATGAATCTGAGATTACAAACTGGGTAGCTGAGCAAGCGGTGACACAGCTATCAGCAAAAATGAGGAAACGAAGTGGAAAATTTGGGGGAGCTGAGGCTAGGGAAGGTGGGCACTGTGGAACAGATGACAAATTAAGTTGAATACAAGCGGCACCTTTTAGTCACGTGGAAGTTCAGGACTGGAGCTGGGGAGAGATTGGTGCTGGAGACATCTGCAAAGACATGGTATTTGGAAACCCTGAAAATGAAAGACTGTAAAAAAAAAAAGGGGGGGGGGAGAAACAGAAACAGAGAGAGAGGGAGGGGAAGAGAGAAAGAGAGAGAGAAAAAAAGCACAAGCACACTAAATTTAGACAGAAGGCTGGAGGGTTTCCTATTTGTGGATAGATTTCAGTGAACCTGGATTGGACAAGAGTGACATCTTTATTTCAATATAATTAGTTTCCTTTGTAATCTCATTTTTTATTTTATGTATTTAAAAGCAATATTCAGAGAAGGGGTCCAGAGGCTTCACCAGCTTGCCAAAAGATTTCATGACATGAAAAGAAAAGTTTACAAAGTCCATTCTAGACTTAGGAGGTAAGAGAAAAGGTGAATTGGCTGATCCTGAGGAGACAGAAGAGAACCTTGTCACTAATACCCCTGACAAAGCCCAGATCAAGATGTTCAAGATGCCCTTTGTCCTTTGGTTCCAAAAAACAATCTCCATTTGTTTCTTCAGTTAATGATTATTCATTTCTGTTAATTATTTGTTAATTCCTCTAAATCTGTGAGGTTTTCATAGAGAAACGAACCTCAAAGGACATCTGTTCCAAGCTCTTGGCTTGACAAATGAGGAGACAGACTTGGAGAGAAGTGACTTGCCCGGGGTCATAGAGATGGCAAATAACAAAGCCAGATCCTAAAGCTCCGTGTTCAAATGCCTGAGAGCCATGGCCTGGTGACTTTTAGAATTTCAACTTAATTTAATTCTTTCTTTCTTTTTTTTTTTTTTTGTTGAGGCAATTGGGGTTAAGGGACTTGCTCAGGGTCACACAGCTAGGAAGTGTTAAGTGTCTAAGGCCAGATTTGAACTCAGGTCCTCCTGACTTCAGGGCTGGTGCTCTATCTAGCTGTCCCAACTTAATTTAATTCTATGAAATATTAAGCATCTACTATGTGATGAGCAATAACAAGAACTACAACGTTTAAATTAGACACAGTGCTTACCCTTGGGAGGTGGGGCTTCTCTCCCCTTAACCTTTTATGTGTGGGGTCATGGATCCCTGTGGCAAACAGTCTGCTCAGAACACTGCTTTCAAATGTGGAAATTAAAACACACAGGATTACAAAGAAAAACAAATATATTGAAATTACAGAACAACTCAATTAAGACATCAAGGGTAGATGAGGTTTCACAAAGCCATGTCCAAAGCTTTCCCCATACATGTTGCAAACATCCCCCACCTTCAGATCAAAGACACAAGCACTGAGCCCCGGAAGCCCCTGTGGAGTCACATTCAACGTGGCTGTGACTCGCCCTCCTTCCAAGATGAGCACTTTACCTTCAGGTAGGGAGGAGCCCCCGCAGAAGTCAGTGCATGAGGAGTCACCCCTGGGCCTCCCTGGGACCCCATCTCACCCAGTTTCTACACCCCTTCATTTCACACACTCGCCATTAGCACCTCCTCGTCCTGGTTTCAAACCACCTCAGGCCTCACTGTAGTCTCTATCAGCTCTCATCTGTCACTGTCTTCACTCCCCATTTTCTATTAGCTTTCGTTTGTCACTGTCTTCACTCCCCATTTTCTCTTTTCCTTTATCCTCATTTCTCATTCTCCCATTCTTTCCTGTTTTAGGGAAAGCCTCTGCCTTTTTTGTATTATTCCATTTTTTTAAAATTCTAAATTTAGTAAACACCTAATAAAATAAGCATGTCCATATATGCTGAAGAGAAGGATTATACAGGAAAGTGCTGACTTTTCTGCATAAGTACAAGAAATTCAACATTTACAACTTTCAGTGAGGTCCTGTTTGTCCATGTGCCTTCTGGTCTTCCTTCTGTTCTCATCTTTGTGGGGCCAGGAAATAGCCCTAACCTATCTCCTCCCTTCCCTTCTTTCCCCAAGGTAGCAGAGATAGAAAGACCCAAATTCAAATCCTGCTTCACTCATCTGTGTTAACTCTCATTTAACCTTCTCGGCCTCAGTTTTCTCATACGTAAGATCAGAGAGAGCAGCACTTACCTCGTTGTTGTGAGGACCAAAAAAGATAATGAGTAAATTGCTTTGTAAACTATAAAGCACCACATAAATGCTATTAACTACTGTTACTGTTATTATATCTGAAAAGTAAAAGCAAAAATCTTGTCACAAATATGCAGTCAAAATAAACTCTGATGCACAGTGGGGCCAGTTCACCACCACCCTGGTAGGAAGTAGGACCCTGTTCAAGCCATCCAAAGTGGCTCTAAAATCTTCTCTAAGTCAAAAAGAGCTGAGCTTGTCCCCACCACCAATCTTTGTCCATCTCTCCCTAGAAAAGAAAAGTGGCGGTTCTGCAGGCTTAGCATGAGAATTTTAACTCGGCCTTGAAGTGGCCATTATCCTGTCTAACCAGAAATGTGTGATCCAAGGGACTCCACATTGAGGGGAGTGGGTAGAATAAGAGTCCCTATAGAAAGTGGCTAGTGTTCTAAAAATAAACTTTATATGACTTTATGATAGTTTTTTTTTTTTTTTATGTACAAAATGTTCACAATAATGAAAGCTCTTGGGGCTTGAATTTTTAAAAGAATCATAATTGAGGTTCATAGTGAGAACAGGCCACAAAAGTTCTCTGAAGTCTCAATGACATTGTTCTTTATAGTCCAGTCAAGCCAAGTCAGTGAGTCAGGTCTTCTGGAATACAGGGGATCCACTTCAAGGTGGATTCTTCTCATCCACAGAGTGAGTCATGACGTCACAAAGAATGCTCTGCTCAGCTCCGATGATCTGCTCCAATCGCATCTGTGAGTTGGCTGAAACCCTGCTCTCTGGAACAAAAGAAACAGAGACTACTATAAAGATATCACAAATGATGAGCCCTATTTTCAAGGAGAATCTATGATCTACCTGCATATCTCAGAATCACCGAACTTTAGACCTGGAACAAACTTCTGACGCCATCTCATAAAACCAGTACTGGGCCAAGAATTTCTCCACAGCATTCTTGACCAGTAGCTATTCAACCTCTTCCACTGAAAACCTCCAGGCAAGGGAGGATCTCCTTCCAACCAAAGGAGCCCTTTCTACTCCTGGAATTGTGAGGAAGTTTTGTCCTATCAAACCCAGATCTAAAAGAACCTTCTAAATCTGGTTCTTCACAAAGAACCAGGATGAGTCCTCGAAGTTGCCTAGAGCAGGCTCTATTTCATAGCAACCCATCCCCCTAATGATGACACATTTCTAACCATCCCACTTTCTATCCACTGACAACATCCTCTTTAAAACTAGGAAGTGTGTAGGTTTTATACCTTCCGGTATTGGCTGGCTCATTAATAAAACCACTCCTTATGGGAAGACATCAGGAATCAACCTGATGTTCTTAGAAAGTACAGATAAGAAAATTAATATATAATACACTCATTACACTTTTACATTAAGATTTGTAATTTGTCCCAGGAGGGAGAAACAAGACTCTTTGCCCCGACAAAAGATTGTAACCAATTAAGCATTTGTGAAGTGGTTCATATGAGCCAGGCGCTGTGCTAAGCCCTGGGAATATAAGGAGAAACAAGAAGCCTCCACAGGCTCCAAGGAGCCTCCATGCTAGCAGGGGAAACAAGATAGCAGACATATACCAGATCCACCCAGAGCAGAAGGAAGGTAACCTCAGAGGGAAAGGCTCTAGATTTTGGGGGGCCCAGGAGATGACTCCTGCAGAAGGTGGGTTCCAGGAGGTGGAGTGTGAAAAAAACCCTCTAAGTCTGGAGTCAGCCCATGCAAAGGCATCCAGATGGGAGAAAACCCTCCTTCCTAGAACAGCAAGCAGACCAAGGCTGGTGGAAAGAGCTTGGATTGCTGAGCAGAGAGCCCACATGTCCATGACGCTGCTTCAATCACTTCAAACCACACTTACTCCAGAAGGGCCTCTAACTCCCGCTTGATTTTCCCTATCACGGGGGGTCCCCCGTAGGTAAATGCTGTGTACATCTGGACCAAGGAGGCACCGGCGCGGATCTTCTCCAACGCATCTTGCCCACTGCTGATCCCACCGACACCAATTATGGGAATTTTGCCTGATGGGTAAATGAATGAAAATGAGCGTCCACATGCCCTCCCATCTGTCCCGCCCAAATCAATAGCTCCAGAGCCATGATTCAGAGGTGTCCCACTGGGTCCAGAACACCTTACCTTGGGTGAGTGAGTACATCTCACTCACAGTCTGCGTTGACATGTCTCGGAGGGGTTTCCCACTCAGTCCTCCCACTTCAGATCGAAGTGCTCCCTGGAGGCTGGCGGGGCGACTGACGGTCGTGTTGGTGATTATCAAGCCATCGATGCCCACCTGCACGGTAGGAACAGAGAAATGCATGTGTCACATGGGGTGGGCAGAAAGGTCACTCATACCCCAGTACGCCCAGGGTGCATCCCCTCAGCCCGCTGACCTGGGCCCACCTGATGGGTCCCAAGAAATCAAGAGGGGTATGCGATTCCTGATCACATAACAGCAGCCGGTGGGGCAGTGGGAAGAGCCGAGTCAAACCCTAGTCCTGTGCAGGACATTTCCCTGAGGTCTGCCTCAACTGCCTCATCTGCGAAAACGAGCTAACAGCAGCCCCTGCCCCCAGGGCTGTGAGACTACTGATGGAAAGTGCTTTTGTGTGAATGCTGAACCTCCAGCTGAAGACTGAAGAGGGCCTGAAGGTTTGGGGAGAAAAGAAGGAGGTCGAGTGGCAGAACAAAAACTGGCTGTCTCAGCACAAGGACAGCCTCCTGACTCACTGCATGACCAACAGCCATAAGAACCGACAGCAAACCAGCCCTCAGTACCAGGCCAGGGACGAAAGGGCCTACTCCAAATGAGAGTCAAACAGGCAAACCATGACACATCTGGGCGGGGACACTCACCTCCCTGACCACACTGGCGATCTCCTTCTTCTCCTGGGCCGTGAGATCTGGGGCAATTTTCACCAGCACTGCAGGCTTGTGCCCACCCTCTAAGGCGTCCCTCTCTTTCAGCACCTGGAGACAAGGCAACAGTAGGGCTTGAAATCTTTTGGAATCAAGAAAATTTCCAATGAAATTATAAACCATAGCAATTCTTTAGAGTTTCTTTGTGACAAGGAAGGATGTGCTGATGGGAACAGATCAGGAAATGGTTGTGATAGTCTTAAAAAGGCACAAATGGAAATTCTGATTGGGAAGAATAAATAGTAAATAAAAAGTTAAGTCAAACTTAAAGGGACAATTCTGCATTTTCAGAATAAACAAGTATCTAAAGAAGTTGCAGGGTTGTGCTTGACAGGCCTTGGCAACAACTTGGATATGAGGATGAGAGATGGTGAGGGGTCCAACATGACACTGGAAGATGGGAGGATGGTGTTGACCTCTCTAACACTAGAGAAAGGGAGGTGAAGAATTGGGGGAAAGATTCAGGATGATTAATGCAAATTTGATTCAGTCTTTCCAAAGTATAATGAGTTAGCTGAGATCACAAAGGACAATTCTCTTAAACAGTCCATGATCTGTAATGATTACAGACAGGTCTTTATATAAATGGACCATTCTGCAGACTTCTACATAAAAGTGATTTTAAGTAATGAGAATCTGCCCCTGGTTGTAGGAGGATAGGAAAAGGGAGACCGAAAGGGGGCCACACACCCATTAAGGTAGGGAGCCAATACATAGTTCAAGGATACCTGGTGGCAAGGGACAAAGAAGTGAGAGGAGGAGGAGCAACCCACAGGGGCCAGGGATAGATTCATAGTACCTGAGCATAGACAGACAAGACAGATGTGAGACTGAACATACAGGCGGGGGGGGAGGCGGAAGAAGGCAAAGTGCCATTTGTCTCCAGCCGAGCATGCAATCTGGTGATGGGGGTCTCTTTGCTTTCACGTGAGAGTTTGTTAGGAAGGTTTGTTAGGGAGGTTTTTTTAGGGGAGGGGAAGGAAGAGGTCACAAAGCACTGAGCCAAGGGGCAGGGGCAGAGAAAGAGAAACAGAAAGATGAAGAGAAAGAGAGAGAACACAGCACTATATGATAAAGTTAACAGGTGGTTTTTTTTGGAATGTGAATTTCAGATTATTTAAAGTCAGATTTACATAATGTAAATTTACTTAGTGAGAATTGCTGATATTTAGAAAACTTTCTTTAAAAAGTTAGATGATTCTATTGTTTCCAGTACAGAACAGTTAGAAATTATGGTTCCTACCCCAGGTGTAAGGCATATCAAAGGCTCTATCTGCATTTTTGTTTACTTTTTATTTTTTTCACAAGGGAAGGCTGTTTGAGAGAGCAGAGGGTGAGAGCTATGAAAAGAAATATACATGAAAAAACATCAATTTAAAAATTTTTTGAAAACTATATATAAAGTTTTAGAGTCTTTTGATTTTTTTCTCTTTTAACAAAACAAAAAGCATTATCAAAAAACCACCTAAGCCAATTAGAATTCAAATCTTTTCAAGGGTGAATGTTGAAAACTATCTTTGCATATATTTTGAAAATTAAAAAGATTTTATCTTTTTTTAAACTGACTTTAAAAATCCCGATTTTGTAAGTGGCGGACCTTGTTCAGCAGCTGGCGTAATTCTTCTTTCCCCTGCAGATTCCTCAATCCAGCAGTGTTAGGACTGGAAACATTCACCACCAAGTAGTCAGCCAAAGGCCCCATCACTCGAACTCCTTCTGCATAATCAGCCGCAGCATCTGAGGAGCTCTTATTCTTTCCCAGGTTTATTCCTAGCGGCATGCCATCTGTAAGAGGGATGTATCAACACCTGAAATCCAGAGAACCTGCTCCAACTCTGAAGGATCTATACTCTGCCATCTGCAAAGGTCAATGGTACTTTCTAGTCTTTCTAACAAATGACTGGGAATCAGTCTAAGACATCAGCAGAACTAATGGTACCTCTTTACTAACAGGAAGCTTTCAGACTTGCTAATAACTTTCTTAAACCCAAGGTGAAGAATGAGCCAGTTTGGTTTCATTTGTGTGAGAGTAAAAAATGAGGTGGAGGACTCTGACTTGTTGGGTTTTCAGGACCAGTCAGGTAAGAGCCAATGGTTAACATTAACTTGGGAGACAGTGGAGACGACCCCTTGTTGGGGGAAGTTTGGGCCGGATAAGAGGCTTCTCATTTGGCAATGAGATGGGGAGCCTAAGCCACCCTGTGGGTCATTAAAAAAAAATCTCTAATTAAAAATTAGGATGTTCTACAAGCACAGAATCCCTCTTTCCTCTCTTCTGCCTCTAAGAGTTCTTCAAGCTTCAATCTGAGTCATCTCCTCTAGGAAGCTGAACCCGATCTCCTGCCATCAGGACTTTCCCCCTCCTCACACTCTCTTGCATTTACACACCTGCATGAATGCCCAAGTCCTGACTACCCTCTCTTCCCCACAAAATGTAACTTCTTGAAGAAAGGAATGTTTTTCAGTTCTTTTTGCATTTTCAAGACCTTGCAAATTTATCTACACCTGTGTTTTCACTAGTATTAGGAACTTTGAATGAATAAATCCCTCTACCAAGACATATTAGCAGCTACAGCCGGGAACCACAATAGATAGAGCTTGGGCTCAGAGTCAAGAAGACCTGAGTTCAAATCCAGCTGAGAGATTTACTAGACATATGACCCTAGGCAAGACTGTGATCATTCAGAGAAACGTAGGAGGGAGAAAGAGCCTGGAAAGTATCCCAAACTGCCCCATGACCTTTCCAGGGTCCCCAGATAGGCAGGTTTTGTTATCAGGGTCAGAGCCACCTGAGCAGTTTCCCTAACAAAGCAACTAAACATATCTAGGGACACAGTGGGTGGCATTTAAAAAACGGTGCCCCTTTCCTGCTGAGTACCGAGAGACCTTTCCAAAGATGTAACAATGCAGCAGAAAGAACACAGGGGGAGGAGGCAGCAGCCCTGAGGTCTGTGTTCTGACTCAGGCACTTGAAAGCCTTTTAATCTCTATGTGCCTCAGTTTCCTCACTTGTAAAATGGGTGTAGTATTATCTGGCCAGCCTCACCCAAAGGGCTGGGGTGAGAATCAAATAAGATAATGAATGTGAAAGTGTTTCAGATATCACCAAGGTCTACACAAACAAGTTTGGTCCCAACATTTTTCTGTCACTAAGAAACTCTGCTGCAGGGCAGCCAGGGGGCGCAGTGGATAGAGCACCAGCCCTGAAGTCAGGAGGATCTGAGTTCAAATCTGCTCTCAGACACTTAACACTTCCTAGCTGTGTGACCCTGGGCAAGTCACTTAACCCCAATTGCCTCAGGGAAAAAAACAAACCAAAACTCTGCTTAACCTTGAGATTTTCCTAGCCAAGTGCAGGTGGGAAGGTTCCATGTTACCTTCAGTGAGCTTAGACTGCTTCTCCTGCCGGGCTCGTAACCTGTGCTCCACCACTGAGAGTCCGTGACTGTTGAACCCATATCTGTGGAGTACAAGAGAACATGGCTCATAGGAAGGGGTCTGTCCCCCAAACTGTCTACGTGTCAAGAGTTGTCCCTCTTTTGAGTAACATTTAAATTTAAATAGTGTTTGTTAGTATTTGAATTAAATTTAAAGTTGAACTTAAATTCATTTTTTGTACAACCAGCTATCAAGTTCGATAGGCTTTTCACCCCTATTGTAAAATCATCTCACTATTTTGCTACATAGACGAGCAAATGGACATTTGTCCAGAAAGAGTATGGACATTTGCAACATGCTGAAGGATGGAGCCAGGCCCCTCCGGGAGAAGGGAAGGAAACTAAAGATGATTTCCTCATTTTTAGGGCTGGACTAAGAAACCATCTTCACGTACCTGTTAATGACAGCCTGGTCTTCTGGGAGCCGGAAGACTCTGGGCTTAGGGTTTCCTTCCTGAGGTTTTGGGGTAACGCTTCCCACCTCAACAAAACCAAAGCCCATCTTATAAAGTCCGTCCACCGCTTCCCCATGCTTGTCAAAGCCTGCAGCCATTCCCAAAGGATTTCGGAATCTATGGCCTAGGACCCGCACTTCCTAGAGGGACAAAGAGATCAAGCTTACAGCTCTAGCTCCATGACTTCATTAAAACCATATCTTCAGTAAGCTAACAGGCCAAGGACACTCACCTAGACTATAGCTACCAGGGCTTCTGGAAAGAGATTCATATAGAATCTCTTAACATTAATGTTAACATTAATGACCTAATCCCCTTTCCCCCAGTTCAAGAAACAGATCCTTTCTCTGAATAACAAATTGCTTCCAGGCCCTGTTCCTTTCCTTTCAGAAAAGTCTCTTTCCCTATTTCTAATTCTCCCCTATATTTCAACCCTCCCATTCTTACAGTTTCTTTTGAACCAGGAAAGTCCCACCAACTGCAAAGGACACAGGGATTCTTACCCTGCATTCTGTGAATTAAAAAAATTTATTTCCATTCGCTTCACACAAAAATCTAATATTTCCTTCAGTTACAAATTTTTACAATTGACATTAATATAGTCCTTTAGGGTTGGCAAGGTTCTTTACATAGGTTATCTCAATGGATAGTTACAGCAATCAGGATGGGGAGGGGGGAAGAGTTGGCTGTTATCAAACCCATTTTTAAAGTAAGTAAAATGAAACAGATTAAGTGCCTTTCCAGGGGTCACATGGCTAATAAGTGTCTGAGGCCATGTTTGAATTCAATCTTCCAAGCTTCACTATACTGCCAAAGGGGTCCATGTCCCGAAAAAGTGCAAGAAGTCCTGCACTAGGGAATGTTAATCTAAACACAGAGACAGCAAAGGAAATATAAGGCAATATATATATAGTGCATTTTTAACCATTAGCTACACACACACACACATATACACATGAATGCATGTGTGTTCATACAAATAGCTACCTGCAGCCCTGTACATGTTTGCATGCATACACATACACCCTCCTCTTCCAGCTGCATAAAGCTCTAGTCTAGAAAAGTGATTATCTAGGGCGTGACACATGACAGCCACTTCTTTAGCCACATTCCATAGTGAAAGGCCAGGGGACTCCTAAACTATACAATAGGAGAGAAAGGAAGAAATGAAGGGAAATGAGGAAGGGAGAGAAAGCAGAAAAGGAGAAGAATTAGGAGAAATTAGTCAGAGATAAAAATGGACACACAAAAATGACAAGAAAGGAGGACTGACGACCTCTTGTGGGCAGGCTTCTATCCAGGGTCCTGACCCAAGGCTCAAGCTCTCAGCTAGAGTTTGGGGCAGCAACTAAAAGGAAGTTGGTACAATGGAGGGGAGAAGGGGGGGAAGAGAACCTCCTTGTCGATGAGGCAACAATTGCAGCAAAGCCATGTTTCTTGTTAATAAAAACATTAATCTAAAAGCATTGTCTTTTGCCTCTTTTTGTTTCCCCAGAGCTTAGCGCGGCTTCTGGCACAAAAGGTGCATAATAAATGATTAGTGAAATGACTTTAATTACAACTGTAGACCTCTTCATGCTACAAAGCATCTTTTTCACCTCTTTCAAGACCCCAACATTGCCCTTGAGCAGACTGGGCAGTTAATGTCCCCAGGGATACTCTGCATCCTCCAGGCACCCCTGAGGGACAAGGACTTGTTCCAATGACGCCAGCCAGCCTCGATATCACACTCTGTGTGACCAATTTAGTGTAGTTCCACCAAGGACCCAGTAAGGGGAAACCCCGAAGGAGCCTGTTCTGGGACCCACGAGGCAGGCTTCTGGCAGCAAAAGACGTGTGTGAGCGTGTACATGGAGGCCCACCAGACACACGGTGTACATGTGCTGCATATGGGCGTGGATGTCTGCTGGCTGTGCTGGACGCGTGTGTGCCTGCGCAGGTTTGCAACGGATGCTGCGGACACTACAGGCGCGCGCTTGTACGCGGATGCCTCTGCACACGTCTGTGCTGGCACGCATGCCCGGTGGGACGCTGTGCTGCGCGTGGCCGCTGGGAGGCTGTGCTGCGCGTGCCCGGTGGCACACCGTGCGCGGGCCGCTGGCTCACTGTGCGCCGGCCCGCTGGGACGCTGTGCTGCGCGTGGCCGCTGGGACGCTGTGCTGCGCGTGGCCGCTGGGACGCTGTGCTGCGCGTGGCCGCTGGGACGCTGTGCTGCGCGTGGCCGCTGGGACGCTGTGCTGGGCGTGGCCGCTGGGACGCTGTGCTGCTGCGTGCACTGGGGTCAGGCCTGCGCCAAGCACCTCCTCGGCCCCACCCCTTATAACGCGGCGCCCCTGCGCTGTCAGGGTCCGGGGAGCCCCGCCAGCCAGAGGGCTTGGGTCTGCCCTCCCCCCGCCCCCCCCCCCCGCGGCCCCCCCCCCATCTGGGCCCCAGAGCACGTACCATCCGGGCGGAGTCGGGCAGGGCGTGGCTCGGGAGGAGGGCCCAGGGAGATGCAGCGGATGGTCAGCTTGTGCGCCTGCTCCGGGTCCAGCAGCCTCTGCAGCGTGGGCATCAGGTGCTGGGCGTAGAAGTGCTCGTCGCCCACGGCCGTCAGGTAGGAGGCGAAGATCAGGCCTCCCCCGCCCAGGATAAAGGCCGCCTCCCAGGCGCGCTTCTGCAGAGAACTCGGGTCAGGGCCAAGCCGGGGTGGCAGAACTCAGGACCGCTCTCTCCGCGGGCCCTTCCCCATGGGGCTTTGCGGCTAGTGCCCAAGTGGGCCAACGCTAAATTTCGGTCAGCAGAAATCCAAGGGCAAGGCCCGCCGTTGCCCCCCACCCCACGTTAAGCGCCCCAAGTCGCTCTGACTGTAAACCTATAAACGCCAGAGCCGATCCCGGGATAGTGGCTGAGCAGGTGGACGGGAGGCAGCCAGGGGCTGGTCAGGAGCCCCCCAGGGCCTCGGGGAGCCCCCTGGCCCCACGTCCCAGAGGGAGAGCATGAGCGTTTATACACGACGCTAAGCAACTTAACACATCTCGTTGGATCCCACAGAGTGTTAGTTATCATTACTCCCATCCTGCATTTGTGGACATGGAGGCAGAGGATGACCCGACCGGGTTAGCATAAGTCTAGAGCTAGATTTGAACTCCGGTCTCCTGACCCGGATGTGTTTTATTCATCCCGGGGAGCCGCTGAGGGCGGCCCCACGCTACGCCAGCAGCAGACTCGGCATTCAGCGTCGAGCTGGGGTTTGCTTAGAATAAACCCTGGAGCCATTTCCACCTCCAGCTCATTTTACAGAAAAGGAAACGGCAAAAAGAGGGGAGTGACTTGGTCCGGAAGTGTCTGAGGCTGGATTTGAACGCCGCTCCTCTCCGAGCTGGGCGCTTCTCCGGGTCAGAGCGGGTCAATGTTTGGCCAACCCACGTGGTGCGGGAGCTAAGAAAGTGAACCTTGACCTTCTGCTGCACGCGCGGCACGCACTTCCCCGCCCCTGGGGGCTCGCGGCTTCCCTCCGCCCAGGGCTCCCCCTCCCCCCGTTTGGGGCCCCTCCCCCATGGGAAGGGGGGAGTTGGGATGTGGAGGAATCCTTACCCTCAGCAGTCGTCCCGCCATGCCGGCCGAGTCACCGCAGGAAGCCCCGCCTCCGGTCCCGTGATCATTGGCGGAGGCCAATCGGAGGAGGCAAAGCAAAGGAGACCCACCCCTCCACGACAAGACGCCGGAAGGCCTAACCCGGGCCTGATTCCCTTTACCCTGCTTTTGCGGAGGAGAAAACCGAGTCCTGCAAAGCTTTAGCGGCCTGCCGCAGGCAAAAGCCTCAGTCCGGGTACCCCCCACCATTAGTGGAGGGGCCGCAGGCCGGCCCCCGCGGCAGTCATCACCTCCGGAAGGAAGGTGAAAAGCCTCCGTTTTTTGCGCTAACAAGAAGGGGGAGGGCGGTCTCCTTCAGTTCGTTCCTTATGCTGCCCTCTGCTGGCGGGAGGACCCAAGTTCACAATTCTACGAGAGCGAGAGATAAAAAACCTGTGGAGCGCATCCTCCAATTTCGAGTTTACCCTTTATCCCGCCCGACTTTTCTTCCTCAGTTCCTGGCTGGCGAGAAAAGGGTCCGGCGCCTTCGCTTCTTGAATTGGGTTCAATTCTGCGAGACTTTATTTCTCTTTTATGGGTGAGGAAACAGGTGGCCGTAATTAAGTTCCAGCACAGGTACAGGTACAGGGAGTCAGAGTTCCCCTGCAACCCCCTCGGATTCGGCGCAAGGATACGGCGGTACATGAGGTCTAGAAGCGGCGCGGATTCCCAATAAAAGCATTTATTGGCCGGAGAGCTAGATTAATAAAAGAGGTTTATTACTGAGTCTAGAAGTAGGAGATGGGTGAAGGTAGAGACAAGGAGGGCACTGGACAGAGGGTCCAGTGGACAGAGGGTCCTCACATGGCTGCCATGTTTGGAATCTCTGCACAGAGGGGTTCCCAGCGTGGTCCTTTTAAGTCGGAGACTTAGCTCGAGGGGCTTTGGGGTGTAGCCCCACAGTTGGCTCAGATCAGGATTTGTGAGTCAAAGGGTAATGGGGGGGGGGGGGGATTTGGGAATCAAAGATTGGAATCTTTCCCGCATCAACAGCAGTTTGCTATTTCCTTCTTCAGTTCATTTTACAGATGAAGAAATTGAGGCAGAGATAAGTGACTTGCCCAGGGTCCTACAGTTCTACAGATCTTTGCTTAGAAAATTTAGCTCCCATAATGCCTTTAGTCAGTGGCCATATACACAAAAAGAAACAAAACATTAAAAAAAAAAAACTTTAAAACATGACCATAAAAAAGCTCCTAAGTCCTTAAAAAAAAAAAAAAAAAAAACACGAGCAATGTTTTTTTAAATATTAAATAGTATTTTATTTTTTCCAATTATATGTAACT
Source organism: Sarcophilus harrisii (assembly GCF_902635505.1). Taxonomy (NCBI): domain Eukaryota; kingdom Metazoa; phylum Chordata; class Mammalia; order Dasyuromorphia; family Dasyuridae; genus Sarcophilus; species Sarcophilus harrisii. Next base: position 41,119,251 of record NC_045427.1, on the reverse strand, counting down.
ATAGTTTTCAACATTGATTTTTTTTTAACGATTTTGAATTTCAGATTTTTTTTCTCCCACCTTCTTCCCCAAAACTTCAAGCAATTTGATGTAGGTTCTACATGTACAATTCGGATAAACTTATTTCCAGAAAGCATTTTCCTATATACGTCTTCCAGAAAAATGTACAATCTGTAGGAAGAGGGGAAGAAACTGGTCATAAACTTAAAAGTACAATAGTAATAAAGCCTACACACACACCTAAGACGGCTCACAACTCTAGAAATGCAGCACTCCAGTGTATTCTCTTTCCAGAAGGTCCTCCAAGAGATGATGCTGGCGATACAGGAGTCATCCCCCTGATCTAGACAGGCTAGGTGCTGTGCTGGACTAGGACCAGAGACTACCATTCAGGACCAGGAAGGTCCTGCTTGGCTGCACAGCACTGAACTGCAAAGACCCTCAGGAGCAGAAGTCTCCTTCCTTTGACTCACCAGTTTTAATTTGGATAAGGGTCATCATCCCACATGAATAATTTGTTAGGGTCATACAGTCAGAATGTGGCCGAGGCTAGAATTGAACTCATGAAGATGAGTTTTCCTGGGCTCAGCACTCATTCACCACACCACCTAACACTTAAACAGCTCTAATTTTTTTTTCTTATGTAGTTTATCAAATTACAATTTTCTGGCAGATTCATGGCACACATAAATTCTAAGTTGAATGAATGAAAGCATTTATTCCCTTACTTTGTACAGCAGCTCAGGCTGTTCAGAGAACCAAAACCTGCTTGGATTGATGCTAGACTGCATGGCAGCTGCCTGATAATAATGTTTGGAAACAGTCTACAGAGCCCATTCTATTGTACATCGGTTGTTTGAGCCCTGTCTAGGTAATAACAATTCATCATACTGTTCAAACATCTGAAAGAGCCACCAGCTCCTGTTGTCATGACAAAATATAGGTTTGCTGTAACTCAGAGGGAGGTTCCAAACTAGAGCTGAGCTTGGAGTTGGAATGTTAATCATTAATTTAAAACAGGTTTGAACTACTGTGCTATACAGTTAATAGATAAGTACCAAGAGTTTAGAATCACTATGTTCTCTTAGTGACTGAACTTGCTAACTATTAATCATTGCTAGACTTGCAAAGTATATGAGAAAATATTCAACCTATATATGATCTATCTACACATACAAACACATATATGTACATAAATAGATACATATATATCTACAATAATGCCTTATAGACTATCATATTGAATATGTAAAAGTTTATTAATTTGTCTTTCTGCTAGGACATCTCAAGCTCCATGTGGGCAAGAACCTTATCTTATATAAATTTTGTATCTCAAGTAGGTACCTAATGGTTATTGAATTGAATAAAATAAAAATAAATAAATATAGACATAAATAAAGCATTTATTAAATGGTAAGTGTTTGCCAAGCACTATAATAAGCCTAGGATACAAATACAAGCAAAAAAGACAAAAAAGGAGTTTACATTCTCATAGGAGAGGACAACACATAAAAGGCAGCTAAAAAAGATACAGAAGAAGAGGAGATTGAACCAGTTTTGGTGAGCATAGTTGCCATCTCCACAGACATGAATGTCAGAGACAAGCTCACCAATTGGAGAAGGTAGTGGAGTTGGAGGTATTGACAGTATGAAGATCGCCACTGGGATAGAGGTCCAGATGGAGACTGGGTAGTCATGGTTGGACCATATTCAGAGTGAGTATAGGTCAGGAAGTACTGTATTATGTTCTCAATATTTTTTTATTATAGCTTTTATTGACAAAACATATGCATGGGTAATTTTTCAACATTGACCCTTGCAAAAACTTCTGTTCCAACTTTTTCTCTCCTGACCTCCAACCGCTTCCCAGATGGCAGGTAATCCCATATATGTTAAATATGTTAAAATATATGTTAAATACAATATATGTATACATATTTATACAGTTGTCTTGCTGCACAAGAAAAATTGAATTTAGAAAGAAGGTAAAAATGACCTGAGAAGAAAAACAAAAATGCCAGCAAACAATAACAGAAAGAGTGTAAATGCTATGTTGTGGTCCACACTCATTTCCCAGTGTTCTTTTGTGGGGTGTAGCTGATTCTGTTCATTGCTGATCAATTGGAACTGATTTGGATCCTCTCATTGTTGAAGATAGCCACTCTCCATCAGAATTGGTCCTCATATAGTATTGTTGTTGAAGTATATAATGATCTCCTGGTTCTGCTCATTTCACTTAGCATCAGTTCATGTAAGTCTCTCCAAGCCTCTCTGTATTCATCCTGCTGGTCGTTTCTTACAGAACAATAAGTCAATATAATTTTTAACAGGAAATGGCTATTTGATAACATGATTTTAAGTGCATTAATTTAGATCAAGTCAATTCACCAAGTGTTTATTCAACACTTACTATATGCTGGCATAGAAGATAGAAAGAAGGGCAAAAGGACAGTCCCTCCCCTTAGTAAGCTCAGAGTCTAATAGGAAAGGCAACATGAAAAGAACACAAAATATATATGGGATAAGTTGGAGATAATCTCAGAAAGAAGACACTAAGATTAAGGAAGTCTAAGAAAGAGAATTTCCAGAAGTGAGATTTTAGCTGAGGCTTGAAGGAATTCAGGAGGCAGAGATGAGGGAGAATATTGCAGCATGGGGGGCAACTAGTGAAAATTCAGAGAACTAGGAGATGAAGTATTTTGTGCAAGGAACAGCCAAGAGGTTAGTGTCTGGATCTGAGATTAACTGATATCTAAAGGATGTTTGGGGAAGACTAGCACTTCTGACATAGGGCTCAAACCAAACCAAACTTTGCCATTCAATAGACTGTCATTATAAGGAGTGCTAGACCAAGCATAGTCTTACTCTCTACAAGTTAAATATTTGCATTCCACAAAAGTGGTGGTCCCAAGGCAAGAAGACAACTAGAAGACAGTGTCACAGATTGGAGCACTTCTTTGAGCTTGAAATGTTAATGGAGGAAGCTGAGCCAATACATGGCTAGCAACTATGGAACAGAAAAGGAGGGGGCAGCTTTCAGAGATCTGGTGAGCAGCATCTCAGTGCTGGACCAGGACATTCACCAACATCAAGTTTGGTTTGACAAAAATGATGGGGAAATTCAAAAGCTGCTAAATAAAAAGCAAAAATTCCACAGGGTTTATCAGAAGGACAGTTCATCCCATCTCTAAGAAGGCAGCATTTAACTCTGTTAAAAGTAAAGTACAGTGGCAACAAGATTATACGATGATCCATTCTGATGGATGTAGCTCTTTTCAACAATGAGATGATTCAGGCCAGTTCCAATGATCTTGTGATGAAGAGAGTACCATCTATATCCAGAAAGAGGATTATGGGGAATGAATATACTTCACAACATAGTATTTTTACTCTTTTGTTTTTTGCTTACATTTTGTTTTCTTTCTCATTTTTTCCCTTTTCATCTGATTTTTCTTGTGCAACAAGATAATTGTATGAACATGTATACATATATTGGATTTAATATACACTTTAACATATTTTACATATATTGGATTGCTTGCCATCTAGGGAAAGGTGTGAGAGGAAGGAGGAGAAAATTTGGAACATAAGGTTTTGCAGGGGTCAATGTTGAAAAATTATCCATGTATATGTTTTGAAAATAAAAAAGCTTTAATAAAAAAAATGAAATAAAAATAAAGTTCAGGCAAAGCTTAGGAAGATGCAGGATTTTTTGGCTCAGTAAGAAGGTAGATAAAATTCAATTTTATGTTGATAGTAAGCCAAAGCACTTTTATGATGTCCTGAAGGCTATTTATGGGCCAAAACTATATGGTACATCTCAACTACTCAGTGCTGATAGAGAAACATTGATTAGTAATAACAGTATGATCCTGGAGAGATGGGCTGAACACTTTCATAGCGTTCTTTGCAGACCATCATCAACCAATGATTAAGCCATTGACCTTATACCTCAGATTGAAATCAATCTTTTTCTAGCTGAACATGCAACTGCAGGAGAGGTTTTAAATGCCATTAGGCTCCTCTTGTGTGACAAAGTTCCTGATGCCAATTTGATTCCAGCTAAAATTTACAAAGCAAGGGGTCCACAGCTCATAAAAAAGCTGACTTTAATCTTCCAGGTTATATGGCAACAGGAGGTTATCCTCCATTGTCTATCTCTATAAAGATAAAGGAAACAGATTATCTTGTAACAGGGAGAGGGGAATTGGAAGTCTGTGGGGATATGAGGGGTGTTTCTTAGTCATTGCCAGTACAATTTTTACCAGAGTCCTCCTTAATAGGTTTATCCTTCACCTGGAAGCTGATTGAGCATCTGACAGCCACTGTGGCTTCAGAGAGGGCTGAGAAATAGTATATCTACAGGAGAACTCTCCAGGAGAATAACTCCAGGAGAAATTCCAGGAATGGAACAGAGGTCATTACACAATATTTGTTGATCAAGACCTTTGATATACCTAGTCATGAGGGCTTATGGAAGATCATGATGAAATCTGTTTACTTGGAGAAGTTAATCAGTTTTGCACAGCAGATCCATGACAGCATGCTTGCACGCGTTTTGGATAATAATGTTATGTTAATAATAATTTGTTCCCAGTCAACAGTGGAATGAAGCAGGACTGTGTGCTTGCTCCCATGCTTTTTAGTGTGAAGTTTTCAGCATTATTGTCTGATGGCTTTAATAAGGACAAAAATATTATCAAGGTCATTTACTTGGAAACTACCTTATTTAACTTAAAAAGTCTATAAGCTAATATTAAAGTGGAGGGAGAGTTTATGTGCAAATCACAAATGATTATGCATTCAATGCAGCCTCTGAGGGAGAGATGCAATAGGGTATGGATCAATTCTATGTTGCTTGTGCTAATTTTGGCCTGACAACACCAAGAAAACACAGGTTCTTCACCAGCCAGCATCACACCATAATACATGGAACCATCAGTTACAGCAAATGGAGAAATTTTGAATGCTGTGGATAAGTTTGCTTATCTTGGCAGTATATTTTCCAGGGATGTATATATAGATTATGAGGTTGACACACACACTTGTCAAAGGTAACAAAGTGTTTGGGAGACTCTAAAGGAAAGTATAGGAGAGAAGAGGTATTAGATTGCTTGCCAAACTGAAGATCTACAGAGCTGTTGTGCTAATTCCATTGTTTCCTATGAAACCTAGACAGTCCATCGGCTCCATGCCAGGAAATTGAATCATTCCTATTTGAATTGTCTTAGGAAGATTCTGAAGATATCTAGCAAGATAAAGTACCAGACACTGAGATCCTTTCTTGAGCTGAACTGCAAAGTGTTCAACCTCAATTGAAGAGAATGCAACTCCAATGGACTTGTTTAAATGTCAAACATGTTTGCCTAAAACATACATTTTATGGAAAATTCATACAAGGAAAGTGCTAAAACTCATAAGGGCTCTCTAAAGAACTTTGAAATTGACTGTGTAACATGAGAAACACTGGCAAAGGACTATCTGGCGTGGTGTACCAGAATCAATCATGCTGCCCTCTGTGAAAAAAGCAGAGTAGCAGTAGCTCAAAAGAAACATGAGATGCACAAATTTAGGGACATCAACTCTTCAAATGTTCATATAGTCTATGTCTGACCTGTGAACTCTACCACAATGCATCTCAGCAATCACAATTGGAAATACCATATCTTGATCCTGACATAGTGATACCATTTTGGTCCTCCTCCGGCTTTAAGGACAACAACTAGATCATCTGTGAGGAAGGAGGAAATCAAGCATGACTAGAAAGATAAGAAGTGTTCAATTATAAAGGGCTTTAAATGCCAAATGGAGAATTTTTTGTTTGATCTTGTAAATGATTTGGAGCCTCTTGAATGTATTGATTGAGGAATTTGATAGCTGAGAAGAGGATGGACTGGAATGAGTAAAAAGTTGAGGAAGGCAGAAGTAAAAATGTTCTTTACTTTAGTTCTTTACTTTACTTTAGCAGTAAAGTCCAGGAATGGGGTAATGAGAGAGGGCCTACATCAGTGAAAACAGTGTAAGAAGAAAAAAAGGGGACAGATAGGAAAGGTTTTTCAAAGGTAAAATTAACAGTACTTGGCAACTAACTGGATATAGAGGTAGAGGTGAGAGAAACTTGAGGCTGACATTAAGGTTATAAGTCTGGGTGACTGGAAGATTGGTGTATACTATAATAGGTATAGTGAAATTAGAAAGGCAAAGGAAAATAATTCCATTTTGGACATGTGGAGTTTGAGGTGTCTGCAGATCATGTTATTTAAGATATCCAATAGGAAGTTGAAGCTCTGATACTAGAAATGGAGAGAGTTTAGTGTTAATTAAACAGATTTAATCCATCAACTCTTTCATCATTTAAATTAGATTTTGTATTAATGGGATTCTTACCCTCAAAGAAAAGTACATTGAGGAGAATAATATTAGAAACTTTATAAAAAGTGTTGGAAATGAAATTAAACCCCATACAAGCTAGATGTCATAGAAGGCTCTATTGCCTTTAGGTTTCACTTGCAAATATAAAGCACTAGCTTAAAATGTTTTAGAACTTGCATATGCTTTGAGACAATATGATATAATTGAAAGTGACATTTTTATTTAAATAAATATTATAAATTCACTGTCATCAACAAACAAGAATTTCGATATACAAAAGACATGTTTTTGAAACAATCAATCATCCATATTTAACTTTTTTAAAGTACACATCAACTTTAACATGGGAATACCAACATTGTCCCTTTTCTTTCTCTTTCCCCTGCACTTTATTTCATTCTCTTTTATGTATTTATTTACATGTTTCATTGATACTCTTTTCATTTTTATTTTTTTGAGTATCACTAACATTATCTCCAATTTTCCTCCACATTTCTCCTCCCCTAAGAGAAACCCCCTCCTTGCAACAAAAAAAATAAATTTGTGTTGAATTGATCATGTCTTATTATATCTATTATTATACCTTCTGTTGCACAGAAGAGAAATAAGAAAAAAATGGACCACCTAATACTTGTAGCTTGGAAGAAAAGAAGAATCTTCCTGAAGCATAAGAAACTAAATGCTCTGAGAATGAAGCAACTGCTTCCAAGTACTGATAATATAGAGCCACAGGTGCTGTATGTATTTTCAGTAGTGTTAGGTAGTTATCCAATAAGAGTAAAAAAGAAAAAGTGGTGGCTGGTGACTCCTATTGAGGTTACCATTTGCCAACTTTGTAAAAAAAAAAAACTTAGATCTCTTATTTTCCAGGGATATGTACCCAAAACAAAATAGATAACTTCCAAAGATTTGTCACAAGGAATGATCACAGGTTATTTCTGGTGATTCACATGAATGAAAACTATACTCTCAGATGGAACCTAGAAAACATTACCAAAGATTACAAACTCATGTGCAAGGAATTGAAGACACCAGAGGCATAAGTGGTATTTTTATCACTGCTATCCATTAAAAGCAAAGGATCTTGAAAAGAAGGAATTTGAGATGTGAGCAACTGGCTAAGAAATCAGTATCTGAGAATGTGATTTGGATTTCTGGACCAAGTCTTAAAATATATGAATGGGGGCAGCTAGGTAACGCAGTGGATAGAGCACTGCCCTGAAATCAGGAAGACCTGAGTTCAAATTTGACCTCAGACACTTAACACTTCCTAGCTGTGTGACCCTGGGCAAGTCACTTAACCCCAATTGCCTAAGAAAGAAAGAAAGAAAAGAAAGAAAGAAAGGAAGGAAGGAAAAGGAAAGGAAAGGAAAGGAAAGGAAAGGAAAGGAAAGGAAAGGAAAGGAAAGGAAAGGAAAAGGAAAGGAAAAGGAAAGGAAAAGGAAAGGAAAAGGAAAGGAAAAGGAAAGGAAAAGGAAAGGAAAAGGAAAGGAAAAGGAAAGGAAAGAAAGAAAGAAAAATAGATAGATAGATAGATAGATATATGAATGGCAGGCTCTTAACCAGGAATGGAGTGTATCAAATAAAGGCTAATAAGAATATATTTGAGACAATAAGAATATATTTGCCTTGTGTCTTACAAATCTAATTAAAAAAAAGCAGAAAAGGGAGAAAACTACCTATGTATATCCATCAAGTTAAATGCCATAGAGAAGGATAGGAAAGAAGTCGAGGCACCCAGAAATTCAGAAGAGGGAAAATCCAAGAGAAGAGCCAATAAAACTTCAAAAGTAGTTATACTAAAATGAACAAAAATATCATTGAGATGTAGAATGAAACCCATGACCATGGCAATCCTTATTGGTCCGTCATATCCAACTCTTCATGACCCCATTTGAGGTTTTCTTGGAAAAGATACTGAAGTAGTTTGCCATATCCCTTTCCAGCTCTTTTGAGCTTTTGACATGACATGACATGACATGACAGCTTTGACATGAAGAACATGAGGCAAACTGAGTGACTTGCCTAGGGTCACACAACTAGTGAGTGTCTGATTTGAACTCAGGAAGATGAGTCTTCCTCCAATCCCATCATTCTATCTACAATGCCACGCAATTATCTAGAAGTTTCAAACAAAGTAAAGATAGTATAGTGAGTGGGGGGAGGAGGAATGGAGACAAAATGAGGCTATGAGAGTAGTGTTGTATATTGAGAAGGTATTTGTGCAGGAAAAACAGGAAACAGTAGGAAAATAGTAAAAAAAAAAAAAAAAAAAAAAAAAAGCATTGGGATGGAGATCAATAAAGGAAGAAATAGAAGCAATTTATTTACTAAAGTATGTTATGGATCACCTGGGTGGAAAGAGAACATGAGCAGTTTGGGAAACTTAATACAAAATAGGAATGAGGCTATAAAATAGTTGGAGGGAGGAGGGGGACAGAGAGGACTTGGTAGAAAAAGTAGAGTATCTAATAATTTCTTTATTTTCTTGAATGACAATTTTATCTTCTGAAGGTGGAAAAACTAATAATTCTATTCTAATAATTCTATATCCATCTTTCAGGGTTGTTGTGAGGATCAAATAATTTTGGTAAACCCCTAGCACAGGAGAGAAGGAAACAAACGTTTATTGAGTATCTATATTATCTTCTAAGCAACAAATTATGAAATGGGACATTCATTCTGAGATTTGACCAATGTATCATTTGTTTTGTTTGACTATACATATTTGTTACAAGGGAAGTATTCTTCTTGGGGGAGAGGGATAGATAATGGTTAGTGAGTATGATATATGTAAAAAATGGTATCAATAAATCATTTTGAAAAGAAAAAGAAATACAGAAGGGCATACAAAATTATTTTGTTGCTATCTAGCTTAATTAGTTAAATCTGTGATCTCAATACAGAGCTAATAATGTCACTACCAGATAGGAGGCTTATTCTAACAAAAATCTCTGAGTCTAGAATAAAATTGCTAACTGGGAATAAATGGAATGAGGCAGTCAGAAATAATGAATTAGGAAGAACTAGGGTTATTTTACAATATAAGTTCAGAATGAAAGTCTATCACAGTTTTTACTTCAATGAGAGGGCAGGGACTATTGATTCTCAGATTGAAAAGCTTAAATTTCACCATACATGGAGAGCAATCTGAAGCTATGTTCAAAAAGCTATCAAACTGTGCATACCTTTTGACCCAGTAGTGTTTCTCCTGGGCTCATATCCCAAAGAGATCTTAAAAGAGAGAAAGGGACCCATATGTGCAAAAATGCTTGTTGCAGCCCTTTTTGTAGTGGCAAGGAACTGGAAACTGAGTGGATGCCCATCAATTGGAGAATGGCTGAATAAATTATAGTATATGAATGTTATGGAATATTATTGTTTTGTAAGAAACGACCAGCAGGATAATTTGAGGGAGGCCTGGAAAGACTTAAATGAACTGATGCTGAGTGAAATGAGCAGAACAAGGAGATCATTATACATGGCAACAAGAAAACTATACAATGATCAAATCTAATGGACATGGTCTCTTCAACACTGAGATGATTTAAATCAATTCCAATTGTGCATGATGAAGAGAGCCATCCACACCCAAAGAGAGGGCCAAGGGAGCTGAATGTGTCCCACAGCATAGCATTTGCACCCTTTATGTTGTTGTTTCCTTGCATTTTGTTTTCTTTCTTAGATTTTTTTCCTTCTTGATTCGATTTTTCTTGTGCAACAAGATAACTGTATAAATATGTATACATATATTGGATTTAACATATTTAACATATATTGAACTACCTGCCATCTAGGGGAGGGGATTGGAGGAAGAAGGGGATAATTTGGAACAGAAGGCTTTGCAAGGGTCAATGTTGAAAAATTACCCATGCATATGTTTTGTAAATAAAAAGCTTTAATAAAAAAAATTACCATACAATTTAGGAAAGCCATTCTCTTCAACAAATTATACTGTATTCATATTTGGTTTCAAAAATCAGTTTTCCAAGTACAAAATGGAAAAGGTATGTTTAGCTGATGTAGACTTGGAGGCATCTTCATTCCATCTTCTTAGTCCCACTGATGAAGTGGGTTCTCTAGAGCTTGACTACTTTTCCCCCTCAGGGTTCAAGAATGTCCCTGAAGAGTTGGAGATGATCTTCAATATATCAAGGATGTACTTATTCCAAAAACCATCAGTTGAGAATACATTTAGTTAGTGAAATTTAAGTAGTTTTTAGAAAGGGGCATTTATTAAGATAGTATAATAAGATGGTACAATTCCCCCAGATCTCTGTGATTGGCCTTCAGCATAGGCTTCTATCATATCTAAGGGCTTAGATAAAAATCTGGGGACTTTGGAGGGGGCTATTTGTTTTTTTTTTCTTCATTAATTTACAAAAAAAAATTGTGTTATGGTTTTTGAACCTAGTGATCCTAAGTCTAGTAAGAGAGGCTAGTGGGCTACTATCATGGCAATGACAGGTGCTGACATTTCCAGAGTCCACCTGGGTAAGGGGCAATAAGCCGATAGGGGAGAAATCCCTAAAATACAGCTATGTCCCTTATATCAGGAGGAAGCCTCTAGGTCAAGAGCTACACAATTTATATTGAGTAAATAATGGCTTAATCCATAGCCAGGGAGTTATCCAGATACATAGACACAGGTGGGGTTGCCTCTTCAAAGATCCATGGATTTGTTATTCTCATTTATTTACCCTTTGGCTTAGAGGAACTTGATCCTTTAAATTAAAAAAAAAAAAGCTTTTGTTTCCTTCTTGCATTATCTACAATCCCCACCCCCCAAACATGACAAAAGCACCAGATGTATGTTAAAAAGGACCAGGTATCTCCTAAAGAGTGCAGACCAGTCATTTTTTGGTTCTGGGTCAGGGAGGATGATGTTCCGAACAGGGATCTTGCTTTGGCTCTGCATTGGACAAAATGTTTTAAGAGGAGGAAGACTAAATTACCAAAAGCAACATAGGAAAAGTGACTGCTATCAACTTAACAGAGTTCACTGCTCATTCGAGGGAGCACGGAACTATTGCCATAGACAGGGGGGTCAGCTGCTGACCACATGGAATCAGGACATTAAAAATCATCTCAAAGATTACCTGGAAAAAGGAAAGAAGTGGTGGATTAGGCCAGATTCCGATCCATTGATAAAGAAGAGAAAAGGTAAAGTATCAAGGACTAAAACAACTTCTTTACTTAGTATTCTGATCCTCTGCTTCCAGTCCTTTCCAGCCCTAAATATATGATGCTATAATCTTATATGCAAGAGGCATAATAATACCTGTTCCTTATTTAAAATTTTTTTTTGCATTTATATATAATTCCTCCTGCTTCCTCTCCCTACTCCCTTTCCCAAACATGACAAAAGCATTGGATATGCTATGCGTTAGCTACTCACTGGTTTTGGTTCTGTTGGTAGGAAAAAAAAAATCATATTTTCTAATCAATACAAAGTTGATTAAACAATGTTCAGAATCAAATTAGTTAAAGCTTGGGAAAGAAGCACCCATAAATCTAATCATAGTTTTTCCTACTCAAAAAATCCTTTTCCAATTATATGGTAAGATGTACCATATACTTCCTTATATATTTCCTAAATAAGTCAGTTACCTCATTTTTCTGGTCTCCAATTATCCCATCTCTAAAATGGGAGGGAAGGTCAACTGTCTCCTTCCTTAGATGATTTGAATCACACAATGTAACTGAGCTCTGTAGGGCAGATTTAATTAGGGAGTCTTGTGAGATAAATGTCTCATTAGAGAATCTCGCTTTCATTTTAGGAATTTGAACATTGTCTCACTTCTAGAGAGGAAATCATTTAAAATGTCACAGGAATAACAGGGATAAATTGATTTATGATGTTCTCATAGAATAGAAAAGGGTCTTCCATAAAATGGGATTTTATAACTGGAGCCACCTCTTGGCTCGATCGCCACAACTTCAATGACCTTGAGTTGTCTCCTCTAAATCTGTTTCCCAAATGAGAGGAGTCAGACTAGATAAGATGATCTCTCTTCATATCTATGATTGGTGTGTGTTTATCACAATAATAATAAGAACTACCTTTTATAGAGTGCTTACTATGTGCCAGGCAGTGTGCTAAGAGTTTTACAATTAGATGATGTGTAAAAGGGGTAGAGAGCCAGACTCAAAGACATGAAAGCCTCCCTCAGACATATTCTGCCTGTGTTGTCCTAGGCAAGTGCTGTAAGTAACTGTCTGAATTGCAGAGAAAGTATCATCTTTTAGTGGTAGGTCCAGGAATTGCCTAAACCAGTACATTCACATATCTCATTCCCTCTTCATCTAGTTGAGAGTAAATCTTACCTTTATGTCTTGGTTCTCAATGTGAACTCCTTCAGAATCTGTCCTAAAGATTAGGACTTATCTGTCTTCAGGAGTCAGTATTTCTTGGTCAAAAAGGAAAGGTAACGTCATATATCCTCTCTGAGTAAGGTGCCCAGTACAGTATATTCTTTTCTGACCTCCAGAATTCTATCCTAGAGAATTCTCTTTACTTAATATATTTAGATCTAGGAACTCTAGCATCAGGAATCAGGAAGATGAGGGGGTCACTGTGCTGGAAACTTGGAGGATTAAGGACTATAGGTCTTTAGAGACACATAAAAGACTCTTCTTCAGCAGAGATGTTGCCGGCTCAATGGCAGAAAAAAAGTCAAAATTAATATCAACTCAGGCTCATAAATTCTTCCTGTTGAATTGGAAAGGTAAAACAAAAATGTTTAATAGGAGCTGAAATTCCAAGTGTATGAGAAATGATGATTTAAAACCTCCAGTCAAGCTAATTATATTTTAAGGCACTGAAAGGACTAGTAACTGTGATTGCTGAGATGTTGTCAGTGAGCTCTAAAAGATGATCTGTGAGAAATACCTCAGGCCTGATGAAAGATAATATTCCAGTTTTCAAAATGGGGAAAACACCGATTTTTATAAAGCATTTAACAGAGTATTTCATACTAATCTTATGGGGGAAAATGGAGAGATGGGATAGATAATTGTGGATTTAGAGGGATTCAGAACTAACTGAATAAACATTGAGTGATCATGACATTGATTAAAGGATCAATATCAACTTAGAAGAAGATCTCTAATTCCCCAATGATCTGTCCTTAGTGCTGTGAAGTTTGATATTTTTATTAATGACTTGGACAAAGGCATAAATAAACATTAAAGTGTATTTATTAAGTTTTCAGATGACAGAGTGCTGCAAGGCATACTTAACTCACTGGCTGAAAGAGATAGGATGTTAAGATTATAGACTCAGATGATGGGTTGAACGCAATAAGATTAAACTGAATACAAATGAATGTAAAGACTATACTTGGATTCAAAAATTCAACTTAATCAAAAAAGAAATGGATATTCAGCAGTTTGAGTTTTAAAAGATCTAGAGTTTATTTGTGATCACTCAATAGAAGTCAACTCATTGTCCAAAAAGTCAACAAAATTTAGTTTCCAAAATAAGGAAGGTTGTGACAGTCCCATATATTCATTCTTTATCAGACTACACCTGGATTACTGCACTCAAGTTTCAGGCACCATATTCTAAGAAGAACATTAACAAGCCTGAGTGTAGCCAGAATAAATTGTGATGAAGAGGGTGAAGGTATTAGAGATCATATTAAGATTATTTTGACTAATTGAAGAAACCGGGAATGTTTAGTCTAGAGAATAGAAGACTTAGGGCATAAAAGAAATCTTCAAATACTTGAAGGATTGAAATAAAGAAGAGATGTCAAATTTGTTCTTCTTAGACATGGAAGCATGATAAGGCACAGTTAGTAGAAGTTGCAGAAAGGCATATTGAGCCTTGATGTAAGGGAAAACTTCCTACAAATTAGAGCCAGTCAAAAATATAATGGGTTTCCTCAGACTATTCTGCCTCACTGCCTGACTTCAAGCAAATATCAGATGATGATGTATCTGCATCGTTATTTATAGCAAATATTTTTATTCAGGTTGCACTAGATGGCATCTGAAGTCTCTGCCAACTCTGAGATTCTAGACATCATCATCCTTGGGAAATTAATTTCTAAAGCCTTAAGACAAAGGCTATGTTTTAAAGACAGGCCCCTAAGATTTAGGGCTAGAAGGAGCATTTTGTTGGTCAGCTAGATCTATCTTTTTCTACCCTACAATTTTGCAAATGAAGAAAGTGATAAAACATGAAATAAAACTCAGATCTCTATCCTCCATTTGACTAGAAGTTAATTAGCAGATTTGTGCATCTCGGGTTAGTATTATTTATGGACTACTAACAGGAATGATCATCTGGACCTGCTCTCTCTTTCACAGAAGTCTCTGCCAACATCTTCACAAGATCTGGGCTTTCCCCTAGCAACAGATGCACATATGTAATCAGAAATTTGGATTTAGTTTCATCTAAAGTGGACCTTTGTTCAAAAGAACATTTTTTTATTTGTCAAGGAGGTAAGTGATAAATCTGTTTTAAGTTTTCAGAAATATATATGAAGTTTCAGAAAGCAAAATGTGTGTATATGTATGTATGTGTATATATATATATATATGTATGTATATTAGAAATATATAAGGTTCCAGAGATTAAAATGTGTGTATATGTATGTATGTGTATGTATATGTGTATGTATGTACATGAGAAAAAATGAGGTTCCAGAGATTAAAATGTACATGTATTATTTAACATGTATAGGACTGCTTGCCATCTAGGGACGGGGGTGGAGGGAGAGAGGGGAAAAATCGGAACAGAAGTGAGTGCAAGGGATAATGTTGTAAAAAATTACCCTGGCATGAGCTCTGTCAATAAAAAGTTATGATAATAAAAAAAAAATTTTTAAAGTGTATGTATGTATGTATATATGTATACTTGATAATAGGGGCTGTACTTTTGCCCTTTTTGTAATCCCAGGGTTTAGCATAATGCCTGGTACATAGTAGATGCTTAATAAATTATACACACACACATGTGTATATGTGTATATATGTATATGTGTATTAAATGTACTAGACAGATGGAATTAGAAGAATGGATGAAGGGAAGAAAGTTGGAATTTTGATTTTTTAAAGATTGATGAAAATAATAAAATATGAACAATTAGATCAACTGACTTGTATGAATGAATCATGGTAGGCAGGATACAGTGTTTTTATTTTAATCTTTACATATAAAATTTGTCTTTCCATATACAAAGTAGAATAGAAAAAAAAGATTCACTAAATTCTTCATATCCTTTGAGTCAGCAATCCAATACAAGTCAAAGATAGAAAGATTCATATATAACAAAATATTCATAGTAGAGAAAATTAAATGAAGTGTGTACCCATTGACTAAGAGGGGCTAGGTAAGTTATAGTATATGAGGAATATGAGGAATTCGGAGAAAAGTGAGTTTGTAGGAATTGCTACAGAGAGGAGAAAGCAGAATTCAATTCAGTATTTAGTGTTTATCATTTCCTATGTTCTTTCAAGATTCAAATCTTGAAAAATTCTCTATTTTGGCTTTTAAAGACCTTTATATCTTGTCTTCTTCTCACCTTTCTAGTATTCTCATATCTTACTCCCCTTTTCATAGAAGAAGGGATGGATTTAAGGGAAGAAGAATATAATGATTTCCACTTTGTATGTATTGAGTTTGAGATGTTTATTGGCTATCCAGGTGAAGATGTCCCAGAGGCAATCAGAGATGTGAGACTGGACCTTAGCAAAGAGATGAGGGATGAATATATAAACTGGAAGTCAGCAGCACAAGGGATAGTTATTGAAATCCTGGGAGCTAATGGGATGCCAAGAATATAGAGACAAAAGAGAAGAAAGCCAAAGACGGAGCCATAGCTTCTACTAACATATGGGGGATGGGACATGGATTATGAATCCCATAAAGGAGAATGCATATATGTACATGATGAAATCAGTGTTTTTATATACATGTGAAATCTCCTGGTGGATATATATGTGTATGTATGTATACACACATATTTTGTGTGTGTGTGTATGTGTGTGTGTGTGTGTTAATGTAGGAGAATTTTTTTTAGAAAGTTGTAATTAAGGTAGCAAATTTTTTATTAAAATTTTGTTATCACAATAAATAGTGATTTAAAACTAAATGGCAAATTTATCTAAAGCTAGGAACATTTTAAAGGCAAACTTCCTTATTATAAAAATGTACCATGTTATATAGGTCAAAACTGATTTTTCCTAGAGGGACTTTTTAAAAATAAGTATTTGCCCTTCAATATAAATTTTTTCCAATATTTCATTTTATAATTGTCTGACTACCATTTGCTTCTTTTTTTTCCTGATTGCTAACCTAGCTGCTTTTTCTAATATGATGTGATCCTAATGTAAGGTATGACTTTGGGCAACACTAGATAAGTTTCTTCTGCATTCTTAGGTTATTGTTTTTTGATATCCAGATTAAAAATTGTTGTTTGTATTTTTCTCTATTGTTACTTTAGTGAAGACCATGATTTTTCAAAGACTGTCTCCCAGCAAGAGCTATTGATATGATAGTTTATTTTCTACTTTGGATTCTAAATAGATGTCTTTCGGAACCATCCACATGACAACCATACAAGAGACGGAAAGGATGCCCCAGTTAACCCAACAATCAAGGGGAAAAAGTGGGAAATCTCTAAGATGAAAAATGAGATTGTCTCAGGTACTAGTTTTTTTCCTTCATAATAAATCTTTCCTCTCCGTAGCTTGCTAGATATCAGAATTTATACAGAAATTTCTACAGTAATGCATAAGTCTCTTACATTGTCATTTATGGTTGGATAATGAATGGTTCAGCCCAAGGGCATGACAGTGATTATCTCATTTTTAAATAGTGGAAATGAAATTGCTTTCTTCTTTCACATTACTAGAATCGTGCTTCAAGTTCAAATAACAGGAGAAATATGTTTCTATCATTTAATATTCCTGTATTTCATATACAAATCTAGCAAAAAGTATTACCTTGAAACTCCCTCTGGTGAAATGAAATGCATAGCTCCCTCAGCAACAATGCTGCCATCTCAATTCAAGTACCCAGATGAGAAGGGCAAAGAAAGGTGTTTCTGTAGTCCTAAGAATTAAGACAAACTCAGAAGCCCAAAACCCAAAAGAAATCAGATTTGAGCTAAACATTATGAAAAATGTTAATACTTTCAATATAAATACGGTACTGTACTCATACAGTCCTTTGACTTTATATTTATACTCTTCCTTGAGGACATTGCCATCTTGATGGGAAATAAGGGATAAGAAAGTAAAAAAAAAAAAAAAAGTGTTAGCCCACAAACTTTTTTTGTAGGCTGATAGTTTTAAGTTTTATTTCTAAGTATATAAAATTACATAGGGAAAAGGGGAGGAAAACATATATTTGTTAAATATCTACTATGTGCCATTTATCAAATGTCTACTGTGTGCCAGACTCACTTTACAGATTTTATCTCATTGATCCTCACTGTGAGGCAGGGGCTATAATATTCCTCATTTTAACATTATAAAAACCAAAGCAGACTGAGGCTGTCACACTGACAGTAAATAGAGGTTGAATTATAAAAGAACCTGATAATAGTTAGCATTTCTATAGTATTCCAAAGTTTGCAGGCTTTTAAAAAATATTATTTCATTTTATCCTTATAACAACCCTTTGAAGTAGATGCTGTTATTAATCATTCCATTTTGCAGACAGGGTAACTGAAGTAGACAGGCTAAGTGATAACCTGTGGTCACACAGTTAATAAGTTTCAGAGGCAAGATTTGAATACAGGTTTTCCTAAGTTTAGCACTCTCTCCAGGACACCACATAAGAGCATTATCTAGCTCTCATTCTCTCTCTCTACCTACTTACGCACCTTTGTGAAAATCAATATCATTTCTCTTAAATGGCCCTTTTACCTATAATAAATAATTAATAGGGAAATGATTTCATAGCAATATTCATACGCTGTTGGTTTTATAATTAGCCTGACAGCCAGTAGAGCATCAATAGCTTCAAATATTTAAATCAAATGATTTTAAAGATCTAAGATTAGATGTTTTCAAAGAAGATCTAGATTTTTATTTCCACAGTCTTGACTTCTTGAAATCTTTTTTCTTCCTCTAACAGATCATCATCTTTTATCCAGATGTCAGCAGATCACTGACATTTCTCAAGTAAGTACTTTATGCTTCTAACATGCATTTAAAATGATTCTAGTCTCTCTCTTATGAAGAGTAATCCTGCTATAATTGTGCTGGCATTGCTATATTTTATTCTATATGGATGTGACTATATTCTATACTATTCCATAATTATATTCTGCCTGTGAAGAAGGCTTAAGGCTAGGGACAGAGATTGGCCTATGATCTCACTGATATAGAGACATTCCAAATTCCATAATTTACAGACTTCCAGACTTTCCCACAGTTCTGAGTAGTTGAGGGACTTGGCAGAGAACTCACAAGTTCTCCATCTTGAAATTGTCTTCTGGGCTTCTCAGTCAGTTCTATTCACCACAGCAGAGATTCTTAACCTTCTTGTGTGGTAGAACTCTTTGGCAGCTGAGAATCAGAAGGACCCCTTCACAGACAAAGGTTTTTAGATGTATAAAACAAAATACTAGAGATTTCTAAGGAAATTAATCTTATTTAAATAGTTGTGTATATACACATGTGTGTATGTATATATGTAAATATATGCATATTTACACAGGTTCTTAACCCTAGGTTTTATATACTTTACATAGAGGAAGACTTATCTTTGTAAGTGTAAATCTGGCATCAGATGCTGGATAAATCATTGAACCTTGTTTGCCTCAGTTTACTCATCTGTAAAATGAATTGGAGAAGCAAATGGCAAACCATTTGTCAAGAAAATCCCAAATGGGATCACAGTTGTATGTGATTGAATAACAACACAGTTCAAAGACCCTTGTTTAAGAAATGTACATTAATACTGTGCTATCTCTCATGAAGGAGATTTCAAATGTGAAAAATAAAAGGTCAATCTTATTTCCATGGCTCACCAAAAGGTAATTTATATGTAGCAATCATAGTTTTTGCAAGATATAGCTGGCAGCAATTGGTTCATGTTTCTAAGATAAAGTGTTTTGAGGAAAGCCTTGTATCCCTTCACTGGCTGCCTACCCCATTTCCTTGCATGTAGGAGGCACCCAACAAGAATTTAACTAATTGAACATGGATGGACATGGATGAGTAGAACATGAATACAGCAGTTTCCAAATAAAATTCCTCACAGCTGGTTTTCAGTGAACCTTATGCAAATGAAGAATAAAGTGAAAGGCTACAGTGGGGGAGAAAGAAAGGTTTTGACTTTCTCTATCCAGGGTATTAAACAACTAACCAGCTGGGTGAACCATCCTTTCATGGTGCAGGTGCTGAAACACTCCATTCTTCCCACTCTTTTGTTTCTTTTGGTCCATGATTTTACAGGCATATAAAAACTTTTACAAAGATGCAGATTAGCATTGGTCTTTGTATAGTCTTAAAGACTAAAGGAGGCTGAGAAATTGACTTGCCCAGAGTCACATAACCAATATGACTCTTGTCAAACTCATTCTTTCTGAATTTTATATGAGATTCATTCACTTATTCATGGAAAGAACATTTAGCAAGAGTCAGGACACCCTAGTTTTTATTTTGGATCTGCCACTATTTTATTGCGTGATCTTGAAAAAAATCACTTCTTTGGATTTCAGTTTCCTTTTCTACAAAAAGTGGATCAGGGATAGAATCAAGGTTTTTGTTCAGGCATGGATTGAGCTAGATGATGTGTGAGATCCCTTCCAAACTCTGATACTTCTGTATCCCGCCTAATGGGAGGACCTGCTACATTTGGATTTCCAAAAAGTAATCCTGAGGATTTTCTTATCTATTGTGCCTAGCTCAAGTCTCCACTGAATGTGTTCCATCCCATTTCCTCCACAGTTAAATGCCAGTAATTAATGTCCCAGTTCCTTTCATAGATTGGCTCCTACAAAAAGACATTTATTTCAAAGATATAGAAAAAGCAAATTAAAAACAGTAACCCCCACCTTTCTCCTCAACATCTCATGGGTATATTCTCCTCCACTATGTGATCTCAGTCTCTGGTCTCTTAGTACAGCACCTGAATAACATTCAAAAACAGCACCTCTATGAGATGAGTCCTTGTCTCAGTTGCTCCTGAGCTGGGATTCCAAAGATCATCCCCCCGAAAGTCACTTCTTGCTCTTTAGGATACTGATGATTCACTGGCCATGGAACCCACATCTTGACATCAGGATGCTAAAATGTCCTCCTGACCTTTCAGATTCACAAAGCCAGAGGTTCTGATCTCTTTTACCTATATGGGAAAAGTACAAAAACAAAGACCAAGGACCAAGGTTCATTTCTCAGGGCCATAGGTCTTCAGAAGAGAGAAGAATCCACAGACTCTCTTTACAGCATAGTGTCTCAGCAGATGCTATGAACAAAAAAATCACCAAATATGGACTGAGCAAGAGAGATGGCAATTACAAGTTTTGAATGATCCCACAATCAAAGTGACTCCCATTTACCACATGGTTAGCAGAGCAGAACCAGTTCCAGAATGTCTGTGAAACTCTCTCTAAGATACTTGGCTCACATGCCATCATCTCTCTCCCAGAAGCAGGAAGTTCCATCAATATAGACAAGCAGATGGGTTCTGCAAATGTGCCAGACCCCAGATCCAAGTGGTAAAATTCTAGACTCTGATTCTATGCTCAAAACAACTTTAGTTGTTGATTATTCTTTGTAACTCCATTAGAATAAAAAGTTTTTCAGTAAATTTTCTTTTTTCCTTTTTCCTTTTTGTTCCAGTAATTTTCTTAACACTTTGCCTCTTCCCTAGAAACTCTACAATGAATATCCAAGTACTCTATATCATAGGATCATAGAATTAAACCTTAGGATTAATTGTACCCAACCCCCTATTTTACAGATAAAGAGAATGAGGTTCAGAGAGGGGAAGTAATTTTCCCATGGTCACACAGCTAGTAAATGTCAAAGATAGATATATATCCAGGTCTCCCTAATTACAACCGCCCCTCAGCTGGTGCAAAGATCTAACTTCTGGCATTGCCAAAAAGGAGAGAAAAATTAAATAAAATCTCTCATTTCTTTAACTCTTTGCAAAAGCATATCCTTTCATTTATTGTCATTTTCTTTATATTTTCTAGTCAACAACCCTATGCCAAGAAATATCAAATATCCTGATTTCATCAGCAATGCCCCAGACCACAGAGCAGATTCTACTGGCAATATCCCCATTTGCCAGGCCGCCTCTCCCAATGACAACAATGTTTAACAAGCCTGTGTCTGAAAAACCTGTGTCAAAGGTACCTGCAACCCCAAGAGAAGCACCAGCCGTGTCCATCTCCACAACGGATCCTCAAATATCATTTCAGAATATTTCTGATCAGGTACAAATGGCCAACTAAAGTAAAGAGGCAATAAGGTTCAGTGGAAAGAGGACTAAATTTTAGGTCAAGAGATTGGGGTTCAGTTCTTCACCATCACAACAAATGTTACCCTGGGCAAAGCACACCTCCATCTGAAAAATAGAGATAATAATAATTCATTACTTAGAGATTTATTGTGAGTAAAGTGCTTCATATAGATAAAAGTGCTTTATAAAAGTCAGTTACTATTATTATCTCCTGTGTTATTCTGTGAAACCAAGGAAAAAAAACTCTTCCTATTTTACTAATGTCCTTAGGATGGTAGAGCTGAAGAGTTCTCCGTTCATCTCCAAATAGGACATTACCTTATCCTTTGTTGGGTTTCTGTTACTAAAAATATTCATGAAAATGAATTCTGTAATGTCTTAACCATATTTCAGCCTTTAATATTTCAGGATAAAAAGAACACAGAGATGTTCCAGGATGAAGCAGGCAAGGTAGGGCAGGGCAATTTATATAAAGTTTTAATAGTTTAAAATATAATAAAACAAAGATTTTAAAAAGTAATAAAATGAGAAAAATATGGTATCTCATGAAGTTTTATTATTAAAATATCTATCTTATCTATAAATAACTAAAAAATGTCACATTTCAGTCCTTAAATAGTCAAAGAAAGTAATAACAAGTGAAAATGTATACCTTATTTCTAACTGCAGAAATAGAAATTAAAACACTTTTAAGGTATAACATATACCTATTAGCAAAAATAAATAAAATTGTGAAACAGCACTAGAGGAGTAAATAAATAGGAAATTCTGAAAATCAGTGTCCTTTTTTGGAGAATAATCTTGCAACATATAATAAGGACTATAAAACTGATCAGACTATTTGAAATAGTAATTCCATTTTAGGAATACCAAGAAAATAAACCAAAGGGGCAAAAAAAAAAAAAAAAAAGTGATTGTTTACAAAGATGCTTATGGCTATGCTATTGATGATAGTGAAAAACTGGAAACAATCCTAATGTGCTCCCAGTAAGGGAATGGCTAAACAAACTGATATAGTTATGCAATGAGGTAGTGGACTTTGACAGAGGTATGAGGTGGCTAGGTGATCTAAGAGATAGGGCTCCTACCCTGGAGTCAGGAAGACTCATATTTCTGCATTCAAATTCCCTCCTCAGACACTTACTAGTGTCTGACCGCGGATAAATCATTTAACCCTGTTTGGCTCAGTTTCCTCATCTATAAAATAAGCTGGAAAAGGAAATGGCAAACCACTCCAAGAAAATCCCAGATGGGGTCAGGAAGAGTCAGATATAACTAAAAAATGACCTAACAACAAAATTTTTAATGACAAGGTAGATATTTCTATACAAAGAACATGGGATTCAAATAATTCTACATGAAAAAAAACCAAAACACAAAATTGTTTGTAAGCACTGATTACTGACATCTAAAAGTATATATGTACTTTGGTACAGAAAGGAAGAGAATTTAAATAGCTTGAATTTGGTATTCACTTGGTTATTTTTTATGTATAAGCTAAAATCACATTCTGAAAAAGAAAATCCTCTTCTCCAATTAAAGACCATAGGAAATGGAGTTTGTTGCAATGTCAGATTTCCAATTTAAAGCCAGTCTCTTGAGTTTTGAAGCCAAATCTCATTTTCTCAATGTTTTCCCATAGTCTTCCTGGCTCATTCCTGCTATCATTTGTTATTCAGATCCTTATCCCCTTAACATTAAATTTCAGAAACCTTTTCCTGAGAAAATTAGACAAAGTCTAACAGACTTAAAGAATAATATGTGCTCTCTATAAAAGATTTTATTTCTTTATATTCCCTGTTTTTACTTTTGAAAGTAAAAACCCTTGGCTCTTATTCCCATACTCAAATAAAACTGAGGTCAGTTGTACATTTTTATTGCTTGTTGCTTTTTTTTTTTTTTCACTTCTGTGAGAAAAATGCTTAAAAGTAGTCATCTTCTAAAAAGCTTCTAAGAGTTAATCAGTATTGCAGCGTGCTGCCTCTGGATAGTGTATATGCCATGGAGCACTGCAGTTGCATATGTAGTCCAAAGTGTTTTGTGTTCTGCCTTCTTTAAGCCTGTACATCTGTTACAATTCCAATTATCCCATGTGGGAATAAAGCAGTTGATTTACTTACCAGATGGGACTCTACTGGAACCAAAGGGGCAAAGGATGAGCTCTCCAAAGTCTGTGGTATCCCTTTTGGCCACCAGAAGGTGCATAGCCTGCACAAGCCTAGACTGCTTCCCAACAGCATTGATGTAGGTACAAAATGAGGGGATGAATGGACTAAATCCATGCTGATTCAAATCAGGATAATATGAACTACTGTTCAAAATGTTGGAGTGCGAACTCAATGGCTCTTTTCCTCATCTCACACCTGGGACAACACCCCACCTTATTCAGGAGACACAGCTGCTTAACATACTACTACCTGATCCTTTACTGAATGTAGTGAAAGGGAAAATATTAAATTGGAGCTCCCCAAGCCCACCTCCAACCACCTTCCCAAACTCCTCCTACTTATACTTCCACTTCTTTGGGTATAACTAGAGAAGACCTAAACTGCACTAGTCTAATATGGAAAGGGGAAAGAGAGGAAGCTTATATCTTTGGGACCCCAATCTCAAACCATAGGGGATAAAGAAAATAAGGAAGGAGAATCATGGAACTCTAGGCTTATTAATACCCCCAAATTCATAAAACCCCAAACTTGAATCCTTGAGATCTTTTCTCTTTCTCACGCACCAGTCCTTGTCTCTTGGTCCAGGGTCTGAGTCAGTCTTGACCTTATTCCTCCAGTTCTGATTATAAGCAGATGAGGGACATGGGCTGTAGCTGCTTGTGGCCAACATTGCCCAGCAATATCCATCCTCAAAATCAACTGCCAATCTCTCATATGGTAAGCAAGAAACTTTCATCCAATTGGCACAGCTGCCTGTTCCCCATTTAAATCATGGCAACCAAAAAGTTCTCCTCAATGGCAAATGAAGGAAACCAAAACCCAGATCTATATGTCAGCACGCAGATTTTACCACTTTCTTGTCCTCTGATTCAACTTAATACCCATCATCCATATGTTCCAAGAATGCCTTTGCTGAAGGGAAGAGAATTACATGCTTTCTATTCATCTTTTTCTCTTTCCTTTATTCTTTATCCGGCTATTTCTATTTCCTCTTTTCTATATTCTTTTCCCATCTCTCAATCTGAGGCCCCATTGTAAATAGTAATTTGAAAAAAGTTAAGAATTTATGGTATGGGCCCAAGTTACAGCAGAGAGTGAATGGCATTAACAAGAATATCAACATTCCATAAATTACGAAAATGCAAAACTTTGTTTGCAATGTGGAAGTAGATCATCTCAGCAAGATCCTTTATTCCCAGAGAGAAGAGCACAGTGAATAGAGATCTGGACCTGAAGTCAAGAAGACATGAGCTCAAATCTTATTTTAAACTTATTAGCTGTATAATCTTGTTCAAGTCACTTTGATGTGGGAAAGATTCCTATCTTTGATTCCCATACCCCTCTAGTGAATGTAATTACCCTTTGACTCACAAATCCTGGTCCCTTTGAATTCCAATAGAAGATCTGACCTGTCCCAGCCCTACCCAGATCTGAGCCAACTTTGGGGCTACACCCAAAAGCCCCTCAAGCTAAATCTCCCATTATAAAAGGGCCACACTGGGAACCCCTCTTTGCAGAGATTCCAAACATGCCAGCCATGTAAGGATCCTCTGTCCACTGGACCCTCTGTCCTGTGCCCTTCTTATCTCTACCTTTGCCTGTACTTTAACCTTGTTTACCCAATAATAAACCTCTTTTATCAATCTAGCTCTCGGGCCAATAAATGCCTTTATTGGGGACTTGCGCCACTACTAGACCTCATTTAACTTTGTATCTTTGCTCCGAATCCAAGGGGTTGCAGGGGAGTTCTGTTTGACTCCCTGTACCCAAACCTGCCACTAGACGTCAACTAAACCCTAATTTCATTTAGGCACCCCAAATCTAGACCTCAACAACTTACCTGTTGTTTGTTGCCTAACAGTAAAATGGGATAATAATACTACTTCCCCTCCTCCAAGGTGGTTGTGAGGATCAAATAGGATATTTGTTAAGCACTTAGCACATTGCCTTGTATACAGAAGACCCTTA
Organism: Sarcophilus harrisii; assembly: GCF_902635505.1. NCBI lineage: Eukaryota > Metazoa > Chordata > Mammalia > Dasyuromorphia > Dasyuridae > Sarcophilus > Sarcophilus harrisii. Next base: position 41,093,307 of record NC_045427.1, on the reverse strand, counting down.
AATACTTGATCTCATCCACCCTTTTCTCAGCAGATCCTAAGTGAAAAAATGGGAAACTTAACAGATCAATTCATGATTTTCAGTTGGTCCCCAAACTGCAGAGAGCTTGTGAGATCCTACAGCAGCTGACACAGTTTGCTTCCCCATTTTCCAAGACAGTACAGGTAAGAAAATGAATTCAAGGGGTCAAGAGACAGATTAAAGTCAAAAAGGAAAGAAAAGGAGAGAGGAGAATAAGAGAAAGTAAAAGTGAATATTTTAGTCGAAACTTTGCCTCTGTCCCAGAGTGTCACAAAGCGCTCTGAACATAGTAAACACTTTAAAAAGATGATTGGTTTTTGTTATTGTCGCTGTTGCTACGGCATCAAACCATTTCCTAGATTTTATTTAGATTAAATTTGAAGACTAGCCACTACTTCATTTTTAAAGAAAAAAAAATTTTTTTTAATCAATGGAAACCTGCCTTCTCTTCCATTCATCTCCCACTTCCAACTCTGCCCACAAACACATTAAGAACAAGAGAAAAATAAAACGTTACATACATCAAGCAAAATTTCCATTTTGTGTGTCAATCTGTACCAACCCCATCTCATCAGGAGGTGGGGAGCATGTCTCATCGTGATCCCTATGGAATCATGATTTGTCATTGCCCATTATATTTACAGTGATACCTAATTATTTGTCTAATCATTAGTAATTTAGATAATTTTTAATATGGCTATTTATAGCTTATATTTCTTCCTCTGAAAACTATTAATATCCTTTGATTATTTGTGGGACTGGCTTTTATTCTAATAAATCTGAACCAGTTCTCTTGTATGTCTGTCAGATTTCTTTTAGCCTATGAATCCATTTATTCGCCCATTCAGTTCTTTTTAAAATTAAATTTTGTTTTCAGTTAACAGACATTCATTTTCTTCCTCCCTCTTCCTTGTTAAAAAACAAAACAAAAATGCATGTAGCCCACTCATTTTAGTATCTTATAAGACTTCATAGGAGAAAATTGCTGTAAAGAATTTTCCCATTTACCTGCTTATCTTCTAATTTTAGCTGAATTGGTTTTGTTTGTCCAAAAACTTAAATTTTTTATGTGATTGAAATTGTCCATTTTATCTCCTGTGTTTCTGTCTCTTTTTTGGCCATGAACCCTTTCCCCATCTATAAATCTGACAGAAAATTTCTTCTTGCTCCTCCAAAATGCTTATGATGTCACCCTTTCCGAGTAAGTCACGTCTCATCTGGAGCTTATGTTGGCATATGATATGAGATGCTAGTTAATATTTAGTTTCTCCCAGGATACTCACCAGTGTTCCCAAAAGAAAAAAGGAAGGAAGGAAAGAAAGAAGGCAGGCAGGGAAGGAGGGAGGAGAAGAGAAGAAGGAAATTGCTTAGGGCAGTTAGATTAAATGATTTGCCCAGAACCAATGTGGCAGAAATGGAATCTGAACCTAAATCTTCTTATTTTAGGAAGGCCTTTCTATCTATTACACTAGGCCCATTCAAAACAGAGTGAGAAAACAAAGGCAGCATAGTAGGCAGCTAAGTGGTGCAGTGGGTAGAGTGTCAGATCTAGAGTCAGGAAAACCTGAGTTAAAATCCAGCCTCAGACATTAATTAGCAGGGTAGTCCTACCTAGTAGCAATGGACAACTTACCCTCAGGCTGCTCATGTGTAAAATGGGGATAAGAATAGCACCTACCTCCCAAGGTCATTGTGAGGATAAAATATAATTTTTGTAAAGAGCCTGGCAAATAGAAGACGCTATGCAAATGTTAACTTTTATTATTAGTGCTTTGAGCATTCTAGGCACTCAATAAATATTTGTTTATTTGATTTTAAATCAACTCTTCTGCAGGAAGAGTCCCATTAAAAAAAAGAAGAATAGACAGGAGAAAAGAACATGTATCCTATTTCTTTTAGTCTACTTCCTAATCTTGTATGTCTGTCAGATTTCTTTTAGCCTATGAATCCATTTATTCGCCCATTCATTTCTTTTTAAAATTAAATTTTGTTTTCAGTTAACAGACATTCATTTTCTTCCTCCCTCTTCCTTGTTAAAAAACAAAACAAAAATGCATGTAGCCCACTCATTTCTAGGGCTATTCATTTCCTCTGCCAGCTCAATCAGCAGTGATGACGTTCTTTTGATTCCTTTCTTTTTGCTACATCCTCAAAGGCTGACGCAGTGTTTTTGAACAAAATACAATGAGAACTCTTCCCCATTAAAGAAAACAAAAGAGGATTTTTATGTTTCTACCAAATTATAACATTATTTATACCCATTAGAATATCAGATTTTAGTTCTGTGAAATTTGTTTGGAACTTTAAAATATCTTATATACCCAGAGAAAAAACACTGAATACACACAAGCCAATTACAAAGAAAGTTCAGGGATGGTATGTGTTTGTACTTGTTTATTTTTTAATATTTACAGACCAATGCGAGCAGTTCCCTTCCCAACCTGAGTGAGCAGTTGCTGAAGGTCCAGTTTCTGAGTGGAAATCCTTTCAAACTGAAAGCTCCAGCAACCTTCTGCCCCTTTGATTCCTTCAACAGTGAAACAGAAGCTTCTGGAGAGAATGAGGTTGTGATCCCACAGGATTTCCTGAAGGTTGGAGTCGAATCTTTAGCTACTATGCCTAAATGGCGATTCTTTTCAGTCTGTGGAGATCCGGAGGGTTACATGTTCTCCTTGGATTTTAGAACAATTCTACCCTGGGAATCACTGCTATAGAAACTACCCACTGAAATCTTTCAGGGTCCTACATCCCAAACTTTTATTCTTCTTAGCACCCAGGTAATTCTATGCCCAGAAAGTGAGCTGTTTAGAGAACAAATAAACATTTTTTTTTTTAAGAAAAGTAAATATTATGGCAACAATAAGATTATACAATGATCAATTCTGATGGACCTGGCTTTTTCCAACAATGAGATGATTCAGGCCAGTTGCAATGATCTTGTGATGGAGAGAGCCATCTACCCCCAGAGAGGACAGTAGGGACTGAGTGTAGATCACAACATAGCATTTTCACCTGTTTTATTGTTTGATTGCATTTTGTTTTCTTTTTAATTTTTTTTCCTTTTTGATCTGATTTTTCTTGTGCAGTACTATAATTGTAGAAATATGTTTAGAAGAATTGCACCTGTTTAACATATATTGGCATCTAGGGGACATCTAGGGGAAAGGGGAAAATTTTTGGAACACAAGGTTTTGCTAAGGTCAATATTGAAAAATTATCCATGCATATGTTTTGAAAATAAAAAGTTTTAATATGAAAAAGAAAAGTAAAATATTCTCCCTCATGGTGTTTCTAGGGTCAGCCTTGGCTATAGGGCAAAGGGACATGTCCTCAATTATCTCTTTTTTTGGCAATGGTTGATCTATCTTTAGTCGGTGTAAAGTTCTCTTTGATGGAGTCTTATGACGAAAATGTACCTTTCTAGTCATCTTTGCTTGAGACTTGATATTCCTATCACTTCATTCATGCATTGTTAGGGAAAAATACGGAGAAGGATGGGACACAAGACATGTTATTTCCTTTCAAATGTAGATGGAAGACATGTTACAGACATCTTTGCTGGCCCTGGGGAAGATACAAGAAACTCTCCTTCAGGACAGCCAACCTTCAATGATAGTGACCTCCTCTCTTGCCACTGTAATGCTAAAAAGGTAATGGAGAAAGGAGGAAGGGAGAAGCTACTTTTGGAACTCTGGTTTTCAGAAAAAAAAAAATTATTCCATGTATTTTCCTTTTTTTCCCCTAAGGCAAAATATATCAACTTTGTCTTCAAGCTCTTTTACTCTCCATTATCCAGCACCAATACATTTAGGCTTCCCATCAGCCTCTGCTTTAGACAATCTCCTGAGGAAGAACCAAAGTCTAAACATTCAAGTGAGTGTGAAGTTGTTCCTGAAAAGAACTATTTGTTTTGATGACCAAGAGTAAAGTACTACATATACATGACATTATTCTCATGAATATAAGCTGGCCAGAGCAGTGAGTGATGTTAGCCACATGGAAATGTACAGCAACAGAGATAATTAATTATATGCTTCTGGGTTTAAGTGAAGGCCTGTGCTTGGTAAGAAGCAGTCTGGTAACAAGGGATCAATAGTGGGCTAGCCTTAGAGTCCTAAGGGCCTCCAAATCCTGTCTCAAACACAGACTATTCAACCTTGGAGCAAGGCCCTTGACCTCTCAATGCTCACAAGCACAGATTGATAGAAAGAGTTGCCTTATCCTGGAATTCCCAGTATCAGCGAAATCACACATAGGTATCTATTTGTATTCTGTCTTAGTTTGAATGATTTCAACGTGTTTCCTTCTAAAATCTCTATTCAAGAAGACTCATTTTCCTGAGTTCAAATCTGGTCTCAGACACGAACTAGCTGTGTAATCCTGGGTAAATCATTTAATCCTTTTTGCCTCAGTTTCCTCATCTGTAAAAATGAGCTGGAGAAAGAAATGGCCAAATGCTTCAGTATCTTTGCTAAGAAAACCCCAAATGTGGTCAAAGAGAGTTGGACAGGTCTGAAATGACTAAACAATAAACAAAAATCTATTCAGAGCCATAATTAGGTTAAGGTAACTGGGATTATGCCCTAAAATGCTAACATCTAAGGCCATGTTTGTGGTATTGTGGGGTTGATTTTCTCTGATTTCACACTGCTCCAACCCAGGGATACCACCTTCAAGATGCTTTTCAGTTTCACTTTTCTTCCAAGAAAAGTCCATCTTCTACCATCGTACCTCCTCCCTTCCAGATGCTAAGCTTCCCTCCTAAAGTTAGGGAACCAGAAGTCTAGGGCCATTGATTTTCTCAACTGAAGTCATTCTGAATGCATACCTAGTTATAGCTCTGCTCCTTCTAATTTAAATGTTCAAAAGTTGAGAAAATCTGAATGGTTAATATGGTATGTGATCATATTAGTAGACAACACTTATTTCTGTGGTCTCTTAACTCACTTTAATCACATCACTTACCCTTTCCCTAGAGAACAATAGTGTTTGCCACTTAGAAAAAAAGGCAAGTCTCCAGGTGTCAGGTAAAGCATAAAGACAAGATTATGGGAGTCAGAACAGTATGACGCATCTTTTATTAATTTTTATTTTCATTTCTTTCTGTGGGACAATGAAAGAGATATTTGTATTTAATTTCAGAAGATATTACTATAAATCCCCTCAACATTTACTCTAACTCCTGATGTTTGATATCTGTCACTATGTACCCTCAGCTGAGGTTGTAATGATGGTTTTCTCTTTGTCTTTAGGTTACAGGGCTAGCTTTTAATCCCTACGAACATTTTGATAAGCAGAATATTGTTGGAAGTATTGGAAATGTGTTACTCACCTCTGATCATGAATCTCTTCAGATCCAAGACTTGTTAGAAGAAGCAGAGGTACATATTAAGTGTCAGGCCATAACAGAAAAGGATCAAAGACCTTATCCAATGGGGAAGAAAATAGTTTTAACTGAATGGCAATTACTTTGTTTTGTTACTTACATTCTTACTTTGGAGGTTCTAACAAAAATATGAAGTATCTTAGACCTAGAGGAGAAAATCTCAAGACTTAAGTCCATCAGAGATCTAGATCTTAATCCTATATCCTTGCTATGAAAGCCATGTTGGATTCCCCCCCTCCCCCAATTCATGGCTTATGGTATTTATATTAGGACCTAAACAGATCTATTTGGGCAACAATACTACAGCTCTTGTTCTAGAGTGTTTTACTGGATAATGGGGCATTTACTTTTTAGGCCTAAATATATATCTGTCTTATAACATTGATGTCTGATAAATACTGAAGTGGGAAGTGAAAAAAAGATTATTTATTACCTTTATAAACTCAACTAAAAATGACTCCAGGGCATTGATAAACAGCCTAGAATCCTGAGGACAATTTTTTTTTCTTATTCTAGATAATAGTCTGGAGAGATGGCAGCATAGAAACCTATCCCACTACCTTCAACATGAGTACAGACCACTTTGTGATCACTATAAACATCACTTCCCTAAAGGAATCTCTGATAGTCTTGGTAGAGCCTGAAAATCCTCTTTCCATCACACTCTATCTTGGTTTCCAGTATCAACCTAATATTACTCATTTTCAACTAAACATCACCCTCCCAAAGGAACAGCTATGGGAGAAAGGTAAAAATACAATCAATTTTATTATAGTTCAAGAGTTTCAGATTTGGAAGGATTTTCAGAGACCATCTATGAAACTGATTAGTATTTCACTAAATCCATAATTAATTTATGTAGTATTATCATTTTTATTATGTTGGCATGATCTAGACACAAGAGTGATTATTTCTCCAATAATTAAAGTCTCTTTCAAAAGAATATTTTATATTGTACTTAAATAAATCTTATATATATCATGGTAGATGAATACATAAATATTTATGCATTTCTAGTTATTTTAATGGAATTTCTTTTATAATATTTTCTTCCTTTTATAGAAACATTAATGATTTTTATAGATTTTGGTTGCATTTTATTACTATTAATCATCTTACTTAATTTCTTTGCTGATTCATAAATGTTTTCTAAGTTGACCATCATGTCATCTGCATATATGAACAATTTCTCCTTGACCATATTTATATTTTTCATTTTATTCTATCTTATTAGTAGAGCAAGAATTTCTAGAATTATGTCAAATAAATAGTGGGGTGAAGAGAAAGACCTCTTTGCTTCACTCATTTGTACCAAAAAAAAAAAAAAAAAAACCCAAAACTTCTAGTGTTTATTGCAAACAATGTTTAGCTCTTGGATTTACATATATGCTTTTGAGAATATTCAAGAATTATTCCATTTGAGTATGCTTTTTAGGTTTTTAATATAAATGAATGTTTTATCTTATCAAAAGCTTTTTCTGTATCTTTTGAAATAAGTATGTATTTTTGTTAATTTTCTTTTTTTTCTTTTCTGTTTATATCATAGTACCAATTGTTTCCCTAATGTTGTACCATCCATGTATTCTCAATATGAACCAACTCACAGAGTGAATTATTTTCTGAATATATTGATATATTTTCTGAAAACTTATTTACAGCATTAATATGATAATAATTAACATTTACATAGTATATATTCTGTGCCAAATCCTTTACAATTATTCTCTCATTTTGATCCTTACCACAATCCTGAAGGTAGGTGCTGTTATTATTCCTGTTTATTTAGATAAGGAAACTGATATTAACTGAATTGCCTAGGGTCACACAGCTAGCAAATGTCCAAAGCCAGATCTGAATTCAAGTCTTCTTGACTGCAGCACCAGTGCTCTACTGACTATACTCACTGATCTATATTTCTCTTTCCCAGTCTTCTCTCTCCCCAGTTTGCATATGAGGACTGTTATTTGTCTCAGAAACGGAGATTGGCAGCGTGCCTCCTCTCTCCATTTTTTAGGATTTTTTTTTTTTTTTGCTTAATAGTTGTTATTACTTCTTAAATATGTAATAGAATTCATGTATAAATTAACTAATCTAGAGTTTTTAATCTCCTTTTTAGTTCATTTGTTGCTTGCTCAATTTCTTTTTCAGAAATTGGGTTATTTAATGTTTCTATTTCTTATTTTGTTGGTTTGGATTTTATTTATTTATTTATTTATTTTTTTGGTAAATACTCATCAACTTTCACCAGTCCTAGAAGCTAGGAAAATTTGGATACAAATGTTGCTTTTGACATATATTGGCTCTATGACTACAGGTCATATTTTCATTCATTCAATGCTCTAGAAAACTCTCAGAAATTAATGGTTGGGGGACAGTTAAATGGTGCAGTGAATTGAGTATCAGCCCTGAAGTCAGGAGGACCTGAGTTCAAATTTGAAATCAGACACTTAACACTGCCTAGCTATGTGACCCTGGGCAAATCACTTAATTCAAATGCCTCAGGAAAAAAAAAATTTTTTTGTAATTAACAGTTGGAGATATGGTACCAACATGCACTGGTAAAAGGATTTTCTTCACTTGGGATTTTACACCAATGAAATCACAGGTCCAATATCTTTCTTTATCCTGTCCCTTTTGAAGCTCAAATAAGAATGTAGCACCTCATCATTCTGCTCCTCCTATACATACACACTCCCCATCTATTGTATTCCACTGACATTAATTTGTGATGTCCTTCTCCATTAAGTATTACTTTCATTCCATACTCTTCTTTATTTTTTCCCTTTTTAAGATACTGCAGAAAATATTCCCAAGAACATTACCTCTCAAAAGAAGCAGCAAAGTACAATAGGATGTATCCTGTAAAGCAAGTCTGAAAACTGACAGATTCTCTTTGAACCTATAATTCTTTCAAACCTCTCCACGTCTTGTCCCACATTGGATTTTCAATTGCTTTCTCCCCCTAGTGTGAATCAGTACCAAAACGCACAATTCTGTCTTTTGTAGGAGGTGTTCTTCTCAAGTGTCTAGACCCCACCCCATCAAAATTCAATAACAAAACTCTTGCCTCATCTTCCAGCTCTGGGGCCTTGTCTTTCCTTTTTTGCGAATTATACCTATTCCTGTTCCTCCCTCTGTGATTTACCTCTCAGTGTTCTATTTTTGCCAACCACAAGCTGAGGAGCTTGATCCAGAAACAGAGTGGAATGGAATCACACACTGCACTAAGTGCTTTACAAATTTCATCTTAGTTGATGGGGGGAAATTGAAAGTCTCTCATCTACCTCCCTTCTTGAGATCTGAGCAGCCATTACCTGAGCCTACCTGCTCTCCCTGTTTAAGAGCTTTGTTCTATATTATCCCACCATTTAGAATCTTGAGTTATTTTAAGGAATGAAGTTTTTAATCCCCTAAAATACTACTTCTCTTTGCCACCTACTTATCTCTTAACTATTCATACTAGACCTTTATTTTTATTTTAACTTCTTTTGAATGTCTCAGATAATATACGAGCTTCTTTCTTTCTTTTTTTAAAACAGATATCACTGGGAAGCTAGACAGGCTGAGCAGTCTGTCATCCTCTGAATTGGAGGAGGCAAGTCCTACCTCTGGCTAGTTTCCCTAGCAGTTCCCTCCACTTCAATGATTTTTCTCTTTCCAAGTGTGGGATGGAATGATTTTGGCTGTGTCAACCATACTGAACCAGCCTCAAACCAGCCAAACAGAGCAGGCTAGAGACAGGAGAATCAGAAATTAAACAGAAGTTTAATTTCAAAGTGAGGGAAATGGCTTGCAAGCAAAGAGGCAGATTAGACACATGAACAGGGAGCCCACCTCTAGTGGGAGGACCTGCTTTAGTGTAGCTAAAATTTGATTTATATATTTATGGCTAAACAAAGAGTCAGACAGTGTAATGTAATAACACTAGTGAGGCACAACAGCAATAGGAGGCAAGGTTGTCTAGTGAGAAGGCTCCAACATCAGTGCTTGTCCAAGTTTGAGACCATCAGATCATCCAGAAGATGAGCACAGGATTATTATGTCAAGCTCAGGGGGTTCAGCTTGCTTGATAGGCCTTAACTCTAGAAAAGTGTCTCAACAGCTATTTTATTTGTATTCATGCAGACTAGGTATGTCCACATGGGTCTGCCTAGATACAGCTCAAAGGGAGGCAGGAATAGGCAACTTTAGCATATTCTCCCACAGCTCTTTACAAGGGAGATTTTGATTCCCACCAGGAAGGTTGGACCAGAGTCTGGTCTCTCTGCTCTCTTCAGATAAAGGAGATACTAGACTAGAATTACATCTATCTACTCCCCTAAATATTATTAGTCTAGGAGAAATTATATTTAACTTCAAGCTACAGCTCCTGATGACAGTTCCTTAACAGGGAAGGAAGAACCCAAGCTCTTTCTCCAAGGCTTCCCACCAAAAAACAGTTCCACAATGAATACACATAACAAATGGCAAATAAACCTAGTTATCGAAGTCAGTAACAAAATAAAATAAAAGAAAAGAAATCTGAGAAAAATATATATGAAAATATGTCCCAAACAAAACAGATTGAATGACCTTTCTCTCTGGGAGAGATAACTCAGTTTAACCAAGATAATCCCAGCTCCCACACAAAGGGAAATTCCCTGAAATCTAGTGTTTCAAGCACAGGGATGGGGACATGATAGAGATTCTGAGTGAATTGAGTGAGTGAATTATCCACCATGAATTCAGTTTAGGTTTGGAAAATAGACAGTTTGCTTCCTTCTTCCCTTTTCCCTCTATATGGAGATAGTTAAATACATTTTGAGTCATTTATTCTCTTTTAACTCAATTGCTCTACACTTCTACACAATGCTTACACCTTCCTCCCAACATACTGACCTCACAGTGATACTGGCCTCCAGGCTGTTCCACCACTATGACACTCCATCACCTCCCACCATTTTCTCTAACTGTCCCCTATGTCTGGAATACCCTCTGTCTCTCCAACTTCTTACTTCCCTGGCTTCTCAAGTCCCAACTAAAATCCCACTTTCTATGGAAAACCTTCCCAAACCCTTCTTCATTTCCAGTGCCTTCCTTCTGTTAATTATTTCCCATTTATCATGTTAATTATTATCCCATTATACCCATTATATTTATTTATATATATTTATTTATTTTATTATATTACTACATTATATATATTATATTTTATATATTTACTTGCACATTATCTTCCCCCATTAGATTGTAAACTCAATGAGGACATGAGCTGTGAGCACTTGGTATATTACAGGCATTTATCCTTTGTTCCTGTAAGTAGCTGCTGTACTTCCAAAATGGACAGGATAAGGAGATGTGGTCTCAAAACAAGTGCAGAACAGAGAAGAGCAAAAGGAGTCACTAAATGTCAATAGTCCTGCATTTGGAGTTAATGGACTGCATTTGAGTTTCCTTATCTGTAAAATACAGAGATTGAACTAGATGGACCTTAATATGGTTTCAACTGCTAAAAATAGGATTCTGAAGAAACATCTCTAGTCCAATTCATTTGTCTGGCCTTACATGGGACCCAGGATCTTTTATTGGTTCTAACATTAATTTGTTTTGTGCTCCTTATGATTTGTTTCTAAAGAGGTAACCCAACACTGTTCTCTGTTCTAAGATGAGAAGTACTCGTGGGTGCTTTCTCCAGAAAATCTGCGGCATGGAACAGGTACCTACCATATAACAGCTATGGTGAATGAAAGCAAGAAGGAGCCAAAGCAGACATCTTTGGGATTCTCAGTCACCACAGCAACCACCCAGTGTTTTTTCTGGGACCTTCACAACAAGACATGGAAGAGTAATGGCTGCCGAGTAAGAAAGATTTACCTATCTACTCAATGTGGCTGATATCTCATGATGGACAGCACAGCAGAAAGCAAAATTGTGAGACTAGACTGGAGTGCAGAAGGAAGGAAGATTCTGTACACAGCAGAGCTGAGACTAGCATGGAGGGGATTGAGAAGTGGAAGCATGTGGCTACATTCTGTTTTTCTTATTTCCTTTTTAATAGTCACACTTGAGAAATGCTGAATGCAACTGATTATTCTGGATAACACTTAGCATAACCCACATTTCAGCATAAAGAACACAATTTACATGAGGAAATATAGGACCAGTACAGAATAGACTTGGAAAATATATAAATCTCTGTGCTACCGCATGGAAACAGGGATCATTCTAGTTTGACAAATGTGAATTAAATGAGCTAAGATATGTAAAGCACTATCTAAATGGGAGCTACTACTACATTTTAGGTAAAAAAAAATTTCCTACTAAAGTTAGAGAAAGGACTTTAGTGAATAAAAATAAGGAATCAGCTCCCCCTTCTGCATGAACTGAGCCTCTTGTCTCATTGCCTACTAAAAAGAATACTATGTTTTGTAATAATAAAAAGTCTGGTTCCAGAATTAGGGGAGGTCCTCTCTAAATTACAATACAAAAGCAGCAATAAGGCATGGTACAGTGACTTGCTTCTAAACTCTTTTGATGGCATATCCCATCAGTAAAACATTTTGAGCAGGCATCCCTAACACATGTATATTAACTTATTAATAAATCATATATATGCTCTACTGTTCTAATATGTTTTAAATTTATACTATGTATATCACATATTATAAAATCTCTGCATTTTATATATTATAAAATTTATACAATTTATATATTATAAGCTTCACACTAAACTAGTTTAATGTTTAACTAAACATTAAACTAAACTTAATTAAAAATCTAAGAGCAATAGAAAGAGGAAAAGAGGAAGACCTCTTTTCAAATCCTGCCCCTGACATTTCCTTCCTGACTGTCTCTGATCCTGGCCAAGTCATTTAACCTCTATCTGCATCAGGTAGTCAGGCCTGCATCTGGACAGTGAACGCTATGGAGCTAATGCTATGTAGGAAATGAGTTATGTTTTGGCTTGTGGTCATAATTCCTAAGTGATATGGATTCCTCACCTCACAACACAAGACCAGTCTGTCAGAGAGGATTGCACATAAGATACCCAGCTAGAGAAATCCAACTGCTTACAGTTCTAAGGATCCCATTAAAAAGGAACTCCTAAGAGGCAAAGAAAACATTTGGGGGAAGCAAGATCTTGCAGAATTTTGCTTTATGGGGATTATTAAGAATTTAAATGTATATCACTGTCTAAATCATAATGACTGCACTTTTTCTCCTTTGCAGAATACTATACAGATATTAAGTGGATAAATTCTACTTAGATTAGTCGAATTTTACAACTGGAAAGAATATTAAAATTTATCTAGTCCCACCTTGAGTTTCTTTGCCAAACTTCTGGTACCTAAAAGGTGTCACTGGAGAACAAGAAAGAGAACCGATCTAAACGGGTAAAGTGGTCTGAGATAGCAAATTTAATTCACTGTACCATTCAAGAGAAATGAGCCATATCAGACTTAGTAGAGTGTAGCAAGCAGGAAGCTCTGGTTTGACAAAGGCATATTTACTTCAAAATATAGCAAAAACAAATGGGCAAATGTTTTCCCCAGCACCTTGGGGGTATAATTCCCCCCCCCATATCATCTCAGTCTCTAAGATGGAAAAGGGGATTTAAACTTGAACCTTGGCTGAAGTGGGGTCTGAGTCATTAAACACTTAGTATGATAAAATTTGGAATTAAAACTGGGAGATGCCCAAGGAAACATTTAGTCTAAACCTCTCATTTTTCAGAAAAAAAACCTAAAGTCCATCTGGGTTAAGATCATATCAAAATAACAATAACAATGATAATGATAATAATAACTAGTGTTTATGTAATACTTTACAATTTACAAAATGCTTTACAAATGTTATAGGATTTGATCCTGGGAGGTAAGTGCTACTATTATCCCTATTTTACAGATAAGGAAACCGAGGCAAACAAGATCAAGTGACCTACCCAGGGTCACATAGGTAGGAACTCAGGTCTTCCTGTTTCCAGATCCAATGCTCTATCCATTGTGCTTGCTAACGACAAATAGTAAATGGAGAAGTTGAGCATGAATTCTAGTCTTCTGATTCCAAATCCAGTGTTCTTTCCACTGTAGAATCTAATTACTTTATGATTCTGAAACCCTGTAAGCCTCCATTTCCTCATCCTCATCCAATTCCCCATGAATTAATGTAAGGACCAAATGATGTAAGATATGATTGACCAATTAACTCTCTCAAGGCTAAGCCTGTTACATCCACCCCTCAAGGTATATTCTAGGTTTTGTGGGTGTGCTTCTCTACTGCCATTGGCTTCAACCCCTACTGGCTGTTTCCACTATTTTAAGGAGAGAGTGAAGAGAACAGGACCCCCAATTCCATTTAACAACTTAACATTGGGTTAGCTTTTACAAAGAGATAGCACAGTAGAACTTTGGTTTAGCTTTTACAAACAGATAGTACAGTAGATAGAATGCTGGTCTGGAGTCAGGAGGATTCATCTTCCTGAGATCAAATCTGGCTCCAGATACTTATTATGTAACCCTGAGTAAGTAACTTAACCCCAACTGCCTCGCAATCAAGTATTTTAGTGTGCTTTGCAAACTATAACTATTATTTATTATCATCTTCAATAATAATAACCTTTTCTGAGACAAAGATTAAAGTTCTTATTTAACTTGTGAGAAGCACATAGAGTGGTAGGTACAGAGCTATTCTCGAAGGCAAGAAGACCCAGGTTTAAGAACAGCCTCTGACATATATGCCCAGGTAAGTCACTTAACTATAAGTAGCACTTTGGACATTGTAGAGAAACTAATGACCTACACTGGTAGAAGTTCCCTTATCCAATGAAATCATAGGCCCAGTTCCTACCCCTACATAATGTGTGTATTTTCTTGAGGCTGTTCATCCTTTATTCTCAAAGAGATCCAATGTTTTGCATGGTCTCTGAATGGCAAATAAATAAATAAAAAGTTCTAAAACTCATACCAAAAAACTGCTCTTATTTATAACTTCAAGTGATGAGTATATAGATCCCTTGCACTTGACACTTTTCTCCTGCATTTTTGTTCCTCTAGCTCCTTTATAACTAACTCTCCTCCTTTCCTCTGATTGCAGGTAGGGCCCCAGAGCACCATCACCAAGACCCAGTGCCTCTGCAGCCACCTGACCTCTGTTGGCAGCTTCTTTATGGCCTTGCCCAGGACAGTGAACATCCAAGACACAGTCATGCTCTTTCATAGAGTGGTCCACAATCCTGTTGGTGTGGCCTTGCTGGCTAGCCTTTTGGGATTTTATATCATTTTCATTGTATGGGCCTGGAGAAAAGATAGAGAGGACAGGAAGAAGGTGAGGTGCATTCCCGCTTCTCCCCACAAACCCCTACATAAATTATCAAAGACCAGAGTTCAGATCCTGTCTTATCCATTCACTGTCAGCCCTCAGTGTCCTCATCAGTAAAGTGAAAACAATAACAGCTTTATGTCCCAGGATAGTTGTGAGGGTCAAATGAGATGATATCTTTAAAGTGTTTTGCAAGCCTTAAAAATGCTTTTTAAGTGCTAGCTTTGGTTGTTATTATCTTTGAAAGAATGCCTTTGTCAGATCATATAGCATTAGATCTGGAAGGACCTTTAGAGATCATCTAGTTTTTTCCCCTCCTTTACATATATGGAAACTGAGGTTCAGAGAGTTGAAGTGACTACCCAAGGTTACAAGCATAGGCTCAGAATCAAGACTTGAGCCCAGGCCTCCCTCCTCCAAGTCTGGGGCTCTTGGCACTGTATATTATAGAAAGTGAAGAAGAGGAGGAGGACATTTTCCTTCATCCTGTTTTTATGGCTTCAGCTACCCAAGTGATAGGATATAGGCCTTGTTCACTCACACACACACACACACACACACACACACACACACACACACACTTTTTTATAGGGAGTTGTATCTCACCAGGCTTTAGTACAATGGAAACCTAGAAAAAAATTTCTAGAAATTGTAGCAGATATTAAATCTCATTGTGCCTTACTTTAACCCCAGGGGATCTTAACCTGAAATCCACAAACCTAAAGGTTCGTGGATTTGATTTTGACTCATCATTTATTAGCTGTGTGAACTTGAACAAATCACTTTACTTTTAAAGCCTCAGTTTCCTTATCTATAAAATGAGAATGATAATTCTTAGTTTTACCAACCTTACAGGGTTGTTGTGAGGGAAGTAGTGTTTATCTTAAGGTACCATAAATTTATTCCTATTTATTATCTATTTTATTTGTTATTCATTATTATCCCCATTCATATAAAGTTGCATGCAAATAATCATTTACTAGTTTGCTTTAAAAAATCCTTTTCTAATATAATTACTACCTAAATTTATGTTTTATCAATTTTATCTGGTTTTTTCTTTAAAAAAAAATTCTAAACTGAACAAATGACAAATAAGATGGATATTTTCTATCTACTTTTCTTACAATGGGAACCTAATGTATTTCTCATTCCCTAATTAATATAGAAAGTAACCCATTCATTCTTTGTAATCTTGATGAAGAGTCAAGTGACATTATGGGTCTAATTGTACAGCTAAATAGCTTCAGCCTTATTACTGCTATAATGACTTAAATATACTATTTATATATACATATATACACATATATTTATTTTTATTCACTTATATATGTATTATGAATATATGTACATATATGTATGTATACACATATATACAGTGTGTTTTGAAAGTCTTAATTCAAAATTAAGCTTTAACCAACTTTTGGGATAGCCTGTATAAGTATAGGAGTGTGTGTGTGTGTGTGTGTGTGTGTGTGTATGTGTGTGTAGTTGTAGTAGTAGTAGTAGTAGTAGTAGTAGTAGTGTGTGAGATCAACTATAGCTATAGTCAGTCTTCCTAGGACATCTCCTAGGACATCTGTTGTACATAATCCCATACTTCCGCCCTGAATTTTTATATCAATAATTTAATTTTATATCAATTTTATACTGATAATTCCATGACAGCAAATTTTTATGTCTCTTTCTGTTATGGGAGAAAGCATTTTAAAAGAATATTAGGATATTTTTCTGATTTTGGTCACCCTACAGATAAAAGTCACCATCCTGGCAGATAACTCCCCCAGCTCTCAATCTTACTACCTCATTCAGGTCTTTACTGGATATCGTAGAAGGGCAGCTACAACAGCTAAGGTGAGACAAAAACTTTTCATTCTAATATTCTTTTATCTTTTTTAATACATGACTCCTGGACTATTTCAATGACCTTCTTGCTGCTCTGACCATCACAAGTCTCTCCTTCCTCCTATTCATCCTCCCTTCAATCACCAGAATGATGTTCCTGAAATGCTGGGCCACCCATGTCACACACACAACCTTCTCTAGCTCCCTACTCAATAAATTCCCATGGCTTCCTGTCACCTTTATGATCACCTATTCTGTGTTCAAAGCCCTTTGCAATCTGACCCTGCTACCTTTCTGACCCTCTTAACACTTTATATCCCTCACCTCCACCCAGTGACATTAATTTCATTATTCCTCAGCCAAGATGCTAAATCTCCTAATGGAATTTTCTCTGCTTGTACCCCATACTTTGAATGCTCTCATTCCTCATCTCCAACTCTTCACTTTCTTGACTTTTTAAAAATCCCACAGATTTTTCTTTCTTTCCCAATCCCTTTTAATTCTAATGCCTTCCCTCTGTTAATAATGTCCTATTTATCCTGAATATAATTGTTCTGTATATATTTGTTGTCTTCTCTTTTTCCTTTCTAACACATAGTAGGAGCTTAATAAATGCTTATTGACTAATTGGATATTTGACTTGTTAACTTCTGATAGTAGTATGTTTCTTTTCCCTCCCTGTTACCTTCTAATCTCTTTATTTCTCTTATGTATCTAGTTATATACATATTGTCTCATTAGACTGTGAGCTCTTGAGAGTAACAACTGTTTTCCTTTTTTTTGTATTCCTAGCTCTTAGCACCATGTCTGGAATACAGGCATGACTTTAAATCAGTCAATCTATTTGTTTTTAAATCGATCATTGTATGCTAACTGATTGATTTAAAAACAAATCTTAAAAGATCATATGTCCATCCTCTAGACTATCCTTTTCTAGACCTAAAAATCCAAAGGACTGACACTTCATTTGAATCCTCATATAAGTCAAATGAACCTATCTAACAGCCATTCTGATGCTCCATTTCATTCCTTAGGTCCAATCTCCAAATGTCAAGTGTTAGGAACTCTTCTGTTAATCTTTCTTTGTCTGATTCAAGGTTATTCTGATCCTTTACGGGTCAGAGGGGCGCAGTGATCCTCACCACCTAAGTGACCCCCACAAAGTCGTCTTTGAAAAAGGGGCACAAGATGTCTTCCTTCTCACAACCAGATCCCCATTAGGGGAGCTGCACAGCATCCGACTCTGGCATGATAATTCTGGGACCAGCCCATCTTGGTGAGTATTTTATTTTCACTGAGGTTTGTTTTTTCCCCTTTGTATCTCTTAGATAGAGACCAGCGTAGCTTTATAATAAAAATGATGATATTCTTGAGCTAACAATGAGTAAAATGAGCACCTATTTGGGAGGGGAGTCACTAACAATCAAGATAAATTTATTAAGAGCTGACTATTATGCAGAAGGGATCTGCTTTCAGGGCTCCTAAAACCTAAGATTTCCTTAAATTCCACCTCCTAGCACTAAATAAATGCCTGTACAAGTGGAAAGACATAGCCACACAAACACTAGACCATGTAAGACAATGAGATCTACACAATCCAGGTCTTTTCCATTTCACAATTAAAGTGGTTACTAGAAATTTTTATACATGAAGCAAGCAACACAAAATACACCCTCACCTCAGTTGAAGATGGAACAGCAACAATGACAGAGATCTTGTAATGCTGCAAGACTCTTTTGGGGAAGTTTGGGTAGAAAGAGGAGGAAGGAAGCCAGAGAAAGAAGTTGCCCCCTTGGTGAGGGTCCGTCTGATTAAGATCAGGCAGAGAAGCACCAGAGCCCCTGGTAGCCTATTTTAACTAATTATGTTTGCTAATCAGGGGCTAAGGTTAGTTGTTTCTATGCTACTAAATTGCAAGTGCTGTCCACTCCTTCTAACTTCAGCACCTGGGACAAAACTCCAGTCACTCAACTCTAATTATGTCCTCATGTCAATGCTTTCACAAACCTTTTCCCAATAGACATTTCCACTAGACTGATATTCTCTTCTTATACAGTAAAGAACTCTTCTGGGAATGGGAAAAGACCATGGTTGGAGATAAGAATGGCTATCATTTTTCTTTGGATCAAAGACAGAGCTAAAAGGACTCAAGATCATTTAGTTCAACTGAGGCCCAAAGAGCTTGAATAACTTTCCCTCAGTTACACAGATAGTAAGTAACCAAGATGGGAGTTAAACCCAGGGTTTCTGATTCCAAATTCAGGGCTACTTTCTACTGTACTTTGGCTTTCAGTAACAGATTCATCAGGACATGAGCTTATCACTGGACAGATCAAGACCACTTCCCTTGCATTCAGTAAACAGTTGACATGTACTCTAATAATGTAATTCTCTGGTTCATTACAGGTATGTAAACCAAGTAATCGTCAGTGACTTGGCCACAAAGAAGAAGTGGTATTTCCTATGTAATTGCTGGCTGGCTGTTGACCTGGGAGACTGCCGACAGGACCAGGTTTTCACATCAGTCTCAAAGAAAGAACTTCTTTCTTTTAGGTATTACTGGTAAAAAACAAAACAAAACAAAAAAACCAACGGATACCAAATGCTGTATAGTCTCTCCTGCCACATACCCTCGCTATAGGCTAACAGACCTCGTTTTATCCTTCTGATTGCTTCTAGGATTTCTGCAGTAGCTCCTGACTAGAATACACATATCAGCCTCCTTTTAGTTCACAGGATTTCTGTGAACTAAATCCTTCAGGATTTCTCCAAGCATCTCCATAGACGCACTGGAGGGATTTTTATAATACTTATGTAGAATACAAATACTAAGATGGAGACATCTTAAATTCAGTATCCTCCCATCCCTTGTACTCATAACTTAGAAGTCATCTTGGATTCCTCACTCTCTCACAGCCTACATATCCCCCACCTTCTACCATATGTAAGGTGTTGCTAAGGCCTGCTGATTTTACCTTTGCAACATTCCTCTCCACTCTGACACTGTCACCATAATGGTACAGGACTTCATCAAGTCAAGCTTTGACTAAAGCAATAAAAAGCTTGTTGGTTCATGTTTGTGCGATGGACACCTTCCCCCATTTAGTTGTCAAGTGGCTCCCTATGGCCTCCAGGAATTAAATATGGAGTCTTGTTTGAGTTTTAAAGACCTTTATATCCTTCTCCCTCCACTCTCCAGTGTTCTCAGACTCTACGGATTCAGCCATTCATGACAAATGGCCTTTGCTGTCCCTCAAACAAAATACTCCATCTCCTGCACGGGTATTTTCCCTGGCTAACCCTCTTTCTCATTCTGATTCCTGGCTTCCCTGGCTTTCTTCAACTTCCAGCCAAAATCCACCTTCTATGGGAAGCTCTTCCAAATCTACATTAATTCTAAGGCCTTCTCTTTGTTGATATCTCCACTTTATCCATATAGCTTGTTTCTACAGAGCCATCTGCATGTTGTTTTTCTCTTCCATTAGACAGTAAGCTTCCTCCAGACCAGAGATTGTCCTTTGTTTTTCTTTATATTGCCAGGACTTATCACAGTGCCTGGTATATAGTAGTTGCTTATTAAATGTTTACTGATTGACATGTTCAAAGTCTAAAGGAAATGAAGGTGGAATTAAGTCTGGAAGCTTGTGAAAAATTTAGGGTTCTTGTTTCTACTTTCTAGTCTTTTTTTTTTTTTTGGCTAGGATTTTCATGATAATTTTTATTTGCTGAGTGAGTATACTATGAATAAATAATCCTTTGTCTTTTCTTACATTGTTAGGAAGAGAAAGAAGCAAGAAGTAGGCGTAGGAAATGAGAGAAAATTAAATTATACTTTTGAATGAAATAATCAAGTACATTTTTAACTTTAAAAAAATGTTTTTATTTAACTTTTGTTTTCCCTCCCTTTCATCTTTGAAGCACCATATAAAATATGGTCCTAGGTGTGTAGTAGATAGTGTGTTTGGCCTGTAGTGAGGGAGATCTCAGTTCAAATCCAACCTCAAACCTTTAATAGCTATATGACTCTGGATAAGTCACTTAACCTCTGTCTGTCACTGTTTCCTCATTTGGAAAATGGGGATAACAACAAGACTTACTTCCTCCATATTCTTATATATATATTTATAGGATAAAATGAGACAGCATATATAAAGTGCTTTGCAGGGTTAAAAACGCTATATCTAAGTACCAATTATCATCATCATTATTATTATATGAAATAACAGACTTTTATAGCACTTTAAGGTTCAAAAAATGCAGTACATACAAGTATTCACAGAGAATATAATCCCCATTGAGAACTGAGGCACATAGAGGTTAGGTTTCCTTGGTACAGAGGCAAAAAGGGTCAGAGATAAGATTCAAACACATCTCTCCTCCCTCCAACTCCAGCAATCTTTCCATTCTTTGCCCCCAAATCCCCAGTTCCTTAAAAAAAGAAGAAGAAGAAGAAGAAGGGATTGAGCTCATGGTTTCCCATCTCTTGTCTTCTCTTTTCAGACATTTATTTTCCTCCATGATTGTAGAAAAATTTACCCAGGAGCACCTGTGGCTGTCAGTGGTGACCTGCAGCCCCTGGAACCAGGTCACGAGAGTCCAGCGCCTTTCCTGCTGCATGACAATCCTTATTTGTAACATGGTCATCAACATCATGTTCTGGAAGCTAAACAGCATGGAGGACAGAGATATGGAGGACAAAGGTAAATCTAGCCCCAGGACCTTCATCATCTGCTGCCTTCTTTCAGAACCAAGAAAGGAAGGGTGGCTTCCTTCATTCTAGGAAGTTTTCTCTGCTCTCACCTCCTTTCATTTATTAATCAATAAACTAGTAATAATAGCTAGTGTTTGTTTAGAGCTTTACAAACACTGTGAGGTAAGATTTCTATTACCATCCCATCCATTTTAATAGATGATTAAACTGAGTCTGAAAGAGATGAAGTAGTTTGCCCAGAATCACACAGTTAAGTAACTATGTTAGGATGTGAATCTGTGACTTCCTAATTCTAAGCCCAGCACTGTCTACTGCACTACTTAACTACCAGCTGTAGGTTCTTTTTTTTTTTTTTTTTTTTTTGCTGAGGCAATTGGGGTTAAGTGACTTGCCCAGGGTCACACAGCCAGGAAGTGTTAAATGTCTGAGATCACATTTGAACCCAGGTCCTCCTGACTTAAGGGCTGGTGCTCTATCACTGTGTCACCTAGTTGCCCAATCCTGGAGGTTCTTAATAGTTTTCTATCTCTAGCCAAACCTGCAACAAGGAAAGTTGCTATATAAGAATTTTTAAAAATTTTATTTCATTTCATTTCCATATTGACTTAACAAACACCAAATAAAATGAGCATTCTGATATTCTATACAATAGGGGAGGAATATATATGAAGCTACAAACTTTCAAACAGTATGTTCTTCTTTTTAAGTGTACAGTAAATTCAACATTCAACTTTCAAAGCTGCCCTGCCTGCCTGGGATTCCTCTCCTTTGGAGAAGGAAGGAAAATCTCTAATCCTCCTTTCCCTAACAATAGCAATAGCTAATATCTGCCTTAAAACACTTTACAAATTTTAGTTTGTTTGATCCTTACAAAAACTCTGTAACATAAGTGCTATTATTATTCCTATTTTCCAGATGAGAAAACTTCAGTTGAAAGAGGGTGACTTGCTCTGAGTCATACAGTTAGTAGTTATCTGAAGCAGGGTTTAAACTGAGTTCTGCCCGACCCAAATTCAGCATTTTATCCACAAACACCACTGAGCTCCCTTCCCTCCTGCCTCTCTTCTTCCCAAGGAAATGAAAAACAAACCCTTGTAATAAATATGCCTGCCATAAAAATAATTATACATGACTGGGAATGTCTTTATAATGGTGACACTGTGCATAGTGAATCTGGGTACTATTTGTATTCCTCAGTAGGACCTTTTGCTGTGACCTGGTCTGAATTACTCATCAGCATCCAAACTTCTTCTATCCTCTTCCCAATCAATCTTATCATTGGGAGAATCTTCCCACTGATTCAGCGACAAGAGAAGATTCCACCTCATTTCATTCCCATTCAGGCATCTTCTATATCAGATACAACTTTAGTATCTGTAACTACTCAAAAAATAACTGAGGTAAGTTGAGCTACATTACACGTTTCTCTTTTTCAATAATAATAGTTATCCATGTATTGGTCTACCTGCCTTCTAGGGGAGGGGGTGGAGGGAAGGAGGGGAAAAGTTGAAATGGAAGGTTTTGTAAGGGTCAGTGCTGAAAAATTACCCATGCATATATCTTGTAAATAAAAAGCTATAATAAAATAAATAAATAAATAAAAATAAGTTTGAAAAATAATAATATTTATCTAAGGTGAGAGCATCAGTCTTCTGTCCCTGGAGAACTGAAGTTAGAAATTAAAAAAAAAAATCTGAAATGTTTACAAAATAATGCACAATTTCCAAATTTATTGCATCTATATTTGAATATCATTTACATTCCTCTGTAAGACAAAATCAATTAAAATTAGCATGTAGAGAGTAAGAATAATGATTTAAAGTAGGAAACCACCCATCCCAAGCCCTGTCCTCTGATTGCCCCACACAAAAGCTCCTTCTTCCCAACTCTGTTGCATTCCTTTCCCCTTTCAGATAGCAGTTTACCTTTCAGTGTTTTCTTGATGTCCCTATTACAGAGAGACCTAGATAGAGACAGATATTTGTGTCTCCAACACTTAGCCTTGTGCCTAGCACATAATAGGTGCGGAATAGGTGAATGGAAAGAGCTGTGGCATGGAGCTCTGGACACCTGTGTTCACATTCTGCCTCAGGCCCTTTAACCTCAGTTTCCTCATTTGTAATTGAGTGTTGTACTTGAGAATGTCTCTGAGTGTCCTTTCTAACTCCAAATCTCTGATAGTGAAGCAGCTTTTTCCCTTAACAAAAGATATAGTCCTGCTCTTTAGTGTTTCTTCTGATACTTTCAATATGATTGTTCTTAATTTTTGTAAAAAAACAAATAGAATTAATTTTTTTTGTTTCATCTTGGTTCCACCATTCAGGAGCTGAAGGAAACAGTGGGATTTTTGCATTTGAAAAATTCATGCTCGCCTTCCGAGTGGGAAGGCTCCAACTGGAATTCTGACAGTGTTCCAGACCTCTTCAAGCAGCTGTCCAGCCTCATTCATTCTCACCTAGACAGGCAAGGAGGCCGATGGCAGCAGACAGGGTCACTTTTTGCAAATGGTAAAGTGCTGTTGATGCTTCTTCTCTCTCCTTACCTTCCCACTGTTCCCAACCACTGAACTACTGATGAGGGTGATTTTATCTCTTCCTTTTTTAACCCCTTTGAGCCCAAATCTCTTTATTAGATGTACTAATACAAGAATTTTCCCAAAGCTACAGTGTTGACATTGATTCCATTGAACTATTCCCTGAGGACAGCAGAGACCAACTGCTCAACTCCTCTCTAGGAAGCTACTGTAACTCTTTGTTCATTTCTAGATTTCACTGAGATCATACGATTGAGGAAATCAGGATCTGGATGCAACTTATTTTTCACATTGATTCCAGGATATTTCCCTTATAAAGAATGTCTAAAAGTTGGTTGAACCTTCTGACATGCCTTTACACAGCCTGTCAGTGCAGGAAATGCCCTTTCTTAGAATCCCCGGGTTCTTTCACATCTCATACTAAACACACTTCCTTCCCTTTGGCTTCCTGATCTCCCCTATCCCAGCTTTGTGTCTGTATTCCTAGTTCCTGGAACGCCACAAGTACTTAATAAATGCTGGATTTGTTCAGTGCTTTCTGACTCCTTATGATCCCATTCAGGGTTTTCTTGGCAGAGATAATGGAATAATTTGCCATTTCCTCCCCCAGGTCATTTTACCAAGGAGGAAACTGAGGAAGACAAGTGACTTCCCTGGGTCAGAAAGCTAATAAATGTTTAATAAATGTCACAATGTCTAGAGTTAGGAGGACCTGAATTCAGATCCAGCCTCAGACACTCACTAGCCTGGACCAGTCACTTCACCTTGTTTGTGTTTCCTCATCTAGCAAATGAGCTAGAGAAGGAAATGGCAAACCACTCCAGTATCTTTGCCAAGAAAATTTCAAAGGGATTACAGAGAGTTAAATAGGAATGGAAAAAAAATAACAAAATACTTATTGACTGACTGGGGTACAGGGAAAGAGAGGAAATATAGTTTCTTTCTTTCTCTTTTGTTGTTGAGGCAACTGGGGTTATGTGATTTGCCCAGGATCACACAGCTAAGAAGTGTTAAGTGTCTGAGACCAGACTTGAACTCAGGTCCTCCTGACTTCAGGGCTGGTGCTCTATCCACTGTACCCCCTAGCTGCCCCAGGGAGTGTAATTTCTTGAATCATTTTAAATACTAAAGCTGAATGATTTGTAAAGCAAGATCAAGTACGGTTATATGTAGAGTACAACTCACCAAAGTAGAAACAGAGCTCTGTTAATAACCAGCCTTGATTGAGAACTTTCCATTGAGAAGCATCCTCACATCCATATGTGCTTTCAGAGGTTCCAGAAAATCTCCACAATTTAAACCATTACTTGCTCAGAGTCCTGGAGAGGCTGCAATCCCAGTGCAGGACACTTTTGACAAGCCCATCCACAAAGTCCCATGACTTCCTGGACTCAGCCAGCCAGCTACAAAGTCTCAGGGAGCTTGTGGAGACCCACATTCTCTCCAAGGCCCGCGACCTCTGCAGGTAAAAGGCTCCTTCCTACATCTGTTTCCTACCTTCCTCCTAGAACATCATTAAATATAAGATTCTTGCCCCCAATCTCTTCTCCATAGTGACATCACGAGTTTCCCTATTCTGGACTCAGAGGAAGAGAAGCCTGCCCTCTCCAGCTACCTGCCAAAATGGTCCATTTATATCTGCTGGCTCCTTCTGGGTGTGACAAGTCTGGTCTCAGCCTTTTTTACAGCTCTTTATAGCCTAAAACTGAACAAAGATCAAGCAACCAGCTGGGTCATTTCCATGGTACTTTCAGTCCTCCAGAATATCTTCATAATCCAGCCAGTGAAAGTAAGTGGGAATTTAATGCAAATGAGACTGAAGTAAATTTCTATCTAAACTATCAAAGAGATATTTTGTAAAACCAGGCAAAATAACAGCAAAAGATATTTGGTAAAATAAAGGACTAGGAGGGTTTCTTAACCTGTTTTTTGTTTTGTTTGTTTGTTTTATTTTTTGGTAATCCTAAGTGTTTAATTTTATGAATTGCAAAACATTACTCTGAAAAGGGATTCATAGGTTTTTTTTTTAATTTAATAGCCTTTTATTTACAGGTAATATGCATGGGTAATTTTACAGCATTAACAGTTGCCAAACCTCTTGTTCCAGTTTTTCACCTCTTACCCCCCACCCCCTCCCCCAGATGGCAGGATGACCAGTAGATGTTAAACATATTAAAATATAAATTAGATACACAATAAGTATACATGACCAAACCGTTATTTTGCTGTACAAAAAGAATCAGACTCTGAAATATTGTACAATTAGCTTGTGAAGGAAATCAAAAATGCAGGTGGGCATAAATATAGGAAGTGGGAATTCAATGTAATGGTTTTTAGTTATGTCCCAGAGTTCTTTCTCTGGGCATAGCTGGTTCAGTTCATTACTGCTCCATTGGAAATGATTTGGTTGATCTCGTCGCTGAGGATGGTCAGGTCCATCAGAATTGGTCATCATATAGTATTGTTGTTGAAGTATATAATGATCTGGTCCTGCTCATTTCACTCAGCATCAGTTCTTGTAAGTCTCTCCAGGCCTTTCTGAAATCATCCTGTTGGTCATTTCTTACAGAACAGTAATATTCCATAATATTCATATACCACAATTTATTCAGCCATTCTCCAACTGATGGACATCCATTCAGTTTCCAGTTTCTAGCCACTACAAAAAGGGCTGCCACAAACATTCGTGCACATACAGGTCCCTTTCCCTTCTTTATAATCTCTTTGGGATATAATCCCAGTAGTAACACTGCTGGATCAAAGGGTATGCACAGTTTGATAACTTTTTGAGCATAGTTCCAAACTACTCTCCAAAATGGTTGGATTCGTTCACAACTCCACCAACAATGCATCAATGTCCCAGTTTTCCCGCATTCCCTCCAACAATCATCATTATTTTTTCCTGTCATCTTAGCCAATCTGACAGGTGTGTAGTGGTATCTTAGAGTTGTCTTAATCTGCATTTCTCTCATTGGATTCATAGGTTTTATTGGATTGCTAAAGAAGTCCATATCACAAAAATAGTTTTCTGTTCTGTATCCCTTAGGCAGTTCCTTTAAGTACAGAGAGCTGACCTTAGAGCTAGGAAGACCTTCAAAGGAAATAATGAAAAAAAGCAGAAAAATTAAGGGGACAGAGTATTACCTAGCCTAAAACTATATAATGACCCTATTTATATTTATTTAAATACTATTTGATTTTATTCTAGAAATGGAAAAAGAGAACAATGCAACAGACTAGCTAAGCAAAAAACAAAAGCAATTTAACGAAAAGTAGTTCAGTGTTTGATTAACCCAAGAACGTAAATTATAAGGGAAAGAGCTCCTATGGTCCAAAAACCATTGAAAAAACTGGAAATCAATTTGGCAGAAATTAGGGTTTAGACCAGCATCTTCTACTACAATAACCTTCCAAATAGACAGTTGACCTGAATACTAAAGGTTACATTTTTTAAAGGGGGAGGCCAGCTAGTTGGCACAGTAAATAGAATACCAGCCCTGAAGTCAGGAGGGCCCAAGTTCAAATCTGGCCTCAGACACTTAACACTTCCTGGCTGTGTAACTCTGGGAAAGCCACTTACCCCCAATTGCCTCAGCAAAAGAAAAGAAAAGAAAAGAAAAGAAAAAAGTTAAAAATTTAAAAATTATTAAAAAAAGAATAGAGGGAAGAATTTGTCATAATTACAGATGGGGAAGAATTGATAGCCAAACAAGAAATAGAGGTGAGAATTAAAAACAAACAAATTTAAAATGTTTTACAATATCAAAATCAGTCCAGATTAAAAAAAATGTTTTTATCACTATCACTGATAAAAGTCTATATAAGGAATTGACATAAATATATAAGCTTAAGTCCCATTCTTTAAAAGGTAAATTGTCAAAGCATAAAAAGAGTTTCCACAAGAAGAGAATTATAAATTATCGATTCAATATGAAAACATGTTCTAAATCACTAATAATAAGAGAAATATAAAATTAAGACAACACTGAGGTTTTACCTCACATCTTATAAAGATCCTTTTAAAGGCCTGTTTTTAAAAGAACTTTTAATAGAAAGGATAAAATGTAATGGGGAGAGAGCTGACTTCAAAGTCAAGTCAACAAATATTTACTAAATATCTGTATGACAGGTTGTTGTTTGTCCTTCACACTATCAGAGTCAGGACTGAAATCCAGATTGTTTATCTCCCTCATTGTCATCAAGCCATATTCTTCCTCAATAAACTGTAAACTCCTTGAAAGCAGGGTTTTTTTTTTTTTCACTCTTTCTTTTTATCCCTAGTGCTTAACATAGTCCTCTACAAGACTTTCTACCATGTTCTACCCTCTGCTGGATTTTTAATACTTGACTTTTTTTAAAATTCATTAACAGATGGTATCTTCCCCTTTGTTAATGACACATTCATTAGGAACTTTGCCAGTTTTATGGCAATATAATAAAGCTTTTTGCCTCTTGACTCAGAAAAAAAATTAATTAACAGAGTCCCTCCAAAGATATATTAGGGGATGAGGTCAAGCAATTTCTCAGTCATCACAGGTGGTCCACTTCCCTTCCAATATTACAAGATCTTTTACTTATCATGTTCATAAAGTAAGATGTAAGATAATATTCACTTTACCTTTCTTCCTTCCTTCCTCCTTCCCTCCCTTCTTTCCTTCCTTCCTCTCTCCTTCCCTTCCTTCTTTCTTTCCTTCCTTCCTTCCTTTCTTTTTTCTTTCTCTTTCTCTTCCTTCCTTTCTTTCCCTTTCTTTCTTCCTTCCTTTTTTCCATCTTCATTTCCTCCTTTTCTTTTCCCTTTTCCTTCCTCTTCTTTATCTCCCTCCTCCCTTCTCCCATCCCTTTTTTTCTCTCTTCCTCTCCTCCCTTCTCAAATAATTACTATGAAAATTCCATGCTGTGGGTCATCTCTTCTTATACACATAAGTAACTGATACCTAAGTATCTATAATATTAGTACTACTGAACTTTAAATTGGTAATTTTACAAAGATAGTGAAAACAAACAGTTCTAAGTTCAACATCAATTAAGTATAATAAAATTAATGGTATTGAAATCTATTTATCATAGCCAACCCTCATTTTAGGCAAAAAATTCAACTTCCTGCCCCCAAATGAATCCTGTAACACTGGTTTAGCAAGAAATCTCTCCTTTTCTTTGTAGGTGACGATACTCACAGTGTTCCTCTCACTGTTGCTGACAAGAATATCATGGCACAACAAAGAAAAGGAACAACAGATGAGAAAGATCTTGGCTCTCCTGGGTAATTGTTTCACATCTTCCCGCACGTAGGAGCCTTTCCCCATTTTCCTTAGGTTTAGGATCTTCCCCCAATTTATCCCCAATATATCCTGTATATATATATAGTTGTTGTACGCAGTCTCCCTGTTAGACCATAAGCTTCTAGATAGAGCAGGGTGTCTCTTGCCCTTCTTTGTAACCCCAGTATTTAGTATAATGCTTGATGTTTTGTTGTTTGTCATTCAGGCATTTTCAGACATGTTCAATTCTTTGTGTTCCCACTTGGGGTTTTCTTGGCAAAGATACTGGAATGAATGGTTTGCATTTCCTTCTCCAATCCATTTTATAGATGGTGAAACAAAAGCAAATAAAGTTAAGTAATCTGCACAGGATCACACATGGAATAAGTCTCTGAGTCCAGATTTGAGCTCAGAAAGGTGACCCAGACCCAGTGCTCCACGCACTATGGCCACCTAGCTGTACTCATAACTGCTTGTTGACTGATTTCCAATTGTACTATGCTAGCACAATCACTTAAAATTTAGGCAGGCCTTATTGAATCAAACCAATTTTCATTTTGTCATTTTGTATTTAGCAAGGTGCCAACAACCAGACAGGCATTTAACAAATGTATACTGGGTTGGGATGGATTTATACATTTAGGGGTCCTGCCTCTCTGTCCAGGGCTATGTTGATCAATATCTCACCAAACTATTCAACAAAAATCAGTATTCACCAAAGAATAATATTTCTTTTGCCTCTGTTTTGTTTTGCTTTTTTTTTTTTTTTTTGACAGCAAGATGTCCCTCCTTGTCATCACCTGGTTTAAGAGATGAGAACAATCCCATTTATAAAGTCCCTGCTGTGACCAGCCCAGTTATAATTCCAGAAAGAACCATGAAAGAGAAGCAACTGTTCCAACTGGCGAGAGAAATTTTCGGTATGAGAAAGAACAAGGCAGCATGTTAAGCCAGCAAATAGAAAAAATGCGGGGGAGAAGGAATTTGTCCATTTAGAATTTATTTGAGTTTTAGAGGGCAGTATAGTCAATGGGAAGACTTCAGACAGTATCAAGAAGGAAAGTTCCACCCAGGGATTTCAGTCCCACTCAGGTCTATTTTCTAGGACAAAGACTTAATTTCTCTATGACTCCTTTTCCCCATGTGAATAATAGAAATAATGATAAATCTTACTTATCTCACAGAATTGCTAAGAGAGAAAATGAATCACTTATAAAAATTTTTTTTAAAAAAAACCACTTTTAATTCACTCAAAAAGACTAAGGTATATGATTAAGTAGATTACTTCCACATTATCAACACAGCTGAAAACATATCCCATGGATTTTGAAACAAAAGTACTATTCTGCTTTGTGAACACAGACATTAGGTATCCACACATTATACATAGACTTATAACAAATTCAACAATAGTGCTGATGTATGTGAGATGAGACATGTTTTACCTCTTCTGGGGGGAAATATTGCAAATAGAAAAGATGAAAAGAACTACTCTGGGAAAAAATCCTAGTAGGGAATTCCAAATTTTTGGAGGAAGGATAGCTAAGTAATTGTTAAGAACCCAAACACTCCACTTACTGTACCATTGCTGCATCTTAACCACTCATTTAATTTCTCTGTCTAACAGTACAAATCCTCTTCCTTGTAATGTTGATGATTTCCGCTCATTCAGAAAGGACTTACAACAAGTTTTACCTCAATCAGGCCATCCAGAAGAGAATTAATAATCCCTTTGAAGAGATCAAACGTATTAAACACTTCTACCAGTGGACCAACAAAACCCTTATTCCTAACCTGTATGGGAAATACAGAGGTAAGACTCACATGGTGGGGACAGGAACTTTGTATCCCCCAACACCTAGCATGATATCTGGCACATGGCAAGTGGCTGAATACTGAATGATGGTTTGATATTGTTAGTTTCCATAGGTTCCCCCCAATTTTTTTTCTTTTAACATTTATTGGTTATTCTTATTTTTGCATCACCTTAATTTCTATCTTCCATTTTCACTTAGAGAACCATCCCTTATTGCAAGAGATAAAAAGAGAGAAGAAAAATAGATGATAGTCTGTTAAAACTCCCGCTAAGTCTGATACAATGTGCCATATTGTCTCTCATTTCTGCAAAGAAAGGAGGTACACTGTCTCCATTCTTCTCAAGGGGCCAGGATTGATGATGATAGTTATACAACTTTCAATTTCATCTGTTGTGCCTCTTCACATACACACTGGTGTGATTGTAGCCGTTTTGTATATTATTTTCCTGGCTTTTTTCACTTTGTTCACATACCTCCTAAGTTTCTTTGTATTCTTCATGGTCATCAACCCCTACAGAACATATTACATCATTTGTTTAAGCCATTCCTCAGTTAAAGGACATCTACTTTGTTTCCAATTCTTTCTAGAATAATGGTGGTTATATTTTTGTGTGTACAGGACCCTGTTTGCCATTGCATAGACATTACATAGACATTTTTCATTCACTGGACACGTGAATTGTTCATGGTTTTATATTATTACAAAATAAAGTAAAAATTTTTGTATAGATTCATTTCTTTATAAAGTTTTAATGAATCTTTAGGGTCTTAGTGGAGCAAGTTCTATTATTTTAGGTATTTCCAGTAAACTTTTCAGTGCTCTTTTCTCTCACTTAGCTGGATGCTCTAAAGATTTTTTTTTTTTTTTTTTTTTTGGTCCCTAGGTTTTATCGCTGAAGGAAATTCCTTACTTATAGGTAGTGTCCAAATTCGCCAGATCCGGATTCCTGATGCTGTATCCTTTCCAAAAAGAATTTCTCCTAGTGAACAAGTGAAGTTTTATTATCAGTATCAGGAGGATCAAAAGAATTATGGAGTTAACTGGACCCCTCTTGATCTGAATAGTACAAATCAAGAGAGCATTTGGTGTTATCAGAATGAGGAAGTCTTGGGTGGATACCCTATCCAAGGGCAGTTTGCAGTCTACTCAGGAGGAGGTTATGTTGTTACCCTTGGGAACAACTCTAAGGACAGTAACAGGTGAGCCAATCTGAATTCTGAGTAAAAGTTCTGGGATGTAGCTTTCTGTCCATTCTTGAAGTTGGGCATTTGAAAGCTAACAAAATATATTATAAATTCAGGCTTACAGATACCATGTCTATTTACCACGTTTACTAACATTTTAGGGAATGTCTTCTTTCTGAGGAAGTTTTCCTTTTAGATACAAAGTTCTAGGTTTTGTTTCATTCTACCGGTACATTGTAGTTAGGGCAAAAATCCATTTCATCGCTGTTCTGGTAAGATATTTTCAAATATAACTCAAAGTAGGCCAAACTATTAAATGTCACTTGAGCAAGACTTTCTTCATGACTTTACGCAAAAACTACCTGATAAAATTATCAGAAACACATAGATTGATGTGTATCAAGCGAAGGCTTCAATCACATGTGACAAAGTACTGGATTTGACATCAGAAGAGCTGGTCTTTATTGTTAGTTTTTTAAAATTACTTTAAATGTTTAAAAAAACAAGTCATAAATGATACCATTTATAGACGACTATTTTTTGTCTCTGTATTTTTTTTTTGTTGATGGTTATATGGTTTAGAAAAGTAAATTGATTTGACACTTGATTTATTGTGCGACCTTAGCAAATCACTGAGATTTTCTTTAAATCTGTTTCTTCATCTACAAGAGTTGTAAGATGACCCCTGAAGGTCCATTTCATTATGAAACCATTAATTAAACTTATATGGAACAGGGGGAGGGGAGATAGCTACATTACCCAAACAATGATCCTGGGCTTGACCCATAAAGATTAAAGCTATCAGTGCTTCAACTGAAACTAAGGTGTCCACATTAGCAACTAACCAGCACCGGATATAACAATTCCTTCTTTGAAATTAATTCTAGAAATGTTTACTTGTATGATGTTGTATACCATCAGGGTGTTTTAATGCTGAGCATTTTTCTTTGCAAGTTTACCAACTTCATGTACTGTTTTTATGCCAACATCAGTAGAAATATTAGCATTTGTGGTCAAACACAAATTTCACAAAATACCGTCCATTCAAGTGACAGAAAAAATTCATCTTCTGTTTTGTGGAAAAGAGGATAAAATATTAGGGCGTGTTTGATTGGATTTTTCTTGTGCAGGAAGATAATTGTATAAATATGCATGCATATATTGGATTACTTGCCATCTAGGGGAGAGGC
Source organism: Sarcophilus harrisii (assembly GCF_902635505.1). Lineage (NCBI taxonomy): Eukaryota > Metazoa > Chordata > Mammalia > Dasyuromorphia > Dasyuridae > Sarcophilus > Sarcophilus harrisii. The sequence goes on along the minus strand of NC_045427.1, from coordinate 41,060,067 downwards.
TGGGGGGACGGGGGTGAAAATTGGAACACAAGGTTTTGCAAGGGATAATATTGAAAAAGTATCTATGCATATTTTGAAAATTTAAAAAAAAAAAGATAGTGATAGCTGCTAGCTAGAGGGAGCTTTAGCTCTTTAAAGAACTCTGTTTTATTCCTTCATAGTCAATTCAATCCAAAGCAATAAATATTAAGTCCTAAAATATACATACACACATATATATATATATGGACTTTTTTTTCCTTCTTGGACTTGGGTTATTTACCCTTTTTCTCCTCTGCCTCCCCTAGAATTCTTCAGCATCTGAAACAAAATCATTGGCTAGATAGACACACCAGAAGCCTCTTTGTATCATTTGTTGTCTATAATGCTAATGTGAACCTCTTCTGCGTGGTGACCCTGATTCTGGAGTCCAACGGTGTGGGTAAGAGCAGCTCTACTCTCTAGGCCTTTCTGTAACTCCTGAGAGCTAAAGGAGAGGTCTGCTTTACTTTATGGGGGTTTAGGAATATTCTGTGCTTGTTGAAAACATTTTAATTTCAACCCCTATTTGGGAACAGGGCTTTGAGCTCGTATAAATTCCCAAGACTTCTGGGTAGCAGTTCAACTTATGAATGATCCCTTTATTTCTTCTCAAGGGCCTGCTTGCTCCCTTGCACCTTCAGAAAAAAGTTTTTCCTTTTTGGTCTCCTGCCTAATAAAAACAGCCTCAAAGCTTCTAGTCGGCCCTCCTACGGAGGCAAGCACACACCAGCATTTTCTGAAGGTTTTGTTGTTCACGAGCTTGAGTTGTGCCTGACTAGTGGTGACCCCATTAGGGTCTTTCTTGACAAGGACGCTGGAGTGGTCTCATTTCCTTCTCCAGCTCATTTGACAAATGAGGAAACTAAGGCTGAGTTAAGTGACTTGGCCAGGGTCACACAGCCACGAAATGTAGGAAGGGCCTGTTTTGAACTCAGGAAGATGAGCCTGTCTGACTCCAAGCCACTCTAGCATTTGGGGTCACCAAGCTGCCCCAGATTATTACACAAAAAGTGGGGGGGAGATGTCAAAAATATCAGTAGTAAAACAAAGTCACAAAAAGGTTTCAAAATGGCACTGTAATGGTTATTTCATGTGCTGTAGGAGTGAATCAGTCTCATCCCTACTGCTCTTGTATATTGAAGAGTTCTAATATTTTTGGTCATGCCTCATATTGAAATAAGGGTTCAAAAGCTTTTAATTGGGATATTAACATCTTGAATTTTTATATATTACTTTCCTTATAGAACAAAATAAAAGACAACTATACATTCAAAATTTATCTTTACATACTTTTATTAGAATGTTTTTCTTAGCAAAAAATATTTTTATTCTTTAAAACATTTAAAACAAACAAGTGTCACTTTTTACATATCAGTCTTTACACATTTCTATTTACCATCCTACCATATTTTCTCTTAAACTTCACTTGCCAGTCAGCACTGCAACAGGAATCAAAAAGATTTTTTTTCCTGCCCTATTTTCTTTATAGATTATCCATCTTCTATCTTTCTACTTAGAGTTCAATGACTTATTTTCTTACTAGCTGTGAGTCAATATATATTCTGTGTAGCAAGTAGAAAAACAAACCATTTACACAAATACTAGCAACACTTTTTACTTTTTTCTCTTTATATTTATACATTCTTCCCTTCTTTTAAAAAACACTTAGGCTTCTACTCTTGAACCAATCATATTTATTTGATAAAAGGAAGTACTGAGCAGGGTGAGTTCACAAAACTCAGGACTAAAGGAAATAGCAGTGGTCGATTAAGGGACCATCTGCATAGTTGGGAATCCAGAGGGAAAGCTGGACTCTTCTCCCAAAACTTTCTGCATTCTTTCCAGGAGCTTTCTTCAATTCTATCAAAGTGAACAGTTTACAGATCACTCAGACCCACAGAAGTTTCATCTGGTTCACTGCCTCGAATGTTATCTATTTTCTGCTACTCTTTTATTACATCTTCATACAGGTAAAACTGGGATTGATGGGCTCTAAATTCTACAGGCTATTCTGAAAGTCAGTCACTTAAAGCGGATGGCATGAAATAAGTGCTTCATAATTGTATTGCTAGATACAAGATCTGTGATTACTCTATGATGAACGAACTTTGCCAAAACTCTGCATTGAAGGCTAATTCAATTCTCTGGTTGGTATTCTATTTATAGAAAGGACAGAGACTATGTTAGATAACAAATTAACTTAAAACTTTCTAGAAATTGACCATTTGGCATTTTTTTTAATTCCCTAAATAATTACTCCTAAACCTAGAAAAGCTGTTCAAATTCAAGTTTCTTACTCATTTAGAACCAGCCAATATCTTTCTATAACAATCAGCTCTGAATGACTGTAGAACAGAGCAAGAATCAAATCATTTTACATTTCAATCTTTACTGAACCAAGACTTTCTAAGAGTAAACTATCCAATCTGACATTACTCGTATGTTTAGGTGTCCCGGCTGAGACAACAAGGATGGAAATACTTCACCAAGAAAGGCAACATCCTGGACACGAGCATAATCCTCATAACCTTTATAATGCTGGTACTCCAGGTGAAGGGGGTTTTTTTGCACAAAAGAGTCATGGATCGGTACCGTCATAATAAAAGTAGGTAAGCTAGCAGTGCTGACTTAAGAGTCCCCAGGACACAGAGTGCCAAGTTTCCCAGGCAGAACTCCAGCTTATGGCAAAGAGAAAAGCAAACGAAACCTACTCTTTCCTTCCTCTCCAGTCTCCTATATTTCTGTGCTTATCACAGCTAAAAACCAAACGTGGGCCAATGTCATAGTAAACAACAGTTAGAAAATTACAATACTGCTTATATTTTCCCCATGCATTTGTTTGAATTAAATTATTTCTGCCTTCATCACGACATTTAGTGTGTTGAACTAGGATTTATTAAGGACAATGTGCCAGGCCCCTGGCATAAAGACAAAAATGAAAATGGCCCCTGCTTCAGGGAGCTTACTTTATTCACTATTTTCATATACTCATTTTTGCACTCAAGGAACTAGGTTTGACAATAATCCTGCACAACAGAATCACAAAACTTAGTTCATGAATTAATGGTTTTCTTGTTCTAAGTATTAGCAAGTTATAGGTATCTCAATCCAATGAATCGAAAACATCAAAGCGATGTGAAGTGTCTCACGAGCTTCATTGGGTGTAAGGAACTTTTTTGAAGTCCCATTCTTCTAGGGAAAAATACTATATTCCCATAAAGACCACAATGGCACCTGTTTTCGGCACCTCTTTGCATAGACCCTTGTAATGAGACATACACCACATTACAGACATGGAAACAAGTTGTTTTCTAAAGCAATGGTTATGAAGAAATAGCCAACTTAAAAGTAACATCTATATTAAGATTTCACAGGTGGAAACCTTGAGTCCAGTATATGGCAAAGGGAAAAACCTTCCTTTTACTTAACAGAAAATGTTAGCTATATTCTCATCTACTTTAATGTAATCATTGCTAAACAGCACACTTCTATATACAAAAAGTCTTTTCTATGAGCCAAGACGTTACAATTCAAAATAACCTGACAAAATTACTAATCCTCTTTCTTTCTTTGGAGGCCCCTCACCAGGCAAGTCAAGTAGGTATTTAAGTTTCATTGTACTATTATAGGAGAATACTCAGAGGATATCAAGTCCAACTTTTTAATTTTACATTTAAGGAAACCGAGGCTCATAGCCTCCCTGATTCCATAGGTACACATTTCACAAAAATAAATATTTAGAGGATAAGGAAGGGGGAAAGTGGATAAGAAAGCAGACAGACCTCTCTGAGCAAAACTATCTTATACTTGAGAAAACTTTTCAACAAGCACCTCATTCCCCACACAAATCTGTCTATTTGCTATCACTGCTGAATCTCCCAACCTTGGGTTTGGTTATCACTGACCCGGGAACAGGTTAGAAAAACACCAAAGTTCAGGCTTTCTTGATGATACATCATGGGAAAAGGTGACTCTAACTGAGATGAGAGTTTGCTCTCGTTCACAAGAGATGGGGCTGACCAGATTCTTAAATTCAGAGTGAAGACCAGGCTTAGGGAAATCTCAAACACAACTCCCCCACCACATCCAATGACAACCACCCCATTCACCGAAGGTCAAGTTCCCACTAAAGTTTAGTATAGTAGTTATCATTTCAGTCAGTCAAAACTGGCCAAAACCAAAGGAAAACTTGACGATGTAAAGACTGCGTGTTAAATTATTAAGTTTACAGAAATGCCAAAGAAATGCAGGGGTTGATTCATCAGTGGTGATGACTAATGGCCAGACTTTCTTGTAGATTCATCAGCTTCCATGAAGTTGTACAAGTGGCCTTTGCTCTCACTTACCTCCTTGGCTTCCTGGTCTTGCTGACAACCATTCGGCTCTGGAGCCTGCTGCGGCTCAACCCCCGACTCCAGATCATCAGCACAACTCTGAGGAGAGCTTGGGATGAGGTGGTCGGCTTCTTGCTGATCATTCTGATCCTGCTGACAGGCTACTCCATTGCCGTAAGCCACTGTGACGTTTCCCACCTGATAGGCGGGCAAGAGGGGAATCCTGGGCAACACAAGGGCTAACCCTCTTAGGTCAGAGATGTCACTATGACAAGGTAGGGAAAACACTCAACTGGTCACAGGACCAGGTTTCAGTCAAAGCTGTCACCATCAGTATTTTCATTTTTCTCCATGTTAATTTTCTCACCTTAAAATGGAGAAAATGATACCTATGGCACTGAAATGCTAAGGATGAAAGTTAATGGATATGTGAGTGCTTTTCCAAATATTACTGAATGCAAGTGCTACACTGTGGGGCCTTCAGCTGAAAGGGACCTCAGGAGCCCCTGGTCCAAGAGGCCCAGACAGGATAAGTGTCTGCCCCAAATCACACAAACAACAACACTGAAGGTAGAGTTGAAGTCATTCAATTCCAGATCCTAGTACATCCTAGGGACATTTCTAAACTTCCTTAGATAACAAAGCACTTCTGGGGAGATGCAGTATATAGAACAAGGAGTGCTGGAGGCACAGAGGTAACAAAGTGGATGTGCACCACTAGGCCTGGATCAGGAAGACCCAAGGTCAAACGGGGTCTGTTTAATCACAGATGAGTCACCGAGTCTTCATCTCACTAATTCAAATATGATTTGGGGATTATAGCAGTGCCTCCTTCCCGGGTTACTGTAGAAGACCTAAAGCACTTACAACAGTCAGTGTCTGGCACATAACACGTGCTACACGGATGTACTCCATCATCATGATCACTGTGAGACTTGTTTCAACAGTAAAATGAAGGGTGGGAAGAGATGGCGGCTCCAACTCTTTCCAGTTCTAAATCTCCGCTGCCGTGGCCATTTGCTGCTTCCTGCTCTCAGAGAGCACAGAAGTTGTGCTAGAGGACCACTACTCCTCTCACCAGCATTTTCCCTTACACAGTTCAACATTCTTTTTGGATGGAGCATTGCTGACTACAAAACCTTTTTCAACTCAGCTGTAACTATTGTTGGCCTTCTGATGGGGATCTTTGATTACCATGAGGTGAGAATCTTTGCTCTATAGTTCTAAGTTCCATTTTGCTTAATATGTGTATCTAACCAGGAGCTGCTCCCAATGGATAGATTTCTCTTAAGCCAGGGATGCAAAGTTGAGCTCTTCTACCAGAGCAGAGCATTAGCTTTGCGTAGTGCTCCGGTAACCAGAGCTTAGATGATTATTCCTTTTAAAAATCTATTCTTACAAGACCATTTTTACTCCCTTATTTTTTGTGCTTGTCAGAATTAAGTGTCAAAAGCCATTGTTCTTTAAGTTCTGAGGCACAACCCTAAATTCCATATTCATTAAGCAGCTGTCCAAAGTAATGAGTTTTGACTCCTTACTCAATGTTTCTTTGAAAATGTAGGAGGAGGAAACAGGAGGAAAAACCTAAAAAGTGTCAACAGTAACATTAAACACAATTTTAGGAAGAACTCCATTATTTCTTTATTGCCATTGGAAATTCCTCACTTCAGGAAAATAGGAATTATCTTCAGGAAAGGTAAAAGACCAAACCTTTACATTACTTATAAAAGAAACTAAATTAAAGGCTAATGTTCAATTTAAATTAGAGAAATCTCTTTTAACTATCAGAATGTAAACATTCCAGAGATACTGCTACAATAGTAGAATAATGACATCTTTGATCTTGAAAGATGGCATCCACCTCAAAATCCAGAGAGATGTTTAGTTGCTAGGACGCAGCTCTCTCTGGTGAGGTTTCAGACCTCTCAAACTCTTAAGCAACTGAATCGCAATTGGGATTTTGTCACATTCATATTGTGCTGACATCTTTTTTGGCTCCTTCAAATTTGTCCTTTCCTTCAAATTCAGTCCTTTAGAACTTTGCAACTTGAAGGGGAAATGAGACTAGAGAAAATTTGTAAATGTCCTTAGCCAGAGATACATATAAGATCTTGTGACTTTGGTTGTCTTGGAAATTGGATATATCCCATGTTTTTTTTTTTTTAAATTAAGTGACTGATAGCAGCATTTACACTGGGATTTGGTCTACAGTCGGCATTTTTAATCCCCTAGCAACTTTTGAAAAAAAAAAAAAAAAGCAGCGAGAAGCAAGTAGTATTCAGTAGGCCAAAACCAATGGCAAACACCACCTCTATAGTCAAAGGAAGTGAAATTAAATAAAAAGAACAATCCTAGGCATGTGGCTCTGGTTGGTTTCCAAATCAGTGAAATGGATGATCTCAATCCTGAAAACTGAAGATGAAACAGAACTGTATTTTTCTGTGACAATGAAACAATTCCATAAGGAAGTAAAAGAACCATACTAAGATAAAAGGCTATACAGTTATCCTTTGAAAACCCACTACATTTTTATTTAACAAGTTTCTGGATGTGTTATGGATAGTTTTGTTTCTAGTGTTTATGTATTCATTAAACATAATCCCGTTATTCCTTAAAAATGAACACATGCCCTCCCAGTGAGTTTGGACATTGTCACCTACATAAAAAAAAGGGTACTAAATAATTTACAGTTTTATTATAATTCATCCATCCCTTTACATTAAACAAAGTATATTACACCCTTAAATAAATCAGCTGTTGCACTTTTCTAATCCTTTCCAGTAATAATTCTTCTCCTTTTCTAAATTTACAAATGCTTTTTATGAATGAATCCCAAACAACATATTACTTTGTTTTCTGGAACCAGAAATAAAATTCCATCAGAATTTACATGTATTGCTCAGGACTTGTTTCGATTACCATTCTAGGTTATCACCTTAGACCCAGTCCTGGGCTCCTTTCTGATCATCACCAGTGTCATTTTGTTAGTGCTTGTGATCGTTAACCTTTTTGTTTCTGCAATTATGCTGACCTTCAGGAAGGAGAGAAAGTCCATTATGGTAGGTAATTCCCCACCTCAGTAAGTATGAAGACTCAGCTGTTAGGAAGACTCAATATCACCAAAGCAAAGAATGGATGTTGCATACTCAGCACCATTATCTTTCTATACTATTCTACAGAGGGCTCTGAGTCAGTTTCCTACTTGTAGAATGACACTAAATTCTATGTTCTTCACACACTTCCTAGCACACTGCTGACACTCAACTACTAAATATTAGTGACACCTTACTTCCTAGCAGCATGTTAAGTTCTACATTAGCACTGTTCCTTTTGCTCTGTCTCTAACAACTGTTTCAAGTTTTGTCTCATTCTTATCCTCCTTTTTTCCACAACTAGGCACAGAAAGAAGCACCACTTACAGAAATTCTGCTGCAGAAACTTTCCAATTTGTTAGGAATACGGAGGCCTCAAAAGGCGCCAGAGCAAAGAGTCCCAGCAGCAGCAGGCACCAACATGGAAACTGCAGAGAACGAACTAGCTTGACTTTCTCTTTCCCCATCCTTGGCTTTTCTACCATGGCTGATTAATGTAAAACATTCCGGTGGTTTTTATTTTTGCATGGCATGGCCTGGGGAATGACAGTTGCATGTACCCATTCTTATTTACAACTTAACTCTGTAAGATTCAATGAAGAATTAAAGTCACCTCAGCAGTGTGTTCCATTTACGTGGACTTCAGGCATTCTTCAGGGCCCTGACATGGTTGAGGTGCATATGAGCAAAGATCCTGGACAGACCAATCACAGTGCACTGTCAGTCCCACTGCCAGTGAGGTAGAGAAGGTTAGCAGAACCACCCAGTACTCTCTTGGCACAACCAGTTTAGACTTCTACTGCCCCCATTTACAAAGTGACTGTGAGGGTAAATAGTCAGAATGAAGCCAAGTTCCTTGCAACCTGTGCAAAAGAACTGATTTTAATATCAGATTTTTTTTTCCTGCAAGACAAAGGCACTGACAAGAGGTTCAGTTTATTATGAACCCAAGAAATAACTCAAAAGTTACTATCTGTGACTAAATACAACAACCCCAAACTATTTAACTTAAACATTTAGAGTAACTAAAAGTCTCCAGGAATGGCATTAGGACTGCCTGGTGTGCTTCCATAGGTCGCTTATTTAGACAACCCTCTATATACAATCACTAAGGCTCTCCATTCCCAATGCCCCTTATCGATACTTTTACTTTCTGGCCAAGCGGTAGCAAAACAGGGCATTGAATCTTTACCTTTATTAGGAGCTACTAATCTCCACAATAAAAATCAATCCAAAAATTAAAGAAAAGCCGTTTGAAACTTCTGTACAGATACATTACACAGAAAAGACTAGTCACACATCACTGATATAGGAGGCCTTCCCCCTGGGAGAACAGCACTGGCTAAAAGGACCAAGGAGAGTTAAGAATCAGGATGTCAGCCTCCATCCATTTATGCAGGGAAAACAGAGAACTACCATTCTCCTGTGGGCACCAACTAAGTATTTTTGACTATACTGTTGAAGGTTCCACATCATCTTAAAGAATTCAAATAAAAACAGATCCCCTTATTTGCAGTGGATTTTCCGCTCACTCACTAGGAGACTTGAATGCTTGTGTTAAGGCAGCCAGAACCCTCAACTAGGCATATTCTGCCTCACCTAAACTGTCATCTTGGTGCCAGTGGTACATCAAGAAGAAAAAACAAATGACTTACAACGGAATATGCTATGGGGAAAAGCCGGAAACTGTAACACTGATCCCTCGTGAAAGAGAAACTCAGCATTCAAACTTAAAGGGGTAAAAGGCCACGGAGGGCTCCCTGAGAATCCAGCAGAACTAAGAGAGGCCATCGACTTTCCAGAAAAATCTTTGCAACTGGATCCAGGTGCAAGAGCATCCCGCAGCCAGGAGTAATATATATGCAATGAAATTGCCCAGCTTCCAGCAACTATTGCTGTAATTGCATGTTTTCTCCTCCCCTTCTATTTGAAGACATGAGAAATATTGCCCCTAATTCACACCCATGAAAATGTCCCTTACAAAGGGGTTTCTGAGTTGGGGTTCAGGGGGATGAAAAAGCCTCATATTACCCTCTTTCCTATGGTCCAGCAAACTTTGACTCTCCCAGTGTTTTCCCTTGCCTTGTTCCCCCTGCAGAATTGCTTCATAATAGCCAAGGACAAAATCTGTAACCACACTAACAGGGGATGGAAAAAGTGTATTTGAGGGAACAACCTACACCTGCAGGCGTCGTTCCTCTTAGTGTTCTTGTAGGATCCCCAATAATTAGCCTCCTGAAGTCATGAAGAATTGGAAAGCAGTAGAATTTGGTACAGCAGGAAGAGTTCAAGAGGAAGAGAGCATTCGTTAATACAGGAAACAGAATTCTATGGGAATCTTCATTACAAGAAGAGAGCTGCTCAGTCCCAACTCCTAAATCCTAGAGCGGTATAGCAAAAGAAGGTCTATGTTTTCTTTTTCAGCTCTTCAAATCTTCGGGAGAGGTCATCAAAGTCAATATCCTCAGAGGCTGAGGTGTTGGCACCCGCAGACGTGGTCGGTAGTGTATCGGGGACAGACGGCAATTCAGGCAACACGAAGTTGTCAAAGGTATCTGTAGTTTTCAAAGTGGGTCTCGCGGGAGCTTCAGGTTTGGGGCCAGGACCTATTTAATTAATTACAACGAGCAAAGAATTAAATATGCTGATAAGCTTTCCATTTATAGAATTAAAGATTGTTCAAATTGGAAGCAATCAACTGATTTAATCCCCTCATTCCCTCCCCCCCAAAAATAATCTGAATATATCACAACTCAGTAGCACAACCATGAACCCTATTTCTTATACTTTACTGCCTCAAAAACATTGTGTTTAAGCCTTCCAGATTGATTAAAAATTTCATATCTATGTTCCCTGAAAACATATAGCCAACTTTTATTTAAAATGCTTTGTTTTATTAAAACAAAAGAGAAAACATACTTGAATACTTCACATATCCATGATTTATCAATGTCCCAAAGCCCTCCTCCCATCATCAAAAATGATAACAATTCAATAGTTTGGTAACTGGCCTTCAAATACTGTCATGGCCCCAGAATCCATCACCTTGTGGTCAATCTAGTGATAAGCCTCTCTAAATTTAGCTACAATGGTTCTCAGAAAACAGACTGACTCAGCCTGACACATCAGTCCAGTCCATCACCAGCCCAGTACTTTTTTTAAAACACAGAAAAATTTAATCCTGTGAGTCAATTAAATGCACCACAAAATATTTTTTTCTAATTATAGTCTAATCCTATTGGGTGGGAAGAAGGGTTTCCTTTTATAAATGAACAAAGGAAAGTCAAAGTCTTTCATGACGGCCATACAGTAAGATCTATATTCATTCTTCTGCATGTGGCACATCATAAAGGGCTCCCCTGGAATTCTGATGTGATAAGTGCTGGTATAAGCACTGACTAGAACCTGGAAATCTTTTTTGCTTTATGGATATTTAAGTTTAAGCAGACTGATTTTCAGGCAAGCGACATACATACATCTGTATGCCTGTATGGGAGAAATTTCTTTTAAATTTTACAGAAATTATTAAATCTTTGAGGGTAAGGATTTTTTTTAATTGTATTCTTTCTTTAAGTATTTTGGAGGAGGAGAATGGCATACATAATGGAGAAAGACTGATCCTGAACTACAGACTTGGTTTCAACTCTGTCACTGGAACATAATCCAGATGATCCTGGAGTTGTCCCAATCCAAAAACTGTCATCTACAAAGAAAGTGCTGAATGACACAGAGAGGAGTTTCCTCACTGAGAGTTCCCTGTAAGTCCCAGTCTCTTCCTAATCCCCTCATATTTCAACCTTCTTTCCAAGAAAAATCTGACAGTCATACCTTCAACTTTAATCATACTGGTTTTTACTGTGAAAATGGTCACATTTTAAAAATTATAATCCTTGCCAGGAATTTCTTAATTGAAATTACATTTCTTCCGGCAAAATAGTTACCAGATAATCTTGTTCTTTAATTTTAAGGTCATTTTAAAAGTTCAAATCTTTGAAAGAAAAAAAATTCCATTAGAAACCCAACATCCAGAAATTCTAAATTCCTCTGTTCTACTGTCAATCACCCAATCTTATGCTAACAGTAGCATGATCACATATGGTCCTGTTTCAATTTACAATCTAATTGTAAATCAATACATAGGAAGTAGTGAACATAAGAAAATAAATAATAGTAGATCACATTTGTACAGAGCTTAAAGGAAAGGAAACAAAGTAATTTCCTCATAACATGCCTGTAAGGTCAATATTCTAAATATTATTATCCCCATTTTATATATGAGGAAATTGAAGTTCTAATGGGGAAAATAACTTGCCCAAGTTATCACAACTACTAAGTGTCTAGGACAAAGATCTAGATCTTTTGACTCCAAAGGTCATGGTAAAGATTAAGTTCTCTAAAAGTTTAGAGACAACAGAGTTAAGTGAGAGCTGAAGTAGATAGATTTTCTAACAAAGAGAAGACTAAGGGAACAAAGAGAGGGAAGGCATAAGCTGGAAATGACGCATGATATGTTTATGGGACCAGGGAGAATGAGGAATAGGAAAAAATAAAAGTTAGAAGAACGATGAGGCTAAATTAAAAAAATTCTTGGAATGTCAACCTAGGCTGACATTAGGAAAGATAAGTAGGTGACAAAGAGGCATTAGAGTGTAAAAAGGATCACAAGAAAACTGCTGAAGTAATCTAGATAGGTAAAAATGAAGATTTTAAATATGGTGAAGGAAATAGGAATAAAAAAAAAAAAATCAAGGATTCGACAGATTCTAACTCTAAATTTAGTTTAAAACTTCTCTTTAGATAATTTTAAAGGGTTTAATCCAAAATAACACTGAGATCTCAAGTTTGGGAGACTAGAAGAATAATTCTATCAGTATGCCAATTTAAAATACAGCTAAAAGGCAGGTGAACTCAGATTACTATAATGCCCAATCCGGATCCCGAAGAAAAGACAAAAGAGACTTTTCAACTTTCAGTAGAGAATAAGGGATTAGAGTACAGAGTAGAGAACTCAGGCACAAAATTTGCACATAGCTTCAAATGAGGTTATTTTGTTTGCTAGTGCTCCTGAACTATTTTTTTCTTACAAGAAAGATTCAATGTAGCTGGAGTTTATAATGGAAAATTTAAAGGCATCCAAGTACCATAAATAAAAAAAGTTACACTGATGATCATTTACATGGAAGATGTAATTTACAGGATAAAAATTTCAAAAATGTACATTTGTTCTAATCTATAATGTCATTCTCAAAAATTCATAGAAAGTGATTAAGATGTTTCCTTAAGGGGGTAGCAAGATAGTGCAGTGGATAGAATGCCAGCCTTGGAATTAAGAGGACCCGAATTCAAATCTGATCTCAGACACTTAACACTTCCTAGCTGTATGACCCTGGGCAAGTAACTTAACCTTCAACTGTCTGCAAATAACAAACAAAAACAAGATATTTCCTTAACCTACGTGTTATAACATTCTAACACTTCTGAATATAAAAAAGAAATGTGTTTATATGTGTGTGTGTGTGTGTGCGCGCATGTATTTTTATATCCCAAGAAAGGTAAGGAAAAAAGGAAGAAGAGCTAATTCTGATTCTGTTTTGAATATGTTGACTTTGGGTAAAAATAGAAGACACGGAGTCATGAGAAATGATCATTGTGACAGCACAGAGAAAGAACAGAAGGCTGAGCACTAAGCCTTGAGAAACACTTTTGAGAATGCTTGTTCTAAAAATACAAGATCTCATAAACATTTCAGGAGAAAGAAAAACACTTTAGGTTAGGGGATAGAATGAGAGAGAAGAACTACTATACTGTACTTACCAACAACCTGTGCAGAAGGAACATTCTTATCAGCATTAACATCAGCCTGAAACACAGAAAGGGTTACTATGGAGGAAAAAAAAATCACTCAAAGGCACGCAGTGGCTCACACCAAGTGAAACTGCTCACCATAGACAAAAGACTCAAGCCCTCAAAGAAATTGAGCTATCAACCCCTAGCATCCTTTTGCTGTCCTTCCTTCCATTACAATTAGTCATCTAACAACAAAAGCCAAAAACCAGAAAATTCTCAACCTAACATTCTGTCCATCACTTTAGGAGGGACGAAGCTCTTCCATTCCATTGTCCCCAGACAATCCCAAGCAATGCTCTAGCGCGTGCACAGGCCAAAGCCCAAGAAAAGGCTGTTAAAAACAAGAATGGCAAGACTCAACTTGATGCACCACTCATAGAGAAAAAAATGTCAATAAAAGAACCCAAGCAGGCCTAGGAGCATGCAGCTTTTCTCAAGTGATTAATTTATAATACGTGTCCATTTCAGGATTCTTCAATACCTGAACCAAGTTAATTTTTTTTCTGCTATAACAGAATTTGGTAGAAACATGCTTTAAGCCATGAATAGGGGGATAGCAGAAATCCCAAGAGCCATAAACTGGACCAACTGATATTGTGTTCTAAAAGACATTCCTTTCCATGGTTTCTGAGAATACAAGTAAGTGGCACTTAGAGTTCCAATCCTAAAACTACATCATCAGGTACACAAAGTCCATGAACTTTTCTATCTGATCCAAAGAATGGTTGGTTCCAATTACATCTTAGTTGGTCTTCTTTAGGAGTTTTCAGTGATCTTGTTCTCCTGTTCCTAAATCAATCACTGAGAGACAAAGCAGCACCATCACTATGTCCCAGATGGGATGAAGCAGAATGAAAGTGCTAAAGCAGAACCATGTTAGTGCTAGGGACTAAATGAAACTGTGCCTTCCCTGTGACAATTACTCTGCCCTCTTCATGGGATTCTCTCTGCAGCTGCTGCTTATAAAAGGAAGCTCAGGCACTTACAGATTCATATGTTGGGGGAGTTGCTGGTATCTGAGGTGGATGGATATTGGGAAAGGGCTGATAAGTCCCAACTGGCAATCCATTGAAATCCGACTGTAAGAGGAAAAAAAATCAATGTCATGGATACAGTATTGCAGTATTGATCTCAGTTTACAACTAGGAAAGATTTCTTGTTTGGGTCAAAAAAATAATTAAGCAGGAGCCCTATTAGGAAAAAATTATCTAAAACAGCTCTAAAAACAAGTATAAGGCAATTAATCCAAATAACAAATGCAACTAAGTTGCTGAATCTTCCCCCAAAACACTTATCAGACTAGTACTGCAAAGGCTACCCTCTGCCAACAGTAAAAGTCATTCTCTCCAACATCAACCATTCTCTGCATAAGTGTTCTTGTTGTTAACCACATGGGAAATAGCTATAAAGTCCCTCTATAGTGAGACCCAATGACAGTTGGGAGACATACAAGAAAGATTTTTTTTCCCAAAAAATTCTATGTTTTACTTCTTTATGATGTACAATTGAGCCAAGCAATAGCCCCTTAATCCAAATGGTAAAACTTATTTTCCTAAGTTTACACTAGACTTAATACCAGACACATTGCTTTTTCAATCTTCAATTGTGGACTGCCAAAAGTTGATAATATCTCATTCTATTCTCAAGACTTTCTCCCAAAAGATCTTATATATACTTACTGGCCCCTTTGGAGGCGGATATGAGAAAGGAGAACCTGGTGAGGGCATGGGCATTGGCATGGGCATAGGCATGGGCACTGTTCCATCAGGACCAACTGGTGCAGTGAATCCACCACCTCCTCCTCCTCTTCCATGTCCACCTTTTTTCACATCATCTGTGAATCCAACATCAATAAGATCTGTGTCAACTCCAGGAGGAGCTTCTGCCTGAGGAAAGAGAGGAACCAATATATAGTTACACAACAGGCCCAGAGGCCTGGGGAGTTACCTCACAATCCATGAGGGTATTATGAATTTCTCAATGTCAATTCACATTTACAAGTCAGAAAGACCAGCTATGTTAATGATATCACCTAAGATATGTATTGCTGTATATTTTTTTTAAGTATTTAGATAGTAATTATCATACACAAAGTGGTGGCACAGTGGATATATTCTTGGAGTAAGGAAGGCCAAGGTGATATCCAGTCTCAGACAATAACTAAGCCTAAAATACAGCTTAGATGACCTTCATTTAAATCTGTTATCTGAGGCAAATCACTTAACCTTATGTGCCTCAGGCAATTCTCTAGGATTTATATACTGTCATTCCTAGATGAGTAAATCACAGGTCTCTAGTGTTGTTTGTCCTTCCTTCTCCAAGAGGAGCTCCTCAGCAGGGAGTTGATGCCATGATATGCAAGTGAATTGGTCACCAGCCTCACTCTCCCCTCCAGAGCCAATCTGGGCCAAATTTAGATCAGGATTGGAAATGGATCTGGATGGCATGGAAGTCCTTGATCTTTTCTAAAATAAGTCCTCAGTTTGACTGAGGTAATGCCCTTCAATGTCCTTTCTGATGATTAAAGCTAGGTAAGAACTGAGGCAAAGAATGGACCTCTTTACCAGTCTCTTCCCAGACCTGCTCCCTGCCCTCCCTCCCCCCCAAAAAAATCAGTCTGGGAAGGGAAGTCCTCAGAGTTCTGACCAAAATAGAAACTGCTATTTATATCCACTCTGAGCCAATCATCTGACTCAGTTTCCTCATCTCTAAAATGTGAAGATAAAATGAAATACCATTTGTAAAGTACTTATTTTTTTTAATGTGCTATACAAATATTGCTCTACTATTCCTATAGACTAGCAAAGCAAAAGCAGAGATTTAATCCCTACGTGTATTACCAAGTTGTCTAAACAATGGAGAAGATGGTCCTACTGAGAGATCCTCACTCTCTTCTGTATCTCAACTGGACCTAATGTACTCACCATGACAACAGAGTCAGGTTCATAAGGAACATTGTAATTTTTGGCTATTTCAATCAGGTATCTCTCTACCAGAATTTTGGGTGGAGCCTCCACACTCAATTTATGCATTAGCTGGGGAAAAAACAAAAACAAAACAAATTACTTCGGAAACATGAATATCCACTTTCATCCCAAGATACCTATAACTATGATAGTACAAAAAAGGGCTTAGTGTTCATTACAAAATTGGTAGTAACCACCAATTAATCAGTTGTTTTTCTCTTTTTAGTATTTCTTTCTTCCACAAGGCAAAGTGAAGACAAATTATTTTCCCAAAGTTGCAAATTAAGTTAGTAGCAGTATTAGCATTTGGCATTAGCATTTTTCCTAGGCACATGGAACAAGGTCCATTTCCCAAATACTATTCTATTTTTGTCTTTGTAACTTTATTGACTTAGAACAGTACCAGCACTTACTAGCTGCTGGTTGCTTGGCCAGTCTGAGGAAAAATAAAATATGTTGTTGCTGACAAACATGGATCAGTTTCCTCCTCCACTACTCCCTCTCCAATCACAATTAATTTAGTGGAAATCAGCTTGAGGACAGGTATGATGTCATTTTGCTTTTTATAGCTCCAGTGTATACTACAATAGTTATGTGTACAAAATAGATGCTTCATGAAATTGTTGAATAAATTTTGAATATAACAATAAATAAAAGAGCAATATTATAGGATTAGGATCAGATAAAAGTCAACCCCCCCCCAAAATGAAGGGACAAAATGACTGCACTGTTAAGCTACAATTCAATATTGCCCCCTTTTCTTCTTTCCTCCTTTCCGACAATGAAATGGACAACTCTACATTAATTTAGGCTTACTTGTGTCTACCAAAATCGTAGTGGGTCAAAAGTATCACCTACCCATCTTGCTTGTTTTTATTTTTTAACAAGTATGCACATTACCCTGTCATTCACAGTTCCAATCTGATTGGTCCTACATAGTTTGCCATATTCTTTACTATACTTGGCACAAAGCTGATCTGCAACCTAAAGAGAAAAAAAGAACACTGAGAAAAATGCAGAAACCATTCAGCAAACAACTGAGGAAAAGAACAAACCATTTCCTCTCTAATCATACTAAACATTTTATCAATTTGTGAAATAAAGTCTCAGAACAAGAATTTTTTTTTTCAGAAACAGTATGACAAAAAACAAAAACAACAACAAAAAAAAAAACCACAACCCCCCCCTCAAAAAATGATAACATATAATCAATCATGCATATGAACTAAACAGAGGCAACAAACATAGAAACAGATGTCTTATTTCACTGAAGGATTAAAAATTACTGAAATCAATCATACTCACTATTTTCAACTCAGCCACTTCAGACTGGAGTCGAGGAGCAGCCCATATCAAAGTGGACACAGATTCAGCCAGACCAGAATCAAGTTCTCTAAGAAAATATAAAAATGAAAAAAAAAAAAAAAAACACAACTCAGTACTTTAAACTTTAAAACTACATTCTACTATTTCTTAAGAATGCCCTAGTAGGGGCAGCTAGGTGGTGCAGTAGCTAGAACACCAGCCCTGAAGTCAGGAGGACCTAAGTTCAAATCTGGTCTCAGACACTTAACAATTCCTAGCTGTGTGACCCTGGGCAAGTCACTTAACCTCAATTTCCTCGGGGATTGGGATGGGGGAATAAAGAATGCCCTAGTTGTCCTACTTCAGCTAGTACCACTCTATCAGACTACAGATAAGGACAATAACATCATCCCAGTTTCCCCACACAATCATGTAAAATAAAACCCATGCCCATTCCTGCCAAAAATCCCACGGGAATGTAACATGTCTTACTTCATGGACTGGATCAGACCAAATCGGGCTAAGAGCAGATCACAGTAGAGTTCTAATATTTCCATGGCTTCCACAAGGTAATCTTCTCGAATGATATGCTCCACACGGATCCGAGCCCGTTCATCCTTCCCAGCTGCTAGATAATCTGCAATCTCCTTCCTTGCTTTCTGGGCTAGTTCCGCTGTAATATAAACCATATATATATATATTTTTTACACACTGATAATGAGCTTTTCCATGGTCAGGAAAGATACACTGTACTTAGCAGTCTATGCTATAAAAATTCTGAACATGAAACCTACGGAAAAATCATTTTCCTAGGTTGGTTCAACACTCCAAAAAAAAAACTCATTTGAGCTTTTTATTCCTTTTCCTTGATAAGAATACTCTTGATAACAAACAACAGTAACAGCAAGCATTTATTTTTATACATACATACCTTTAAGTTCTTTACAAATATTATCTTATTTCATTCTCAGAACAGCTCTGGGAATGGGTGCTATTATTAGTCTCCATTTTGCAGATAAAGAAACTAAGATGCATAGAAGTTTACTTATACAACCTGAAAACAAAATGCTATAACCAGGATCCAATGAGAAACCTGAGAAAAGGGAAAAATAAATGCCATGCTTAAGTACTCACTTTTCTTTTTTTCTAGCAGTTTGAGACGATTTATGACCAGGCGTAAGTTGACTCTTAAGCGTTCAGCCTTGAACCCAGAGCCCAGCATGATTTATATTTCCTATGGAGAAAATACAGGAGCCATAATGAGATATTTTTAGAGGAAGTCTGCCTGGTCAGAAGTTGAGTCCTAGTTAAATAATCACAAATTCAGTCATAGAATTAAACAACTCCACATTTTATAGATGAAATTAACACTCAAGAGGGGCAGCTGGGTGGCGCAGTGCATAGGGCAGCTGGGTGGCGCAGTGCATAGAGCACCAGCCCTGAAGTCAGGAGGACCTGAGTTCAAATCGGATCTCAAACACTTAACACTTCCTGGCTGTGTGACCCTGGGCAAGTCACTTAACCCCAGTTGCCTCAGCGCAAAAAAAAAAAAAAAAAAAAAAAAAATTAATACTCAAGAGCATCCATCCGGTAACGACAGAGTTGGGAACAGAAGTCTACAAGAGCTTTAAGACTACTACTTTTCCCCCAAGATACACTGCTTGTAACACTGTTTTAAGTAAATGGATTTTAACAAAATAACTGACAAACTGAGTCAAAATTATTACATTTATATACAATTGCTCCAATTTTTATGTCAAAAGATTACACATTAAAAAGACTATCATTACCTCATTAAGGTAAAAAGTTTGGCTGAGGTTATCTTTATAGTGCCTACTGTAACAGAACATGCCATGCTTTCTATCATCACATCTGAAGTTTAATTTGATAACATATGATACTATTAGTACAAATATCTCATCTCTAAAAAGTGATTCAAAAGGAATCCAAAAAGAAAAAAAGCGTATGTTTAAAAATAACAACAGTTATTGGTCACCCTTAAGTTTTATATAAGCCTACTGAGTGTATATGGGAAAGGGGAAACAAAGAGAGAAGTTTAGGCAAATGCTCCAATGTTCAGACCAATAAGGTAAACATGGAACATTTGTAAACCTTCTGAAAGTTTTGCTTTGGGTAGCTATATAGATAACTATGCTGATTTATTTCAGTGACAGATAAACAAACCCCATTCCTTCCAGTAACAAAAGAAAGTCCATTCAAATCCCATTTTGTCTAACTCTATAGAATGTTAGAAAACATCCAAGAGAGAATCAACCTTACAAATTAACAAAAGCTACCAGATGTCAGAGAAAAAAAAAAATCAAGACACATTAGAAAGAGTACTGGCTCTAAAGTTAAAAAGTGTTGGGCCCTTTCTCTGATGCTAATTACTTGTATGATCTTGGGCAAGTATTTTATTCTCCCTGGGTCTCCGTTTCTTAATCTGTAAAATAATCTATGTTTCTATGATCCTATCAATTATATTACAAAAACAACCCTACTGATTTCTTCAAACAGAACTCCAATAGCTCCAAAAGACATGAAAATAAATTGCTAAATAGCCATTCACTAAAACATAAACATATAAAGCTATCCACACACCTAAGTGAACTTCAGAGACATGTTGTAGTGCTAGAAGGGTAGCATTTTCTGCTATAATAATGCAAAGACCTATATGCTACACCTGACATTCTTTAGAAAAAAGGCAAAATTAAGACAAGGAAAAGAAAAAGAAAAAGATCCCCTAAGTTTTCCCAAATCCAAAAGGATTTAGAAGGGAGAAGGGGAGAAATGGCACTAAGAAACCAGTGAATAAGATGTCATCTGAATTTCTCATTTCCTGTTAACCAAGTTTCAGACCTTAGGAAGAAGTTGGTGCTTTCCAAGATTGCAAAAATCACACCTCAACATCCACCTGTATACAAAAGGGGGGTATGGGGAGGAGAAAGGTGAGACAAAAAGAAGAGAGCAAGACACACAGAGGGAAGTAGAGAGAAAGAAAAAAGCAAGAAAAAAGAGGATCATAAAAAGATATATTGTACCATCAAAGAAAATAATTATCCCCTGCCAGAACCCAAAACAATTCTTTAACAAAACTTACAGAAACCAGTAAAACTACATTACTTTAGAACATTAGTAAAGTAAGCAGCACTAACAAAATTGCTAGGCTTCAGTTCTACCATGATGTATCAATCACTAATTCATAAACCCTCACAGATAATATTCTCTTTAGATAGTTTGTTTTCCTCTTTCAAATAATCTTGCCATTTATCTTCAAAACAACTGAATCAAGAGGACAGAGTTCAAATCTGATAATTATTAGTTGTATGACCCTTGGCAAATCACTTAATCCCAATGGGGGAGAGGGAAGGATGGGGATCATAAATCGAATGTCAGTCACAATCACGGGTACAGCTTATCTGTTTACATGTTTTTGATGACCCCAGTGTAAAAATGAAAGGCAATAGAACTTTTTAAAGGAGGTGGAGAGTCATTGCCCCCAAAAGACTCCTCACCATACTTTCCTGAATGCCCAAAGTTTCTACTGCTAAGAATCCTTCCTTTGGGTAAAAGTATTATCAAGAATCCATTAAAATGGAAATAAAACCTAAATAAAATAACCTATTAACCATTTTAAGATTCCTTTATCACAGAACTAGGCTCCGAGAAAATTAAATAAGACAAATCAAAAGGTTCAGAATATGTTATCTGTAAAATACAAAGAACCATTAGAAAGTCAGAGTAGTAACCTCTAGTCAAAAAAAAATAAAACAGGTAATTTTAAAAAGAGAAAACATTGTTAATAACTACGTGAAAAAGTCTTATTAGCTAAAACAACTCTAATAATTGAAAGCACTAACATGCAGGTTGTGAAGAATTGGACATATTGACACTACCCTCACTCTGGGTCAAGCCCTCATCATCTCATACCTGAATTACTGCAATAGCTGCCTGCCTCAGGTATCTGTAAACATTCGGGTAACAAAAAGATCTTCTAAAAGCAGCAAAGTCACTCATTTACTCAACAAATCAACAAATTCCAAAAGCTCCCATGGTCTCCAACATCAAACACAAAATCCTCTAGTGTTCAAACCCCTTATAACTTAGTCCTCCCTGATTTTCCAATCTTCTTACACCTTATGTTCCTACTAATAACTCTTTGCTCTTTTGATTGTTGGTGGAATTGTGAATGGATCCAGACATTCTGGAGAGCAATTTGGAACTATGCTCAAAAAATTATCAAACCATGCATACCCTTCGATCCAGCAGTGTTTCTACTGGCTTTATATACCCCAAAGAGATCTTAAAGGAGGGAAAGGGACCTGTATGTGCCAAAATGTTTGTGGCAGCCCTGTTTGTAGTGGCTAGAAATTGGAAATTAAATGGATGCCCATCAATTGGAGAATGGCTGAATAAATTGTTGTACATGAATGTTATGGAGTATTATTATATGGTAAGAAACGACCAGCAGGATGATTTCAGAGAGGCCTGGAGAGACTTACATGAAAAGATGCTAAGTGAAATGAGCAGAACTAGGAGATCATTATACACTTCAACAATCATACTATATAATGATCAAATCTGATGGAAGTGGATCTCTTCAATAATGAGATGATCCAAATCAGCTCCAATTGTTAAGTAATTAAGAGAACCAGCTACACACAGAAAGGACTATGGGAAATGAATGTGGACCACAATACAGCATTTCTGCTCTTTCTGTTGTTCTTTGCTTGCATTTTTATTTTCCTTCTCAGGTTATTTTACATTCTTTCTAAATCCGATTTTTCTAGCGCAGCAAGATAAATACAATATATGTATACATATTTATACAGTTAACAACATATTTAACATGTATTGGACTGCCTTCCATCTAGGGGAGAGGGGAGGGGAAGAAGGGGAAAGGATGGAACAAAAGGTTTCTCAAGGGTCAATGATGGAAAAATTACCCATGCATATGTTTTGTCAATAAAAAGCTATTAAAAAAAATAAATTAATTAAGGGCAGCTAGGTGGTGTACTGGATAGAGTACTAGCCCTGAAGTCAGAAGGACCTGATTCAAATCAAAGACACATAACACTTCCTAACTGTGTGATCAGGGTAAGTTACTTAACCCCAATTGCCTCAGGGGAAAAAAAAAAAAAAAAAAAAAAAGAGCAAAACAATAGTTCACCAAAATTAGTCAACATTACAAACCCAATTAGACAATATATGTAAAATCTAATTTGATAGTTTTATGAAATAAGAGGTGAGAGAGGTATATACTCATACATTTTTTCAGGGTCAAAGCTGGGCATTATGGTATTTGGTTTAAATTTTTTGTTGTTTTTACTCATTATTTTCATGTTCATGGCTTTAGTTATTATTATGCATATTATATTACTGACTGTTACTGAACTTTTTATTGGTTTATATAAATATTTTTGTGCTTTTCTGAATTTATTTTCTTATGACAGAGTCATACTCCATTATGTTCCTCTGTGTATGCTACTTACCCATTCTTAAATTGTTAGGCATCTACTTAAAAAAAAAATTAAAAGTACAAAAAATACAATTATAAAAAAAAATTTCTAGTGTCTCACCTCTGTTAATGTTTCTTAATTATTCTTACATAGCTTGTTTGTATATATCTGTTTGCTTGTTGTCTTTCCCACTAAACTGAGAATTCCTCCTGTTCAGGGACTGTTTTAATTTAAGTGTAATTAAATTTCCTCTTCTGCTCCAAATTAAGAAGCTGAAGCTGCCCTGCTTACTAAGGGCAGCTTGTCCTTCCATAAAATCATTATCCTTTTCTCTCCTTAGCTTAACACAGGTTCCTTGCTACCTACCTTCAAACTACCCAGTTCCTCTTACCCCAGCCAACCTTCACACATATACAATATCCTGCACTTGCCCTACTACCTCCTCATGCTATTATCCTATGATTCCCTCCCCCTTCATGGTGCCTGTCATATAGTGAGCATTTAATAATGAGTGTCACTCATGATCCCTTTTTTCTTGGCCATCATTCTTGAGCTCTTTGCACTGACTCTGACCAGCCCATCCTCTAAATCCTCTCACCCCTAGGGTTCTTGGGACATCCAGCTGATTGTCAATCAATCTAGACATATTTCCATCTTGATATTCCATAGGCATCTCAAAATTCATTTTCTAAAATAAAATTAAACTTCCCTAAAATCTATTCACTCCTAATTTCTGTCCTAGGAAACACCATTTATCCAATCATTCAACTCATTTTCAGACACTTATCATTTCCAGTCTCCTCTACTCATATCACACACACATACACACCCTAATTACTTGCTGTCTATACTACAGAGACATAGCTTCCTAATTGTTCTTCCTGTATCCAGTCTCTTCCAATTCATCATCCACACTGCTGTTGAATTGATATACCTAAAGCATAAGTCTCAATAGTTCCCCAGTTAAGGGCAAAATAAAAACTCCTCTGTTTGATGTTTAAAGTTCTTTCAAAATCTAGCATATTTTCTCAGATTGATTACACAGAACTTCCCCTCACAAACTGTTCCAACTGTATTTATATGATCATATGATTCCCCATATTAGAATGTGCTTTTTCCAAGCAAGAATAGATTCGTCTATCCTTGTATCCTGTATGGTCACTAATGAATGAATCAAAGTTTAAAGCTTTTAATAAAACACTAAAAAAATCTCACATAGTATTTGGCATTCTTAGCTAAAGGTATAATGACCCCTGAGATTTCCCTTGAAAGTCTAACACACACACACACACACAAAATTAACTTATTTTCCTGTGATTTGTTTCTTCTACCTAAAACTAAAGTGCCTAAAGGAAACTTAAGAAACTGAGTTCTTATTCCAATTTTTATTGTATTAGAAATATTAATAAATCTATTCCCAAACAGCTTACCTAGCAATAGTGGATGGAATGAAAGAGATTTACTTTGAGAATGTGATCCAGAAATTGTTGATTAATTACCGAATATACAAATGACTTACAAATTGCTGAAGCCAGGAACTGTCAGAAAGGCATTGGCATTCCTGTTATTCCTACAGAGGTTCAGTGACATGGGTTTGGATTTAAGTGAAATTAATGGAAGGTTAGCTAATAGAAGGTAAGGAAAATTCCATTTTCCTAAAACCATGGGTAACATACTCAAGTGAAAGATGGCCAGGGACTTAGCTGTTTATTTTTCATTTGCTATATTAATCATTTATCAAATTAATATTATCTATCAATCTGTCATTTCATTTATGAAAGAAATGAACTAATGGGGGAAAAAAGGAAATTAACTAAAGGCAACAGATTACACTTCAGTATATCAGCCTTGTTCAAAGGATTATGAAACTTATGTCCAAACGTAATGAAAGGAGTAAAAGAGATGCCTCCCACTCCACAAGAAGATTCCAAATGAATCAAAAACAAAATTGTGTATATGGCTTATCTCTTTGGTTATACAAATTAATGTAAATAAAATAGCAGCTGAAAAGCAGCATAGATAGATAGATAACATTGTGTGATGCATTGAGCTCTTAAAAAAAAAAAAAGCACTCAGGAGTCAGTACTCTCTTACTATCTGTGTGACCTTGCACAAATTCTACAACCCCCTCCCAGCCCTCAATTTCTTCATCTGTAAAAATGAAGTCATTAGACTCAATGGCCTCCAACTATAGATTGATGCATTATGAATACCCCATCCTGATCACTGAAAGAGAATAACCATCTTTGGGGGTTCCATTAACAATACTCTTCTAGTTCTAATACGACTGTGAGTCACAAAACACTACAATCTTTAAAGAATCAAAGTTGTGAGTGACCCAAAGAACGCATGGTAGAAATAAATTGGCTGCAGCATTCTACTGAGGGCTTGCATAAGAAATGAGATTAAAGTAATGAGGATAAATGTGAGCAAAAAGGTAGACAGTGTTACAAAGTAACATGACTGTGCTACAATGCTATCCACAAAACGCAAAAGTACCCAGAGAAGAGCCTCTAAGACACAGATAGGCTTGCCCTGTGGAGAATTTGGGGGAGTTTATGGACAAGAATCTCCCAAAATGAGAGTCACTTCATTGGTTCTAAGGGAAGCACTCACATGGATTCACTGAAGAACAGAGATATGCGTGATCTGAACTTCTTTACAAAGGCAGCTAAGTAAGCTCTATATTAAATTCACAGTGGGGAATGAAGCATTGTTTATTCATATATTCTAATTAAAAGTTATCACATATAATGATTGAGAATATCAATTTTTAAAGAATTACAATACAAAATAAACAACACAAAGGATCCTGAGTTTCCTCTGGTGATTAAGACAACACAACACAACAAAATTCCTCAGTATAATCAGTGTCATTTGATTTGGAGAAGTGTCTATTACTAGACAGTCTCAACAGAAGAAAGTTTAATGCTATGTCACACCACAAATTACAAACATAACTTTGATGAGGAAACTTTTTTTTTTTAATCACGAAACCTATGACATTCACATAATCAAGACTTTTACATTCTCTTCAAAATCAACCCAGTTGGGAATCACTATGCTGATCAAAATAAAAGATTTAGTTGTTAACCCCATAGCACTGTCCATGGGATTTTCTTGGCAAAGACACTGGAAAGATTTGCCTTTTCTTTCTCCCCTGGGATTATGGCAAACAAGCAAGTATCTGAGATAGGATTTGAATTCAGGTCCTCCAAATTCCATGACCAGCCCTCAGTCCACTGAGTTCAGCTGCCTCCTGAGGTGTAATGATGTAGACATTGAAAAAAATCCTACACTCCAAGAATATGTCACAGCTGCCATTATGGAAATCTAGACGGTGCAATAAAGACTATAAACATACTTATCATTAACTTAGAACTTCCCTATTATATATTAAATAGCACTAAATTGAGTAACTTTGTTCCCTCCACTGTATTCACAGTCCAAAAAATTCTGTATACTTCTAGTCTAGATTTATATATAAAGCACACAATCATAACTTGATTCCATCTGTTTCAAAAGCACTAGGGCCCAAATTAAACATTGTTTTATGTCTAAAAGTAGATTCAGACATCGCTAATAAAGCAGCATTTTAAGCAATCTAAGCAACTTTATATATAATGCGTACTAGAAGAGCCATCTATACTCAGGGAGAGGTCTGTGGGAACTGATTATAGTTTCCCCCACTCGGGCCCACAATATAACATTTTCACTCTTTCTGTTGTTTGCTTGTATTTTTGTTTTCCTTCTCGGGGTTTTTTTTTTTCTTTCTTTCTTTCTAGATCCAATTTTCTTGTGCATCAAGATAACTATGTATATATATATTGAATTTAACATATATTTTAGTATGTATTGGAATACCTGCCATCTAGGGGAGGAGGTAGAGAAAAGGAGGGGAAAATCTGGAACAGAAGGTTTTGCAAGGGTCATTGTTGAAAAATTACCCATGTATACGTGTTGTAAATAAAAAGCTATATAATACAATGCATACTAGAAGAAAAATGAGTAATGGGAAAAAGCAATATAAAATTTTGTTTTTCAGAATTTTTCACTGATTATTTTATATATTCTCTATATACTACCAAAACATATACTGAATTTAACAATTCACCAAAGCATTTCTATCACAGACTTTAAGTCTTTTTTTTTTGTCTACTTATATTACCAAAGTAGCAAATATATTGCCAAATTTTTGTTTATATTAATTCATTTGAATATTGATTTATAAACATAGGTGCTTTAAAAATCTTATCACTGCTAAAATCAGCTCTAGGTTTTAGAGAATCACTACCTAAACCGATTTATTCATTCGATATCATATCAATTAAGCGACTGAAGAATTATTTTAGAGATCTAGAAAAATATTGGCATATCTGGATGGCCAAAAGGACTTAAAAGAGGAAAGCGGGAACAAAGGTGCTTAGCCGACCAGACCAACCACTACACTAGTGCAAGTCAAGAATGCTAGTAGACAGATGACTGACCCGCCTCCAACTAGAAGATCTCTGCCCTCCAGCTCAGTTCATGCCTAACACAGACCTTTTTCTCATTATGGACGTTTTTAAATGCATAAAACAGGACAATTATCAAACTGAATTTTTATTTAAGTTCATGCCCCCGGAAGAAGAGCGCCGGCTTTAAGACGAGCCTCCATGGGACACAGGAGCGCCTTCCTGCAAGAACCTTGGGAAGCCAAGAAATCGCGGGCGCGGGTCCCGACTCCGGCGTGACTCGGGAAGGGTGGACGAGTTTTCCCATTAACCGCTACCTTTTTTAATGGAAAATAACTGAAAACGGCGACGTTACGGGAGGGGTTTACGCTTCGCAGGGCACAGAAGGACGCCTAGCGCAGCAGGCGGATTCTCCCCGGGGGCAGGTGCGTTTCTGGATGACGTTCTGGTTCGGGAATTTCAGTCCAAATGGTTTGTTTTTTGTATTTAAAACCCGAGACCGAAAAGGGGCCCGCGGAGTTCCCGTGGACAGAGGGGCCACGGCATAGGCATGGTGAGGGAGGCCGCAGACTCGGTGGCCTTCCGCCCCTTCCTCTGAAACAGCCTCGGGGCAAGCGGGAGACCCCCCTTCGCCCGGAACACTTAGTGATTTCTCCCTCCGTGTCCCGCCGGGCGAGGCCCACGCCCCCCTCACC
Source organism: Sarcophilus harrisii (assembly GCF_902635505.1). NCBI lineage: Eukaryota > Metazoa > Chordata > Mammalia > Dasyuromorphia > Dasyuridae > Sarcophilus > Sarcophilus harrisii. The sequence continues at coordinate 41,031,894 of NC_045427.1, read as the reverse complement.
CATTTCCCTCCCCGATTCCCTCCCCACCCCCACCCCTCCCCCGGGTCCGGCCTGACAGTCAGGTGCCTCCCCCGCCCCTTTCCCCCCCAGGGGAGGCACGCAGGGGCGTGTGTGCAGGGGCCGAACCAGGCCACGGTGGAAGAGAACAACCTGCCCCCGAGACAAAGGACCCGGGCTGAATGACAGATCGTGGGCCCTCCCGGGGGCCGGATCCATCCCCGCCAAGTCTCCGAGACGGGCGGACGGACAGGGCGATGCCTGCAGCCCCCGGCCCCGGCTCCCTCCTTCCCTCGCTGTCTCCGGGAGGCGGCGGGGAGAGAACGGGACGCTGCAGGCCCGGGGCTGCACACTCACCGGCCCGACAGCGGACTGGAGACGGCGGCGGCTACAGCAGGGACGGCGGCAGAGAGAGACCAGCGTCCAAAATGGCGGCTCGCTCGGCCTCAGTCCCACTGGTGCAGGCGGAGGGATCCGCGGGGGAGAGGTGGACACGCCCCGTTCCGGGACTATGCCACGCCCCATCCCGGGGATAGGCTGAGCACCTGCCCCCTACCGGGGATAGGCCCCGTTCGTTATTGGTCTTGGACCACACCCCCTTCCGGAGATAGGCTGCACTTGGGCGGCTTCCCGGGACTCCCCCTCTCCGGTGACCGAAGGCTGCTTCCGGGCCGACTTCTGCCTCCGAGCGGGGACTACTTCCCGCAGCGGAAGAGCTCCACCTTCGGCGAGGCGGGAGCAAGTCATCTACAGGGTCACGCAGTCTTGAGTCACTGGGGTGGGGCCCCCACGAGCTGGGTGGGGCGGCCGCCCATTAAAGGGCCGGGACCCCAGAGGCATTAAAGGGTACGCCCCTAACCTCCCCATTTCGTAGAAGGGGATACTGAAGTCCAGTTAGGTGAAATGATTTGCCGAGGTTTCCCCGCTAGGAGAGACCTCCGCCCTCCTTCTGAGACTCCGGGTTTGCCTTCCGTGCCCCACCTTTCCTTTCTTTGCCCCTCCTCCCCTTTCCTGGCCCTTCCCCCTCGCATCCCTCAGCTTCTCCCCGGGAGCGCTCAGGTGACCTCGGATACAGGCGACCCCACCCCTGCATCCTTCGCCTGCCCCGCCTTCCCGGCCCCCTGGGACGCCCATCCCTAGCTTCCTTTCCCCTAATTAGTCTTTTCCTCTCTCCTCCTCCCCCCTCCCCCCACTTCTCCCTTCTTAAAATTAGTTTTGCTCAAAGAACGTGAGGTTTCTTCACCTTGATCTTCTGTGATTAGGCTCCTCAAACTCTAAATCGGTTTTCTGTTGCTGTTGCATTTTCAGTCGTGACCGACTCTTCCTGAACCCTTTTGGGGAGGTTTCTGAGCAATGACACCTGAGTGGTTTCCCATTTCCTTCTCCAGCTCATTTTACACATGAGGAAACTGAGGCACACGGGGTGAAGTGACTTGGCCAGAGTCACTCTCCTGGTAAGTGTCTGAGGCTGCATTTAACTCAGGTCCTCCATACTTCAAGCCTGGAAGAACCACCCAGCTGATACGTAACATTCCTAATACCCCCAAACATCTTTTCTGTGATTGGAGTTGGAATGGATTTCTGCAGGTCATCTAGGCTAGAGTTAGACTGAACTGCTTATCGCTCTGGCACGCATTTCCAGAGACCACGTGGAAAGCTGTGTTTTAGAATGTTTGATAATAATGGTAGTAGGGAACCGTCTCTGTAAGCTCTTCATACTTTGTCTCATTTGAGTCTCACAATAAAGCCAAGATGCAGGTACTATTACTATTCCCACTCTACAGATGAGTTCACTGAGGCAGAAGTTAAATGATCACACAGCTTACAAAGTGTCGGAGGGAGGAGCAACACTGTATCCACTTCACAGATTTGCTACCCACCCTCTACCCCCATCAGTCCGTTAGAAACATCAGGTTTTATATTTTCTCTATTTCTGAAATATAGTCTTTGTATGTAATTATTTCAGTATAATTTATTTCATTTGTTAGTCTATATATTTTATGCATTAAAAAAAAATGTAATTCTAGGGGGCTGCTGGGTGGCACAGTGTATAGAGCATCAGCCCTGAAGTCAGGAGGACCTGAGTTCAAATGTGATCTCAGATACTTAACACTTCTTTAGCTGTGTGACCTGGGGCAAGTCACTATAGATATAATTCTGAATAGAGGTTTGTAGGATTTTCCTGACTGACAAAAGGGTCCATGGTATCAGAAAGGTTAAGAACCCCTTCTTTAGCAAAATAGTATTGTGGCCCTAGCTTGGAAGAATAAGACAACTAGTCAACTATGTCTATATTACACTATAGCCAGCCAATTTACATTAAATGGCTTCATGGAGAATTGACTGAGCACATCAGTTTCCTATGGAACTTCAGCACACAAAAGCAGTGTTTTTCCAGACACATCTATGTACCCTCTACCAGCACCTCAATTTTAACTTTAAAAATCCAGTTTTGTCACTTAACACCAGATTCCCTCCCCTCAAAAAATAAAAAATAAAAATCTAGTTTTGGATCAGTATGGAAAACAATCCTTATTTTTTTTTTTTTAATGAATTGCTGTATTTCAATATAATATGACTCAAAATATAGAAATGTGCTATAACTAACAGATTAGGATAATTTTATAAAAACATTCATAACTGCAAGGTATATGTGAATGCAACCTTGTGTGAAGGTTCAGATACATAATATATAATGGAATAAAAAGGGAACCCAGATAAGAAATAAAGAGTTTAATTTTTTACTATTTCTTTTTAAAATGTAAATTTCATTTAGAACTAAAGAAAGTCTCAATACCAAAGCTTTTAAGTTAAAAAAATACCTGTGCAAGCAATAAGAAAGGAATAATTATGAGAAAAGAACATTTCTTGATACATTGAAGATAAATGAATGAAAGTCCGATTATAAGGGATGGTGGGGACCACCCATATCACTAATTTTGAACTCTGGACATATGTAGTTTCTTGCAAAAGTAAAGAATTATAAAGGCACCCATCTTGGTTTTATCTCTGCTTTTTTATGGATTCTGATTTTAATATTAAAAGTAATTGATTGTATTGTTCTCTTTGCTATACTGATTTCCAAGGAACTTTGTAATGACTATTGAATTCTTTTCAAATATCAGAATATAGGGCGTCCCAAAAGTCTGTTTAGTTTTAAGCTTTAATAACTTCAGAAATACACTAAGATATAAAATTAGTTGTAGGAATAAAACTTTTTGGGAAATTTTAAAGTCAGGGCTCTTTTAGAGTTAGGAACTGAATTCCTGTGGCCCTGAAGCACTAACAAATAGGTTGTAGGGACTCTATCAGTACTCCATAGGGATACTAGCTACCCAAAAATGTAAAGACTTTCCCTGCTGGAATGGACAAATGTGAACAATTTGATTCAGTGGCCATGAAGGTGCTGAAGCAGGCACTGGGGAGAGTTCAGTCAAGCATGAAAGATTCCAAAGTCTGGAAACTGGACACCCAGCTTGACTTTTGTGTGCCAATGGACTTTGATGACTCTGGAAGAGAGTCTGATGACTTTGTGTACCTCTCACTTAACTCCAATTCATATCCACAGACATACACACTATAAACTAACTGTAAAGTTAATAAATATACGTACATTTATAAGTGCACATATCCACATGGGGTATTTGGAAGGGATGACCTTAGTTATGCTGCCAACCTCCCAAGCCTGGATGACCCCACTTCCCCCACCCCCCACTCCACAGCTCCTGAACACTGATGAAGGAAGTAAGAGGAACTAGGAGTCTGGGACCACTGTTCATTAATGTTCCCTCAGCACAGCTGGGCCCCCAGTGCCACATGGATCTCCTCTGATTAACTCTCTACTATGCGTCCTTCCCTCAACAGATGTTCCAAATCTTTTCTCCCTCAAAATCCTCTCAGCAGATGAGCTGACCTCCTCTTTTACCAAGAAAATTAAAGCCATCTGTCATGAGCTTCTCCCCCATTCTCCACCTCAAAACCCTTCAGCATCTTCATCCACTTTTAATCCTGGTAAAATATAATAATAATAATAATAATAGCTATTATGCTGACATTTGTGGAGCAAAGCAGTTTTTTTTTTTTTTTTAACAAAGCACTTTTCATGTCTTTCGCCCCCTCATTTGAGTGTCAGTGAAATAGCCGAGGAAACTGAGGCTCATGCCCTATTTTATATTAACTTATTTTTCAATACATGGAAAAAAGTAAAGAGGAATTTTTGAAGGGCTGAGGCACTATACAATTAGGGTTGTTGGAAGGTGACTAGCATTATGACTATTTTGGAATAGAGAAATAAGAATTCACAAAGACAGAAGCACAGGAAACAGCTGGGGGCTGCTTTTTACTTTTATCTTTTCACATGCTCTGAAACTTGATTTCTTCATTGTGTGATAATACCCATTTGTATTCCTCAGTATAAGACGGCAAGAACTACTAGTAGGAGAAGTGTTGGGCTCCAAATGCAAAATCAAATAAACATTTTCCAGACATGACCTCTGTGGAGAATTTGTTTTGCTTGAATGACTATTTATAACAAGAGTTTTTTCCTTTCCTTTTTTCCCCCCCAGTTGGTGGGGGAGGGAAGAACAGGAGAAAGAAAAGGGCATCTATAGGGTTAACAAAAAGAAGAAACAGGGTCATTGAAGCATTTTGAAAGTGCGCTGAAGAGAACAGAAGGGAGGCTAGAAGCAAACAAAGAAACGTCATAGTTCTGAAAGTTAGGTGTTGAATTTATCATGTACTTAAAAAGGAAAAATAACATAACAAAAACTCCCAGTTGCAGATACAATCTTTTGTTGTTGCACTACTTTATAGATAGAAATTTTCATTTTATTTGGTATTCGTTAAGTTCAAAATAAAATACACACACACACATACACATATATATCCAAGTTTGAAGTTTGTTTTTTAAGAAGAAAAAGGACTACTATCAGGTGGAAAAGCCAAAGCTTGTTATTTGAATTCTTCCCCAGAAACAGTCTTACACTTGATTGAAGGCAGAGAACAAGTATTTAATGTTTAGGTTTCAAGTTATTTTTAGGGGAATCACTTAACCAAAAACATTTTATTGACTAGCACTAGCACAAACAGCCAGCCCAAAATCTTTAAAAAAAAATTTTTTTTAAGCTATTTCACATACCAAATTTTCTAAGGAACAAGATCTCCAAGATTGACACTGGAATAAATTAAGCACAAGATTAAAAATTACCCGTTCTTCAGTGGAGATTTAAGACAACTCTATTCCCAAGCAGTATTTGGGGGCTTGGATCATTTTCTAAGACCAGTATTTTGGTACTTGTTTAGTAGTCCAAGGGCCATTAATGGGGTTAGAAATAAAGAGAGAAGAGAAGACATGAGAAACTGAGGAGAGAGCTGGAAAGGTGGAGACAGACCCAAGGAGAAACAGGGAAACGCTGAGAGAACGACTAACAGCTACCATCACCACTGGCCACCAGCCACAAGGAGAACCAAAGAAACAGTCATATAAACAGCCCCAGAGAGATGGTTACAGGGAGAGTCAAAGAAACAGTCAAAGACAGAGGCAAAGAGAGACAGACAGACCCAAAGAATGGTTATAGGAAGAACCAAAGAAACAGAGACCCAGAGAGACAGTCACAAGGAGAACCAAAGAAACAGAGACAGACAGACGCAAAGAGAGACAGACAGACCCAGGGACAGCCACGGGGAAAACCAGAGAGAGCGAGACAGACCCAATGGGACAGTCACAGGGAGAACCAAAGAAACAGTCAGAGATAGACAGACCCACGGAGAGACAGACAGACCCAGGAACAGCCACGGGGAAAACCAAAGAAACAGTCAGAGACAGACAGACCCAAAGAGACCCTCGGAGAGACACAGACCCAAACAATCACAAGGACAACCAAAGGAACGGTCAGGCTGAGTGATACCGTCGCAGACAGCTCCCGGGAGCGACAGTCAGACAGGCCCAGAGGCAGTGACAGAGAGACGGCCCGCGCCGAAGGAGGAGGAGAAGGGGCGCAGGCCGGCCCCGCTGCCCGCCAGGCCGCTTTCTTGACTCTTCCGGGTGGGGGCGGGGCGCGCGGCGCCGGAGCGGTGGGGCAGAGGTCAAAGTCACTCGCGACTCCTCCCCTTTCCCTCCCCAGCCCCGGCGTGCGCTCGGGCGGGAGGGGAGGCCGGAAGGAGCCGGGCGCTTTAGGGTTTGGGGGGACTGGTTGTGGCGGGGGTCGGCAGGGAAAGCAAGAGTGTGGGGTCTTCGATTGGACTTGGTGGTGGAGGGGAAGGGAGGCCCAGCCCCCTGAGGCGGACCGGGCTGGTTAGGGGAGGCTCCGGAGGGAGACCCCGCCCCCGCCTCGCCCGTGAGGCGGAGGAGGAGGAGGAGCCGGCAGCGGCGAACGGGGATGAGGGAGGCGGGGGCGCGGCTCCGGCGGCTCCTGTTCGTGCACGCGCCCCCCCAGCTGGCGGGTGCACGAGCGGCGCGGTCCCGCCGCTCGCGTCGCCATCTTTTCCCCCCTCCGTCTGTCTGTCTGCCGCTGGCTTTGTCCGTCTGCAACGCCGCCCGTAGGATCCCTGCGCACGGCCCGGCCAGAGCCCGCACGGCCCCGGCCCCGGCCCGGAGAGGCCCCGGCCCTGGCGTGGCCCGAGCCGCGAATCCGGGGTCCATTGTCCGGCGGTCCGTCTGTCTGGCCGGCCGGAGGCGGGGCCCAGCGTGGGGGTCTGGAGCTCCCGGTACCGGGTAAAGAGCCCCCCCTCCCCTTTCCCCGGCCCGGGTTCCGAACGTTCCGGCGCGGGGTGGGAGGGAGAGCCGCCCCCGCCCCCTCCCGAGGCGGTCCGGGCTTGGGTCTGTCTGTCCTTTTGTCTGTCTGCGCCCGGGGTGGGGGAGGGGAGCGCACCCTCCGGGCGGTCTGGAAAAGGGTGGGGAGGAAGAGGCGAGCCCGAAGCCCGTCCCCCGGCCCTAGTTTGTTGGTCTGTCCATCTGTCCGTCTGCTTCTGGGCCGGGGGCTGGAGGGCTTGACTCCCCAATCTGTTCCTCGGGGGGGTGGGGGCGGGGGGCGGGAGCGGGCTGTCTTCCTGGCCCTGGCCGATCGCCGAGGAGCCTGGTGTGGGGGTGCCCGGCGCCTCTGCCTCCCCGCCCCCTCCCTTCCCCCCCTCCCGTCTGCGCGTCCATCTGTCTTCGGCAGGCGGGGGGGGGGGGGGGGAGGTGACAAAGGGGTGGCCTGGGGGGCAGGGAGGGGCAGCCACCCCAGGGTCTGGGGCTCCCCGGGAAACTTTGAGATCCTGGATCTCCAGGAGCGCCCACGGTGCCGGGGCGGGGGGTCCCCGGGGCGCCTGCCCGTGCCCCAGTCCGGAACAGCCGCCGCCGAGCCGGGCCGGGGGAGCAGGCTCTTCTCCCCGGGGCGGCAGAGGGGCGCAGGGGAGGGGGCGGCCGGGGCCGGCCGCGGCCCCTCCGGGGAGAGCTCTGCAGCTGGCCGCCGCCGCGCTGAAGGGCCCCGGATCCCTGCAGTCCGAGCTCCCTGCCCTCGTCCCCTCTTTGTTCAGCCGCCAGGCACGGAGTCAGCGGCCTCCTTGGCGCGGGCCGGGCCGCCCGGAGCGGGCTGGAAGCCGAGGTGGTTGGGCTTCTCTGGGCAGAGGCTGCGCCGTGGGTTCTGGGGCGGGCGGAGGGGTCTGCGAGTCTCTGGGGAGGGGGAAAGGAGGGGCGCTCCTCCTCCCGCCTGCAGCCCCACAGGTTGTCGTGCCCGGGGGTCCGGCCGCTAGGGGCGATCGGGGATGCTGGGGCCGGGGCTGTCGCTCCCCAGCCTCCGAGGCCCGAGAAACAGGAGCCCGAGAGGCACTGAACCTTTCCTCGGAGAAACTCCTGCGAAATAAGGTCATTAACGCTATTCTTGACTGATTGTCTTAGTTTGTTACTCCGAGGTCCGGATAAAAGCGGGGAACCTTTTAAATGCCTCCTTTGGGAAACGAGGTGAAATCATGTTGTGCAATAATCTTTAAATAATCTTTAACTCCCTGGACTGGGTTAGGAAGAAAAAGTCCCAAGCTGGTGCTGCAGAAAACCCTTCCCTGGGGTAGTAGCTTTTATATTCTTTCCTGGGGGAAGGCTGGGCTTTATTTTTTTTTACTCATGATTTTAAGAGATTCTCTTTGCCTGGTAAAATCCTCTTGCCCTTGCCATTTCTCATGGAGGTCTCTCTTAGCTGTTTGGGGCTGCTTTCTGTCTCTTGGGGCAGGATCTGATTTTGAGTCTGGTATAACAAATGTAAAGGCCTCACTGTTTGGAAATATAATTAAGCCCATAGTGGCTTAAACCACTAGATATCTAACTTAGAATAAGATCTATTTGTATGTCAAAGGGATGGCTTTGTAGAGGAAGAAAACTAGAAATCTTAGAAGGGAATCGAATACAGGCTGCTCTGCCTTTGGTAGGATTGAGGCTTATGGTCTGGCTTGTTCCTTTCCTCCTAAAGAAGAGATTCTGAAGTATCTTCATGCTTTGACTTCTTTTTCCTTTTATAGCAGGAAAGGGGATGAGGGAATAGGCATTCTGCAGCCTTTTCTGGAGAGGGAACTTCTTTCTTTGCTGGCAGAATCTTCCAGGTCATGGAGGGCAGATTGAGTCTCGCTGCTGAAGTCATTAGCGTTGGCTCTGCCCCTGGCTCTGTGAGCACAGACCCATGTAAAGGCTCCTTACAGGTCTTTCTTCCCTTTGGGGAATTAGCTTCGTATGCATCCACTCATCCATCAATACACTTGGATCTCTAGGCAGAAACAGGGTTTTCCCACACCCTTTTCATTTACAGATGTCCAGGATTTGGGGACCTTTCCTATTCCATAGAGACTGATGCCTTTGTCACCTCCGGGTGAGATACGACAGTGTGAGCTTGACAGCTGTCTGGAAGCTCCAGTTGTTGCTGTGTGCAGTGCTTGACTTCCTGGGGGCATGTGAAATGTGAGCTCCAATCCCTCCAGGCTTTTTGCTTACCTCAGATGCCATTCAGGGGCAGAATTTCTTTGGGCCCCAAATCATCCTGGATCAGGGTCCCCACGTGTCTTTCTCTTGCTCTGTCTGGTGGCTGCACTCAAGATCACTTCCCAGGATCCTGCTCATCCTCCAAATGGAGTTTGTGGAGGACTTCGGAGGAGGTCCGCTCTTCCACTGAATTTTCTGAGGACTTTGGCCTTAGGCTGGAGAATATGTTCATTTCTATTTTTCTGGGGTTAATTTCATTTCCTGATACATAGGCTCCTTTACAGCCTGGGTTTTTCATGCTATTTTCATGGGGCTATTTTTAAGAATCTTTTACTCTTTGTGTGATCCCAGAGGGAAGAATGCCTAACAGTTACCCCTCTCTCTAGGTCAGCATCTTACAAGAAGGCAGGAACGTTTCCAGTGGTGAAGCTGGACAAGGCCAGAGCTACGGGGCCAGGGAAACATGTCCCGTCGGAAACAGACCAATCCAAATAAAGTTCACTGTGAGTATGAGGAAAATGAAGGGAAAGGGATAGATAAGTTCTAAGGAGCCTGCTCTAGACCAAGGGGCAAAATTTAGTTGTCAGTAGTTAACATCAGGTTTAATTTGTGGAGGAGGGTAGAGCAGAGTTGGATTGTAATAGAATGCTAATGGTAAGGATGCAAGAAATTTTATCAAAAGCAGATGTTTTCTGTCAGTTAACTGTTAAAGGGAGTGGTCCAGCCAGTAAGAAGTGCAGGCCTTTGGAGGACTGAGAGAGTGCTGGGGACAGTAGGATTGAAGAAGATGCCATGAGATAGGTGGGACCTCAAGAAACAGATGGGAATTGCCTATGAGAGGTAAAGGTGATTAGATAAATGGAGTGGGGGAAGACATGCCAGATCAAAGCCTAGAGTGACCCTGGATGTGGGTTACTTAAGGGTCAATGATTAGACACTTAGTTTACAGAGAATTTGGTTGGTGAACTAGAAGGCGAGGCTGGGGAGGTGGGTTTGGCTTTGATCTTGGAGAGCCCTGAATGCCCCAAATTGAGAGCTGATTCTGCAGGCAATGAATAGCTATTGAAAGGCTTTGAGCAGAAGAGTGACCTGTGCAGAGTACTATGTCCAAATTAAAAGGAATTGAGGCTTTTCCTCCGATTACAGTGGCATAGGGAGCTTTTGATGAGGGAATTCTTTCCTTGATACAAATTAACACACGCACAACCTTTGATCTTAGAGAGATTCATAGAGCATTGAGAGAAAGGGGGGGAGGGGGAGAGGGAAGAAGCATTTATAGAGCACTCACTATGTGCTAGGTGATTTTTTTTTTTTAATAAATATGATCTCGTTTGATCTTCACAGCACTCCCGGAAGTAGTTGCTATGATTATCCCCATTTTCATTTGAAAAACTGAGGAACTCTAGGCTCAGCATTGTACCCACTGTGCCACCCGTTGCCTCTGATTAAGTGCTTAGGGGTGTGTAGCTGGTATATGGCTGGCCTGACAACCCAACCCCTACTTTTCCCCAACTTCTGGGCCAGCTTTCTTCTCCATCCTGCCACACTGCCTCCTAGTAAATAAAACACATTGAAGAAGGGAGGTTTACAGTATTCCTGGCAAGAAAGAGGCAGCCTACCATTGCTCCTTAACTCTTTGCTGGGTGGAGACATAATTTGGTGTCCAGGTCTTGCTGGAGATCGAGGAACAGATTTTTAAAAGAAAATTTTTCTATGGGAATAACCCAGGGCTATATGTACATAGTAAGTGCTCCATAAAAACTTAATTGAATTAAGGGGAAGGTACCTATACTGATTGAAGGTTCTCGCCCAGAAAATGGTGAGAATATCAGTCTGAGAGTTGGGGTAACAAGCAGATCCTTGATGTAAGGTCTGGTGGTTGGAGAAGAAGCTTTGGATGGAAATAGAACCGAAGGAATGAGATGGGGGCATTCTTAGGAGGAGAAGATGGTGATTGAGTCAGAGTTGAGATAGCCTTTGGTGAAAGGATTGAGGTTACAGAGCAGTTGTGCAATAATTGTGAGAGAGAGAAATTGTTAGCATGGGTGGAAGAGTTGGAAATTCTCTGGTGTGGGGTTTTTCCTGGGTATAGGTGGGTGTGGTTGGCTGAATTATATGAAGATGAAAGAGAAGAGGCAGATTGGTGATGGGGGAGGGGGGCAAAGCAACAGTGCAAGAGTGAACTGTGGTGAAGAAGCTAGAGAACTGAATACCTTTGGCTGGTATGATCTGGCACAGGGGCCATGGGGACAGCTACCAGGCAAGGGAGGGGAGCTGCTAAAGAATGCTCCCGGCAGGGCAGGGCCAGGCTGGGGCACAGTGCCCTCTTGGGGTAAGTTAGCAGGATTCAGTGTAGGCCAATCAGAGGAGGATAGCCTTCATCTCTAGGACGCACTGTGTAGAAAAACTGGTCAGGCTGAATGAAAGGGAGTCGGTAAATACTGTGTGGGAGGCTTAACACACTGTGGCCTTTCCCCTGGAGACTTCACTCCATTGCAGTCCCTTCTTGCATTAGCCAGATCCTGAGAGCCTTGATAGTGGAGGCCAGAGACAGAGGCTCAGAGAGTCAGTGGGGAGAAGGACAGCGCAGTGTGCATCTGCAGCTGCCTCGGTGCCCCTAGTCAAGCTGAGTGACCTTTATATGAGAGGGGAGTAACTGTAGCTGGTATGGTGACAGAGTTCAGAGCAGGCTCCTCTGCAGAGACCTTCCCCTCTTGGGCTGGGAGCTCCAAATAGGAACTGCTTCTGGAGAACAGGCAAACAGAACGGATCTGAAAGTCTGAGCCCCTCTCAGAGAGTGCACTTACCAGGATCGACCGAAAGGCAAAAAGATACTGGAGGTCTGTTCCCTACGGCTGTTTCTTTCTCATTAGTGGAATAAAGCTGGCCCTGACCACTAGAAGACAGCCTTTTCACTGGCCCTGGGGGAATAATGCTGATGGCCTGTAGGTCATTTGGATGCTTCTGCTTGGCCTGACTGAAAGGAAGGTCCTGTATTGATCCTGTGTATCTACCTCATCCTCTGATAAAGGACCAGAATGGACTCAAGATCCAGGAGGCACGAGAAGGTTGCAGAAGCTTTGCTCCCAGGCAGGGCTTATGAGTAGAGGAGAGCAGTGATAGTCGGGGTCACTGGATGTGCATTCCAGGAAAACAGCCCTAGGAGAGCAGCAGCACCCCGCTCCCGCGGCCGGGCTGTGATTGTTGGCTGCAGCTCCACAGATCCTGCTGCAGGAGGAGCTTGGAGTGTGCTGGGCTTAGTGACCATCTGCCTCTCTTCACTTCTTCCTTCCTCCTCCTCAAAACATTCTCCAGAGGGATTCCTGGGCTATATCTAGCTCATTTTTAAAAGAAGCTCATTTTAACATAGAACTTTTGGAATGAAAACTTGGAGGAAATCTCAGTGACATTTCAATGACCTAGCAGATGTTAAAGGTCTGAGATATTTGTCAGATCTCCTGTTAGTCCCTGACAGCTGCTTCTAAAAAGACAGCCATAAATACATCAACTCCCATGTGCCTTTCAGTTAGTGTACTCACATAGAGCAAGCTGCTCAAAAATCAACTTTCATCTTAAGAGGTCTTCAATTTCCTATTACAATCTTAACCAATCAACATTTATTAAGCACCTACTATATTGTTAGTACTATGTACTAGATAGAGATTTTTAGAGGTCCTTTTTCTCTCTTCTTAAAGAAGTAAGCCCTTTGAATGTGCAGCCTGTCTGATTTTTGTCTAGGGCCCAACCCCGATGGGTGTTCATTGCTGCTTGGTTGATTCTGCCCTGCTGTGAGCCCCTCCCGCCCCCTTCTTAGTATGAAGCAGGGCCAGTGACCAGCGTTGGTGTGGGCAGGCTGCCTCAATTACTCAGTGCCAAGCACTGAGCTGTGCTGTGGGGAAACCAGAAGAAGCAAGAAACCATCCTCACTCTGAGGGAGCTTATGAAAGGGCCAGAGCCTTTGCTCTTGAAGCACCAATCATGTATTCTCTCTTTCATCTGAAGAGCATGCTGGTTTTAGCATCCCTGTGAGAGAGGGGGCTATTCTAGTCTACATTTTACAAGAGGAAATAGTAAGGCAGACTATCGGTGGGAGGGGGCCCCTATGGCAGCAGCACTTCATGGCTCACTGCTTTTCTCAGGATATGCTTTGGATCTTACAAAAGCCTAAAATGACATTTCTTTAGTTACAGGGACTAGTTGTGTCATATCTGAGTCACAGAAAAAAAGAAATCAAATCCTAAAATCTTTGACTTTATATATCATACCTTCCATCCCATACCTTTCAATTGTCCTTTCTCCTAACTTGGTCTCCTTGGTCTTCCTTGCATTATCAGCCAGGCTGCCAGAGGTTTTGCCAGACCGAAACCATAATATTTCCATTTCATTGGCAAGGATGGGGAGGATTATGCTAGCTTGTTGTACTCAAATGCCTTTTTCTTAACTATTAGTGGCCAAGCAGTCATGTTTGATTAAGCTGTTCTTGTACTGTGTGGGAAAGGAGAAAGAATCTGTCCTCCTTGCTTCAAAACGAGGAAATAGTCATAAGCAATTCTGTAATTATTCACTTATTTTTTTAATTTATTACTATAATCTGTTCAGATTTCAACTGTAGCTGGGTAGAAACACTAAGTCCAGTATTTTCATATAGAAGTGTAGCTCCTAGTGTTTGGATTAATATTGCTTTCTTTAAAGTTATTCATAGGTCTTACCTTCCTACTATAAAATCTTTTTTACTGTACTTTGTCTGGAAGAATAGATTTTTTTTCTTTTTATTTGCTCACTTATTTTAAATGATGGAATTTCTTCCTCTAGGGTTCTTCCTCTAGGTCAGGAAGACTAGAAGCCAAAAAATTATAAGCTTTTCCTGACAAATTGTTTCAGAAGGGTGGCAGAATTCATTTGTTTAAGCATACTAGCTGAAGGCAGTCAGAGTGTCCTGGAGGAAGAGAAATTGTGCAAGACAGACTCCTGTCCACTCGGAGAATGCCCTTGGCTCTCTATCTTGTCTGTAGAAGATAGCCACATGGTGGCTTCCATGGGTGGGAACCTTTGAGCCCCCTTGGTGGTGACTAGCTGAATTGCAAAGTTACGTCTCTCACTGGGAAACTCTCAGCTACTATTGGACAACATAAGCATAAAATGTTTCTATTTTCTTTGGATATCATGGACTTCTTGGTCAACAGTAGTCACCCTAGTGTCAAATTCTAACCATACAATCACAAGTTCCTCATTACCTCCCTTTAGGACCAGTTGTTTTTGGTCAGAATGCTACAAAGGCTGTTGTTTTTCATTGAAGTCCTTTGGCCTCCAGCGTCACACTGGTCTGTTCCTCCTTATCCTTAAGCATATGCTCACTGCCCTACAGGATGCGGAGGCAAGGGGGCCTACGAGCCACCGAAAGCATTTCTATGGGTCATCGGCTTGGTGTTTTCCTAGTTCTCCCACTTCCTAGCTCGGGGACTTTGAGCCAGTCCCTTTGTCTTCTTAGGCCTCAGCTCCCTCAGTGTCAAAAGAAGGAGGCTGGACCCAGTGATCTCTGGGCTCTGGCAGCCAGGGCTCAAGTCAGTCCTTGGTCTCCTGTCGAGGATAGCTGTTCTTGCTCTTTTTGTCAGGAGCTCATGTGACAGTCCAGGAAAACCTGAGGTCTCTATAAATAGAGATTTTTAGAGGTCCTTTTTCTCTTTTCTTAAAGAAGTAAGCTCCTTGAGTGTGCAGCCTGTCTGATTTTTGTCTAGGGCACCCTGATGGGTGTTCATTGCTGCTTGGTTGATTCTGCCCTGCTGTGAACCCCCCTTCTTAGTATGAAGCAGGGGCAGCGACCAGCGTTGCTGTGGGCAGGCGGCCTCTGCCCAGAAGAGATTCTCTCCCATCTGCTTTCAGAATTACTCATCTGACCGCCCTCCTGCCTCATAACTAACGTTTATGTGGCACTTAGTTTGTGCTAGGCACTGGGCTAAGCACTTTACTCTCATTACCTCATTTGATTTTCACTCTTGTGGGAAGCAGGTGGTTTTGTTATCCCCTTGTTAGAGATAAGAAAGCTGAGTCTGTCTGAGGCCAGGTCTGAATTCGAGTCTTCCCGACTCCACACCCACTGCCCTCACTTGTAGTGATGCCCCTCAGGCCTTCCCCATGTGGGAGGCTGGGCCAGGAGAAGGTAAGCAGCCTTCTGCGTACCATCCTTCTCCATCTGAGGAACATGGTATGGAACCCGAGCTCTCCTTTTCTTCTCTTGCCTCTGATGAGAAAGGCTCCACCAGTGGTGAGGTGTGTCCCAGGGGCCTCAGTTGCTCCTCTCACTGGCTAGGGAACCATGGCTGTAGTTTCCATGGTCTGGGTTCCCTGCTCCTCTCCCTGCTGTGCCATGTGGGGATGAGGAGCAGGGCATCCAGAAGTTAACTCCTAGAGTCCTAAGTAGAGCCTCAGGCTATTTAACCAGAAGTGGACCTGCAGGCATTTATTCAATGCTTGGCATGTGCCAGAGATGGAGCTGAGTGCTAAGGAAGCAGAAGGTTGAGCCCAGAAATATGCAAGAGAAAGAAGAGAGCCCAGGATATATCCAGTGCCCAGTCAGCTCTGTCAGAGCATGTGTCTCAACGGAAGTAATGTTTCAGTATAAATAGGTTCAGGGAGTGTCTGTTCTCCTTTTAGTTCATTATTGAATCAGAAGTTACTGAACTTGGAGTGTCTGTTCTCCTTTTAGTCCATTATTGAATCAGAAGTTACTGAACTTTTGGGGTCTTACGCATTGGGTATTAAGAAGAAACACAAAGAAAACAGCTTGGGAGGTGGAAGGTCTTTATCTAGATTTGTTACTTGAAAAGATTAGAGAAGCCTCAGAGAGTTTGTGCTCAACCAGCTTGCTTTTTGCCTTTACACTTTGATACCAGAAAGTGTGTGATGGGAATTACTTTCCCTAGCCTGAGGGTTCTAACTCTGCCTGATGACTTCCCATCCCCTTGCCTTAATTTCCCCAGTCATAAACAGAAGGTTTGCAAATGAAATTGAAAGCAATTGTTCTTTTGCATTTGATTCCCTTTGAAGTAATTCAAGGCCATAGGATGTAAAGGAAGGGAGTATGTAATTTTTTCTAGAGATGTTGACCATGGATAGCTCAGAAGACATTGAATACTGCTTAGGAAGATTAGCTGCTCCCAGAAGCCTAGTGGAGGCAATAACCCAACTTGGAGATGAAGGATCCTTGCAGCCTGTCTCCTTACATTTAAATGGTCAGATTTGACCTTCTTGCCAGCCTCCCTGGAGATGTGCTGCTCCAGCTCGTAGCTTGACTGTTTTTCCTTGTGACCACCAGGGGAACAGGTATTTGCTGGGCTGGAGGAGCAAGCCCGACAGGCGATGATGAAAACTGATTTTCCTGGAGATCTTGGCAATCAGCATCCAGCTATCCAACAACTGAGAGATCAGGCCTCCAGTAGCAGTGAGTTCTGCACCTTCTGGTAATGACTCAGGGCAATGGGGAGAGGAATATCAGAGTGTGTGCTGTGGGGAGTATGCATGGGGGTGAGGATGAAAGGAGATGGGAAGTTAGACTCACAAAAGGTGTTGTGGTTGAGAGGTGGGCATGTGCTATCCTTCTATTAGGACAGGATGGAAATCATGTTTCCCTCTATATCCAGGGCTGGACACACCGGTTTTTAGTGTATATGATATTTGTGTGCATAGGAACAACTGCTGCCTTGTCTCTGGGGCATCTCTTTATATTTTGTAATTAATAAAAGGCAGAAGGAGTCTTCTAGATGTTTTGTGTCACATTGGCTGGAGAGCCAGCGCGGAACCGGGAAAAACCTGGGCTCACATTGTGTCTCTGATAAAGTCTTAGCTTTGTGGACCTGATGAGTCACTGAAACTGCCAGGACTTGAGACAGTTCTTGAAAAGTAGTCATTGGTGTAGTTTCCCCCATTGAAGTCACAGCTTGAGTTTTAAAAGAGGGATGGTGGGTGGGGTGGTGAATCTCTCAGAATTTGGGAATGTGGGATGCATTTCAATGTCTAGTGTGATATAGGAGTGATCCTTAGATCAAATTTGACATCTCCTTGCAGGAAAGAAGTTCCTGTTAAGAATTTTTGCTTAACATTATAATGTAGAGAGAGGAAGTTGAAAGGATTAACTATGAAAATATCTAGCAATACTCTCAAATACTGAGAAAATACTGAGTGAACAAGGCTGGGTTTCTAATAAGAGACCTGACTGGGCACAACAAAATCTAGAAAAATCTAATCATTTTGTTATGAAAAACATAGCTCTGTTCTCTAGAGAGTGAGCATGGCAGCTGGGAGAAATGGGAAAGGGGGAGTTGAAAAAGGCAGTTCCATCCAAGAAAAAAATAATTTTCCTTTTCATAGGCTTTTTTTTATAAAAAGATGAATATAATCAGTTGTATTAAACATTTCATCTAAATTTAGAAGTAACCTGCCACCTTTCCTCTTTTCTCTTGCACCAAAAAAGAGTTGGTTATAAAATCCACACTTATTGAATTAGTGTCAATCCTTCATTATCAAAGCATTGAAGCTTTTGAATAAAGTTAAGGACATAACTTAAAGTTCTTCAATTCAGAGTGTGTGTGTGTGTGTATGTGAATGTCTATTGTATGTATGAAGTTCCAACCCAGCCCATCAGCCAATGAGAGGAACTAACGTAAACATGTAGCTTAGACTGATTATCTTGGATTCACTCTATAAATCCTGAAGAGATCCACAGACCAGTGCATGGAAGTTAGAGGGACCCACTTTTCAGCTCAATGTTAAAAATCAGTAATATAAAATTTTCTATTAGTTGTCTAAAAATGGAATGGGCTACTTCATAAAGGAGCACCTTCAGTTCTGCAAGCCTTTATCCAGCACCTGTGTAGTTGGTGCAACGCACTTTTTCCTAGATGCTGGGAAGCTGAGCAGAAAGCCCGATGGCCATCTTTCTCTCAGGGATCCGACTTGCTCTCAGATCGTCGTAATGGATGATTTTTCCCAAAATATCAGTCGGTAGTGCTTGGATCTTGAGGTACAAGGGACGTAGGTAGGAAGTAAGAAGTGTTATGCCAGTGGAAGTCATTCCCATTGCCTATGCTTGAAGCCAACTGGTGTCTGTCCTCTCCTCCTGGCCTGATGGTCAGGCCTGGGAATTGGCCGATAGCTGGGCTTGGGAAGGACTTAGGGTCTCATGGATTTGTTTTGACTGCTCAGCTTCCTTGGAATGGAGGCCAGGGACTTTGCAGCTGCTTTGGTCTAGTGTTTGGTCTGATCTAATCCATCTTCTATAAGTAACTAAAACCAAACCAAACCCAGCTTTAGTTATTAAGAATTATGTTTTGTCCTTTATTGAAATGTGCCCTGTACTTTCCAGTCAGCTCTTCAGGGATTCACCTGCTTAAGA
The DNA here is from genome assembly GCF_902635505.1 of Sarcophilus harrisii. Lineage (NCBI taxonomy): Eukaryota > Metazoa > Chordata > Mammalia > Dasyuromorphia > Dasyuridae > Sarcophilus > Sarcophilus harrisii. The sequence continues at coordinate 41,013,565 of NC_045427.1, read as the reverse complement.
AATAAGGAAAATATGGGAACAGGCCTCCTAAGCTCATGCTCCTCCTGGCTGGAAGCCCTGTGAGCAATGAGCAGCGTCTTCCCTAAAATAATCTCAATAGCATTGACCAAGACAGCCCCTTAGTGATGGGGAGTCACCTTCATCCAGCAAGGGAAAGAGCCTGCCAGGATCTAGGGGGCTGCCGTGAAGAGGGAGGAATGTTGGGGACCTCAAGCAGAGGAGAAGTAATAAATGTGCCAAATGCCTAGCAAGCCGAGGGGGGGTGTCTATAAGGGATGTTGGAGGTGAATGTATGTAGACCTGGAGATGGTGCTTGGGGGAAGGATCAGCGTGTGGCTTGTGTGGGGAGGCTTGACTTGAAAGTGTGAAATAAATGCATGGGGACCCATGGGGGGAGACTGCTTTCCGTGACAGGGCTCTGACACAAATTGGGCTCTGTGACCATTTTCCAACAACACCGGCTTGCTGTCTGTTTGTACAGTGTCCAGAACCCAAACTCTTTCTGTAGGATATTTTCCATAACTCGTATGGTTCTCGGCATGTTCATAGCTGTGTCTGCATTGCCTGCAGACTCAGCTGTGAGTTTGTGTGTCGGGAAGCTCAGGGCTAAAGCTCGATGGAGTCAGACTAAGTGACCGGTTTGTGTCTTCCAGGCGACAGTGAGGGAGACGAAGAGGAGACCACACAAGACGAAGTCTCTTCCCACACATCCGAGGAGGATGGCGGGATGGTGAAAGTGAAAAAGGAGTTAGAGAACGCAGAGCAGAGTGTTGGAGGGAATGAGGTGATAGGGGAGCATGAGGCAAGTGACCAGGGCCCACAGCACGGCCCATCTTTGTCATGCCTGCCCTTCACCCAGGTCGAATGCCCCCTCCCTTGACTCTTCCTTGGCTCCTCCCAAAATAACAAAACCATCTCTCTCTCTGTCTCTGCCTGTCAGCCTCCTCCCACTTCCTGCCCTCCACTTCTCTTCTTCCCTCCAGAACATTTTCTCTTTAACCTCTATTCATGTATACAAAAAAAAAAAAGACAAGCATTTGTTACCCAAGGAGCTCTCTTTTCCAGTTACATCCCTTCCTTTTTCCCTCCCCCCTTGAAATATGCAAAGAAGGGAGTTACATGGCTACTCCTCCCCCTAAACATATCTTGATAAGAAAAGCAGAATAGTGCTTATGAAATCATCCTCATTTCTCCTCCTGGGAGCTGGAAGGAGGATGAAAATGGAGATGAACTTAAATATCTCCTCCTAAATTGTTTCTACATAGAGCAGAGGAGGAGATGGAATCAGTTTTTGTTCTTATAATCTGTGCCCTGTGAAGGGGGTGGGAAAAGAGGAAGAAGTTAGTAATAGACACTCTGGGTTCAGGAACAGCTGAATGCAATATCCATTTACTTATCTTCTATATTGTTAATTAACTTTTGCTTGTTTATAGGTCACGGAACATTTGAATTCAGATCCCATGCTTGGTCTTTGTCAATGTCCCCTTTGTCAGTTGGACTGTGGTAGCCGAGAACAACTCATTGCTCATGTCTACCAGGTATAGAGTCTGAGAGAAGCACACACTCTTTTGGACTTAACTTCTTTCCAGCCCTAGATGTGCCATCTTAACCTCTGACCTTGATTTTAGGTTAATTGCCATCCTTGGGATTCAGTTCCCTCTTCAGGAAAATGTGATTGATTTCTGCTCCCTGTTCATTACACAACACTCTGGAGAGAATAAATAGTATATATTGGATAATATTATTAGAGTCCCCAGGTAGAGATGCTGAGGAAACTTTAATGATTTCTATTAAAATTATTAATGAATGTTTCAGACATGAAATAAAAGCCAATATTTGTTAATGACGAATAAAGCTTGACTTTAAAAGAATAAAGTAAACTAAATGTCTCTGATAGACCAGGATTGGAGGATCAGGGTGGGACTTGCATATTCTGATCAAGAGTACCTATATGGTTTCTGAACAAGATAACCCTTCTAAGTTGGTAGTCTAGACTCAACTGTGAAGGTGTGTACCTTGTGATATATCTTGAGAATATATTAGCTCCGGTGCTTTTTTCAGAAGTACATAAATTTAAGCTCATATTCCTACTAACACATACCCTCTTTTTTGCATATCTCTCTCCTGTTGTTTCCTACTTAGATCTTTATTTCTTCATCATTTTTAAATGCACTTGAAAGTCCTCCAACTATATGTCCAGAAAGAGATCCTGAAAAGTATTCTGGTTCAGACACTGTAGTTACATAAGTCATGCACATAAATTTACTCATCCAGCCTCTCCATTTCTCAGGAGAGTCAGAACCTAGACCAGCAAGATAGTAGGCCAGGAGCTCCAAAGTGGAACGCCTACAAGCCTTAGCTCCTACAGGCGTCATGCAGAAAGGAGCTTAGAGTCTTCTGCTCCCACAATAAGGCAGATGAACTTTGCCCAGTGGGTGGTGTTCGTGGTGAGGGTGGTGGCTTGAAAATGGTGTGTGAGAGAAAGTCGCTGGTTGAAACCAGGTTCTCTTTTCCAGCACACCGCAGCAGTGGTGAGTGCCAAGAGTTACGTGTGCCCCGTGTGTGGCCGAGCCCTCAGCTCCCCAGGATCGCTGGGCCGCCACCTCCTCATCCACTCCGAGGACCAGCGGTCTAACTGTGCAGTGTGTGGTGCTCGTTTCACCAGCCACGCCACCTTCAACAGGTCAGCTTTATGTTCCACTTCCCGACATGGGGAACACACTGTAGGAAGGCCTGTCCCAGAGCTGCTGTTTGCCAGAAGGGAGACAGACAGTGTAGATCGGTCACACTCACCCAGGTACTTTTGGAAACAGAATCGGTACTAGCATATAACTACTTTACTCCTTTCGGTTCGAGGAGAAATGTTCCCAACTTTCCTCTCCCATTTCCCACTAAGAAAGGTGGGAAAAGACTGCAGTAAGGTCCTAAGTCAGTCGTGCCTTGGGAAGAGAAGGCCTTTGCCAGGATGGCCAGTGCTTAGGCTTCAGTCTCCATTCCTTCAGGAATGCTTACCACCATGCTGTATGGTTGCCTCAGCTTAGCCCCAGTGGACTTTGTGTTCAGGACTGACATTTTCCAAGGGCTCTTGTTCTTCATCCCAATTGATGCCAAAGAAGAGAGGCTGACGCAGTGCAAGGGGCAAGTGCCTTGTCTCCCTTCATGGGCGTTATTCCTGGGGCCATGCTTTAGGTTTCCTTGAACTTAGAGTTCCAAGAGTTTGGTCCATAGGAGAGATTTTCTATTTAGAAAGAGTGGCAGAAGAGTAGAGGGGCTGAGTCGCTAGGTGTGCACAAAAGCCAGTCGCCCTGGTGGGCCTGGCCTTAAGCACTCACCTCTTCCCCTGCATCTGACCCGGGGAGTGGGAGGACAGCCGGGGTGCTGCATTTCCAAGGAATTACAGCGAGACCAATCCCTGTGTCAGCCCAGGGGACCAAATGTTTTTACAGTCTGAGCCAGGCAGAGAGGTCACTGACTGTCCCATGCTTTTTCTTTTCAGTGAAAAGCTTCCAGAAGTGCTGAATATGGAGTCTGTACCCCCCAACCACAGCGAAGGCCCCTCCAGTGCAGAGGGGAAGGACATTGCCTTCAGTCCCCCCGTGTACCCTGCTGGCATCCTGCTGGTGTGCAACAACTGTGCGGCCTACCGCAAGCTGCTAGAAGCCCAGGCACCTGGGGTCCGCAAATGGGCGCTGCGGCGGCAGAACGAGCCTCTGGAGGTTCGGCTGCAGAGGCTGGAACGGGAACGCACGGCCAAGAAGAGCCGGAGGGACAACGAGACCCCTGAAGAACGGGAAGTGAGGCGCATGCGGGACCGGGAAGCCAAGCGCCTGCAGCGCCTGCAGGAAACTGATGAGCAGCGGGCACGCCGCCTGCAGCGGGACCGAGAGGCCATGAGGCTTAAACGCGCCAACGAGACTCCGGAGAAGCGGCAGGCCCGGCTTATCCGGGAGCGCGAAGCCAAGCGGCTAAAGCGGCGGCTGGAAAAAATGGACATGATGTTGCGAGCTCAGTTCGGTCAGGACCCCTCTGCTGTGGCCGCCTTGGCAGCCGAGATGAGCTTCTTTCAGCTGCCAGTGGGCAGCGTGGAACTGGAGAGTCAGCTTCTGGGCAAGGTGGCCTTCGAGGAGCAGAACAGCAGCTCCCTCCACTGACCAGACCAGATCCACCCTGGCCAACACGGACCAGTCCTCTGCCTGCCCACAAGCCTCTGTCCCCACTGCTGGGGAGGCTCCTGGGTTTGGCCCCGGCTTAGCTCATGCCGACACACACGCACCGAAGCTTCCCTTGCATGCTGGAGGAAAATGGGGACAAAGAGGGCTGGCTCAGGTGGCCCCGGAGGGAGCAGGCACTCCAGACTAGATTCCCAAGCCATGGTTGCAGGACATGATTAGTGCTCTGCAAGCTAGGTAAAGCCCCCACTTGAGGGCAAATAAATTAATTTTATCTTTATTAAGTCCCTTCACGCTTTTATGTCAGCTTAATTCCAGGCTGGTAAGGTGAGCATGCTGGTTAGAGTCACAGAAGCAGAGGGTCCTTTCCTTGGCTCTTTTCCCAAGGAGGGGCTGTGGGTCAAGACCTAGCACGTGGGGTACTGAAAATAAAATAGAATCAACCCAACTTGACTATAAAAGAAAAAGGACTGCTGACTCTAAGGGGAGGCTCACTCCATTGATCATATTAAAAGCTGATAAGACTGTCTCCATGATATGGCCAGTGAACCCTAGCCAGTGCCGCCTTCTCCCCAGTCAGAATACAGAGAGGCTTTTCTTGAGTTAATGGAAAATATGGGTCAGTTCTGCCGCTAGTCCAGAGGAGGAGGTGGTGCCGCACGGGCCAGGTGCCAAGTGCTGCTCCCAGGCTGGGTTCATTCGCCAGTGTCTTAATGCATTCTCCCAAGCAGCCCTCCTGTTTTAGAGTGCGCTTCCCCAGCTGCAACCATAGGTCCGCATTAGTGAGGAACTAAGGCTCTGCTCTGTTCCCTTAATAACTTAGAGCTGGAGGTGGAGGACTAAAACTCAGGAAGAGAGAATTCATTAATGGAGCAGCCACGCCCCCCCCCATGGTCAGTACAGAGCTGCCAGGCCAAGGTGCCAAAGTTCACACACAGCAGCACAGAACCACCCCGGACCATTCCTGGCCAGTGCCAGACAGAGGCTGAAGTTGAAATAAAAGGAAGTAGCCTAGTTCAGTTGTAGTCAGAAAATGGACTCTGCCAGGAAGCGACACTACTTCTCAGTCATAAGGAAAAAGGTTCTTGGATTCCTCTCTCCACCAGTGTTCTGCCCAGGGCTTTCTGTGCCTTCTCAGACAGGCACATCCCCACCCCCAGCACTCCCACCCAGTCCTGTTGTGCTCTACCTTTGGCTTAGAGATGAAAGGATCAGATATTTATGCTAAGTTGCTGTTCTCTGCACTTTGAATTATTCTCATTTTCTAGATAGGGCTTTGCAGAATGAGGCAACAGTATAAATCTGGAGGTCATCCACCCAGGTCACTTAGCACCTGCTCCAGGGGCTGCTTGCTTGTGATTAACAGCGTATGTCTACTAGACTTTTACTGGCAGCAGGAGATCATGTTAGAGGCAACACTGGCGACCGACATAAGTATCCTCTGAAAAATCCCCTTCCCAAATCAATAAGAGGCATCAAGGAAAGGAAGAGCAGCAAATAAATACACCCGTGGGTCCCTGCGGTTATTGTTCTGTCCTCTGGGGTCTTCATCAGCAGACAAGGGATTTCAGAATGATCTGCTCGGAGCTCTGGGAAGCCACAGACAAGCTTGAGATAGGAAGAAGGCGCAAACACCAAAAGGAAAAGCTATTAGTTTATATAGAGATATATAGATATTGATATATACTGTGTTTACATAGTCCACAAGTTAAATGCAGGTATCCATAAGAAGAGCATTAACAATAAAAATACAATCTGTGTAGCCAAGTACAGAGACTTAAAATGGTAAAACAGCAAAAAGGATTTCACAAAAGGTACAAATATACAGTACAAATTGATTTATTTAAAACAGTTACAAAAAAGCACAACAAAATAGATTATCCTTAGAATTATTAATGCTTTGTTAAAGATCAGGTAGGATTAGAGGGTAAGAAACAGTATTGGGTGGGGGAGCACCTGACTAGTTCTAAGGCTTTAGATACAATGCAGTTGGTTACATGTTAATTCAGCCATTACATAATGGGGATTATAGTTCAGGGATCGGTATTTTATCTACAGGGAACTCCTACCTAAAACAGATCCAGCCGGGCCTCTCCAGGTTTGGCCTTCTCTCCCTCCTGGATGACATTCCCTTCTTTCCCTTCCCTATCCCATCTTTATCCCTCTCCTCGCCCCCCGCACCCTTAAGGTGCTGTATAAGCGGAGCTGTGCGCCCCACCGCAGTTGGGACGTACACTGGTTTGGATACCAGAGAAGGTGGCTGGGGACCAGCCCTGCGACAAGACTCCAGATGTGCTACGATCCTCTCCCCAACACAATATGCGGTCTCCTCGGGGCAACACAAGGAGTCAGGGAAGCTAAGGGGACGCCCGCTCACTCCCCATTGCCAACTCCCGTTCCCCCCTCTCCCCCCCACTCCAGGCAGCTTCCACTAAAGAAATCTCAGTCCCTATAACAGCCAGAAAGATGCAAATGCTTATGGGTTTGACACTGAGTAAAGGCACAAGGGCCCCCGTGCCATGCACACCGCAGGCAGGGACCCGACTTGAGGCCACTGTCACTGCTGGGGGTTGCAGATGACATGGCTTTGGGATTACATGGACTTGGGAGTTCTCTACCTAGCGGGGAGAATCTGGGTTTAAGGGGAGGGGGAAAAAAAAACAAAACGAAAAAAGCCTTTTTTTTTTTAGTGTGAAAAGTGCATTGAATTACAACTGCTCCTGCTAGGGAAGCTCAGCAGGGCAAACTGCACCCTTGTCCCCTCCAGAGCCTGCAAGTGAGGAGCGCCCTGGCTCCGGGCTGTGCTCATAGACTAAGCCTCTGGGCCGCAGCTGCCAGCTCCAGAACCATATGCTTGGTTTATTATTGCATAAGGAGAGAGGCCTGCCCAACCCCAGGGAATGGAGGGTTGCAGGCTTCTCCCAGTCCCTTCTCATTCCCATCCAATGTGAGCAGGGTTCAGCCCTCCATTGTAGTGTTTGTTACTACAGTTTTTCTCATCTGGAAAGTATTGCAGCTTCAGTGTGAATAGGCATTCCCCTAGGGGGGCCAGGAAGTCTCCCTAAAACTTGCCACTTTTTCCATTTTTTAGCCAATCCTTCCAGGCTCTCCAAGGTCAGTGAATTTTGTAGTCTTTTCTCCATTGGCCTCTGGGCACTTTTACACTCCAGCATGATCTCCCAACTCTTCTCAATCTGCCTGCTGTTAGGCCATAGCATCCTGCTCTGTACAGCCCGAAGGGTTTCTGCTACCCTCAAAGTCTTCATGCTGCTACAAATGCAACCAAAGTGCCTTTGAGGACCCAAGCGCTTCGGCCCTCTCCCACCACTAGGCTGGCTCTAAGGGTCTGGTAGGAGGGAGGCCTCTGAGGATAGGGATGTAGGCCTTAGCTTCTGACTCCCCTTTATTACCTTCAAAATCAGGTCACTAAAAAAATCAGAAAGGTTAAGAAGTCAATAGAAGAGAACATATCTGCGCGCACAACCAACTTATTTATGCTAAAGGAGAATGGCAAAGAGATGCTTGGAGCTATGGGTCTGATGACAAGCACCTGAGCCTCCTACTCTCCATTCACTCATCCTGAAATCATTCCTAACTATTCCGTTTTAAGCGGACAAAACGGACCACTCTTGGTAGTGATCTTGGCCTAACGGGGGCAAAGACAGGGCACTACTGTTTCCTCTGCAGCCTGAGTTTAAAATATTTGGCCAAGGGGGCAGAAAGGCCTGGGGAGAAAGCAGCAAGCAAGCAGGAAGCAGGACCCAGGGCAGACTGCCTGAGCAACCAAGCAGCATTGGGGGCACCGCAACTACTCGAAGTCAGCCTGGTGCCTTTTGTGCTTTGGAACGGGGTCTCAGAAAGGAGCACTGGGGATCCAAAGCTGGGACGGTGATGGATCATCACCTCGACATTCTCCTCATAATAGCTTCTCCACCCTGTGGAGGAGAGCCTGTCAGCCATCACAGAAATCACCTTCCTCTCTCGCCTCCATTTCTCTCACAAAGCTCTGGCTTCGTTCTCCCTCCACAACTTAACTTGGGACCTCTGGTCCTGCAATCCTCTTCCTAACCATCCTCAACCCCACGAACTGTGACTTCCTTTAAAGATTACTCCTTCATTTCCTCCTACACCCCATGCCACAGTGTGAGAGGAAGAGTGGCTATCCTCCAGCGAGCAGGACAGAAGTCCCAGCAGCTCAGGTCGAGGGCCACCAAATAAGGGCCCACCATGGACCCGAGACCATCCTCCAAGACACCAGACCAGCAAAGCCAAAGTGATGTGCGGGGTGTGCATGGCACTGGGTGATGCCGTATGGCCTGAAAACCCCGCTTCACCCAGGAGCAGCAGAGAGGGCAGAGCACAGGAGAGGGCACCGCTGGCTGGAGGGGCACAAAACGGCCCCCTTCTTCCAAACCCAAGTACAACCCGCTCAAGGAACCTGCCTCTCTTATGGGGGGACCAATGATACATTCTTAAGCCCTTTCAGCCTGCAGGGCATTATCCTATGGTAATCAGCTTTCCCACAAAGAAAACTATTGCTGAGAAACCTGTGCAAGTGAAGTTCCCTGGACACCATCTACTCAGAACAACTGCAGCGGTGTCTTCTCCCAAGGTTCTGTGATCAGAGGGAATTCATCAGACCACCTCTAGGCCCCAACTTGAGGAAACAAGCAAGGAAAAGCAGCACTTAGGGAGATTGGGGGGGGGGGGGGGGCGGCAAGGGGGGGGGGGGGGGGGGGGGGGGGACTGAAAGGAGGCAGGCAGAGATCTCAAATGCAGTACCAAGGTTCAGTGTTCACCAGACACAGTTAACGTTTGGTTCTTATTACAGCTAGCAACTCAAGGGACTGGGCTCCAGTCCAGCAGATGGGGCTTTCCAAAGTGACCAGAGAGCTACCCCCCAAAAGGAAACTCTGGAGTATACGACTGGCGGACAACACATCAAGGCTTCGGTCACTCCACTCTCCTGTGTTCTCTCTGGCTGGCCATTGTCAGAACGTCCCCTGGGAGGTAGGTAATATTCATCCCCATCTGGCTGTTGGGGAGAAAGTGAGACAGAGAGGTCATAGCATTTGCTAATGCCACTAAGCAAAAAAACTGAGGTCAGCCCTTGGGAATTCATGGATTCAATCCTGAGCCGAGCCATTTCCACAAAATACATGCTACCTCCTGGTCAGAACCAGAATCTGTAACCAGGGAGAAGCCAAAGCAGAGTTAGGTGACACTGCCCTGAGTTACCTTGAATAAACTAAAATAAACTCATCCACCTTCCAGCAGCTCTTAAAGAGCCTGGCTGAAGCTAAAAGTTGTGGGTATAGCAACTTGGGGCTTCCACATTGGGAGGAGGCCAAGCAAGAATATCTGCATTTTAAAAATGCCTTTCCATGAGAAACTGGCCACAACCGAGGCCAGAAGACATTAGGTATTGGAATATGTACATATTCCATACATGTACATATAATATGTATGTACATATAAGACAATCATCCCCAACCTTAAAGCCCTTCTTCATTAGCGTGGTGGATGGTGAGAGGAAGCCTGACTGTGAGATGAGAGTGGGGTCATGACAGATGCCAGAGAGTCCTGGCACCCATCAGGGGGATGGGATCTAGCTGGCTGCTCAGCAGCAGAAAGGGCCACCATGCCCACAGAGTCCCAGGGGATTTTGGAAATGGAAAGAAAAGTCAAAGATCATCAGAGGGGAAATTCAGAGTCCCTAGAAAATTAGCGGGCTTAGTAGTGATGGATAAAAGTTTTAAGATGAAACCAGTGAAGTCAGGAAGAGGCCCAAATGGAAAAACTCTGCCCAAAGATAGTACAGAGATGGGGAAGTACAGGCACTTGGGCACATTTGCAGAGAAAGGAGAGGGAATGCAGGCGTCTAAGCAAAGCACTGATATACGAATGTTTCAAGGACTCTCCATTTCTGATTCAGGAATTCAGATGACTTTGAACTAGTCATAAATGATCTAAGCAGGTTGGACTTTGAGATCCGTGGATACCCATAAGCTCCATCTACTTCCCTAAAAAACTCTTTCCTCTAATGTCCTCCAGCTGCCAGCTCTCTGCCAGTCTGGATTCTTAACAGTCCCTTCCTTCTTAATCCTAGAGGTGGTTAAATTTCTCTCCAGCCCTGAATGTTGCTGCATGCCTTGTGAAATAGGACAGTGAAAACAGATGGGGGAGGAGGAAGATGATGAGGTCTAAATACAAGCCTGTAGAGGAGACAGTGTTCCTTGCCCACAAACCCAAAGATGACCATCTGTAACAAAATTACCCTTTAAAGTGCACATCTCTCAAATGAAGGGCTCTGGGGTAGGAGCCTCTTATTCCAAAGAGGGGGGTCTCCCCTGTCCCCACCCCCAAAAGAGAAAAGAAAAAACTCCAGACAGTTTAACTGCTGCTACTCTAAGCTGTGTGTGGATCATAGTTTTTGGCTCTTACTTTGTGGCCCTCCCTCTGCCCCCCCCACCACCCCCGGGCTCCTGATGCTCAGACCTCTCTAGTGCAAGGAGTGGGCAAGGGCAGAGGAGGCGCCGGGGCTTAGGATACTCCGATTCTCACCTAGACTGGCACCTCTGCCCTCTCCCCACCCTCCCTTCCCAACCCAAGCATTTTCCGGAGCCATCCCAGAAGAATGCCAAGGGCTGCATGAGGCTGATGTCTCTCTCCTCCCTCCCCAAATTCCCTTGGCTAAGAGAGTGGATTAATGCCTCAGCGTGTGCAAATTCTCCACCTGCTCACGGTGAGACTCAGCTCTGGACTAAAACTCCCGTCCTGGCATGGGAGGGAGAAAGTTCATTTTCCTGCATTAGAACGCCCTTCAATGGAGAGTTTCACCTCCTGTGGAATGAAAGAGGGACGGAGCAGAGTGGCCCGTGCTTCCTCTCCCTGCAGACTGTATCTTTGGAAGCCCGTGGCTGGCCAGCAGGACTGAGCTCCAGGCTCAGGCTGGGAGGGCTCCACCGGGTGGGAGCTCGGGGCCAAGGCCCCCTCTCCTGAAGGCTGGCTCTTTCTGTCACTGTCAGATGGCTCTCTGGATCCCAAGACTGTCCTCTCAGGCCTCTCTTGGGAGGGACCCAACTGGTCTGGGGGAGGGAAGCCAGCCTGAGAAACCGAGTTACTGTTCAAGCTCTGTAAACTGATAGAGATGCAGACATCTCCCACCTGCAGCCGGTGGCAAGGCAGAGAGAAGAGCTGCGCTGTCCGCCCCGGGCTGCAGGAGGACCATCCCTGGCCATACACAAAGAAAGGGTGCTCGGGGGGCACATCGATGCTTACTTTGCTCTGTTGCTCCCCAACCACAAAATGCAGCATGACAAAGCCAGGCCACTGGCTCTCCTGAATATCCACCACGGTGCTGGAGTCGATCTTCAGCCCTCCGCTCACCTCTGCACTGCGCACAAAGTCTTGGGTCTGCAGATCCTCGACCCGCTTCAGCTCTCCTGTGGCCAACTGGATGATGGCCCCTTTCATAAAGTGAGAGGGCAAGTGGGAAGAAGTGCTAGGTGGCGGGCTCGGCTCCTTGTTGGGGAAGGGGGCTCGCACCTGCATATCCAGACTCGACGTCACCAGGATCTCTGACCCCACAGACAGCAGGCCCTGCTCAGTGCCCACGGGCACCAAATTGCCATTGGCTATAACCATCGCTTTGGGTAAAGGTCTATGCTTTGCCAGCTCTTGAGGAGACTGAGTGTAGAGGGCCGGGGCCTGATTTTTCTCTGCCATTTCCACTGGATTCCTAGCCAAGCCTCTGCCCTCCTGATGGTCGGGGGCATGATGGGATAAATTGAGGGGACTGGGCTCGTCTTGCCTCTGAGCTGCCCCCACTCGATAGTCCTGAGACACTAAGGTTCCGACCACTCTCTGCACCTCGAGGTCGGTCTCCGGAGTCCCTCGGTGTGCCGGCACCACCACCTCCATCCGTGGAGTCTGAGAACCTGAAAACAAGTGCCCGTCGACCACACATTCCACCACCGTGCCTGGTCCCTGGCCGTCGTCCTTGCTGCCGAGAGGGTCCGTGCCTTCACTTTCCCGTCTCGCTGCGCTCCGTTCCATGTGTCTCTGCCCGCCGTTGGGAGTAGTCACATCCAGAACAGGCTGGACCTCATGTAGTGCAGGGACTGAATCGGGGCTTACTCCGGATGGAGGGAGTTCATGCGTCGTATAGCCAGCGGGGAGCCGAGACATCTGGTAGTAAATGGGCACTCGGCCTGGAGTGAGGTCCACTGGCTGAGTGCCTGAGTGATGCTGCAGCTGAGCCGGGGGGGAAGTGGCAGCAGGGACTTTGCTGAACGTGTGGGCTGGAGATGTGGGCTGGGGGGGAGGGGTAGCCCCTTCCGCCAGGAGCGAGGCATATGGCACAAAATGAGGGACGTGAGAGGTCGTGAGGTTGGCAGAAGGTGAGAGCAGAGGACCAGGGAGGAAATTGGGTGGCATGGCATAGGGCATAGTGTAAGGAGATCCGATAAACTGCAGAGAAGTGGGGGGAAGCTGAGCATAATGGATGGGGGGATAGTGGATTCCTGGATGCTGAATCAGTGATGATGCTACATTAAAGGCAGAGGGCAGGGGGCTCATGTTCACCACGGGATGGAGGCCAGTTGGGGAAAATGTGGCTGGTGGTACAGCCACCTTGTACAGCATACCATACTGGTCCACAGTCAGACCAGCGAGGGCCTCCACACCATCACTGCCGACGCTCTGTCTTACTCCGGCCTGGGTCTGCCCAGTCACCACCACCCCCCGACACCAATCAGAAGCATCGCTAGAAGGTGTGTGGTTAGTGGAGCAGCTGGTGGTCCTCCCCATCTCCTCGTTGGTCACAGGGAGGTCTCTTTTCTTTGGTGGAAGGCATTCCTGACTCCTCTCATGAACAGGTTTCATATTGCTTTGTAGTATTCCCAGAGCCCGGAGGGGGTCGGCTTGCTTCTGGGGACATCAGAACAGACTTCTCTGTGATTTCCTTGTACCCCCTTCCACTGCTGACTGGGGCACCCACATCTGCTGGGGAACAAATCAAAGGCACAGAGAAATAACCTGGGGGTGTGCTCCACATGCAAACAAAGGGTTGGTTCACCAAACAGAAGGAAATAGCAAGCCTGACCCAGGGAAATCTGTGAGAGAGGAGAGATGTAGGTGAAAGGGACAAAGCACATGGCAAAGAAAAATGAGAAAAAGACAAATAAACGCCAAGAGGGACTACCCCCACTGGCTAGCCAGAACATACAGAAAAACCACAAAGTAAAAAGAGCTCTGAGGGAAAAAAAAGTCACTACATCAATAATCTGTGGGCACCACTCCTCTGAGGAAACCAACAGCTCCACTGCAGTCACATCTCCAATGATGACCTCGATTGTTCCCAGATCTCAGATTCCCCGTCTGTGGGGACTCACACACAGAATCGTTATTGCTGACCCTCTTTCCTTAAATCACTCTCCTTTCTGCTATCATACACTAATGTGTCATCTTCCTCACTCAATCCTATGATCTCATCCTCACTTCCTCTCCCTTCTCTTATTTGGTTTATGACTTCACCTATCTCTTCTCCCTTCTTCCTCCTCCCCCCTAACCCTCCCGGCTTGTATCACTCCCCCAATAATCACCACTCCCCAGGCCTTCTAGTCTACTGTCTTACTGTTTACCTTTTCTCCCATATACGAAAGTCCCTGAGTTAGCTTTCAAATGCCATCAATTTAGTTCTAAAAAACTGTCATTTCTCATTATGAATCAGAGCAACTCAAGCTCTCATGGTCAGAATTGGTTCCGTATATCACTTATATTTGTTTTTTTTTCATCCTCAAAAGGTGGCCCAATCTGACCTCAATCGGGCTAAAAGACTATAGTTCCTATTCAGGTAAGAGCAATTTTTCCCCCTCCATTTGACTAACACCCTGCCCCCATTCTGATCAGCAATATTTTATCACCTGTAATTCTTGATTATTTTACCTTTGCTCTTTCTTCATGTTGTCAATGGTTCCTTTTCCTTGGAATTTTCAAAAATGTATTATTTTATGCTCACTTGCTAAAGTACTTGTTCCCCTTTAGAATCATAAGTTTATTTTCTCAATTCTTTAAAAAAAAAAAAGCTTTCTCTTTTCTCCCTTTTCCTTAATTACCTCTCATAAGCATTTTTGGCTATGATTAATCAGAATCTTTTTTGGCTTAGAAGTCCTTCTTATGTAGTTTACTACCTATTCCTTTTAATTAATCTTCAGCATTCAGATTATATTTTTGAAGGATAAAGAGAGTTATCTATTGGGCTCTCTTCAGTTTTCCTACTCTTACCCTTTGGATGCTATTCTGCAAAGAACCCAAAGAGATGCCTATTTTTATTACCTGAGCTTCCATCAATGCTTCTGGGCAACTGTAATATGAAGCAGTCTCCTCCCGACTGACTTAGTAGCCTGGAAAAAGGAAACAGGATAGGAGAAAAGAATGAATAGGATACTTTCATTTCTGACCCTTCCAAAAACCATTAGAGAACAGGTAATAAGAGACACAAAAAGTGAATTCTGCAGGTCTTTTAAGCAGAGTAGTACATCGACCAGACAATGCAACTACATAATCCGTTTAAAAAAAAAAGTCATTTTCCAATCTTCTGTGACTTAAGGATATAAAACCAGTCAGGAGTCTAATTTCACGTCTCTACAGTGCGATAGCCTTCTCACTTCCTTCAGCTCAGACCTATCGCTATGCTCTCAGTTTCAATTTATATTCGGCACAAATATTCAGCTGGATCCAGCAATAAATAGAACAGCTTCTCTAAGCCTAGGATCAAGTAAAGAGGCACGAAAGACCAATTCCATGACTTCACCTTTGCCCTGAGCGGTTGAAAGCTAAGGCACAGAGGTCATCCGCGTAAGAGAGGCACCAGAGAAAGGAACTATCAGTATTTCTGGGGCAGAAAAGGAGGTCAAGAGGAAGCTTTAGTAACTAGACTTCCAACCAAAAACAACTGGGACCCCAACCGGTCAGCCGGTGCCGTTCGCTGCCCACCGGCTCTGCACACGCCGCATCGGACGCTAAGAAGCCGATCTGCGGGCGGAGCAAGCGCGGCGCCCCCGGCCCTCCCGGCGGCCGGCTGACAAAGCCGCTTCCCGGGACGTCCCGCGGGCCCTCGCGGAGCGAAGCCGGCGCCGGGACACGGCCCCCGAGACAGGGCTCCGCACTGAAAGCCCGGGCTTCGCGCTGCGGAGTCACGGACGCCCTTTCTGTCCTCGAGCGGCAGCACGGCAAAGCTGGGGCGCTCGGGGCCCCGCCGCGACCCCCGGGGCGGGGGAGGGGGGAGGAAACTCCCCGCCCCTGCCTCTCGGTCCCGGAACGCCGAGCCAGGCATCGGGCACTCGGGGGACAGAGGACGCCCCGGAGTCGGTCGCACGGCGGGACAAGGCACGGGGAGAAGAGCCCGGGGGCCCGCCCCCGAGAGCATCGATCACGCACCGGGACCCAACGGGTCCCGGCACCCCAGGGCTCCCCGTCAGGGCCGCGGATTCAGACACGACGGGGGATGGGTTTAAATTTCCGGAGGAGAGCGAGCCACAAGAGGAACCTCGAAGGGAGGGCGCCCGCTTCCTTGTTTGGGGGTCACGGCGCGGGAGGAGGGTGGGGGTCACGCGGAGGAGAGGGCGGGGGTCAGGGGGGGAGGTCCCGCTGAGGGGGCGCCCAGGAGGGGGGATCCCCCCGAGCCCCGGCCTGGGCCACAGCGGAGCCCAAAGGGGTTTCGGCCACTTGCCGAGAGACTCACCGGCCCATCTCACGGCGCTTTCCTGGCTCCTCCCGCTGGTGTCAGGGCCGTGGCCCGAGGAGCCGCCGCCGCCGCCGCCGCCGGCCCCGCTGCCGCCGCCATCCCGGGCCCCGGAGCCGCCCCACACCCAGCGCCCAGAGCCCAGCGCCCCCAGCCTGGCGCCCGAAGATGGCGTCACCGCATCCTGCCCTCGGCGCCCGGAGATGGCGTCAGAGCGGCGGGGGGCGGGGGGCCGCGGGCATGAGCGCCGAGCCCAAGCACCGCCAGCTGGCCGAAGCCCGGCGGCTGCAGCCCCGCCCGAAGGAGACTCGGGTCACGTGTCGCTGAGCCCCGCCCCCTTTCCCCCCAGGTGACCCTGACCTCGCTCTGACCCCACCCCTTTACCGTGGAAGGCTACGAGCGCACGTGGACCCCAGCCTGGGCCGGTCCGGCGCCTTTGTTTGTGAGACTCCGGACCCCGAGGTGCGAGGCCTTTGTGCGCGCCGGGAGGCCGCCCCGTGGGTTAAATCGGTGCCTCCCGCTGTGGGGGAACTAAGCAAATCCAGGACGGCGTTCCCTCGGGGTGGGCGGAGTCTCCGTCCCTGGGAAGAGGCCCGCCTTCGGGAGGTGCGGGTCCCCCGGAGCGCCGGCGCTCGCGCCGCAAACTTTCCATTCATCCATCAACCCCCCCCCTCCCCCCTCGGTGTCACTCTGCCGTGCTTCTGCTGTGGAAGGCGTGCGTTCGAATTCCGCCTCTGCCGCCGAGCTCCAGTTGTAGCGCCCTCCGCTAGTCCTAAATCCCCCTCCGGGCGGCTTCGCCCGGGACTCAAGAGTTCCAGGGCCAAGCCCCGAGACCCCAACTAGTGGGTGGCCCTCTTAACGTCAAGCGGGTGACGCCGTTAGCTCAAAATAAAACAGCGCGGATACGGCGACAAGTCTCCCACCCAAATGGTAGTGGGCAAGCCGGGCAACGAAGGGGCGCGCGCCCTTCCGGGTCCCGAACTCCTCCTCTCTTCTTGTGGGGCCCTCCGGGAGCGCTTGGCTCCGCCCTCCCTGTGATGGACGGTGACTCCAGGCAATTCCGATAGACTAGGGATGTGTGGGACCGTCTGCGCCCAGGGGGAGGACCGCGGGAACTGGATGAGCATCACGACCTTTTTGTTCTTGGTGTTGTTTGTTTTTTTTATTTTTTTCCTCATTTTTTCCCCTTTTGATTTGATTTTTTTTGTGTGTGTGAGAATGACAAGTATGGAGATATGTTTAGAATAATTGCACACAGCTAACCTATATCAGATTGCTTGCTGTCTTGGGGAGGGGAAAAGGGGGGAAGAGAGGGAGAAAAATTTGGAGCACAAGGCTTTGCAAGGGTGAATGTTGAAAACTATCTTTGCAAGTATTTGGGAAAATAAAATACCATTAAAAATAATAATAATAAGCAGTCCCTGAAGCAGTAAAGGAAAAAGGGGAGATAAACGTATTCATCCAACTTCACCTGAGCCATCTATTCTTCTCACCAGTCAGACAGACGGCTGACTAGATGACTTTTCATAATCTCCTAACTTAAGCTCCTCAGTCACACATGGGACTGAAACTCCTAAGGTTCCTTGAATTGAAACTAAATAGAAAATATTTGCATATGCTCTAAGACTGACCTTCATAAACCAGTCCATCCATGTTAAAATCAGAGAGGGTTTGCAACTTGTGCACCAATGATACCTTCCCTTAATGTGTGTTCAAAGTACATAATATTTTACAGGGCTGAACTGAAGGGACGCTCAGTGGCTTAGCGGCTAACTCCCACTGGAACAGGAGTTCCTTCCATAGTAGGAAATTCATCAATAAAGTCCATTTTACTTTTGGAAAATTTCCATTATACAGAAGTTTTTTCTTCCAGAATTCATCTGACATTTTTACTTAATGCCTATTATGTGCAAAGCACCATGTTTAGTGATACAAAGACAAAAGCCAAACAGTCCTTTCCACTTAAAGTTGCTCATCCACTTGGGGACTATGATATGTACAAAGTAATTTCAAATGTGAAAAATGCTAATAACTGGTGAGGAGGAGGAAGGGAGCAATTAAGTTTTTTGAGTTGGCCAGACCTGTGAATTAGGAATATTACTTTGGCAACTGTTTGGAGGATGAATCGGAGAAGGGAGGAACTAAATCAGGAGATCGGTTAGAAAGCTATTATAATAGTTTAATAGCAGTGAGTAGAAAAAAGACATATTATACACAAGACTTAACAATTAATTAGATATGGGGGATGAGAGAGAGAAGAATCAAAATGACTCTAAGATTAAAAACCTCAATGACTAAAAGAATGGTATAGGCAGTTTTTTCTACTGTCTTTATAACCCTAGTAACTAGCAAGTCCCTTGCACATAACAAATCTTGATAAATGCTTGCTGAATTGCATTGCATTATTTTGAATTGCTGATTGTATCATCAACAGAAACCAAAAAATGTGGAGGAGGAATATATGTGGGGAAAGATGTAATGAATTTTATTTTAGGTTTGAGTCTGAGATTGTGAAGAAAGGATTAGATTTTTTACATGTGTGTGCCTCAGTGGGCAGAAGTAGGAGCAAAGGGGAGAATTAGAAGATGTACATTCAAGAAAAACTTCTCAATATTAAGGCTGGGATACCTTTCTGAAAAGGTAGTTAGTTCCTCCTTTTTGGAGGTCTTCCTGCGGAGGCTAGATAACCACTTGTGAAGTATGTTTTAGTAAGAATTCCTTTCTGTTATAGATTGAACTAGAATTCAGGTGTTTTTAAAATTTTGAGTCATGAACCCTTTTGTATTGTGAAACTTATGATTCACTTCTCAGAATAATATTTTAAAATTAAGTCCCCAAGTGGATGAGCAACTTTAAGTGGAAAGGACTATTTGGCTTTTGTCTTTGTATCACTAAACATGGTGCTTTGCACATAATAGGCATTAAGTAAAAATGTTAGATGAATTTGGAAGAAAAAACTTCTGTATAATGGAAATTTTCCAAAAGTAAAATGGACTTTATTGATGAATTTCCTACTATGGAAGGAACTCCTCCTGTTCCAGTGGGAGCTAGCCACTAAGCCACTGAGCATCCCTTCAGTTCAGTTCAGGTCTGTAAAATATTATGTACTTTGAATACACATTAAGGGCATGTATCATTGGTGTACAAATTGCATAAAATAAAATATGTAGGATTACAGAGGAAGCTAATTATACTGAAATACAATGATCAACATATTTTACAGATCCCAAATTAAGAACTAGATGGTCCTTCCTACTTCCAAATTCTGTGATTCTGAGATGTTTGTGGGATAGCCACACAGATATACAGCATATAGCTGGTAATTCAAGAACTGAGTTCAAGAGAAAGTTCATCAGAACTATCATGATAATTCTTCAAATTCAAATTCAAAATTCTGTCAAATTGCAAAGTATTTTATGTGTTATTTCATTTACGTTGATTTTGAAGCCCTCAGAGAAGGCTGAATGAAAGAATGTAAGAAGGCAGAGAGAGAAAAAAGGGGGAAGGGGGGTTCCTGAATAGAGTTTTTGGAAATACCCCCACTTAATGAGTACAAGGAGGATAATGATAGAGCAAAGAAAATCGTCTAGTAACCCAAGGAGAGAGTACCCAGGAGAAAGGAATACTCAGCAGTGTGGATCATGTAGTAAAGTTGGAACTCAATTCAAGGAACTAAAAATTAAATGGAGACATAATAAGCTGTATATGTATATGTATGTATATATGTATACACACATACATATATATATATATCAAGATATATAATAAAACAAGAATATAATTTCAGGGTATAGTAGGATCAGTGAAAGATTTTGAAAGACGGAGGATATATGGACATATTTGGAAGTGGTAAGAAGGGAGAAAAGAATTACCCATTTCTTTTTTGTGTGTGCTTGCTGGAAGCAGACAGACTAAAAGTAACCATTTTCCCACAATCTCAAGCTAAATGTATCTAAAATACAGCTTATTATATATCTCTCCAAACCATCCTGTTTCAAAGCTTCCCTGTTTCTGTTAATACTATCATCAAAGAGCCAGTACATGAGGATGACTATGTAAAGCATGTGTAAAGTTCTTTGAAATTTTTATAATACTATTTGGTAGGATTCTTTCTTTACATATAACCTACATAGTATTGTAATTAGTTATCCTTTTAATGTTTAGTAAAATTTACTTATAAATCTATCTGATCCTGGGAATTTTAAATGGTAGCTATTATTATTATAAGGAGAAACTGAGAGAAAAAAGATGTAATTGAGAAGGTCTAGAACCCCCTCATCTTAGAACGTCCTATCATTGTTGTGATTTACTTCCCATGAGACACTCCTCTGCCAAGCCTATCCTCATTCTCCTACAGTAAGCTCCTAGTGACCCCCCTCCCGATTGGGAGGGGGTCCAGACTGACCAGACTTCATTCTTCTCCTAACTTTATTCCTGTCTTCTGGATTTCAAAATCATGGCTCCACCCTGGGGACCTTCCTCTTTCCCCCTGATTTTCAACTCCCTTGTATCCATATCCCCAGAACTTAGCGTAGTGCCTGGAGTATAGTAGGCATTTAATAAATTCTTGTTTCCTTTCAGTCAGTCAATAAACATTTATTAAGTACTTACAAGGTCACAAGTACTCTTGGATTACAACAAGAGGCAAAAGTAGCCCCTGCCTTCAAGGACTTTACAATCTAAGCGTAAAGACTACATGTAAACAAAATTGTACAAAGCAAGCTACATACTATATAAATTGGAGAGAATTAAAAGAAGGAAATCACTATAATTCAGAGGGAATGGAAAAGCTTTCCCTCCTTTCCAACTCCCTCCTCCTTTCTTCCTCTCCCTCCCCCCCATCCACCTTCCTTTCTTCCTCTATTTCTCTCTCCCCTTCCTTCCTCTCTCCCCTCTTTTCTCTTTTCTCCCTCCCCCTCCCTTCTACACTCCCTTTCCTCCTTCTTCTTTTTCTCCTCTCCCTTTCCCTCCAATCCATCATCCTTTCTTCCTCTCTTCCTTTTCCCCCTTCCTTCCTGTCTTCCCTCTTTCCTTTCTCCCTCCCCCTCCCTTCTTCCTCTTTCCTCTTCCCTCTTTTCATCCTCTCCCTTCCCCTCCTATCCACCTTATTTTCTTTCTCTCCCCTCTTGCCTCTTCCTTCCTCTCTCCCCTCTTTCTTCTTTCTCCCTCCCCCTCCCTTCTTCTATACTTCCTTTCCTCCTTCTTCTTTTCCTCCTCTCCCTTTCCCTTCAATCCACCATACTTTCTTCCTCTTTTCCTTTTCCCCCTTCCTTCCTGTCTTCCCTCTTTCCTCTCTTTCTCCCCCTCTTCCCTTCTTCCATGATCCCTTTCTTCCTCCCCCCTCTTTTTCTTCATCTATACTAGATGTCTGTACTTCCTCCTTTCTCAGTTTCTTAATTGTCAAATATAACAACCTTTTTTTCAGCCTCTTCCTCCTTGACTTCCCAGCATTTGATATTATTGAGGGACTCTCTCTTCTGAGGCATCCTCTCTCTAGATTTTGGTGATGTTTTCCTTGCTTGGTTCTCCTATCTGTCGACCAATCCACCTTAGTCTTCTTTGCTGATTCTTCATCCATAGCATACTCACTTACTGTTTAAAGTGTCCTTCAAGGCTCTATCCTGAATCCTCTTCTCTTCTCCCTCTTTACTATTTCACTTGGTGATCTCATGCTTGTACAGGTTCAAGTGTCATATCATGTCAGAAGGTTTCCAGATCTATATCTCCAGCCCTAATCCCTCCCCTGATTTATAGTCCCATTATACCAACTTCTTTTGGACATTTTGAAATGGCTATACCATAGACATCTTAAATTCAGCATGTTAAAAAGGGAACTCATTTTCCTTTTTCCAAAATCTTCCTCTCTTCCAAAACTTCTCATTACCCTCTACAGTACTGTCATCCTTCTAGTCACCTAGGCTCATAACCTCAGCATTATCTTTCACTCTTCACTTTCCCACAAATACAGTCAATCCATGGCTAAATCATCTCATTTCAAAGGTTTGAAATGAAACCTCCCTGAAACTTCTTGAAATACCTCCTTTCCAGGCACAAAATCACCACTCTTGTTTATATCCTAATCATCTCCTATTCCAACTATTGCAATAGCTTTCAAATGTCTATCCTCATTCATACAGATCCTTAATGCAGATGTTAAGGTGATTTTTTTTCCCCTCAAGAAGAGATCCACAAGCAATTTGGAATTATCAAAACGTTATCAAACTGTGCATACCCTTTGATCCAGCAGTGTTACTACTGGGCTTATATCCCAAAGAGATCTTAAAGAAGGGAAAGGGACCCACACGTGCAGAAATGTTTGTGGCAGCCCTTTTTGTAGTGGCAAGACTGGAAACTCAGTGGATGCTCATTAGTTGGAGAATGGCTGAATAAGTGATGGAATATGAATGTTATGTAATATTTTTGTCCTATAAGAAACCATCATCAGGATGATTTCAGAGAGGTCTAGAGAGACTTATATGAACTGATACTAAGTGAAATGAGCAGAACCAGGAGATCATAATACAGGGCAACAACAAGATTATGTGATGATTAATTCTGATGGACATGGCTTTTTTCAACAATGAGATGATTCAGCCCAGTATTAATGATCTTATGATGATGAAAGCCATCTATACCCAGAAAGAGAACTTTGGGAACTGAGGGTAGATCACAACATAGCATTTTCACTTCTCTTGTTGTTTGCTCGAATTTTATTTTATTTCTCATTTTTTTCCTTTTTGATCTGATTTTTCTTGTGCAGTAAGATAATTATATAAATATGTATGCCTATATTGGATTTATATATATTTTCACCATATTTAACATACATTGGATTACTTGCTATCTAAGGGGGGTGGGGAGAGGAAAGAGAGAAATTGGAACACCTTTTGCAAAGGTCAATGTGAAAAATTATCATTGCATACATTTTGAAAATAAAAAGTGTTCGATAAATTTTTTTTAAAAAAGAAGAGATCCACTCATGTACTTCTTTCTCCCACTACACCATAAACTTATTACTCTCAGGACAAAATATCAAAAGCTTTACTTTTTCAAACCTTCACAATCTGGCCCCTTACTACTTTTTCAGTTTTCTCATACTTTATTCCCTCTCCCCTAAATCCAGGTCCATGCCTTATTCTCACACACTACTCTGAGTCTTTGCACTGACTCTCCCCCACAGTTAGAATGCTTTTCCTCCTGACCTCCCCCACTTAGTGGCTCTGGTTTCTTTGAAGACTGTTCACATCTTACTTTCTGCAAGAAACTTGTCCTCCAAATGCTACAGCTTTCCCTTTGGAATGAACTCTTAATCACTCTCCCACTAACTTGGATTTATCTAGTTATTTACAAGTTGTGTCTTCCTCTTCCCCCCAAAATATGAATGCCTTCAAGCTTTGAACTGTTTGGACCTTTCTTTCTGTTGGCAGTGCTCACATAGTTCCTGGAACATAATGCTTTTGGATTATTTTATTCGTTGATTTAATTTTTTTACCATTTCTCCTTGTTTTGAAATCTGGAGCTGAGTAGAACAAGTTTACTTTCTTGTTTACAAGCTAGCCCTTAAAATAACTGAATGGGCTTGTCAATATGCTGTAGAAAATATGGCAGAACTGAACACAATAAGGTAGCTAGGTGGCGTATAGTGCACGCTGGACCTGAAGTTAAATCCTACCTCAGTCGTTAACTATGTGACCTGATCAAGGAGGACTTCCTAATTTCAGTTTCCTGATCTCTAAAATGGGAACTACTTCATATCAACTACCTCACAGAGTTGTCACCAGGACCACAGGTAATTACACACACATAAATTTTTGCAAATCTTCCAGAAGTATATCTGCTAGCTATTATCATTGGTATTATTATTTTTATATCTTGCTTTCTCTACAACTTATCCATCCTAATGCAACCTAAGATTGATTAGATTTTTTTTTTTTTTTTAGCTTGTCAACCTGTTGGTTCATAGTGAATTCCAGTCTATTAACACGCTGAATGCCAGTCCTTTTTATTTTTTAGAATTTTTTATAAAGCTTTTTATTTTCAAAACACATACATAGATAGTTTTCATCATTCACCCTTGCAAAACCTGGTGTTCCAAATGTTTTTCTCCCTCCCTTCTCCCCACTCCCTCCTCTAGATGGCAAGTATTCTAATATATGTTAAAAACATACAATTCTTTTATACATATTTCTACAGTTATCATGTTGCACAAGAAAAATCCGATCAAAAGGAGAGAAAAAATGAGAAAAAACCAAATGCAAGCAAGCAATAGCAACAACAACAATGAAAAAAGTGAAAATACTATATTGTAATTCATACTCAGTCCCTATTGGCTGCAGATGGTTCTCTATCACAAGACCATCCAATCCTTTTTAGAAGTGCTGTCTAGCTGTGTCTTGACGTCCAAAGAGCCTGAGTTCAAGTACCAGCTCTCTTGAAAACTACTTGTATAATTCTGGGCAAGTCACTTATTTTCTCCTTGAATCAGTTTTGTCATCTATCTAATAAATTGGAAAAGAAATATATAATTAAATTGCAATAGTGGATTTCCTTCACAAGCTAATTGTACAATATTTCAGAGTCTGATTCTTTTTGTACAGCAAAATAACGTTTTGGTCATGTATACTTATTGTGTATCTAATTTATATTTTAATATATTTAACATCTACTGGTCATCCTGCCATCTAGGGGAGGGGGTGGGGGGGTAAGAGGTAAAAAATTGGAACAAGAGGTTTGGCAATTGTTAATGCTGTAAAGTTACCCATGCATATAACCTGTAAATAAAAGGCTATTAAATTAAAAAAAAAAAAAAGAAAAGAAAAAAAAATTGCAATAGTGAAGAACCTCAATATATCCCTTTCAGTCCAAGACAAAAGTAACAAAAGGATACACAAGAAAAGAAGTTAAATACCAGAGTGTAATTTTAGAAAAGTTAGATTTAGATATCTCTGGTGATTACTGAATGATAACAGAAAGGGCTACACATATTTCCCATTTGTGTATGATACAAAACAAAAACTGGCCATGTATTTGGGCATTAAAACAGTAATCAAAGTATATCCTTTACTAATCACAGTGTTATAAAGTTATAATTAACAAATCATCTGTGAATAAAGAAAGAAAAATTAAAGAGGAAATAATTTAATCCTAAAGAACAAATATGTCAAAGAATAAATCAAAGAAACAATAGAAAATTTTATTGTTAAAAAATGACAACAATGAGACAACATACCAAACTTTTGATCTGCAGCCAAAATCATCCTTAGGAAAATTTATATCTCCAAATGTTTCCATTAACAAAAGATAGAACAAAACAATATCTTGAACATACAACTGAAAAAAAAAATCCTAGAAAAGCAATGAATTGGGGCAGCTAGATGGCACAACGGATAGAGCACCAGCTCTGAAGTCAGGAGGACCTGAGTTCAAATACTTCCTCAGACACTTAATACTTCCTAGTTGTGTGACCCTGGGGAAGTCACTTAACCCCAATTGCCTCAGCCAAAAAAAAAGAAAGAAAGAGAAAAGAAAAATCATGAATCAAAAAACCCCAACCGAACACAAAATTAAAAATTCTGAAAATCTAAGAAAAATTAAAATCACAATAACCCCAATTGAATTGCTGAATAAAACTAAGAGTTATTGTTTTTAAAAATGAATAAATTAGATAAACAATTAGCTATTCTAATTTTTAAAAAAGAGGAAAGCCAAATTGTTGATATAAAACATTTATTTCCCTTAATTATATGCCAACAAAACTTATGATTTGGATAAAATGGAAAAATTACAAAAGTAAAACATTCAGATTAATAGAATAAGAAATAGATTATTTAAGTAATCCAATATCAGGAAAAGAAATTGAATAAGCCATAAATGACTATATGAATTTACAAATAAATTCTATCCAGCATTCAAAGAAGATAATATTATATAAGCTGTTTCAGAACTAAGGAAGGGATCCTACCAAACCCCCACTATGACTCAAATAAGGTCTTGATACCTGATCCATGTCTCTCCATGGCTGTATGGAGAGACAAAGGGGGAGGGAGAAATAAATAATAGATCAATATTCTTAATGAATATTTGTGAAAAGTACTAAGCAAAATATTAACAAAAAGATTTCAGCAACATATTAAGATAATTTTATATGTTTTAAGGAATTCAGAAAAATAACAATTATGTGATTATATTAAAAGATGCTGAAAAAACTAAAAAAATTTCAGCACCCATTTTTGTTAAAACATTAAAAATCATAGGAATAAATGGGTCTCTCCTTAATATGATAAGAAATATATATCTATAACTGCACATGTAGAACCTATATCAAATCACTTACCATCTCAGGGAAGTGAAGGGAGAGGACAGATAAAATTTGTAACTCAAAACAAAACAACAACAAAAGTCAGACCAACAAATTTTTTTTTAATAACTTTTTATTGACAGACCAACAAATGTTAAAAAAAATTGTTTTTACATATAATTGGGTAAAAATAAAATATTGGTTAAAAACATGTATCTAAAAGAAAGAAACAATATTATATATAAAGGAGAAAGAATATGGGCCTTTTTCATCAGGAGTAAAGTGAAGATGTCTATTATCACCACTATTATTTGATTTAGTTTTAGAAATGTTAACTTTGGCAATAAGATAAGAAAAAGAAATTGAGAGAATAAGCATAGGGAAAAAGGAAAGAAAATTATCACTTTTTTTTCAGATAATGGCCTATCTAAAGATCCCTAAAGAGTCAGCTAATAAATTAATTCAAATAAGTTAAAATTATACCAAAGTTTCAGTTCATAAAATAAATGCATATCAATCATCATTTTGATATATTACATCAGAATTCTTCAGGAAAGAATAAAAAGAGAAATTCCACTTAAAAAATGACTAAATATACAAAATACTTAGATGTCTATCTACTAAGACATACATATGGACTATATGAATATAACTAAAAGTACTATGAAAATAAGGACAGACTTAAGTAATTGGAGAAAAACTAATCTTATTGTTAGACCAAAGAAATAAAATATTTCTAAATCAACTTACTAATATAGAGCCAATAATACCATAACTTATTTTATATAATTGTAAAATAATAATGAAATTAAGCTAAAGAAGAAAATGGTAACAAAGTTTAAGGGAAATGAACAAAGTCAGAAGGAAGGAAGCCTAGCAGTGCTATATAGTAAAGTGTATAGTAATCATCAAACCCTATCTAATATAGGTTGGAGAGGTCAACCAGTAGAATCAGGCACACAATACAATAATATGTTCTGGATATCCTCCAATCCCCACTATCGGCTAAGGATTGGCAAAAACTGCTTGGAAAAGTAGAATGCAGTGTGGCAGAAATTAAGTATAAACCAACTTCTCTCATCATATGTCAAGATAAGCTCCAATGAATAGGTATAAAGAATCTCATTAAACAATATAGAGGAGGATGGGAGAGAATATCCTTCATTAAAAAAGGGATAGAAGATTATAGAAGATAAAATGCGCAATTCTAATTATATAAAATTTAAAAGGTTTTGTACAAATAAAACTATTGTTATTAAAACAGGATAGAGAACAGTTAACTGAGAAAAATTATGCAAAAATTTCTTTGATAAATATATCATCCCAAAACAGATTAAAAATTGATCTAAATATATAATTATATTCCCTAATGGGTAAGTAATCAAAGGATGTGAACAAGCAGTTCTTTAGAAAACCAATCAACAGCAACAGGAAAAATGCTTGAAATCACTACTAATTAGAGAAATGCAAATTAAAACAATGCTGAAGTTCTACCTCATATCCATCATAATGGCAAAGGCACAGAAAAAGGAAGATGAACACTGTGGGTGTAGCTTTGGGAAAACGGGAATATTAATGTACTATTGATGGAGGGGAGATTGATGCTCAGTTACTTTCAAAAGCAATTTTCAAATCTAGTGAGACCACTATCAAGTCTATACTCCAAAAAGATTTTTAAAAAGAGGAAGAGGATTCATATGTACAACAATATTTATCACAGCTCTCATTACTGTGCAAACAATTGTAAACGGAGGGGTTCTCATTGATTGCAGAATGGCTGGACACGTTACAGTATATCAATGTGATAGAATACTCATTCTTTAAAATGATTAGGATTGTTTCAGAGAAATTTGGGAAAACTTGTATGAAGTGATGCAGAGTGAAGGGAAGAGAACGTGAAGAAAAATTTATATAATAACAATATTATAAAGACAAACAAATTGAAAAGATTTATGAACTCTGACACAATGACCAACCATAATTCCAACACAATGAAATATTCTGCCCATATTTTGAGATCTGATGACTTCAAGGTAGATTGAGAGATTTTTTTTTTTTTTTTTTGACATGGCCAATGTGGGAATTTCTTTTGTTTGTTTCTTTTCTTTTTTGCTGAAGCAATTAGAGTTAAGTGCCTTACCCAGGGTCACACAGCTAGGAAGTATTAAGTCTGAGATCAGATTTGAAAGTCCTTCTGACTTCAGGGTTGGTGCTCTATCCACTGCACCCCTTAGCTACCCCCTACATGTTTGTTTCCAATAGGGGTTTTGTCTTTCTTACTTTCTCAGTAGAAGTAGGAGAAAGGTGAGGGGAAATTAAAAGGTGAATCATCGTTTGAATAGAAAAGAAAGTTTAATTTTGAAAAGAAAGCTACATATTATACTTATCATATTGGAACTTGAAGTCTTAAAGAAAAATCTAGATAATCAATTATTGAAGATATATAAAGGGAATCTTGTTAAAGAGTAAGTTAGAATAAATGGACTATGAAGTCCACTCCAGTGATGAGACTTGATAGTTCTTTCTCCTCTCAATATGATTATTTTTTCATGACTATGGAAATACTCATTCTGTTTAATATTTAAGTAAATCAAAATATTTTAAATAAAAAAACAAAAATCTTTCCTTGTAGATATCTCATAAGATCCTAGATTTAAAATTAGAAAATTTAGAAGTTTCCTAGTTAAACTTCTTTTTACAAATGAGGATACTTAGGCCTAGAAAGGATAAGTGACTTACTGACAGAGGTAATAGTTGACCGCTTACCCGAATCCAAAGTCAGTATTCTGGCCATTGTAACATTGTACCACATTGTCTCTTCCTAATTTGACAGAGAGAATGGGGCCAATTTATCCCAAAATTATCAAACGCATTTTATAAAGAATATCTGCGGATGCATTAGGCCTTTCCGAAATTCTTTTGCACGCAGAATCAGAACCTGCACTACCTGAAAGGCACCCTGAAGCTCAGCGGATCCTATCTCCGGATGTCACGGATGAGCTAAGGGAGCCCTACAAAGAGCACATAAGGAGTTACTTTCAGTTGCACAGCTAATAGGAAGGACAACAAGGATTCAAATTCAGTTCTTTTCATTCCGACTCCTTGATACTTTCCTACTCCACCTCCACTGTCTTTATTTATTTCTCAATTTGAACAATTTTCTCACTGGTCTAGATATATATCCATCTAACTCATTTTCAAACAAATCTGAAAAGAGACAGAGGGAGGCCACTAAAGGGAGGTTTGGGACTGCAATCCTTTCCAAGGTGTGTCTGCTTCGGGACAGAGTGTCCCTATTGGTGAAAAAAGGAAATAATTT
Source organism: Sarcophilus harrisii (assembly GCF_902635505.1). Taxonomy (NCBI): domain Eukaryota; kingdom Metazoa; phylum Chordata; class Mammalia; order Dasyuromorphia; family Dasyuridae; genus Sarcophilus; species Sarcophilus harrisii. The sequence goes on along the minus strand of NC_045427.1, from coordinate 40,984,034 downwards.
CCTTATTTTCTGGTGTAGTTCTGGAAGGTTGGTCATTAACTCAGCAGAGGCCTGTCACACAATCCTTTTCTCCATGATATCCTCCTTTGTAGTGGCCCTGTGACTTAATACTTCATGGTAGGAAGCAATATAGTAATGTTAGTAGTGTACGTTAATATGACCCTTTAAATATAAAGCAATTAGAATAACTAGAACTATCTGGTCTGCTTGACAGAATTAGGAGGAATAAATGGAAGATGCACAGGAAGATACTTTTGGGCTTGATGTCAGGAAGTATTTCCCAATGATTCGAATTATCCTCTTATTTGAAGCATTAATGCAGAGGCTGGACAATCAGATTCTGAAGATGAAGAAAGGGGATTCTTGTTAAGGAGTAAATTGGACTAAATGGACTATGGCAAGGCTTTTTCTACTTGTGACTCCTTTTTAAGTGAGAAATATTTACATGACCCTGGGTATATAGGTAGATAAAACAGATACACAATCAAACTTTACTGATAATAAATCATAATTCTGCAACCCCTACATTCAGTTACAAGACTCTATATGGAGTTGCACCTCCCAGTTTGAGAAGAAAGGGATTATGGGCTCCCTTCTAGCTCCAAAATTCTGTGGTTCTCCTCTTTCCCTTCCCCATATGATTATTCTTTTATGACTATTTAAAAATCCTCCAAATAAGTAGGCATGTTGTTTCTCTTTCCTTTTAGGATTGCTAACATGTATTTGCTCATGAAATATTTTATTGTCTTAAAATAACAACACATTTGCACCTGAAGGAAATTCCTGACAGTTCTATTTTGCTCTTTGTTTTTCATCCATTCTTTTATTTTTTATTTCTATCTCAATCCTGTTCCATCTTTGCATTGTACATTTACACTCTCTTTCAGTGGCTTCTTTTGAAAAAAATTCTTTTAATCAATTTTCAGAATCAATAAAGTGAAAGAAAATTTGAAGGGAATGTGGGATATTTGGGGAAATAAAAACTATAATTAGATCTGTCTGTCTTTTCAACTTCTTCCCTTCCCCTGGATTCTTGAATCTCTTAGCTGTATTTGAGGCTTTGAGCTGGCCTGGTTCTTGGAAACAAAACTTGTCATGCTTGTTATTCTCTTCTTCAGGTAAACAAGTTTTCATACCAGTTCAGCTAGTTTTATCATAGCCTGAGGGAGTGGGGGTGGGAGAAGGGGAAGCCTGGAGTGTCTGTTTTTTTCTGCCTTTCTAGTACCAGTGATGGTAGTCCAGAGAACAATCCTCTTTTCAAGAGGATTTTTCCAGCTTCCAAAGCCGGAGAGCAACCCTGGAGACAGAGCCCATTACCTGGGAAACACTGTTTTGTAAAAATGAAGGAACATGCCGATGGGGGATTTTCAGTGTTTTATGCTTTATTGCTCTGGTGTTTCTATATTTAAGAATGCCAAGAATGTATTTAATTCAGAGTTTTAGTAAAGGGATTTGCTTTGGAAGTTAATGGCAAAAAGGGCAATTGACTTCAAGCACAAAGAAAAGGGGGTTACTTGAAAGAAAAACAAAAAACTCAGTCAATTTTACTTTCTCAGGAAAAACCTTCTTACCCAGAATCACAGATAAATATATTTTATATAATTATCTTATGTAACATATAATAATAATAATAACTTATCTGTTATTCTGGACAACTCTACTATCCTTCATTCCTATCCCTTTCTTTATTTCAATAGAATTCATTAATGATTGTTTGATTTGGAAGAAGTTCCACTAGTGGCTGATAAGTCCCTTTATGGGACAGACTTCCCCAATGGCAATCTATTTTCCAGTCTTCCTACACGATTTGCTAAGATTCTCATCAATGAAAATAAACAACAGCCAACCAACCTCCTTCATAACTTTGAAGGGCTGGAGCAGAAACATTGGCAATCAGAATTAAGGGAGTTGAACTCAAGTTTGCTTCTGATTCCAAGGTTAAGGTTCTGGTGACTGGTGCATCAGTCCTGAGGACCTCAGAGATGATCAATATATACAGGATGAATGGATGAATCACAGAAGGAATGAATGGAACAATAATGAGAAGAAGCTGAAGCCTTCTGTGATATTCTTCCATGGAAATCTCAGGAAATGATGACATTGTTACATTATTCCTAAAAAAAAAAAAAAAAATCTAAAAATCCTTTCAGGCTTTTCATTTTCAGGAGTAGTTTTCTATGTCTTTTTTTTGCTTTATGACAGTTTACGTTATGCTTGGCTCTGGGTTCAAAGTAGAGTGCCTTTGAGTTAACTTGAGGCTAGCTAGTAATTACCTTAAACTACTGGAAAAGAAGAAAAATATTTTAAGCACATGTTATAAGGTAACAGGGGTATGATGGGAAATATTCAACAACCCAGTTTTCTGGGAGATAAATGTATGAATGCACACTTTTTTTCTTTAATCTGAATTATTAACATATTCATAAGATAATCAACAAAACATAAACCAAGGCCCTTTGTAGGTTGCTGATTTCTGAAATGTAAATGATCCCAATGAAAGTTTAATAGTGGATTTTATCAGACTGGTTAAGGCTGGCTCCAGTACACCCCTGGATGACCCTATCATTTTTCTCATTCTCTCCTTCTAGAAGTTTATCTCTAGACATTGGCTGCCTTATTCATTCCCTGCTGGCTGGGTAATTTGGAATATGGCAGATTTCCCCCAGAATCTGGTTTACTGGCATTTACACTTGGAAGACTACACTTCTGACAAGTGGGAATATAATGATGATTGACAGAATAATGGCATTTGAGTTTCCAAAGCACAGAAATAACACACAATTCAGTTCACTGGCGATGGAGACAACTATCTGATACAAGTAGAGTTTTTGGTTTGCCAATGCAAGAAGATGTCTTCTATTCTATTTATATAATTCATACTTATTTTTGCTTATGTTCGGTGACATTATTATAAATTGAATTTTGAAATTCAAAGGTTTCTGAAAGAGTTGCCTTACCTCTGGTCAGTTGTCTCCCTCCCCAAAGATTTTTCTTTACATTTATATAGGGGGGGAAAAAACCAAGAAACCACTTGCTATTTCTCTTTCCTTACTCTGATTCTAGCTTATGTTATAGTGATAAGACTATTATACTGGATGAAGATGTAATCTGATGGAAATGAATTTCTTTGACAAAGAGACCTAATTCAGTTTCAATTGATCAATGATGGACAGAAGCAGCTACACCCAAAGAAAGAACATTGGGAAATGAATGTAAACTGTTTGCATTTTTGTTTTTCTTCCCAGGTTATTTCTACCTTCTGAATCCAATTCTCCCTGTGCAACTAGAAAACTGTTTGGATCTGCACACATACATTGTATCTAGGATATACTAGGACATATTCAACATATATAGGACTGCTTGCTATCTAGGGAAGGGGGTGGAGGGTGGGAGGGAAAAATTGGAACAGAAGTGAGTGCAAGGGATAATGTTGTAAAAAAAAAAAAATTACCCTGGCATGGATTCTGTCAATAAAAAGTTACTATAATAATTAAAAAAAAAGAATATTAGGCCCTGGAGTCAGAAAACCTGGGGTCTACTCCTGACAGAGGAGTGATGGATTTATAGTATATTAATATATGTGTGTATATACATTTAACCCCAATTGCCTCAAGAAAAAAGAAAAGGGGAAAAAAAAGAATCAAGGTATCACTTTGTAATTAAACTTATAGATGAACAACCTCTCTGACTTTAACCAATTTGTTTCTTAGGTAATAGACATACAATCCATCACTGAAAACATATTCAAAATCCTTTTGGTTTGAAACCTGTGTTTCTGGAACATGGGCTTCTCTTAGATAGGCTTCAAGAACTTAAGGACCCTTCTTGGATAAGGACCAGAGAGCAGACCAGTCCCTCTTCCAAAATTATACTTCCTGGGAAAACTTCCAGTCCCTCAGAACTGGCTCTGTAAACAGTAACGTGAATAAGTCTAAAGCTTGAGACAGAAACCGAACCCTTCCTCCACATTGAGAAAGAACCATAACATTAGCATGAAGTCCCAGATCAAAAAATAGGTTGGGAAAATGAGCAAACAATAACAAAAAAAATGAGCAAAAACTAACAAAAAAAGAACCTGATCACAAAATTTACTTTGGTGACAGGGAAAATCAAAACAAAACAAAAATCAGAAGACCAAGAAATCAAAACAGCTTGAGAGTATAAGCAAAATGTGAATTTGACACAAGGCCAACAAGAATTTCTAGAAAAACTAAAAATCAATTTCAAAATCATACAAGAGAGGTAGGGGAAAAATTAGGCAAAGAAATGAAAGCAAAAGAAGAAAATTATGAAAAAACCATTGATAGTTCAGTAAAAGAGGCACAAAATACTGAAAAAAATCTTAAAAAACAGAGTTGACCAAATGGAGAAAGGAGGTACAAAAATTCACCAATGAAAATAACTCCTTAAAAAGTAGAATTGGCTCACTGAGGAAAGTGATTCCATAAAAATTAGAATTGGACAAGTGGAAGCAAGTAGAAGATATTAAGAAACAATGAAAGAAAGTCAAAAGAATTATAACAATGGAATAAAATGTAAAATATCTCATTGTAAAAACAGTTGACCTGAAAAATAGAGAAATAATTTAAGAATTATTGTATTACTTGAAAGCAAGACAAAGAGCCTAGGCAAAATATTTCTTTTTTTTTTTTCTTTCTGAGCTAAATTCTTTAATGTCTTTTCCCACATCACTTAAATTTATCCTGTATCCTCCCTATTCCACTAAGAACTTTTTTTTTTATTAAAGCTTTTTAATTTTCAAGATATGCATTGATAATTTTTCAATAGTATTGCAAAATCCTGTGTTCCAATTCTCCCCTTCTCCTTTTCCCCCCCAGATAGCAAGTAATTCAATATATGTTAAACATGTTTAAAATATATGTTAAGTCCAATATATGCATACATGTTTATACAGTTATCTTGTTGCATGAGAAAAACCAAATCAAAAAGGAAAAAAAGTGAGAAAGAAAATAAAATGCAAGTAAACACCTACAAAAAGAGTGAGAATGCTGTGTTGTGATCCACACTCAGTTTCCACAGTCCTCTCTTTGGGTGTAGACTAGACAATATATTTCAAGAAATTATCAGGGAACATTGCCCTTATATCCTAGAACCAAAGGGTAAAACAGAAACTGAAAGAATCTAGTGATCATCACCTGAAAGAGATCACAAAATGAAAACTCCCAAGAATATTATAACCAAATTCCAAAGCTCCCAGGTTAGAGAGAAAATACTTCAAGAAGCAAGAAAGAAACAAAAAACTGCAGAGCCACAGCCAGGATCACAGAAAATTTAGCAGCTTCAACATTAAAGGAGCAGAGGGCTTGAAATTTTGGAAGACAAAAGAACTAGGATTATAAGCAAGAACAACCTACTCAGAAAACTGAGTTAATTCTTCAAGAGAAAAAAAAGATTCTTAATGAAATTGAGGTCTTTCAAACATTTCTGATGGAAAGACCAGACAGAGCTTAATAGAAAGCTTAACTTAAAAAAAAAAAGTTTGGGGGTATCAAAGCCTTATCTACATTTAAAATGACCATCAAATTAAAATAGAATTTTTATCACATTCTAATTTGTATATGGGTGTTCTTGTCTTGTTACACTTATAGATTATAAACCCTATAAAGGCAGGACATAAGCCTTATTTAACTTTATGTCTATCTCATTGTTTAATATAATACTTGTAAGGAGATCATAGAGTTCTAGATTTAGAGCTAAAGGAGAGGTCTTCCAGTCAAATCTGCTCTTTGTTTTATAGAAAAAGGTTAAATGATCTGTTGAAGGCACAGAAGGAATAGTAACAGCTGCTACTTTGACATCTGTAAAGCTTGTTACATAAATATCCTCCCTGAGTCCTCACTACAATCTTGTGAAATATTATTATTCTCATTTTACAGAAGAGGAAACTGAGGGTTAGAGAGCTATAAGGGACTTGCCCAATCACAAAATTAGTATCAGAGGAAAGATTTGAATCAAGGTCTCACCTGATGACAAGCTCTAAACTTATTCTTTTATAACAGAAAGTACAGAGGCAGGATTTAGACCCACATCTCCAAACTCCAAATACAACACTCAAGCCCTGGCACCATGTTGCAGGCACTCATCAAACAAGGCAATTGGGGTTAAGTGACTTGCCCAGGGTCACACAGCTAGGAAGTGTTAAGTGATTGAGCCACAATTGAACTCAGGTCCTCCTGACTCCAGGGCAGGTGCTCTATCCATTGTGCTGCCCCTTCAACAAGCATTTGTTGCAGGAATTCGCCAATAAATGATCACCATAATCTTTCAGGATAAATCAATAGTATTATTTCCTATTTTTATAAATAGCCAGTGGCACAGAGGATAGTACATTGGGCCTGGAGTCAGGAAAATTCCTCTCCCTAAGTTCAAATGCTAGCCTCAGACACTTCCTAGTTGAGTGATCCTATGCAAGTCACTTAACCCTGTTTGCCTTGCTTTCTTTATCTGTAAAATAAGTAAGAAGAAATGTCAAACCACTCTACAATCTTTACCAAGAAAATCCCAAATGGAGCCACGAAGAGTCAGACATAACTGAACAATAACAATTCTTACAAAAGAGAAAACTTAAGTTACAACTTTTTAATTGACTAATGACAGCTGGATAATATTATTTATTATTACATTATGTGTTATTATATGTTATAAATAGTATTGATATAGTGCTTTGTAAAGCACTTTGAATATATCATCTCATTTCATCTTCACAATAATCATCTCAGGTAAGTGCTGTTACTATCCCTATTTTATAGATAAGAAAACTGAGGCTGTAAGAGATTAAGTGCTCTGGGTCACATCATTAGCAAATAGGCAAAGTAGGATTTGAATCTAGGTCCAAACCTCTATCTACTAAGTCACTTATCTGCTAGGTAGCAGCAACCCTAGGATTAGGGCTCTGTTCTGCTGACTCTTGGTCTAACACAGACACTCTTTGCAAACACAATAAATGTTTCTTGATAATGATAATGATGTGGCAACATGTTCTTTATTTGTCTGGAAAAAGTCCCATGACTTATCTCATGACATAAATGTTCTGGTTATTGACATTCTTTCTTTTTTTATCATAGGAAAGAAATTATAGCTTGGACTGAACCAAATTCTACTAGAGACTCGGCTTGGCAACTTTTTCATGCCAATTTAAAATCTTCCCTATGACTTTCTTGAGGGAAAGATGTATTTTTACCTTTCTTTAGATCTCCAGCATTTACTACAGAACCTGGCACATAGCAAGAGCTTGATTAACATTTGTTAACTGGTTGAAAGCTCAGATAGTTGTGATTGTAAGACAGAAATATATGGTCACCTCTGTGAACAGGTGGCTTGTTTTTGATTGCACAGAGTCATTACACATACTGTATCCCTAGCAATATTTGGTTTTGTGGGTATCTTCAAGCTCAAGACACCGCATTTATTCTCTTGTTTTTAACCATTACTTAAAGCAAACCCATACCCTCCAAAGGATCTAGCTTATGTCCAAGCTCCCACTTGCCAAACTCCTTACAGGTCTCAGTAAAATATGCTCTTTCTGCTGCTGCTGAACAATTTGAAAGAGCCAAAAAGGGGATTGCCTGTTATCTGGCCTTGGGGAAACAGGAAAAGGATATAATCCAGCTGAACAGATCCAGATGAAGGGGGAATATTAACTTGTAGAGACAATGGAAATCCTGACGTTCTCCTGCAATCTTGGTAAGCTTGCCTGGATTCTATCCCCAAAGTAAAACTCTTTGTCTCATTTCTGGAGCCCTGAGAATTCAGTTTCATTGTGTTTGAGATGTTGTGCTACACACTGTAAAAACAACAGTCAAGAGACTCATATTCTATTGATTTGGGGCTGTTATCCCAACCCCATCTTCCCAGCAGCATGGAGAATATGGAATAAGCCAAATCAGAGAAGGGATTCTGTGAGTACAAAGCAATGATATAGATTATCTCTTACTCCAGGGAAGGAGGATTCTTTGCTTTATGGAGCTTTACTTTGCTATTTTTTGCTGTTTTTGTGGTTTTTCAGTCATGTCTGACTCTGTGATCCCATTAGAGGTTTTCTTGGCAAAGGTGCTGGAGAGATTGTCCATTTCCTTCTCCAGCTCATTTCTCAGATGAAGAAACTGAAGCAGATTGGGTGAAGGGACTTGTCCAGAGGCACACAGCTAGTACAGGTGCAAGGCCAGGTTTAAACTCATAAAGATGAGCCTTCTTGATACCAGTTTAGCTACTCCATCCAATGCACCAACTAATACTTAGCCAGGGTCACTAATGGGCTGGGGAATATGTTGGGCAGTCTTTGAATCACACAGAAAACTGAAGTTCAGAGCATTTTGGTTTATTATTCTGAGTTCCTTAGGAAGCTAGATTCTGATCTGTGTCCACACTGATCTGCGCAGTTCCCTGACTCTTACCTGAAGTGGCTGAGTTAAGTATGGACATTTCTAAAAATCTAAACTGCAGTGGACTGAGATGGTAAATGTGAGTCTTCAAAGTTTTATTTGCTTAGAATCATAACATCAGCAGGGTTTCTGAAGCCCCTTCATTTCTTAGGAGATAACAAGAAGAGGACAAGCCCTTGATGTAAAGAAATTGCTGTCCAAGGGAATGGAAGGTTTTATGATAGTGTGGCAAGAAAACTTTAGTTGTCATTTGTCTTTTGATTTTTTTGTGGCTTTAAAAAAAAAAGAATTCTTAAACAAATCACCACTTTCCTTAAATTCTATTAGTTATTTGAAAGAAGGTAATTAAGCTAAGAAGTTCTAGGGCCAGGACCTTTTCAGAAAATCAGAATGCTGGAAACTAAGACATTTATTAAAAACCAAACCAATCAAACCACAAACAATTTTTCAGAGAGAGCCTGCTGTGCTGGGAGGGAATGCTAATCTTAGAGGCAAAATGGCCAGGATTCAAGTTTCACCTCTGACACATACTGGCTCTGTGACTGTACAAATTGTTTAACCTTGTGTGGCGTTAGCTTTCTAAGATCACAAGGTACAGAGAAACTATTAATCTGGACTGGAAGAAGGGACTTCTCTCATTTAGAATTCCAAAGACCAAGAAAATTATAAATATGGTCCCTTTCCCCCAAGAAAATTTCCCCCTCTTCTTCTGTTTGTCTTTTATGCTTCAGGTTTCCTGGAATCTGCGTCATCATCATTTCATTGAGTTGAGTTATGGATTTATATGAGACATACAATTGTATAGTCAAGATTTAATTATATGAGCACACCGTGGTTGTTAGGTGTGGATCAGTCTAACAGCATATATTTCAAATAAATGAAGCAGAATCTCTGAAATGAGAAGCTTTCTGAGTCTCTTGTTTCAGTCTGTCTGTTTAGCTAACTCTGCTGTGTTCCTGGCTTAGGGCTTCCATACAAGCTGAGTGTTGGATGCTTTGCCCCAAAGCGTAGAAGAACAATACCTGGCTAAGTCTGCTCAGAACAGCGTGTTCTATAAACCTAAGTCTATGGTCTTAGGAGAGCTGGAAGCCAGGCAGAATTGACTCAGGATTTTCATCCTATAGTAGATTACCGTTCAGAGCAGGAACTAGGGTGGGGTGAAGGGGCTTACCTCAACACCAAAAATTAGAGCAATTAGTCAAGTCAACAAGTATTTATTGAGTGTCTTTTATATGCCAGGGACTGTGTTGGAGATACACATGAGAACAAGGACATCCCTGCCCTAGAAGCTTACAACCTAATTGGAGAAAACAAGCAGAAAAGCAAGCTGAAAAGGAAGGAGAAATGAATCTTAGGAACATTATGGAGAAGTGCAAAGACGCCCAAAGGAAAGCATCCATCTGGGAAATGAAGACTGGCTTGGACCTCGTTTTGGAGTTCATGGCTCTGCCCTGTACTGAAGATCCTGTAGGGTGATATTTCCCACTGATGAGGGTCCTGGAGGCAGGAGGGAGAAATCCGGAAAGAGATGTGTTTCTGGGTGCAGAAACGAGCGCTGGAACTCTGGAGTTAGCCAAACTGAAAGTCCGTCAGATAGTGAGCTTCCTCCCTAGCGGTCACATGTCCATGAGCTCAGCATAACCCCAACATCCACGCAGCAGCCTTGTGGTTTACTGCCATTTCCACCCCCAGAGACCGGTGCCCCAAAACTTGCATTTTCTCTCCTACGGGGGCTCGGTCACTGAACTGCAACTGAATTTGTTCAAAAAGTTGATTTGATGGAACTGTCATGCTGCTTGTCCTGTGCCTCGTTCGGGCCTCCAAAGTTGCTAACCATAGTTCCATTAAAGTTCCTCCTCCAGACATGATCCCAGCACAGGCCTTAGACAGGACTTTAAAATACACTTTGGGTTCTAGGCTGCCTTCATAACCTCATCATGGTGTCTAGTGTTTTTGAAGTAACTATACCCCAGACCAGAAGAGAGCACTTCCTTTTTCCTTCTCCTACGGGGGCCCATCTCAGAGGAGCTCTTCTGTGGCCTGTCCCCAAGGAGAGCCTTGTAATTTCTGGAGACTTCTACCCTACAGGGACCACTGTCTCAGGGTCCCTTTCTCCCTCTCCAAGGGCTCAGTCCTGGGTTCTTTCTCCCTCACCAGATAGAAATGAGGGGGCAATGTGAACAGTGCAGGAATCAGGTGTGTGAGGAAGCCCTGAGGTAGAACCCTACTTCAAATGCTTATGAGCTGGGCAAGTCCCTCAACTTCCCTCCTCATCTGTAAAACAGAGATAATGATAGCTTCTGTGGGGCTGTTAGTGGGCATCCAAAGGGGTAGCATGTGAAATGCCTTTCAAACTTTAAAATGCGATCTATGCCTAGTCACTTATGAAGTTTGCCAGCCAGATGCTGCCACCCCTTTGGGCACCTTGTCCGCCGCTTCATTGCCATCCTCCTCTGCTGGGTCTTGGACTCTGTTCTGGCTTGAGCTGCAAGGAGAAGGGAGAACAGAGGAGGACCTGCTCTTCATCATGACTTCTTTCTGCTTTTGATGGCCTCCCATTACCTCCCCTGGCCGGATGTGTTCCTTCTTTGGGCCCCTCTGGTGAATCCTTTCAGGTTTTCTATAGAGCTAATATGTGCCCACTTAAGACTAAAACTGGCATACCTAAAGCAAAGCTTCTTAAACTGTGGGTCACACCTCATGTGGAGTCATGTAATTAGGATTTATTATCAGTAAATGTTTGATTTGTATACCTATATAAATACTTATTATGTCCAGGGTCATGTAAAAATTTCTTGGGTTAAGAGGGGTCACAAATGGAAAAAGTGTAAGAATCTCTGCCCTATAGCAAGATGATGGATGTCCTCTTTCCCTTTTTCCTCTCCTTTCTTTTCTTTGAAAAGTGAAAAATGAATTTGATTCCAAAATTTGCAGGCTAGATCCTAGATACAGAGCAAATTTATTGAATTATGCCACAGGTAAAATTGTGCATAATTGAAACCAGCAGCATCCTATCACTCTATCCAGATCACAGGCTCACAGAACTTGAACTTTGGAAGGGACCTCAGTGGCTGATTACATGACATGAAAGAATTCCGACTTTAACAAGACTGACAAGGTATGCAGTCTGCTTAAAGACCTCTGAGAAGGGGCAAACTACAATCCATTCCAGGTTTGGATGGCTCATCTTTTTAGGAAGTTTTTATTGATCAAAATGAAATTGATTATTTTGCAACTTTCATCCATCACTTTTGATTCTGCCTTCTAGGGCAATTGAACAAATCTAAATCTTCTTCCATGTGACAGTTCTTCAAACCCTTGAAGACAGCTATCATGTACCCTCTGAGTCTTCTTTTCTCCAGGTTAAACATGCCTTTAATTGATCATCATCTAAAATGGATTAAAGCTCCTCTGGCTTCCTGGTTGTCCTCTTCCCTAGCTTAACAGGTGTCTAGAGGGGCAGCTAGATGGTGCAGTAGACAGACCATCAGCCCTGAAGTCAGGAGAACCTGAGTTCAAATCCGGTCTCAGACACTTAACACTTCCTAGCTGTGTGACCCTGGGCAAGTCATTTAACTCCAATTGCCTCAGTAATAATAATAATAATGATGATGATGATGATGATGATGGTGTCTAGAAATGAATAAAATTTTCCAGATGAGGTCTCACAAGGGCAAAGTATAGTGAAACTATCATACCTGGAAGGTTGGCTCCTATTACTGTAGTCCAAGGTTATATTAGTTTTTTGGTATCCACATTAGCAGACTCATATTGCGCTTACATCCATTAAAATTCCCAGGTTTTTTCTGAATAATGGCTGTATCTATGCCTCTCTCATCTTATATTTCTAAATCTGACTTTTTATGGCTAACTTTAAGATCATATATTGATCCCTATTTTGAATTTATCCCAGACTTAATGCAATGTTTGAGCTTGTCAAGATCCTTTTTTTTTTTAAAATATCATCCAGTATATTATCCACTTTTTGACATCTGTAACTTTGATGAGCATGCCATCCTTTGTTGTTGAGTTTCTGTTTAAAATATCAAATAGCTGAGGACCAAGCACATATATGGTGGATACTCTTTTTTTTTTTTAAATTTTATTTTATTTAATAGCCTTTTATTTACAGGTTTTATGTATGGGTAACTTTACAGCATTAACAATTGCCAAACCTTTTGTTCCAATTTTTCACCTCTTACCCCCCACCCTCTCCCCCAGATGGCAGGATGACCAATAGATGTTAAATATATTAAAATATAAATTAGATGCACAATAAGTATACATGATATGGTGGATACTCTACCATGATATTGAATCATTAACTACTCTTTGAATAGTAATTACCTGTTGTGAATTAATCTATTATTGTCTAACCCATTATCTCTTTATCTCCTCAACAAGCATAATATAATTTTTCAAAAGTTTTGCTGAAATCTAGATAGACTATTTCCACAGCATTGTCCTAATTTTCTAGTATTGTAATTTTATCAGAAAAGGAAATGAGGTTAGTCTGGCATGACCTGTTTTTGAAGAACCCATGCTGGATCACTGTAATAATCACTTCTCTTTCTAAATGTCTACTAACCAACCCTCTAGTGACTCATTCAAGAATTTTCCCAAGAATTGAACTCAAGCTTATTGGCTGATAGCTTGGGGACTCTTTTCCTTCTACCCCCCACTTTTGAAAATCAGAACATTTGTCCTTCTCCAATGATGTGGATCCTGTCTCATTTTCCATGGTCTCTTAGTTATGACTGAGAGTAGTTAAAGAGTTCACATTTGCTAACTCCTATAGAACCTGGAGGTGTAGTTGATCTGAGCTGGGTAACATGAATTTATTAAAGGCAATTTTTTTTAAATAGAGAAAAAGCAGAAGCAAAAAAAGATTTGGGCATATTTGTCTTGTGTCTTATGAGGTCTCACTATTCTATTCACCCCAAGCCAAGGTTCTTTTCCCTTCTTTAGCCCCCCCCCCACTTTTATCTCAACATAACTATAGAAAATCCTTTTACAGTGTTCTTAGCTTTCCTTATAACCTGTTCTAATCCTTATGAGTTTTAACATTGATGATACATATTCCTCTTATATTTTCCCTCTGTAACTTGTCCTTGTTTCTTTCTGTATATTTCTCTTATGCTTCTCTTGAGTTCTATAATTGGAGATCAAAATTTTTGTTCAGTTCTGGAATTTTCATTAGAAATAGGTGGAATTCACCTTTATCATTGAATGTCCATCTTCTTCCCTGAAAGATAATGCTCATTTTAGCTGGATAGCTTATTCTTGCTATAATCTCAGGTCCTTTGCTTTTCAGAATATCAGATTCCAGGCCCTTTGATCCTTTAAGGTAGAAGCTGCTAGGTCCTGGGTAATCCTAATTGTGGCTCCTCCGTGTTTAAATTTTTTCTTTCTGGCTGCTTGCAATATCTTTTCCTTGGCACAATAGTTCTGAAATTTAGCCATGATATTCCTTGGGGATTTAATTTGGGGGTCACTTTCAGGAGGTTGATCTGTGGATCCTTTCAATGGCTATTTTACTTTCTGATTTTAAAATATCGGGGCAGTTTTCTTTTATGGTTTCCTGTAAAATAATGTCTAGGTTCTTTTTTTCCATCATGGCTTTCAGAAAGTCCAGTAATCCTTAGATTGTCTCTGCTAGAACTATTTTCCAGGTCAGTTGTTCTTCCTAAGAGATATTTCATATTTTCTTCTATTTTTTCTTTCTTTCTTTTTTTTTTTTTTTTTTTTTTTGTTTTGTTTTTGTTTTTGCTTGACTGGCTAATTGCTTGATTGGCTAATTAAATTTTTTTTATTCATTGCGTTCTTTTTCCATTTTTTCCATTCCTTCTTGAAATGATTTCATTTCCCCATTTTTTCTTCTAACTCTCTTTTAAGATCCTTTATGCAATCTTCAAAGAAAGTCTTGTGAAATGGAGACCAGCTCATGTCTCTCTTTGGGGCTTCTTCTGGAGTTGCTTTGCCTTTAGGAACCTCAGGATTTGAGGTCTGGTCTTCTCTCTCTCCATAAAAGCTGTCTATGGTGAGAGTTCTTTTTTGTTTTTTATTTTTATTTTTTTTTAAGACTTGAGGTCTATTTAATGTAAAGGAGTGACAGCTGCTTTAATTTGCCCTGGGGCAGTTCTGCTGATTGATTTCCAGTGCTGAGTAAGGGCAGCTAGGTCAGCTCAGTGGTTTACAAATTGCTTTTAGCAGCAAATCTACCAAGCCACCTGCTTGCAACCAGGACAGAGTGGACCTAAAAGGCTCACAGAAGATTCCCAGGTCCCTGGAAGGTACAGTGCTCTGACTCCCAGTCTCAGCTTTTTGCCCCAGGCTCCCAGTGCTGTGATGTGGCAGTTGGGTAGACTGTCCTACTGCCTATTTGAAACAGACGTGTTTTGAAGTTCTTCCAAGGCAACTTCTTCTAGAAATGTGTTGTATTCCAAATATTTGTGGATTCTTTGACTTCAAAACCAATTTAAAAGCTTAATCTGCTGGGGGTTTGAGAGGTTAGAAGAGGTTCCAGAGAGTCATATCTGCTCTCCGCCATCTTGTATATTTCTTTTAAAAAAAAAGTTTTTATTGATGTCTTTAAAAAAAATACAACCATAATTTTTTCTAGTAGCCTTATTTCCTTTCCCTCCTCCCAGAGAGCCATACCATATAACAAATACTATTTCTTAAAGAAAAAAGAAAAGAAAAAATCAGCATAATTGATCAATACATTAATAGAAACTGGGGTCAGTTGGTGGCTCAGTAGATAGAGGACCAATGCTGGAGTTCAAATTCGATTTCAAATACAAACTAGCGGTGTGACTTTGATTAAGTCACTCTCAATTGCTTCAAAATATTTTTTTTAAAAATAAAGTTTGAAAACACATACAATGTAGCATATTTGTAGAACTACCTCTGAGAAGTGGTGAGGTAGAATTGTCTTCTCAAATCTCTTCTTTTGAGTCATGTTTGTTCTTTATAATTTTGTAACATTCACTTTTTATTTGTTTTAGTGGTTATTCTTTCCATTTATATTATTATAGTCATTATGTAGATTAGTTTCTTGGCTCTGCTTACTTTGTATGATTACATGTAAATCTTTTCAGGCTTTTCTATATCCAAAGTTTCTTACAGTTATATTCCATTTCATTAATGAATCACAATTAGCTTAGCCAATCCCAAATTAATTGTTTTTAACTCTTTGCTATCATAAAAAGTATTGCTATAAATGTTTTGGTGTACATGAGAAGTTTTTTTTTTTTTAATTATAGCTTTTTATTGACAGAACATGTGCATGGGTAATTTTTGCAACATTGTCCCCAGCAATTACTTCTGTTCCAACTTTTCCCTTCCCTCCCTCCACCCCCTCCCCTAGATGATAGGCAGTCTTATACATGTTAAACACATTGAAGTATATCCTAGATACAATATATGTATGCAGAACTGTACAGTTCTCTTGTTGCACAAGAAAAATTGTATTCAGAAGGTAAAAATAACCCTGGAAGAAAAACAAAAATGCAAGTAGTCCTCATTCATTTCCCAGTGTTCCTTCTCTGGGTGTAGCTGCTTCTGTCCATTATTGATCAATTGGAACTGAATTGGATCTTCTCTTTGTCAAAGAAATCCACTTCCATCCTCATACAGTTATTGTTGTTGAAGTGTATAATGATCTCCTGGTTCTGCTCATTTCACTCAGCATCAGTTCATGTAAGTCTCTCCAAGCCTCCATGAGAAGTTTCTTATGAATGACAGCTTCTCTGATGACCTGAGTAATGAAATCATTAGCTCAGTAATGAAATCTTGGGATCAAAGAACATATACAGTTATTAAACTGTACATATGTATTTGCATAGTTCTAAATTGCTTTCTGAAATGGTTGTACTGATTCACAGCTGTATCAACAAAGAACTAGAGTGCCTATATTCCCATAAGCCCTCCAAGACTATTTTGTCATCTTTACAATTTGTAGAGTATGAGGTGAAAACCTCAGAGTTGTTTTGACTGGCATTTATCTTGTTATTAATATTTTGAGAAGATTCTTTCATATGGTTATTAATAATGTATGATTCTTCTTTTGAGAATTTTTTGTTCTTATTCTTTGACCAGTTATGTATGGGGGAATAGCTTTTGTTCATTATGGGTGTGTGTGTGTACACATCTTCATAAACATTTTAATTGTATATCTTGTATGCAAACTTATTAGAGAAATTGATGCATTTTTCCCCCCACTTGACTATTTCCCTTCTTATCCTAAGTGTATTATTTCTGTCTGTGCAGGAGCATTTCAGTTTTTTGTAATCAAGGTTTTCTATTTTATCTTCTGTTATTACTTCTATTGTATATTTGTTTAAGAGTACATCTCCTATTCATATCTGTGTTTGGGTAGATATATGATCTGTTTCTCTTCTAATTTTTACAGTATAAGCTTGAATATTATTTATGCTTTTATAATGTATTGTGGAATGTGGTATAAGTTGCTTGTCTAAGTCTAATTTCTGCAAGACTGCTTTTCAGTTTTTCTAGCAGCTTTTCTTTTTTAAATCAAATATGGAGTTTATTTCTAATTATTTATGTTTTCTGGTTTATCAAACACATTGAATTGTGTTGTTTCTGGTTCTCCCTTATCTATTCCATTGACTCCTCTCTCTAATTTTTAACCAATACCAAATGGCTTTCTTGATTGTTGCTTTAAAATATAGTTTGAAATATGAAAATGCTTTTTTCCTTTTATACCCACCTCTTTTCATTATCTCCATTAGTATTCAAATTTTAAAAAAATTAATTTTATGATTTTATCAAATACTATAAAGAACCAGTTGATTTTTATTGATATAGTGTTATAAATTAATTTTTGTAGTATTATCATTTTCCTTATATTGGCATAGTCCAGTCATGATCAATAAATATTCCTCTAGTTATTTAAATTGTTCTTTATTTCTTTTAGGAACATTTTGTAATTGAATCTATACAAATATTTTATATGCTTTGGTAAAATGATCCAGACATTTTGTGCATTTTGTAAAGTATTTGGAATGAGATTTGCCTTTATGTTATTGCAGTTTTTGTTATTAATATTCTCTATATTTCTTTAAACATCTAAGTTGGTTAGTGAGTTCTCTGTGCTTTCACATTAATATATCTACAAGTCTCATCTTTCCTTCTCATTGCAATAGTTTTACTTTGTGGCTTAAGAATTTCATTATTGCCGTACTTCTGGGGCTAACTTTCCCTGAAAAGTTTTAATCTGAGGGATCCTACCTTTCTTCCCTCTGAACCCTTTGGAATCTACCCTTCTAAAATCTAGATTTCAGACTTTCTTTCTCTATCACAAACTCTAGGATAGAATAGTTACTTACCCTTAGCATACTCCTAATTTCCTCCCCATCCCTCAGTTCCCTCTGATAATCAGATCCAGAAAAGATTCTTCCCTTATTGGTTCCTCTACTTTTTGGAAAATGAAGTCATCACTAAGTCACAGTCAAGAAGTTTTTGGCTAGTTTGCTTCTGCCAGAAAGAGATTCTCAACTGATATCTGGACAATTAAAGTTACTCAGCACTACTATATCATGCTTCTGTGTCAGATTATGTGGTCTGTTTCCTGAAACCCACGTTTCCTCTTTCTGCTGAGGTAATCTGTAGTATACTCCAGCTACAAAATCACTGCTGTTTCTCCCTCGATTGACCTTCACCCAAATTCTGTCATGCTTCCTCCCTCTTTGGTTCCTGGATTTCCTCACAAGAATATATATCTCTTTTTAATATACAGTGCTATCTTACCCCAAATCCTTCCTCTTTTTTTTGTTAAAATTCTGAACTTACCCAACATTAAATAATTTCATATCCAAAGTATAATAGAAAAAGAAGATTGTATATTAAACTGCAAATCTGCATTAAATAAAACCAGCTTTTTTTTTTTAAGGTATCATACCTGCCTGTGTTTCCTGATGAACTTAAACTAGTTTTTAACATCCTTCATGACTTGGCTCCCCCCACACCTTTCCAGTCTTCTTAAAGCTAACTCATCTCCACAAATTGTACAATCCATGACACTAGAAACTTGACTGTTTCTTACAGAAAACACTCCATCTCCCAGCTCTATGCATTTTTATTGGCTTTCTGGAATACCTAGAATTCTCTCTGCGGCTTCCCTGACTTCTTTAAAGTCTCAGCTAAAATCTCACCTTCTGTAAAAAGCATTTCCTAGTGCTTAACACTGGTGCCTTTTTTTCTAAAGTCATCTCCAATTTATCCTTTGATCTTGTAAAGGTATCTGATATATAACTTGTATACTTGTATCTATATTTTGTATATATCTTATATAAATGTGTGTATATATATATGCTTGCACATATATATTTACCTACATATGTATATATTTATGAATATGTATTTCCTTCTATACCCTGAGTTTATCTCCTTACTTTAGGAGGCAGGTAGTATATTTCACGAACAATGCTTTGGAATTGTTGTTTGTCATTGCATTGACCATTATTGGTATTATATAAATTATTCTGTGTCTGTTCCCTTTCACTCTCTATCAGAGTATTCAAATCTCAGGTTTCTCTGAAATTGTTCTTATCATCATTATAAAAAAATATTACAATGGTATTCTACCACATTAATATACTGCAACTTTGTCAACTATTTCCCCATAGGCATCCCTCTCAAGTTCTAATTCTTTGCCATGACAAACATAGCTGAACGATGCGCTATCCAGTTCCAGTAGAGAAGGCTCAGACCCCAGGGCTGAAGGTTGAAGCATATTTTCTTTTCCTTCCTCCCTTCTTCCCTCTCTTCCTCCCTTCCTCCCTTCCTCCCTCCCTCCCTTCCTTCCTTCTCTCATATACTCTTTGTTCTGAAAATGGCTAGTGTGGAAATTTGTTTAGCATGACTACACATATTTGTTTTTTTTTTTTTTAATAGCCTTTTATTTACAGGATATATACATGGGTAACTTTACAGCATTAACAATTGCCAAACCTCTTGTTCCAATTTTTCACCTCTTACCCCCACCCTCCCTAGATGGCAGGATGACCAGTAGATGTTAAATATATTAAAATATAAATTAGATACACAATAAGTATACATGACAAAACTTATTTTGCTGTACAAAAGAATCAGACTCTGAAATATTGTACAATTAGCTTGTGAAGGAAATCAAAAATACATGTGGGCATAAATATAGGGATTGGGAATTCAATGTAATGGTTTTTAGTCATCTCCCAGAGTTATTTTTCTGGGCGTAGCTGGTTCAGTTCATTACTGCTCCATTGGAAATATTTGGTTGATCTCTGCTGAGGATGGCCAGGTCCATCAGAACTGGTCATCATATAGTATTGTTAGTATATAATGATCTCCTGGTCCTCTATTTCACTCAGCATCAGTTCGTGTAAGTCTCTCAGGCCTTTCTGAAATTATCCTGTTGGTCATTTCTCAGAACAGTAATATTCCATAATATTCATATACCACAATTTATTCAGCCATTCTCCAACTGATGGACATCCATTCAGTTTCCAGTTTTTACCACTAAAAGGGCTGCCAACAAACATTCGATGCACATACAGGTCCCTTTCTCTTCTTTATAATCTCTTTGGTATAATCCCAGTAGGAGCACTGCTCGATCAAAGGGTATGCACACGTTGATAACTTTTTGCGCATAGTTCCAAACTACTTCCAAAATGGTTGGATTCGTTCACAACTCCACCAACAATGCATCAATGTCCAGTTTTCCCGCATCCCCTCCAACAATCATCATTATTTTTTCCTGTCATCTTAGCCAATCTGACAGGTGGACTACACATATTTGTGATGAATTTTGCTTTTTAACGGGTGGGGAAGGGGGTAGAGATAGAATTTGGAACAGAAAATAAAATAAAATTGAATTTAAAAAAGAAAAGGGTATTGCTGTCCAGGGTCATGGGTCTCATGGCTTTCATCTCATTCAGTTTCATTTCATTCAGTGTGAAGTTAGAATTGTCTCCTAGTCCTTTTATGAAATACCCTACTTCTTGTTTTTTCTTTGTTTTTCAAAAAGGACCAATGGCATCACAGAGTGAATTGGATTTAAGTGAAGCAAAGCTGCCCAAAGACATCTAGCCTCTTTCAGTTATCAAAGTCCAGTGGCAGGATAAAAGTCAGGATGCTGACAATGGCCCCAATTCAGTGGATAACTCTCACATCTCTGATGGCTGACCAAGCTCTAAACTCTCCTCAGGGTCTGTTTCAGTTGCCCTTTCTTGAGGTGCTAATTAATCCCATTTAACAAGTTAGCTAATACTAACTTGAGTATTATATGCCAGCCAACATTTTTTTTCATTTTAATAGTAAACCTATCGAACACGGATAAGCTTCTAAGACCTTATATGAAGGATTTTTAAGGGAATTCTAGGTATGGCCAAATGGCTATGGGGGGAAGTACCTTTTTTGCTCAGAAAGCTGGGTTCTGGTGAACTCTTGAGAAGCTGGTATGAAAGTGCGTAAGCAGCATATAGGTGTAAATTTGTGCCTATAGAAGGTGTGAAGGAACAAAATAAATCACACATGGATCTGGAGTCTGCTAGGGGCAGAATTGAAGATAGCAAAAAAACCAAAATGAAAGCACCCTTAAAAGATCTTACATTTTATTTGGGGATCACAGATCACATAGTTTTAATCCAGAAGAGATTTTAGAACTCATCAAGTCCAACTTTTTTGTTTTAGAGATGAAGAAACTTAGGCCCAAACAGGAGGAATGCTCGTGAACACTTAGGGACTGGATTCCGATTTGGATTCTTTGATTCTAAACCCAGGGAACACCTTCCTAATGCCACACTGCAATGTCTCTTGCTGGGAATCTAATGTTATTCCTGCTCTCCTTCCTCAGGTTAGAGCTATAGCACATGATTGGATTTATAGAAGATGTGAAGACAAAGCGACCTCAGGAAGAAATGTGCTTTCATGAGCTCCAGTGAGCCCCATTGGGAACGCTGCCTGTGACCCCGAGTTTGCTGGAGATTTTGTCATCACTGATTTCTCCCTTCTCTCACTCACCTTCTGAGGGGCAGCCTATCAGTGTCTTCAGAGGAAGAAAATCCTTAATCTGGAGTGGAAGTGATGTACCCATAGCATTATTGGTTTCCATGAGAGTTTCGGTGGTTTTATTATGAACAGGAGGAAGGAGAAGAAAACATGCTTCATCCTGCAGCCCTGCAGTCTGAGCCTTCTCTACGTGGAGCTGAATAGCATGTTTCAGCTATGTTTGCCATGGCAAAGAATTAGAACTTGAGAGGGGATGCCCATCAAGTGGAAATAGCTGACAATATGGTTTTGGACAAGTCAAAGCACCTCTCTGGGCCTGTTCCTCATCTGTAAAGTGACAGAATTGGATTTGATGACCTTTTAGTTCTAAATTCTAGGATCTGATGAAATGAAAGAAGAGAATTATTCTTCTCATACTGCTAGGCTAGGTTATAGGGTTTTTTCTCCTTTATATCTTTTTTTAGTTAAATTATTATAAACTTTAATTTTAAACAACACAATTAGATTTACTTTCTCACTATTTACATTTGACTAAATGAACTTCAATATATAAAGAGTTCCTTACTTATCTCTTTCCCCTCTTCCTGCTGTTTTGAGGTATTTAACAATACCTGATCAATGTCCACAAGGAAGAGCCCTGGCTTTCTATGGGCAGAGAATTGAGTAAAAGAAAGAAAGGGGAGGAGGGTTTAAAATTTGCTAAAAGATTAGAGACTAGTCTGCCATTGGTGTATTTCTTTCTATTTGCTTATGGGATGAAACAGCTCTGCTACTTCAAAATGCTTACTTGTGAGTGTCATTTTGGTGCTTCAATCAGTCAGATGCCCTTCATAGGATGTACCTTATCTATTTCAGGTACTTCACTGTAATATATAGACACCACCTCCAGCCCAGGTTTCTAATAAGTATGGAAGATAATGGTGGGAGGAAAAGTTGCTAGGTGATGGTTTCAGATTCTTGGGTCATTAAAGGAAGATACCTTCATTGGAGATCAGATTTCTTAGAAAACAAAGTTAAGATAGAATCCGGTTTGGAAAAACTGATAGAGAAAATGTGGAGGAAGAAATGCAGAAGTGGAGCACATTCTGTTTAGCACTTGGCTGAAGAAAATTCTGTGCTGAAATTCATAAGCAGGGAATGATAGGACTGTGCAAGACAAACATTTCTTCCTAACGAGTAGCTGCGGATTTTTAGTGGGTGTGGGAAAGGTGAAGAGGGAATGTTTTGAGATACATACTGTAATTTAAATACCCTCAGAAGTAGTTATAACTTTCAATAAAGCATTACTGACCCTACAACTTGGACCCTCCCAGATGTAGAGTATCTGCTGAGGACATTATTCTCTGAGACAGAAATTTTATAACCTGACTGGTCTTTGGCCAGACTCCAACTAGACCAGGTCCTACAAACTCATGGTACCCCTGAAATGATTTCCAAGGTAGTAGCTCCTGTGCATCATTGCTGATATGGCCCTGGGCAACATATCAAGATAGAGACTGATCTCAGAATCTTCTCACTTTTTATTTTACTCTTTCTGTTTTCTCAGCAACTAGGTGACTCAGTAGATAGAGCACTGAGACTGGGATCAGGAAGGCCTGAGTTCAAATCTGACCTCAGATACCAGCTGTTGACCCTGGACAAGTCACTTAGCCTATTTTTGTCTTAATCCACTGGAGAAAGAAAAGGCAAACTACTCCTGGATCTTGGGCAAACAGTAGGCTCCATTGGTTTATGAAGAGTTGAGCACGACCTGAATTGACTGAACCTTCTGGTAGCCAGGAATCCAAAGTCTTTTTACTTCCGTGACTGCTGTCCAGATCGCCCTCGCTCTAACACAGATTCTAATCTTGTCTACCTCAAGTGTGCCGTGTTCTAAAGTTGCCTTTCCCCATTCCAAGCAAACACTCATGTTCCTTTGGTTAAGCATTAAGAGAAACACAAACCAATTAGATAATTAAAGTGAATCTCCCTTGAAACCCCAAACCCTAGCAGTCCAAAATCTTGTGCTAAAAGCATCTGTGATATTCACTTACCACTTAATAATGCTTGTGGCCTGCCATAGCCAATGGACAAGTTATCCACTCATATCTGACTGCAGCCGACATGGGTACTGGGCAGTATGTTAGATTTAGAGGCAGGAAAACCTAGCTTTATATTCATCTTTCTTGTGGCCTTGGACATTTCGCTCTATGGCCATGGACAAATCCTTTAATCTATCAAGCCATAGGTAACTCCCTAAAACTAAACTTATTCTTTGTTTACTTTTTAGTTAGGTTTTTTTTTTTTTTTTGCTTTGCACCTTCAGAGCTTAGTACCATATCTAGCAGCTAGTGGACAATTAATAAATGCTTGGTGAATGAATAAATGAATGGATAGAATAGATCTGACATAGTGATTATTTCTACAATGACTGGTTCAGGCAGTTTCAATTAACAGCAACATTAAGGATTTTTCTTTTTTACTATTATTAAAATGTAAGAGTAGCCATAGGCTCCTTATCTTAGGAACTGGGGGTGCTATTAGAGAATTGAATGGCTAGCAATTTGTGAATGCATATATTTTAATGACAGAGTCTGGAGGCCATGCCAGAAGGCTCTGCCAAGTCAGCACAGGAGGCATGACTGAGTTTGATTACTCTGTGTTGACAGATTTACCATTTGTGCCAGAGAGACAAGCACCAACAAAAACCCATTTATTAGCACCAGTATATTTAGTTAGGGTGATGCGGACTTAAAAGGTCTTAACCAGAGGCTTCAAATGCTGAAGAACAAGGTCCTAGGAGCTGAATTCTATCAATCAATCTACTGGCATCTATTTAGTGTTTATCATGTGCCAGGAAATTCATTGAAGTTTGCCTATGCAGGTTTTGGGATGGTTAGTGCAGGGGAGTCATCTTCCTGAGTTCAAATCTGGCCTCAAACACTCACTAGCTGGGTGACCCTGGGCAAGTCACTTAGCTCCATTTGCCTCAATTTCTCCATCGGTCAAATGAGCAGAAGGAAATGCAACAAAACAAAACAAAACTCAAATGGGATCAATGAAGAGTCTGACATGGCTGAGAATGACTGAACGGAGTGATAAAATGTGCCAGGAACCATGGGAGGTGCTGAGGAAAAAGACAAAAAGGAAACCATCCCTGTCCTTAGAGAGCTTCCGTTACAGGATTGTAAACTTAGCTGAGAAGCATAGGGAAACAGAAGCCTTCCCTCTGCCAATAGCTTTGTGGGATCCTGAGGGAAGTCTTTGTGCTCCTGTTTCCTCAGTGGTAAAATGAAGGGATTCATAACCAAGGTCCTTTCCAGGTTATTATTCTTATAATGAAGCCTTTCATAGAATCCCATTTATTGTATTAAGCTACTTTTCCTCTGGCACATTTTTTCTCTTATTTGGTTGCTTTTAATCTCTACAGGGTTCTTCTTTGCTTCAGTTTAGCTAACTTTTAGATTATAATGAGAACAGAATAAGGGAAGGTTGAAGAAACAATATGACCAGATTTTAAAAAATTAATGTAATGTTTTGTTTTGCAGAGTCTTATTTCCTACTTTATGGGCACAGAATTTCCATATTTATGTCCAAAATGGTTTCCAATCATTTCTTTTAAAAACTGGTTTGGTTTCAAAAGTTTTATTATAGAGTAGTTCTCTAGTGAGACATATAAGATAATAAAGAAAATACAAAATTGAACTGAAAAAGCCTAACTTTTGTCCAATAAAACTTCTTAACCACGCCTGCATTTACTAATATTTTTCTTCAAGCTGAATTTTGTGAAGCACAGAGAAAAGGAGATCTGATTATTTGACTGAAAAACGGTGAATGATTCAGAAGTCTCGGATTGATTCTGACTGGCTCTCATATTCTGAATATCAGTTTTATTCTTCAGTAATGAAGAAATAATGATTCTCCTTTCTGTCTCTGTCTCTCTTCCTCCTTCCTTCCAAAACTAGCCATATGCATGTGATATTTGGATATTCTTGGTGAGGAATTTGCACCATCTTTGACTGTTTCCTGGAGCACTTTGCTTAGGGTCCCAGAGCCAGAATGTCAGAAACAGGGTTTGAATCCAGGTTTTCTTCCCTCTGAAGTCAGTACTCTCTCTACTGTGGGTCAAACTGCTTCACATTCTAGGTTCTCCCTGTCATTCATACTTTAATCAGTTATAGTCTATGACATCCTGTGAAACTTTTACACAGAAGGCATTAACATAAGAAAATGTTATAGCACAGAAGATGTCTGTAATTCCCAAGAGGACTTTTCTTTAAAGTCACTGCCAGGCATTATGAAGCATCCTAAATGGAGCTCTGGCAGTCCTTTTCAAAGCTTCCTGAATGTGGGGAGAACTTTGGTCTTTGGCCTCCACATCAAAGTTACATGGTGGGAGTGTTCAATAATGATTCTAAAGGACGGAGGTTTCTTGGAGGTTCTTCAGAATTGTAGATTAAAATGTTAAACCCTTATTTTTACCTTCTTTCTAAATCTGATCTTTCTTGTGCAACAAGATAACTGTATAAATATGTATACATATATTGCATATACTTTAACATATTTAACATGTATGGGACTACCTGCTATCTAGGGGAGGGAGGGAGAGAAGGAGGGGAAAACTGAAACAGAAATTTTTCCAAGGGTCAATGTTGAAAAATTACCCATGCATATGTTTTGTATATAAAAAGCTATAATAAATTAAAAAAAAAAGTTAAACCCTTTCTATCAGGTTGTGATAAGTTATGATTTTGCTACAAAAGAATTGTAAAAATCCTTATTCTGTGTATTTTATGTAAACAATGAAGAGGAAGCAATTTTCTTTGCAGTATAGATTGATTTATAGATTTGGATGATTCCATTTGTAACAAAATAGCTGAGTGGAGCTTCTGGCTTTGTCCTTCTCACTATGACAGTGGACAGGTCTCAGATCCCCTTCTATTTCCTTGGACTTTTCCTTCCTAAGTTGAACTTCATGGCAAACTCTAGTGAGGGGAAAGTCCTCTGGGAAAGATACTGACTGGATTTTTTTCTATAGGCAGAGCCTTTCTCCATCTGTCATGTTATGTCCCTTCATAACTTCAGTGGCAGATATTAGTGGAGTCATTCAAAAGCCCAAACGTTATCTCTCATCTGCTCTTTAGAGCTAAAATTCACAATTAGATGAAAGATCATCTATTCCGTGAACCCTTTTCTTATTGCTTTGATTCCCTTTCCTCTCATGAGTTGGCACTAAACATCAAGGATGATCATTGAATTCCTTGTATGTCTGCATGTCTTGTCAGCTCAAGAAAATATTAGACTTCAGAGTGAGGATAGTTGTAGTAATAACAATTCTTGATGGACTCTCCTCTTATTATGTGACATTAGACAAATAAATCCCTTCTCTTTGGGTCTTGATTTTCTCCCCTAAGAAAGGAGGGATGTTAAATTGATAACTGCAAAGCACTTCATAGGTCAGAGACTCCAACCTCTTCATTTGATAGGTATTAAGGAGCAACAGTAGATTCAAACCTAGATCCAATTAGTTTTTTCTTCCACCACAACCTATTATTTTGGGTGGAATATTGTTTTTTTCTTTCTCTTTCTTATAAATCTTAAGCACTCATTTTAGGGAAGTAGCACCAGCTCTGTTTGTTCTCAGGTCAGATAGTAGTTAATATACAAAAGAAAGAGAGCTGCAGCTTCCTAAAAAAACTTCCTGGTTTTTTTTTTTTTTTTTTTTTTTTTTTTTATCATTTTGCTTTATATCGTTCCTTTGAGAAAAAATTTTTTTTTCAGTTTTTTTCTCTTTTCATTGTTTTGGTCATATTTCTGCCGATTCAACTTTCTGAAGAGTCACAATTAAAAAAAAAAATCATGTCATGTTTACATAGGCCTTTTCCCCAATTTTCATAGCAATTTTTTCCTTTAGGTGTTATACAAATGTGATTTTTTAAAAAGTTGGATCCTTACAGCTAAATGAGGTAGACAGGGTTCTGTTTATAGAAGAGGAACTGAGGTCCAAAAAGATTTAAACAATCAAAACTAATTAATAACATAACAAAAATCGGAAGACAGTCTTATACCTAGGCTAAAATTCTTCTGTTGTTTTTCTTGCTGTCAAGCTGAAATATAAAATGTATTAATAATAACATGTGAATGTCATATCATGTGGACGATATAATAAAATGTAGCATATACATTATAAATAAAAATAAACAGAACTGTTAAAGCAATCAACCTTTATTCATTTGGCAAAATCTCCCCAAGGGCTCTTTTGAAAAAGCAATCAAACAAACAACAAAATAATTAAAAACAAAAAAATCCCAACAAAATAAAACAACATCCTTTGTTTCAGCAATTTAATTCAATAAGAATTTATTAAGTGCCTACCATATGCCAGGCTCAATGCTTAGGCTCAAAATGAATCATTATCTACCTTTATGGAACTCATATTTCTTCTGATCAATCAATCAGTATTTATTTTTGCCTACTATGTGCCATGCACTCTTCTAACTTCTGGGATTCAAAAAGTTAAGATCCATCTCACTTTGACTACAATGTATGTAAATAACTATGCATAAATATACATGCAGGTTAAATTTATATAAAAATTAGATACAAAATAAAATTATTTTGGGGGGAGGGGCCTGGGATGGGTTTGGGAAATGGCTTAGCATTTGGGCTGAGCTTTGAAGGAAGCTGGGGTTTTGGTGAGGCAGAGGTGAGCAAGCTAGGACAATGTTGGCAAAGGCTGGGTGCCCCGTGTGAGGGAGATGGCTTGGGTGGCATGGAAAGCACGCCAGGTTGGAGTGCTGAAGGAAGGTCAAGCAGGAGAACAGGTAGAGGGAGTCTGAAAGTGAAGGGCTTTTTAAGTCAAGCAGTCAAAAAAAATTATCTGCAAAGTGAATGGATAGTCATTTTTGGGTGGTGTGTATAGCCTGGCAGGGCACTGGACACTGGCATAATCTGGGAAAGCCTGGGGTAGGAGGTGGCAGCTGAGCTGGCCCTCAGGGAGGCTGGGGGTTCTAGGAGGGGCCACATTCCAGACTTGTGCAAATGGACATCCTTAGGCAGGAGACGGAATGACAAGTTTTGGGAGGGTGTGGAGAAGAGTGACATACAATAAACAACTGGCAAAGGAAGGCTGGGGCCAATCTGGGAAGGGCTTTAAAGACAAATTAAGGCGGAGAAGGCATTTTATCAGTACTAGGGGCAAGAGGTGGTGCTTAAATTCCTGGAGGAGGGGAATGCTTTTGGGATTTCTACTTGGCCTGGGTGTAGAGGATGATTGGGAGGGGGGAGAATAGGGGAGGGGAGAGGTAAGGGAAAGGAAGGGAAGGAGGAAGGGGAAGAGAGATTAGTGAGCAGGCCCAGGGGAGAGCTAAAGAGGACTACATCCATGTCCATGGCTGGAAGAATGAGGATGGGTGTGAAAGATTTTGTGGAGGTAAAATTTGGCAAATAATTGCCTATGGGAAGATGGTGGGAGGGAAGGGGGATTGCCGCTAACTCGTAGGGTGGGAACCAGGCTGGTGAGTTTTTCTGTGAGAAAATGGTTCATTAAGCGTTTACTACGGGCCAGGAACTTGGAGGTACAAAGAAAGGCAAAAATATGGTCTGGGCACTCAAGCCACTCCCAGTCTAATGGATGTGGCAAGAGCCAGATAAAACAGTGTAAACAGAAGAGAATTTCCGAGGGAAGAGACTGGGACTAGGAAACACCTCAGCAGCAGCTAAGATTTGAGCTGGCTCTTGATAAAGAAGCCCAGGAAGCGGGCTGAAATAGCAACGTTAGGTAGAGAGGGGGCTTTCAGGGAAGAGCGGGGCTTAATTCGCGTTTTTAAATGTAAATTCAGGCTTCTTTGCCAAACTCGGGAGAACCTTCGGTGGAAATGGAAATGCCTCGTTACTCTTGCTTTAGGTGAGCCCCACTATCGGCTTTCCTTCTTCCAAGTCCCCCGGCCACAGGACCAAGCGAGAAAGCAGGCGGGGAGATGCCTCATGGGCAGTTGGTAGTAGTTGCAACAACTCTAACTAAGCCTTCATTGAGCGCTTTACACGGATTTCTTTGCTTACACGGATTCTCTGAGAACATTTATTTATTGAGCTCCCTTTTACGGCCAAGCCCAGGGGAAGAAACACGCAGACTGCACAACTTCTGTGAGGCGCGTGGGCATTTCTGAAGACAGTCCGCTTAATTTGACGATTATTTGTCTCAGAAGAAAAAAATCTTCCCTTGTTTTTCAGCCTAGTCTTTCTCGCGCACCCCCTCGGGCGCCAGGGCGTGGATGGTCTCTAGTTATCACCTATTGTTTGTACCTGGCTGGGGGGTCTGTGGTCCCGCCGTGAGCCTGGCACACAGTAGGCGCATACTAAATGCTTGTTAACTGGGTAACTGACACTGTCGCCAGCACGTGATGGAGACACTTCTTCAGGTTCGCCCTTTCGCACCGGAGGCTGCCAGCCGGGGGGGGTCACCTTCCTCCTCCTCCTCCGGGGGGGGCATTTCTGAAGACGGGGGGGGGGGGGAGACCCCCTGACCTTTTCTACCTTTAAATAGCAAACGCTGGCCAGCCCGTGTAATCATTCACGCGGAGCCGGTCCGCGTGTGCTGCTCAGGCGGGGGACTTGGGCTTGGCTCCGCTCCAGACCTAAAGTTCAGCAGAACACCGCTTAAGGTCAAACTGAAAGGAAAAACTTCACTCCGTACCCGGGAGTCACGTGTACCCGGGAGTCACGTGTACCCGGGAGTCTCCTTTCCTCCTTGCCCCGGCTTTTCCCTTCCCCCTCTCAAGCTGCCCTCCTGAGCCTCCTCCCAGAGGAAGCTCCGCCCCTCCCTCGTCGCCACGCCTCCGCTCCCCCCCGCCCCCCCCGGAACGAATATCCGCGGGCTCGGGGCCTGACCGGACGGTTCTCGGCGGGGCTCACCGCAGCGGTGACTCGGCAGCGGCGTCTCTCGTCATCAGTGACAGCCCCGAGTCGTGCTTCGTTTTGCGCCTCCTGTCCAGATGCTGTCACTTCCACCGTGGCAAATAGTCCTGACAGGGAGCGGGGTTCCGGGGCGCTAACGGAGCGGCGGGGGCGCCGAAGGCTGCTTCCCGGGGCCCAGGGCGAAGGTGCGGAGAGCGTTGGGGCTCTCCCGGCCGCGGTGGGAGCCGGGGAAGCTGATTAAAGCCCTGCTGCCCGGCCTGGATCCCTCCGCCGCCTGTCGCGGTGCTGAGGCCGAGGAAGCCGCCATTTTGGATGTTCGGTTCCTGCTGCCACTGCTGCCGCCGCCCCCGGAGCTGCCGGTTTGACTCGAGGTTTCGGGCCGGTGAGTGTCCTTCGCGGCACCCGGAGCCGCTGCCTCCCGCTCTCCGCGATGGCCGGGAGCGCACGGCCGGAAGCCCCCTGTCAGACCAGAGGGCTGAGCCCGGAGGCCGGGCCGTAGGGGGGTGGGGAGGAGGAGGAGCAGGCCGGGGCCCGGAGGGGCAGCCCGGCTGCGGCTCCTTGGGGCCGCCCGAGGCCTGGGCCCACCCGGGCTCTGGAGGCCCTGAGCGCCGCGCCCACCTGGGTCGCGCGTGGAGTGCGGGGCTCCGGCCACTGACTCTCCCGGGCGGCCCCGGTCTCTGGAGGGATCCTCCCCGGGAACTGGGGCTTTCGCGGCGGTCCCGGGCCCCACCTCCGCGTGGCTGCTCCCCTTAGTCCTTCTCACCCCGACAGCGCTCTCCGAGATCGACCGCCGCCCCCCAGAACAGGCGCCCGACCGGCGAACGCTGCCTGGCGGGACCCTCCCACCTTTCTGAAACTTGACAAGCACACATTCCCCCCTGCTGGGCACACGCCCACCCACTCCTGGCGCGCTCCTCCTGGAGGTCCCCCCTGCTTCCGACCGTCTTCTTTTTCTGATTCTGAAACTTGGAGCCGGACGCTGCCCCCTCCCTCCCCTGCGCCCGGGCCGCGGGCTCCGGCCTCACTGCCCCCAGAGAGGGGCTCGCGGCCTCCCCAGCGCCGCCGGACGGGCTTTCTTCTCTGTGCCCTCGGCGCCCTGCGGCTTGTCCGGGTGCGCGACTGTTGCCTTCAGCGGGAGCCGGAGAAGGCGGGTCCGGCACCCGGCGATGGGGGGGTGGGGGGTGTCCTTGAGCAAGGTTCGTCCCGAAGAGGGGGAAAGTAGGTTCTGGGCTCACACCAGAGGAGAAGTCAATGGGGATCTTGCCGTATTCTCCATTAGGGGCTGTAACAGGGCCCGTCGCTAGTAATTTTCACTGACTTCGGAATAGTTAAGTTGTGCTATCCCCTCCCCCCTTTAAAAAAGCATCCCTTGACTTGACTTGAGAAATCTTGGTCTTTTGGGACCCCCCACTGACGAAGCATGACGCCCTCATACATTCTTAGCAGTGTTCGAAAAGGCAGATGAAAAGCCTTTCACAGGTGATTTGTTAGCTGTTCTTCGTGTCATTTCAAGCTAGTTGAGTGGGACTGAATCATTCCTGTGTCATTGCTGTAGAAACCCAGGCAAAGAAGTGGCATAACTTGCTTGAGTTCACAGGGAAGTCGTAGTGATAAGAGGTAAAATTTGACATGAGTCTGAAGCAGGACGTACGCGACTTTTTTGTTGTATGAGTTACTGATTTGCTTTTTTCACTAAGATGTTAATCCTGTAGCTTTATAAAACCTTGTGTGTGAGCTCTATGTATTCTTGGGTGGAGACTTTTCCAGTACAAATACTCAACTGTTTCCATGTATCTTATTTTTTGTCATATGACTGACGCACTTTGAGGAACATTTTGGAAATGTTTGAAATATACATGAATTTTAGTCCTTTCATGTTTACTTTTGAACTAAGGGATCCTTTGCGTTTAGAGGAAGTTGGTGCTATTTAGAATTTGTTTGTAAGAAACAAAGTAATCTTGTAGTAAGTGTTCAAGTTCACAAAGATTTCAGACAACTATTATTTAATGTTATGTACTAGGGCTGTTTATTCACTCTAGTTACTACCCACATTTCTGTCTCATTTTAATGTTTACTTTGTTCATAACCCCATGTTGTAGGTAGTATATCTATTTATAAAAGTGACAAAGATAAATTAAGTGATTTAAAGCTACTATTAATGCTGGGAAACATTGAACAAGTAATGAATGTGCAGATATTTATTATTGTTAGTTTCTTGAATTATATGTTAGTTTCTTGTTAAGCATGTTAGTTTCTTGAATTATATCTTTCTAGTAGTCGAATTAGAAGTGTGTGTGTGTGTGTGTGTGTGTGTACACACATATATACACATACATTAACTTAGGGTATATAATGGTTTAATTTAGTGGAGTGTTTTTTTTTTTAATTTCTCACTTTGAGTGGAACAAGGGCTTTTGCTTTATGAACTTTCAAGTAATATATTTTGTATTATAACACTATCAATCTGATATGCAAATATTCCCATAACATTTATAAGATATAATTTTGAAGAATATTGTTTTGGGGGAAAAAAACTATCAAGGTATTGTGAAAGCTTATGTCAGGCCCCATTGGACCACTTCTGTCTTTAGGAGGCTCTTCTCTCTGAATGGAAACTTAGTAGCATGATTTGGATTATATCATTATATGTTTTTTTATCTTAATACTACTCAGGTATGTGATTGTTTTAAAAAGATGCTCAAACATTATTTCATTGTTGAAACTGGACATTAGATTCTCTGCAGAAGACAAAGATTTTAATTTTTGAGGAATTTGTGTCATGTTAGTTGGTTTCAAACTTAAAACTGACCTGTATTCCAACTTTTTAAAACTTCAGCAAATTCACATCTATAATCTGTCTGCAAAGACAGCTTGTTTAATTGTTCTAGATTCTCAAGATGATTTAATTTTTGTGTTATGTGTGTAGATTCCAGTTTTTTTCTTGCTTTTAACTTCTTTCACTTTGTCACTTTCAGCTTTTTACAATAGCATTTACAAGCAGTTTAAATTGGGGGCAATTTATATTTCTATCTTTTAGCTTGTAGGTTAAAAAAAAAATCATTCCATTATGAAATTTCTACATCAGCATCCCCTTCATTATTTTAATTAGAAAAACTTGTTTGAATAGTAAAAAGAAAATTAAAAGGCCAGATAAGTGTCATCTGCGTTGTGAAGACAAATAAAAATTTCCTTTTCTCTGAAGGAGTGGCACTGTTGAACAGTTAACTTTGGCATGAATCTGTGCCTCTATAAGAAGTCATAAAGTTAAAAAATAGAAAAACACCTCCGACTCACTGGCTAAACATGTTCAATCATCAACTAAGATGTTAGTATAAAAGGGTATATTACGAAAGGATAATAAGTAGTGTACTTTATCTGGGGATTTGGAAGTTTGACTAAAAAATTAACTCTTTAAGTCTTCTTAGTTAAATAGTTAAGTCATATTTTGTTTAATGACTCAAGAGGAAGTATATCTGCAACCTTTGATACTTTATGAATAAAGACTAGCTTTTTTTTTTTCTAATTGTGTTACAATACAGTAGTCACAGTGTAACTTGACCACTGTGCCTTGGACCGTTGGTTGTAGTTGGTATTTGTTTTGCCTGAGGAGCATCTCTTGCCTTTCAGATTGTTGTGTTTTGAGGTTAGTGTTGTGGATCCTTGGAAATAATAAAATATGAAAGTTATAGGAATTTATGAAACTGAATTTCCATTTTTTTTTTTTTTAAAGAAAAAAGATTCTTTGAGTTTTAAAAGACTTTATAGTCTTATCAAATATTTGGTATTCAAAGCTGAATATTTCAAACCAAATAAAATACATAAAACCTAACAGTAGCAAAAGAGTTGTCTTCGTTTTAGTTTTGGGGATGAGGTCTAGCTTCTGGGTTGTGCATGTTCGCCTTATGTACTTGAACACACCACATAATATAAAATTCCTTGCCAGAAGTTCTCACTACTCATTTATTAATCTGTTCCTTATTTATCAATCCTCTCTAGTGGAAAATAGTTTCAACTTCATCTTGATTCTAAGTAAAGTTAAATTTTTTATTACTATTTCTTAGTGCTCTGCCCAGAGTACAGTTTCCCCTCTCTTTTAGACTGCTTTTTATAAATTATATTGATGTGAAAAGTATAGTAATGAATGAGCTGAGGTTTTAGAAAGAAATATTTAAGAATGACATATGCTTCTTACCTATATATGTATATGACTGAAACTTTATAATTATTAACTACTTATTTTTTGGTTGTTTTTTTTTTTTTTTTTGAATGTGAGGACTTCATTGTTTTCTTTTAGTCTATAAATATTTTTAGATGTATTTATCTTTTTTTTTTCGAACTAGCATTTATATATTTTAAAGGTTTCAACAGTACTTTACAAATATTGTTTCATTTGATTCTCACTACAACTCTTAAGAGTTGTTATTATTGTTGTTATTATTTTCTCTGTTTTACAGATGTGGAAAACAAGGCTAAATTTGCTTTAAAATTAAGTGACTTGCCCAAAGTCACACACTAATAAGGGACTGAGGCAAAATTTGAATTACTTTTCTTTCTTACTCCAGGTTCAGTTTCATTATATTTTCTCTGACTTCAAGAAGCATAAATTATCATGGCCACTGTTTCCTTTTGTTAACTTCCTATGATGCTTACAGCATACTTAATAATAACACTGGTAGGTCCTGATTAGTGCAAAAAATAAGTCCCCTGGAATGATCACATAATTTCTGCTACATATTTTACATAATTATAACTTCAAATAACTTTATACCTTATCTAAAAGAATGGAAAAGGAATCTTGCAAACATTTTTATGACCTCAGAAAACCATGATTTATCTGATTTTAATGATAATTCTTTGCTTTAAGTTGCAGATTCCCCTCACCCAACATATGAATCCAATTTCTCCTTCCATCTTTTCGTGATTCATAACTTCAGAAACTTTAATCTTGTCTTTTGGAAAAGAAAGTTTTCCAATATACTGATAGTAAGTAAGGGAAAAGAAATTCAGATTAAAAAAAATTCTTTTTTGATTTTTCATTAAATTGGGGAAATTTTGTTTAATTTACAAGAGAGAGAAGTTTAAAAATATGTCACTTAATAGATAACTGGTAGACCTTCAGTAATTTGAAGCCTTCCCCCCCCCCCCCCCTTTTGAGTTATGCTGTTAGAACCCTGTTGTTGGCAGGTAAGGTTCTAACTGAATTACAGTGAAGAGACATACATAGTCCCATTTTGCTCCTGATAACCTATTAGTAGATAATAGAGTTGATCTTATAGAAAAAATGTTCTTAGTTTCTGAAATTGTATCTTAGACTGCATTTTCCTGTTTTTGAATGTTTTTCACAAGACTTAACTGACAGCTAGTTATTTATTTAACACTGTTCAACTCTCTCCTGTGCACAGGGAATTATTGTAAGCATTGTAAGTGTAATATTCAAAAATTTAAAAAAAATTAAAAACATGTTAGTGATGAGGATCACAATGATTCTCTTTATACTTAGATGGTGATGGAGGTATATTGTAAAAATATTAATGAGCTGGTTGAGAGAATGACTTGCTCAGGGACATTTCTAGCGCATGCCAAAGCCTATTTAGTGTTCTTTAATGCGTGTCTTTTAAATCTTTCTTTGCTTGTATGTTAAATCAGTGTTGTCAAACTCAAATAAAAAAATTCCTGCTAGCAGCTAATTGACTTAAAAAACCACAAATTCACATTAACTATGTTGCATTGTTATTTCTACTTATTTTGCTAAACATTTCCAAATTACATTTTAATTAGATTCCAGTAGCATCCTTTTCCTTTTCTAATAAATTTAAGTTAAGAGAGTTAGGAACTATCCAGAGACTGCCCCTTTATTTAAGGTACTTAAACTCTTTGGTGATCCTTTTGTATCACATTGATCTGAACTAGATTTAGGAAGTTTCTTAATTAACTCCTAGTATCTTAAGTTTATCTTTAGTCTTTCTTTGTTTCTTAGTTAAATATTAGCTGACTGACTTTAGGTTCCTCAAAGATAGTAAGTTTCTATTCTCTTTACCCTGTATCCCTCACAAGTAATTAAAGATCAGATTTAAAAAAAAAAAAAGATTCCTATCAGATATTTTGTAAAACAAAATAAGGGAGAGAATTTAGAACTCAAAAAAAAACCAAAAAAAAACCCCAACAAATTTCTGTTATCTGTTTGATAACTTCCTCCTTGCCTTAGGACTGGATTCCTAAAATGGGAGGAGACAGACTTTTATATATTAAAAACAATAAAATATGGCCAGTTAATTAAAAGAAAACAATTAACCAGAATACAACATTGAGTAATCTGATTTCTAATTCAAGGAAAGTTTAGGAACTTTCTAAGTGAAGAGAGGAAGAACAAACAGGTGCAGTTCCCTGAAATCAGAAAGAAGTGTCTCACTCTCCCTAAATGGCTGATTACAATCAAAGGAACATTGAAACAATAATTGAATGATTAGTATGAAGCCAGTTTTTAGGTAAGATATATGCCTTGTACAGTTATTTTAAAATGTCTTGTATCAGATCTGGCCAAGTTTCTGGTCCATGTAAGCCAGATCCTTAGGGGTTTCTAAGCAGCAGGTAGACATGTTCCAGCTTTCTAGACACATGGAGCTAAGTTCACACAATGCAGCTAGGTTTTCTATAAATTCCCACAATTGAATAAAGTTTTCTCACAGGACAAAATTAGAGAGTTACAAAATGGAGTCATTGTGGTTCACTCAGTTTCCACAATTTGCTCCAATGTAAGGGACACATCTGGTGTAACTCGTTCAATTCACAGGTGAAGACACTAAAGGCTGCAAGGGCCAGGGACTTGGTTTGGTCACATAGAGGTTTGTAAGTGAGGGTGGCTAGGTTTGAGCAAAGCCAGAGTTCTTTCAATGTAAATACTATGCTGTCACCTCAAGTTGATATATTTGATTAGAATGAATTTTTTCCCTATTGCTGCCCTGATTGTCCACATATTTCTAACTAGACTACTGCCAATCTCCCAACAGATTCTCCCATTCCTTTTCCCTTCCTCAATTTAAATCTTGAGTTTGAATTCATACACACACAGTTATGTCACTTATTAGCTCAAACTCTTCATTAATGACTTATTGCTTAGTACAGTCATTCTTTTAACCTGGAGTCTGTGAACTTTTTTTTTTTTTTTAATATTAAGGCAATTGCATTTCAATGTAATTGGTTTCCTTTATAATCTTATGTATTTTAAATAGTTTTATTCATTTTAAAATGTGATTCTAAGAAGGGGTCCATAGATTTCATCAGGCTGCCAAAAAGAAGTCTAATAAT
This sequence comes from Sarcophilus harrisii, assembly GCF_902635505.1. NCBI lineage: Eukaryota > Metazoa > Chordata > Mammalia > Dasyuromorphia > Dasyuridae > Sarcophilus > Sarcophilus harrisii. Next base: position 40,946,421 of record NC_045427.1, on the reverse strand, counting down.
GCAAAGAAAGTTAAGAACCCATAGCTCTGGTGAGTCATGTTCAAACTTTCTGGCCTGGATTTCATGGCTGTTCATAATCTGGCCCCTTTCATTCCAGTGTCCTCTCATGTTACTTTTCTGTGTATTTTTTTCTCTCTGTGCTGGAGAGGCAGCATGGAAAGACTACCGGACTTAGACCCGAGTTTGAATTCTGTTTCTGACACTAGCCCTCTGATCATGAGCAAGTCCCTTATTTATTAGCCTTTCTGTTTTCCTCATTTGTAAAATGGGGATAACTACACAGCCATAAGTATCTGAGTCAGGATTTGAATCGCCCACCTAGCTTCCTAGAGAGGGGTAGAAATTGCTGAGAAATAAATTATGCAAGGGAAAACTTACTAATTCATCCCTGAAAATAGAAAGAACATCCCTCCCCCAAAAACAAACAAACAAACAAACCAGGGCCTAATTAAAAGAGCTCACAGTTAGGGATACATAAAATATTTGATTATTAACATACTAAGGCACACTTGGAGCTTAAATAAATTTAATTATAATAAATTATTTACAAAAATAAAGCTGTACTAAAATACAGTTCATTATGTGATATCTTCCTTTTAATAAGAATGATGCTACCCAAACTTTATGGATTTAGAGACTTAGTGATATGCCACTCAAACTTCCAAAAAGCTACTTTACTGTATAAATAAATAAATAAAATAAATAACAATTTACTTGGAGAAACAAACGATTTAGAAATTCAAGGGAAATGGGATTCAAGGGAAATTCAAGGGACAAAGAAATAAAAGCGGCATTTGCATTATCAGATTTCAAAAAATTGAAAAAACCAGATAAGTGAGATCTAGACAATAAAAGATAGTTTCTTATTCAGCAAAACTCAAGAATATATAGCTGGGCCAAAAAACAAACGAAGCAGAAAATAGAGTTAGCCTAATATTAACTACTATATAAACTATATACCATATACTATATCAAATAGATACATTATCTAAATATAAAATGTCATTTAAAGAGGGGAAAGAATGGAGATATATTTGTAAGATCTATGATTACAAGGAGGACTATCAACCAAACAGTAGATTGGGATGCTTATAAAAGATAAAATTAATGATTTAGATCAGTGGTGTCAAATTTAAATGGAAGTGCATCCCTTCAGTTTCATATTAACTTAGACAACCACAAATTAAATGATGTTGTATTTTTATATATTTAGTTAAATGTTTCCCAGATACATTTTAATCAAATTCCAGTTGTTTAGTTTGCTACATGGAAGTATGATATCCCTGATTTAGAAGATGTAAAATTTTAAAGTTTCTTTATGAACAGGATTAGTGCAACTAGAATAAAACTGCCTACTTGGGGGAAAATTTTTTTGTATCAGATAAATCTGATATTGTTCATTCCGTTTTGTTGGCACTTCATTCAAGGGGCCAGATTATGAACAGCCATGAAATCCAGGCCAGAAAGTTTGAACATGACTCACTAGAGCTATGGGTTCTTAACTTTCTTTGCATTATTAGACTTCTTTTTGGCAGCTTGATGAAATCTATGGACCCCTTCTTAGAATCACATTTTAAAATGAATAAAACTATTTAAAATACATAAGATTATAAAGGAAATGAAGTGAAGGACCAGAGACCAGATCCTTGGTAATCTCTGGGAAAATCAATCACTTGTCAGTACGCTTACCACTTTACACCTTTTATTCTAAAAACTACAATCAAATTAAAACTACTGTTATCTTTGGAAAGGGTATGTCATTTCATTGCTTCATATATTACTATCTTTGTGACTTCTTACACTTCTTGTAAATTACTTCCCTATTTCTTTTATTTCCATTTCTTTTATTAGAATGGATAGAAAGAGAATTTCTTAAGGCTAGCTACTATCTTTTGTATGTGTATACTCTGCTTAATACTGTCCTTGGCACATAAGCATTTAATAAATATTTTTCATTCAGTTAGGAAACTTTATTATTGAAGCTCTATAAGGAATTAATGAAAATATGTAGGATGAAGAGCCATTCCCTAATAAATTAAAAGAATATGAACAGTTCTTGAAAAAAGAAGTGAAACTCTTGGCAATCATGTTGGAAAAAATGTTCCACATTGCTAATAATATATTTGTAAAGTGATTGGCATAATGTCTTGAACAAAGTAGGTGCTGTTTAAATGCTTATTTCTTTCCCTTTCCTTAATAGTAGTGCAAATTAAATCATTGATTTTTAGGCAATGCCTGTAAAATTGCCATGGATGTTAAAAGATGGGCATGTTAATGCGTGTTAAAAAGTGGCCATAGACTGAGAAAATAGACATGCTAATATATTCTTGGTGGAGCTATGCATTGATCTGGTCATTCTGAAAAATGATTTAGAACTGAGAAAAATCAAACCAGGAAGACCTGAAATACTTATTGTATGATCCTAGGCAAGTTATTAACCCTGTTTGCCTCACATCTGTCAAATGAGCTGGAGAAAGAGATGGCAAACCACTCCAGTATCTTTGTCAAGAAAATCCCAAATGGGGTCATAGCGAGTTGGACAGAACTGAAATGACTCAACAGCAATAATCCCCAAAGTGATGATATTATTCATCGTAGCACTTTCTGTAGTTGCAAAGTATCTAAAATAAAATTATGTGTGTTAATATTGTGAGATAATATTATACTGTTAAAAAATGACTTCATCATTCAAATTTAAATTTAATTCAGGAGTTCAGAGAAACATGGGAAAGTTGTATGAACATATAGAGTGAAATACACAGAACTGAGAACAGTACATAGAATGGCTGATAGTATTTTATATGTTGTTTCTTTTATTATCCCTTTGTAAGTTTATAGAATGTAGACCAGATAATTAATGATAAAGGGGCATCCAGAAGTCTAAGAAATGTATTTGGGCTACAAAGATGTTTTCTATCAAACATGCCCTTACTTTTATAATTTCTTTCTTTTTGCTACTCTATTTCCCCCTTGTCTACCCCCTCTTCCTATGGGGGGAAAAGGGGAGGAAAAGCAGAACCTTTGTAACAGAATTGCATAGCTCTGAAAAACAAATTCCCAACCCAGCTGTGTCTAAAAATGTATATTTATTCTGTGTCTTGAGTCCATCACTTCTCTGTCAGGAGAATGCATGCTTCATCTTCAAGACTCTGAAATTGTTGTTGGTCATTACATTGATTTGAATTTCCAAGATATTCTAGGTTGTTTTTCCTTTATAATATTGTATAAAATTGTTTTGATTATGCTTATGTCACTCTAAAAGTTCATTTAAGTCTTTTCCCAGGTTTCTTTGAAACCCTTTATTTTGTCATTTCTTACTATAATAAGAGTCCATCAAAATTGTATATCCTAATTTATTTAGTCATTCTCCAGTAGATGAGCACTTCTTTTGTTTCCATTTTTTTTGCTATAACAGAAAGAGTTGTTATAAGTATTTTTGTATACATGATCCCTTTTCCACTTTCTTTGATCTGTTTGTGGGTGGGTATAGATCTAATAGTGGTATCACGAATCAAAGAGTATACATATTTTAGTGACTTGGGCAGATTTTTTCTGTTTCCATTGTTATGTATTTATAGTTTCATAGTTTTTCAGAACAAAACAATGGTTGCTTCCTTAAGGTTAAATGTAAATCTTTGCTGAACTCATTTAATAGAATTTGAATTGTTTCCTGATTTAACTGATTTTAATAATATTCTTGCATACTGAAGGATGACAAAATATGAACATCGGCAGTAATTTTATAGAGGGTAACCCTAATGGTGTTCTGTACCTTATGCTCACAATTAGAAAATTATCTTCAACTTTTAAAGCTAGAAGGGATGGGATCAGACTTTATTTCATTGAGGTCAGGTCTTTCATTTTTCAATGGTAGTGACATGCCTAAGAGGTCAGGTAGTAAGTACAAGGTGGTGCATTATGTAATGGAGTTGGAATTTAAACTCGGGTGAATTCTTGCGCACAGTTAACCTTTTAATGTTCAGGCCTTATGATTTTGTAGTGGAAAATGCTTTGAATACTTTGGCTAGTTGAGAATTTTGTGTAATCATCTTCATTTATGTATTTTTATTCTCTAGAGGATGCCAGCCCCCATAAGGCTTCGGGAGCTGATCCGGACCATCCGGACAGCCCGAACCCAAGCAGAAGAACGAGAAATGATCCAGAAAGAATGTGCTGCCATCCGGTCGTCTTTTAGAGAAGAAGACAACACGTACCGCTGTCGGAATGTCGCAAAATTGCTCTACATGCACATGCTGGGCTACCCTGCACACTTTGGTCAGGTAGGCTCATCCAGGTCTACCTCCTTTGCTTATATATATTGTAAGCTCCTTGAGGGCAGGGATTATTTCACTTTTGTATTTGATCCTCAGCACTGAGTCTCGTGCTTGGTATGTAATAGGCACTTCATGCATGCTTGTTGGTAGATGATACTCTTCTGGCATCTTCAGCTTATTTTAACAAGGCACATTTGGTTTCCCTCATTTTATGTACATTGTGGGAATTAAGGGAAGCATGTAATAGTGTGAGCTATGTTCTTTTCCCCATGGGAATTTGTTCACATTTTAAGGAGATGGAATATGGTAGTGAAGGCAAGTTTAAAGGTTAATTAATGGGTCATAGTAATCTATTGGGGGGGGGGGGGGAATTCTAGTTTATTTCTTATTCTGTGGACACTGGAAAAGTCTCTTCTCCCCAGATCTGTAAAAAGATTTCAAGTCACAAAAGACTGAAATTACTCTTAACTAATGCTTATAACATATCAAGCCAAAGGTTCTTTTTGGTAAGGAGATATAGATTAAAAGTAGCTTATTGGAGCATTTATGTGGTAGTTCAAAACAAAATGTAAAGGTGTTCTTGTTTATACATAAATATAATATGAACATGTATATGCTTAATTTTTTTTTCTGTTATAGATGCTATGATGTTATATAATGCTTTTATGATAGTTAAATCAGACCTGGCATAACAGTTATTTTTTTATATTGTTGTGTTCAAAAGTACTCTCATACCTGGTTATGGACCACTTACTATAAATTTACTTAAATTAGAAATAGGCTACCTTTGGTAGTTGTTGGTGTTACTACATTTAGAGCTTGACCTGAATCTCAGGTCAAACATCTCTTTTCTTGGCCATATTATATCTTGATTTAAGTACTCATGAATTGGTTTATATTTGTACCTACATGATCATAAATCTTGCTGATGCTTTCTTTTTTAACACAAGCTCTTCAAAAAAAAAAATTTTTTTTTAATGGCAGTTGTAAGTGGATAAGAGAGAAAGCCTATGCTCCATTGAAGTGGATTACTTTGAGGATCTGAAGCACAGTAATATGACTAGCATATCCTAAGTCTATGAGTGTCTTATAATTTTGTATTTTACTTTACTTTTGGTATTGTACTAGAGAGATTTCATATAGTCTTCTTAATGTAAAAAGTAAATATATTGTATTTTATAGCTGGACATTTGGGAAAGCTGTGATAAGGAGTAAAAATGGGTAGTGTCAAGATACAGAATTTTTTGAGGGGGAGGATAATGGATAGAAAATGCTTTGAATTTGATTTCTCTTTTGACAACAGGAGTGCTGACTGAAGGAATTATGGTAAGTATTTGGGGGATAGGATAAAGATTCTTGGTTGCTCTAGGGGAAGAAATGTAGTGGATTCTTAATTTTTTTTGCCAAGAACCCACCTCATTCCAGCTTTAACATAATAATTAATTATTGACTTTCTAATTTGGTAAGCCAGTAACTTTTGATTAAGAAAAAGGATTTTGTCTAAAGAAAAATAAAGTTAATATTATTAACTTCCACATTCCTTTCCTTCCCCAAGTCCAACACCACCTATCCCTCCTTTCCACTTCTAGGTTGGTACTACATATGCCTAATATATTTGTCATTAACCACTTGATAAAGATTTGAGATTATGACAAAATATTGCCTCTGACCTTCAACAGATGACCTAATCTTTCTGAATCTCAGTCTTCTGATCTGTAGAATAGGGATAATTGCTATAGTGTCTCTCTGCCTAACAGGGTTAGGTCTCAAAATAGGTAGTTGTATAAAATAGACTTTAAAAAGTAGACTTTGGAAAAAAAAAAAACTCCATCACCAATTTTGCTTCCTTTTTCTTTTCCTTGTCTTCTCCTGTTCTTCCTCTTCTTTTTGCTCTAAGATTTGAATGAGAATTCACCACAGTACCAAGTACATTTTATCAAATATATCTTGAGTAATTGGATCTTAAAACTTTACTTTTATTTTCAGGAAACAAAACAAAGGCAAGTTTGTCATTTTGATTCATTGAATTTTAAAAGTTTTTCTGATTATAGTGTTAAGTCGTAGTAATAATTGAGATTTTAACTTGTATATTCTTAAGAAAAAACATTTAAACTTCATTATAGTAGAATTGTTTGATAAAATTTTTTTTTTGTTTTTTTTTTTTTGAGCCTTACATCAAATTTCTGTATATGTAGAGTAGGAAAAGAGATTTGTACATGGAACTATGGATTTTCATTACTTATTGCTTGATAAGTATAGAATACGTCCAACATATTGTTTTCAAAGGTATCTGAACCTTCTTTTCTGTTCTCTGTACTTTCTTCACAATGTTGTAATCTTGGTATAAATTGTTCTTCTGGTTTTGCTCACTTCAGTCTATTTCAGTTTATACAGGCCTTCCTACAGTTTTTTTTTTTTTTTAATCTCTTTCATCATTTCTTATGGTTCAATAATATTCTGTTTTATACAATTAATTTTCTCAGCCATTCCCTAATTGAATGTCATTCCCTTAGTTTCTGGTTTTGTGTGTGTGTGTGTGTGTGTGTGTGTGTGTGTGTGTGTGTATATATATCCCCCCAAAAAAGTGTTGCTATGAATATTTTTATTTATTTGGATCCATTCTCTTTTCTTTTAATTTTGTGGTATTCGCTTTGTGGTGCTATTGCTGAGTGCAAAGTTAGCTTAGTGATCTGTTTGGTTTTTAGTAGGTTAATGATCTTTTGAGCTTAGGTTGAAATTGCTTTCCAGAATGGTTGTACCAATTCATAGCTCTCAACAATTCATTAGTGTGTCCTCCCACACGCTGCAACAGTTGTCATTTTCCTTTTTTGTCATGTTTGTCAATCTGTTGTGTGCCTGGTGAAACCTTGGATGTTTTAATCTCCATTTCTATTGTTAGTAGTAGTAATTTGAAGCATTTTTCATATGATTGTTGATGGTAGCTTGCTTCTCTTCTGATTATATTCTTTGACCATTTATTTAATGGTATGTAGAATTTGAAAAGGAGTCAGAAGGTGGACATTTGGAAGTGGGGAGATAGAAATAGAAGAGAAGAAAATTTTGAGTAGAAATGAATTGCTTTGTGAGTTACTTGTTCATGTTAACAGTAGAAGCTAATTTTATGGAAAGTGTGATCCTCAAATAGGAAATTTTGATAGCTATTTATGGGCTAAGTAGAAGTAAATTCCTGGTTTATTGCAAAAGTGGTTAACTTTTAGATAAAAAATAAATAGTGCTGAGTACAATGGAAGAATCAGTAACTGATTTTTTTGATATAAAGACTTAAGAATTTTTTAATTTTAAGATTTAAAAAGTGTTAGGCTTGTAGTTTTACTCCTTAAGTCTTTCCCCTAAAATCTTTTGAGCTCGAATTCAGGTAACAATAACAATTAATATTTATAATGTCTTTTTTTCATATGTTATATTAAGTAGCATCTCTCTTAATTAGATACAATACCTAATGAAGTTTATTTAATTGTTAAAGTGTTCAAGAAATACCAGTTGGAAAGTGTTAAATATATTAGATTGATTTAGATCCTTCACTACATGCAACATGGTTCTGGGAAAGATATACCTTGTCCAATAGGAGAGGCTTAAGTAAAAGGGCTAGGTAAAATAAAGACAGGAAACAGATCTCCAGCCTGGCATAGAGATAGGATATTGTAGAAATAACAGACTTCAGTTATTCATATATCTGTTGGAGTGCTTTCCCTTTCCTTTCGCTCAAAACAAAATAGCTAGTAACATTTCAACTAGCCTGAATGGAAAGGGGAAGATACCTCTATCTTTATCTCTGTCTATCTCTATATATGTATTAAATTACATCTCTTCCCTCCTCTCCCCTCTCACACACATGAATGAGAAAGAGAGGAAAAAAATATATCTGATTTTTCCTGTTCAGAAGAGCTAGTTACTAGGGGACAGTGATGACAGTCTGGGGTAAAGAGGAGAAAGTAACTCTCTTTGATATATCCTAGACTTTTGGAGGAAAAGATTTTATAGATTCAGAGTTAAATTTTATGTTTTCTAACTATTTTACATGAGGTCTGCAGAAAGCAATAGTAGAATCACATGGGCTAAAGTTCTTCAGGAAAAGCCATATCTTAGGGGAATGAAAAGTTCCCAGAAAATGTTCTCCTGAAGTCCTAATGAAAAACCACTTTAATCAATATGAAGTGATTTTTAAAAAAAAATATAAAGCATGTATAGTTTTCAATATTCATCCTTGTAAAACCTTATTCCAAATTTCCTCCTCCTTCCCCCCACTTCCCTCCCCCAGACAGCAAGTGATCCATTATATGCTAAACATGTACAATTCTTCCATACATATTTCCACAATCATGTTGCCCAAAAAAATTAGATCAGAATGGAAAAAATGAGAAAAAATTCAAGTAAACAACAACCAAAAAAGTGAAAATACTGGGTTGTGATCCATATTCAGTTCCCACAATCCTGTCTGGGTGTAGATGGCTCTTTTCATCAATGAATAGCTGGAACTGTCCTGAATCATCTCATTGTTGAAAAGAATCATGTCTATCAGAATTGATCACTGTACAATCTTGTTGGTGCTGTATACAATGATGTCCTGGTTCTGCTCACACGGAATACAATGATTATTGATTAATACGATCAGTATTTATGCTCAGGGAACTCAAAGACATATACAGAGATGAAGACAAGACCAGGCATAGCCCAATAAGAAGAGTGTTAGGAATTTCAAAGCTCAGATGAAGTTGAGGCCAGCAAGAAAAACTGAGAATAGTAAAGGTGGGTTTTTTTCCCCCCTGCTTTTTCTTTTTGCCATGTTGGAAAAAAGAACAAATCCAAAGAGAGGATGGGACTTTTATACAGCATGGATGAGGTGGTGATAACAGGACTCTAAGAAGGCAGAATTACGCTATTCCTTATTATGCTTCTGTTTTTTTGTTTGTCAAGTAGAATGATCTTTGGAATAGAATAAAGAATAGAATAAAGGGCTTTAGAAAGTATATAAATAAGGTAATTAGTTATGTGGTAAGAGGACCCTTGAAAGCACCAGGCCCAGATGAACTATATCCTTGGGTACTGCAAGAACTGATAAATGTAATTGCTAATGCTATTCATGGTTTGTGAAAGATCTGAAAGAGAATAGGCAGAGTACCACAGGCTTAAAAGAATTAAGTGTCCTGTTCTCCCACTGAAGGGGGGAGTCTGCAAATTAGCATAGTGACTCCTGGCAAAGTCCAAGAAAGTATTATTTTTAAAAAATAATTTGTTAATATATTTTGTTTTTATATCATCTGTTTCCCAATATGCCTCACCCCACATTTCACTCCCAGAGAACAGTCTCTTATAAAAAAGTAACCTTTTGTTAGAAAAAATAGGTAGTTGGTGGGAAAGTTCAATAAACTAACCAACTTGTTTAAAAAAAAAAAAGTCTGATAATACATTCAGTGTTCTATATACTCATAGACCTCACTTCTGTAAAAAAAAAGTTGGGGGAGATGGCCCTAGATTGTATTGTTAAAGGATAGATTAGTGAATATTGGGAAAAGGAAGATTCAACATGACTTCATCAAAAGCAGGTCATACAAAAATTAACTTGGTTGCCCTTTTTTTGATGGGGTTGCTGGGCTCGTAGATGATATTAATACTGTAGATATAGTTTAGATTTCAGAAAGGCATTTATCTGAAGGTCTTCTGTTCTTTTGAAGTAGGTGAAGAAATATGAGCTATAGCATTATGCAATTTTATGGATTCAGTTGGGTGAATGGCTAGACTCATACAGTATTTATTAATGGTTTGACATCATCTTTGTTGAAGAGTGCTTGTGGCCTTTTCAAGGGATCTGTGATCAGCATCTAGGTGGGATCAGCACTGGGGCTGGGGCTGGGGCTGGGGCTGAATGGTGAACTTTGAATCAAGAAGTGGGGGAAGGAAATAAGCATTTATATATTGTCTGCTCTGGGCCAGGCACTGAGCTAAGCATTTTATAGGAACTCTTATTATCCTCATTTTACAAGTGAGAAAACTGAAGCAAACAGTAATCTATGATTTTCCTGGGTTCACACAGCTAGTAAATATCTGAGAGTAGAGGTCAGATTTGAACTCAGTTCTTCCTTGTCTTTAAACCCGGCTCACTATTCACTATGCTGCTGACTTACCTTAGAATACCCCAGTTTAATTCCAGCCTCAGACTGGATGACCTGGGTTGGCTGTTTAACCTGTATTTGCCTCAGTTTTTCCCTCTATAAAAATGTGGAAAATAGCACTTTTAGGGTGGTTGTGAGGATTGAATGAGATAACATTTATAAAGTTTTTTAAACCTTAAAGTACTGAATAGCATGTAGAGTCTATTATTATTAATTTTTATCAGTGATTTAGATAAAGGCACAAGTTTGTATTTTCATATGCAGTAAATAACAAAAGCAAGGTATGAAAAAACTTGCCAATTTAGAATATTCGGCTGAAGTCTAATAGGATAATGTTTTAATAGAGGTAAATGTTAAGTCTTATTTTTGGATTCATAAAGATCAATTTTATGTTTATAAGGAGGGGAAGCTGTGGCTATTCATTGGTTTATATGAGGCTTGCAGTGGATTACAGTGACATAATGAAGTGCTAGTATGATAAGTTGGCTATGGAAGGTTTAGTGTATTGAGAAATATGTCTTCTGCCATCTGAGGGAGGTGAGAGCCCTTGTCATATTTCAGAGGCAATCTGTCAAAAAAGTTTTATACTCAGTTCCGAGGACCTCCTTTTTGGAATAAAATTGATAAACACAAATAGGATGGGGACAGCCATATGAGATTGAGCTGAAGGAGCTGGGGATGTTCTCTCAGGAGAAAAGAGGATTTTATAGGCCAAGAGCAAGGATATGAGAATTGCTTTTAAGTATTTGAAGGATGAGACTTGTTCTGCTTATATCTAGTGGGTAAAAATTGCAAAGAGCAAATATAGACTTGATGTAAGGAAAGACTCTATGAATTGAACAGGCTGCTGTCCTGGCTGGGTAGAAGGTACATTCATCTTCAGCCGAGTTAGGCAAGGGCTGGATGAGCACTTGTCAGGGGTATTAAGAGTGTTGTGCAGGTACCCAGCTAGAGTAGGCAATCTTTTGAACCCCCTTTGAAAGCTGAGATTAGCCAATTGTGCTGAAAATTGAAAACAAATATAGTAAATCAAAGATACACTCTAGGTTAGACAGCATTTTGAGCAATTATAGCAGTCTTAATTTTCCCTAATCTTCTATTTGGATTAATCATAGGCCTTATCTCTGGTTTACATTTATTTAAGTATCAGTTTGATATTCTCATAATATAGTTCAGTGTCCTCACTTTTTGGAATTTCTTTTGAACTTTGATCATTTATATCATAACTGTTTTTATATGCCTCATCTCTGGAGGAAACAAGATTGGTGTGTCCCACTTGCAAAATCTAATTTAGCACCTCCTGCCCCAAGGTATTTGGGTGACAGTGGAATTCCTATTCCTGGATTGGGAGTCAGGAGACATCATTGCCACTGACTAGTAAGTGGACTATTGGGAAAGTTAGTCACCTTTTGGGTTTTTGATTCCTCAACTATAAATAAAACAAAAAAAGAAGTTGGTCTAAGATAATGATTTTTTTACCTTGTTTGTGTCCTGGACCCCTCTGATGGTCAGGCTTATGAAGCCTTTGGACTCCTGCTGAGAATGTTTTTAAATTTGTTGTGAATTTGTAGGGATACAAAGGGAACCAATCAATTATATTCAAACATAGTTATCAAATCTTAAGAGAATAAGTTAAGACATCCCTCTCACCATCATCTTCCTCTCCAGACCAGAAGATCTTGTCCTGTCTAGTTTAAAATTAATATCATTTCTGCTTTCTATTAAAATGCTCAGTAAGCCATAATAGGTAGCTCCAACTTAATTAAGCCTTTTGTTCATTGAAATTAAATAGTTTAGTCATATTCCTCTACCTATTATCTATTGATAGGATCTTTCTAAAACACTTGTATTTTGCCATATCTTTTAGATATGTACTTCCTGTTTTCTTAATAGACATTATTAGTCTTCATCCCATTAGATCGTTGGAAATTTCTTCCATGTTCAGCCCTCATTTTATTTCATTTTATCATATTTTTTTATCCATAATCAATTTATATTTATATTTAAGAGACTCAATGACAAATCAAATAATCTACATTTGGAAGCTTACATCCTTTTTTAATGGATTTTTATTTTTCAAAATACATACAAAGATAGTTTTAAACATTTACCCTTGCAAAACTTTATGTTCCAAATTTTTCTCTCTCCCCCTTCCTTCCCTTGACAGTAAGTAATCCAATTTAGGTTAAACGTGAATTCTTCCAAATATTTCCACATTTATCATGCTACACAAGAAAAATCAGATCAAAAGGGGGAAAAATGAGAAAAGGAAAAACATGCAAATTAACACCAAAGGTGAAAATACTATTAAGCCCTCATTTTTTAAAAAATTAATTTTTATAATGATGTTTTTATAATTACCTACATTTCCTAGAGGTCCCTCCTTCATTTCCTTCCCAAAGAGCCAGGATAGCAAAGAGGAAGAAAACAATTCAATAAAACTCACCAACATATTGAAAAAGGTTAAACAGAATGTTTCAAATCCGTGGATCTCTGCAAGGATAGAGGCTGGGAAGAAAGTGCCTTCTCTTATCTCTTTGGAGCCAATTCTTGGTCATTTTAATTTTTCAGTGTTCAGTTCCTATATTTTCTTTCCATTTATATTGTAGTCATGTATCTTGTTTTGTTTACATCAATTCATGTTTTCCTATGCTACTTTATATTTATCATATTCCTCTTATAACATTATAATAATCTACTACATAGCTTAGATATTTATTAAGAGCTATGTGCCAATCTCTGTGATAAGGGCTGAGGATGTAAACACAAGCAAACAATGTAGCTCTTGCTCTCAGGGAGCTTATATTTTAATAGACGAGAAAAATGGAGGTTTAGAAATGGCTTGGTGGTGCTCTGGAGGCATGATAAACCAAAACTTGCCTATGAGCCCTAGTTCTAGAGATGGAATTCAATTTTCTGGGAGGGAAGAGGTGGTGAGATGATACCTCAAGTTGAGATCACATTGCAGCAGTTTGGGGTTGGGCAAGATAAGGCCAAAATTTATATTCATATACCATACTTTATTTGATGTAGCTCCAACTAAATTTCATTATGATTTTTCTTCTTAAGAATGAATATTTTAAAAAGTTTAAGTTTATTTAAAATAAGAGTTGTGGGAGAGCTATTTTCCCCACAATGGGAAATTTCAGCTTTAGCTTGACTTCAAGTGCCAGCTGGAAGTGTGGGGAAGGACTCTCTTAATTTGGAGCTTAAGGTCCTTGGGAAATTAAGAAAAACTTTCTTGTCATTGTCATAAGTGTCATTGGTTTAGCTCCCTTTGTTAATAGATCTGTTTACTATTGAGATCTGTTTACTATTGAGACAGAATAAATGAATCTTTTAGTATATCCTGGAAATATTTTTCATTCATAACTACTTCAGTTCATGAAATATAGAAATAATTATTTCTATTCCAATTCTTCTAGTTTCTGTTTATTAACAAATTGAGGCTGTTAAAAGAAAGAAGCATTAATACCTTTTAAGTCTTTGAGGAAAATTGAAAATCAATTATGTTAGGCTTGGCAGTAATAAAGCATTTCTTTAAAAAAAATTATGCAAGAAATAATCCTGTTTGTGTGTAAATATGCATAGGAAGAAGTATGTATGACCTCATCTGGTACCTCATGTCATGAAGGTCACTTTGGGTTTTTGAAGTATCTGTTAAATTTGGTGAGAAGAGAGAGGGAGAGGGAGAGGGAGGGAATGGGGGGAGGACAGGGAGAGGAGAGAGAAAGAGACACAAAGGTGAGGGTGAGGGTGTGTGTGTGTGTGTGTGTGTGTGTGTGTGTGTGTGTGTGTGTCTTCGTGTCTTCTTTGTATTTGTCTCTGTGTAAATCTGATTATGTGTGTGTCTAGAATAGAGGTTGGCCGAGGTGGGGAGAGGTAAAGAAAACAGGAAAGGAGGTGATACAGTTAGGTAATGCACCTAGGATAGAGTGCTGCGCCTGGAGTCAGGAAAGCTCATCTTTCTGAGTTCAAATCCTGCCTCAGACACTTATTAGTTGTATGATTCTGGGCAATTCATTTCACCCTGTTTACCTCAGTTTCCTCATCTGTAAAATGAGCTGAAAAAGGAAATGAAAAACTATTACATTATCTTTGCCAAGAAAACCTCAAAAGTGGGGTTATAGAGTTGAACTCTATATTGTTTGAAAGAGTAAACATCATCAACCGCAGAAAAATCTGAAAAAAGTTAGGCCCATTGAAATTGTTAAACTAGTTTTTTGAGACCTTAGAGTAATCTGTTGCAGTTCTCACACCAATTTTTATCAAGATTATTATTTATATCACAAAGGTAATTGCAATGACTTTTTTTTTTTTTTTTTTTTTTTTTTACACAAAACTAAAAGGTAAATGGCTTTAAAAAGGAAAGTATATACATTTGGCTTTGAAAACCTATCCTGAAGGATGACAAATTGGGTATAACTTTCTTTAAAAGTGCAACTCAAGTAAACATTAGAAAAAATAAATATCTATGAACATATAATAATGGACTTTAAAAAAAAAAAAACAGCTGCAGTGAATAAAAGAAAAATAAATATTTTCAGGGATTTATTTGGACAGGATTTTAGCCATGTTCTAGTTTAACCATATCATTTTATAGATATCCTTTTATAGATATTCAGAGGTTTGAAAGGGTAACCTTGTCTTAGATTACACAGATAATAGCATAACTAGTAGCAGAAGCCATGTTTTTTTTTTTTTTCTCCCTGAGGGTTTCATGTGCTAAGTGGAGGATGTTGGAGTGAATTAAAAATCTTGGTTTAATTTGGTGTATTTTATATTGTAATCCTTGTGTGTATGTCTGTATTCTAATGAATTCATTTCTTGACTTTAGAGGATTTTCCTTTAATTTATGTTTGTTCCATACTCTGCCTTAAACATATTTAGTAAAATGTTTACCAGGCCTCTGTATGAATTGAAAGACTGTACAGTTTTCATTAATATTTTATTAATTTCATTAATATTTAGCACCTGATTCTTAACATTGTTGCTGTCTTGCACCATACTTAGGTCATCAGCACCATTTTAGTAAATATTTTTTGCCTCTTCTATGTTTGGAACTTTTTTGGAGAGATTTGATAGTGGGGATCATCAGCTGATATCTATTCTCACTCTGTATCTATCTGTTTATATATGCATCTCAATGAATATCTGTAAATATACATCTATATCTAAGCTGATTTATTAAGTGTGAATTGCTATTTAAGAGTTCAAAAAACATTTTTTCTCCATTCAACTTGGAAGGAAAAGAGTCTCTAGAAATTTTTTTTGATCTGCTAATAATTTTTAATCATTGATTGAATCTTGAACTGGCTCTTTGGCAGCCAAATTAAGCCTTTGTACCGTTTCAAAGAATATTGTTTTTAAATGCCAAAATAAAATAACGGAACTATAAAGAACTAATTTTGTTGAATCACAATGATCAAAATAATTTTAAAACAAGTTGACAGCTCTTAGGTTAAAGACTGTAGGAGGAAGCAGCAGAACTTGATACACATATATTTCTGGCATGTAATTGTTCTGTTTCTGTTTCACACAGCATTTATTATACCTTTTACTTGTCAACTTGGTTATCCTGTCATTCTCTCCCCTCCCCCATTCCCCCTTTGTCCCATCTGTTTATGGTTTATTTATGTTAGAATGATTGTTAGATATGAATGATATGTTAGAACATTACTAGTTTTGAAAGTAAGGATTCCAGGGACTAAATAATAGCAAAAATCTCTTTTCACTCTAAAACTCTAAAATGCTGTGTCTCTTATCACATTACCTAAGATCTGAAATCTTTGTTTTTTTAATTGGGAAATATAAATGTTAATAACCACACCTGTATACATATTTATCTTAGTGAAATAAGATTTTGCACAAAATAATGACATCTTTTGGAACTGGTGTTTCTGTGATAGTTATTTCCTGGTTTCATATTTATTTTACAGTTGGAGTGCCTCAAGCTTATTGCTTCTCAAAAATTCACAGACAAAAGAATTGGCTACCTAGGGGCCATGCTGCTGCTAGATGAGAGACAGGACGTACATCTTCTAATGACCAATTGCATCAAGAAGTGAGTCAGTTTTTTTATTTCCTCTTCTGTCATAGTACATGGTAATTAAGATTATATGCCTAGAATCATAGATTGAAAGCTACAGGAGACCCAGATGGTCATCAGGTCCGGCCTCCTGATGTTAAAGGAGAGGGCCAGAAGCCCAGAGAGACTTAAGCAACAGGTTCAGGTTACACAGGTAGTGGGTGAGTAATCAAACCAGGAGTCAGACCTGTGTCCTCAGACTCCAAACTCATTAGTCTGCCCATGATTTGGAGCACTCATATAATTGTGTTCAGAGTGGCTAAGTTACATTTGAATTATATTTGATTTTAAATGCCCCCCATTTATCTAAACTGTCCCTGGAGAAGTTTGAATCATTGACATTTTTAGAACATAGCTTGTTGTTAATTCAATTTTATTTTCAGCTCTGGATGTATCTTTTTTCCCCTCATCATTGAGAAAGCAAGAAAAACAAAAGCTATTATAAACAGTGTCACATTAGTCATGTCCAAAACCAAACTCTTCAATCTGCACTGAGTCCTTCAGCTCTCTATCTGAAGGTGGTTAGCATCTGTTGTCATGAGTACTGGAATTATGATTGTTTTTTGTGTTGATCAGAGTTTCTAAGTCTTTGAGAGGTTTATCTTGATCATATTATTGTAACTATAAATTCTTACTCTGTGTATTTCACTTTGTATCAGTTACACAAGTCTTTTTTAGTTTACTCTGAACCATTCCTTTTATCAATAAACATCTTTTTATACAGCTTAAGATCTGGAGCACCTTCAGACTGAAATCAGGGAAATAAAATTTTGTGGACTTTTTTGCCTCTGTAGAAAGAGAGAAACAATCAGCAAAAGCCAGGCATCATTCTTTGATTTGCACTTAACTCTCCCATAATAGGAATAAATGTATGATAGTAATTCCTTACTTAATGGCTAATAGAGGTAGCAATTAAGTCCAATACTTTTAAGAGATTATAAAAGGAGAGAAAATTTTATCTTGTTAAACATTGGTCCTTCCGAGATTTCAGTTGTATGAAATGCAATTTAATGATGAAATCTTTAGTCTACTTTCTTATTGGAATTTTTGTTTTTCATTAAAATATTATTGTATGTGACTGAAATTACCCTTGTAGAGGTAAATTTGATGTAAAGACACTAAAATTTTCCTGCCATAACTAATGTTGCATTTGTTTAAGGTTTTTTTCTATAGTTGAAGTCAAGAAGACCCAAGTTCATATTTAGCTTTGTGATCTCTTGTTTGCCTTGAGTTCCTCTACTATAAACTGGGAGTGATAATATTAGCTACCTTGCAAGGTTTTGTGAGGACGAAGAAGACAATATTTGCAAAAAAGCACTTAGCACAGTGCCTTGTACATAGTAAAATGTTCATTCCCTTTATCCCTTCCTTCTTTTCTTGCCTTGAAACTTTGAGGTGGAACTGGGATTAGTTTGTATTTATAAAGTGTCTTCTAATTTTTTAGGGAGAGTTTGTGAACTGGGTCTTCAAGAATTTCTCACTTGACTAGCCCTTGAAAATATTTTGATAATAAAAATAATAGGGTAAGCTATTCAGCTGGTTCAACTTGTCCTTCTCTGGAATTAGGTCCCTAAGGGTGTGTCTTAACTTTGTGCTTTATTTGTGTCCTATAGCTACCCTTACTTCAACCACGTGCCTGATAATGTGATTGTTCCCTAGAGCAGCTACTTCATACAGCTGAGTTTAAACTAGACCCAAGTACAAATTCTTAGACTGATAAATTCAGAAGAATGAAGCATGTAGCCAGAGGGCAAATCTTTGCTCTTTTTATGTGACTCTGACATTCTGTTCAGGATTGGGAAAGCCTGAATCTCTTCTTTATTGAGGAAATAACATTAATCCATATAATTTGGAAATGACCTCAGTCATGTGACAATCCTAACTCCTTAAAAATTTCTTGAATTATTTAGATGCTTTGAAACTGCTAAATACTATGATCTGTAAGCAGTTTTCATCTATACTAATAACTAAGAAAACAGTCAGTTGTTAGAGTTAGAGAAGTATGCTCGGATTTTTTTTTTTTTTTGACATGAATTGATACTTTGTTTTCATTAATGAAAAGTCTGTTTGGTGTACATTACTTAAGAATTCTAGTTGTGCAAAGGTATTGTCTTTTTCTTTAAAAATGATTTTTACATAAAAATGTTTACATATGTGTACACATACCCACAACTAAAACAAGTCAATTAAAATTATGTTTAGAAAACAGGCAGCCCATATTGTGTGTGTGTGTCAGTCAGGGGAAGAGGTATTAAAGCTATAAGGAGTCCCTAAATTTCACTTTGTTAAAGAATTTCAGTAAATTGCTAATAAGCAGCAGTAGACTTCATTAATTTGAATTTTACTTCCTTTCAACCTTCTGAGAGAAGGATGATGAGAGGTAATATGGACTAGTGGATAGGCAAGGGTCTTCAAACTTTTTAAATAGGGGGCTAGTTCATTGTCCCTCAGACTGTTGAAGGGCCGGACTATAGTAAAAACAAAAACTTTGTTTTGTGGGCCTTTAAATAAAGAAACTTCATAGCCCTGGGTGAGGGGGATAAACGTTCTCAGCTGCTGCATCTGGCCGGCAGGCTGTAGTTTGAGGATCCCTGGGATAGAGTGTTAGACTTGGAATCAGAAGACCCATGATAAAGCTTTGGACATTTAGGATGATTTTTTGATCATGTGATCTTCATAGACCCTCACTTTGCTCATATATAAAATGGGAATTAACACTTTTTATATACCTGCCTGCTAAGAGACTTGTCATGAAAGAGTTGCTTTGAAAACTTATTTGGGCTATTTAAATTTTACATGGTAATGGTTTTAATTACATATAATGAAGTAATTAAAGAGTGAGAAGAGAAATGTGGTTGGAGAAGAAAAATTATTCTGAGTATGGCTATCTACCTGAATAACAAAGAGGTAGACCTAAATATGTTTAATTCTATAGGTTTATGTTTTTTATATGCTAATTTAAGGAGAATTAGATACAGTGCAAGGCCTTTGAAAATCTTATCTTTATGTAGTACCAGGTCTCTGGGATCTGAAGAGAAAGAGGAATATATAACTTAGTTGATGTTACTAGTTTCTAATTGGTCTATTTTATGTTAGTAAAACTGCTGTGGGAAAAGAGAACATTTTGTGGAAATCAAATGAAAATGTAGAGTTCCTTAATTTAATAGAAAATTTATATGTTGACTCTTTACAAGAGCAGCAAAGATCTTACGATTATAATTCCATTATAAAGCCTCTTTGATTTTGAATATTAGGCATGCAGTGCCTGAGTTAAAGGTATTATTTGACTTCCCTAATGGAAGCCTTCAGCCTTGTTTTATGGGTTGGAGAGGTGATACCACTTGATGTATTATGAAATTATGTTCTTTCAGAAGATAAGATTTTGTGGTACGTTTCTTTAACTATTTCTGAACTTGAAACAAGAAGTAAGTGTTTGAATCCTGACTCTGCATTTCAATAGCTGTGTGACTTTGGATCAGTCATTTCCTTTCTCTGAGCCTTAGTTTCTTCATCTGTAAAATAACCGGATTCCTAATGTTGATTTCAGCTCTAAATCTCAATCATCTGGCTTGAAATCACTGGAGTGAGCCTGAATTCGTTAGTAGAGATAAGATGTTCCCTTTGAGTCCTTTTTGTTAGTAACATTGGACTACTGTAAAAGAGTTCATGTTTTGTTGGTAATTCGTGGCTAACATTTCTATGAAGCTTTAAAGTTTACAAAACACATTACATATTCTCTCCTTTGGTTCAATTGTATACCAATCCTGTGAGCAAGGTCTATTATTATGTCTGTTTGACTGCACTGTTAGATAATTAGAATCACTTATTTCCTGGTACTATATCTCAGTAATGGGATAAATTCTGAAACCTTTTTTAAGCTACAACTTCTCTTAACTGCAGATGTATGGCCTTCTTGATTTTTGACAATTTTCTAAGGCTTTGGACAAGGCATAGAGTTACCTTCATATTTATTTTCTTTTGCAGTGATCTTAATCATAGCACACAGTATGTGCAGGGGCTGGCACTCTGCACTCTTGGCTGTATGGGTTCCTCAGAAATGTGTCGAGACCTTGCAGGAGAAGTAGAGAAACTTCTTAAAACTTCCAATTCATACTTAAGAAAAAAGGTAACTTAGGATAAAACTTAATTTTGTTTCTCCAAATTGGGCAGTCCTGTAGAAAAGGGAATACCAATAATTTATTTTTATACTCTGCTGGTTTAAAAATTTAGGTATGTCTTACTTTGTGTGAGAAATGGGTTCTTAAATAATTGTGTTGTTTAGGATTATAAAGTGTCTCAGAGTTGTTCACTATAATGTTATCTTTGTATAAACTGTTTTCCTTGTTCTGTTCATTTTGTTCTGCATCATTTCATAGAGATATTCCCAGTTTCCTCTGATACTAACCATTTCATCATTTCTTATGTCAATAATATTCTATTATGTTAATGTGCTATAATTTGTTTAGCCATTCTCTTGTAGGAAGATGCCCCCTTAGTTTCCACTGTAGGGTCATGCTACTTGAAATCTAAGAAACTAATATGTGTTATATAAATATATATATATATTTTTTAAAGAGATATTTGGGATTAGTTCTAGCAAACAGATTATCTTTTTAGCTCTATTTCCATTGTATTACAACTGTAATTGAAGTCTTCAATCCCTTTTACTCTTAAATATACTATTAAGATTAGAATTGAAAATAGCATTGGAGACTTGACTGTAAATCAACTCTTTATTTTGTAGATTGTATGCATATTTTTAATAGGGTGGTTATAATTAAGTTAAAAAAAAGAAAAATCTTTCAATGGTAATAGGTAAAATTAATGTCTTTATTCGTTATCTTTTACCAAGGTATTTTAATATAAGTGTTAGGGTTTAGCATTTTAGGTTTTCTACTTTTCTTTGCATGTTCAGCATCCAAGATTATTTTTGGATGTTGAGTCTCTTAACAGCATCATTTATGTTTTTATATATATATATAATAAAATACTTGACAAAATTAGTCTTAATAGGAAGAAGATCTTATGACAAACTTACACCTTTTAAAGCCATTCGTTCCTTCTAAAAATAGTCATCATCTGCTTTTATTTTCATTCTTTTGACTTTTAGGATTGTGTCATCACCTAGTGTGGTGATGGATTTGTGATACTGGGATACAGAAGATATTTAAACAACAGGGATAATGAAAAGCTTTATACATTTAAAAAAAAAAGTTAGAGAGCACTTAGGATACTTGATAACCTTTGTTCCCACTTCCCAAAGGTGGGAGTGTAAGAAAAGAAACTGCTTTCCCAGATCACTGATAATTTGCTTAGCATGATTTATCAATTAATTATTCATTTCAGCCCCAAAATCTTTGCTTTGGGAGATATTCATGAATATAGGGTTGGGTGAACTAGAAATTAGTTTATAGGCAAGAGGTGGTTTTTTTTTTTTTTTTTTTTTTTTGGTATTTTTTTAAGTACTTCTCCATGCTCTTATTTATTAGAGGCAGATGTTAATTACCTTTCTTTAAAGATAATAATTTTAACTAAAGCCAACTTTTTGTCATTTTATTTATAGGCAGCACTTTGTGCTGTACATGTCATCAGGAAGGTACCTGAGCTTATGGAGATGTTTTTGCCAGCCACAAAAAACTTACTGAATGAAAAGAACCATGGTAATGTCTTCTGAGAGCCTTTACAAGATGTTTGGGAGGGAAGATTGGGGTTTGGAATACCAGGCTTTCTTATGCAAAGGTGAAATAAGTTGTTATTTGGCTAATATATGCCTTGAATGGTTCCATTTAAAGTCCTTATGAACCAAGACTATTTTTCATAACTAGGTACTACAATTCCTGGAGTCTAATCATCAGTGATAGATTCCTTTGATTCAAGAATAATCTTTCCAGTAGTCCTTTAAAAATATTAGAAAGGCAAATATTTTTGTAAAACCAACACATTATCACTAATATGCAGTTCAGTACTTTTTTCAGTGGTTGAACATTGTATGTACTTTCTTGGAGGCCTATGGTTATGAGTTCATTTCATAACAAGTACATTTAACCATTGTGTCAGGTGTAGGGTTTATGATAATCTTTTTATTATCCTTAAGAAATTTGTAAAAATTTAAGAAGCATTAAATGGAATTTGGAGGTATTCCAGCATTTATGATTTATTCATGTCAGAAAGAAGAAATACTGAGTTAGAAAGTTCTTATTTGAGTGACTAAGACTGCCTGATTTTATTCTGTTTTTTACAAAGAAGTCTCCCTCCCTTTCCTTTCCCTTCTCCCCAGGATTTCTACATAAATTTATCTTTCCTGCTATCCAAATATTTATAGGCTATAATGAAGTTTTGCTTGGGGCTTCACCAGAAATTTTTAAATTATTTCAATTTCTCTAAGATTGATAGATAATTTTGCTAACAGCTTAGTAGCATATATGAAGTAGATGATGTCTATTTTGTATCTCTTGTGAATTTATAGTCTTATAGACTATATTTATAGACTCTTTATAGTCTATTTAGACTATATAGACTATATAGAATTTATAGACTCTTATAGTCACTTGAGGAGTGGAAAGGCATAAACAAAGTTTCTATTTGGGCAGTAATAATACAGTTTATACCAATACTGGTGGTGGTATAAGAAAAAAATGTCACAGTATCCTTGTTTGACAGTAAGTCAATAAATATGTATTAATCCAGCATAATAAAAATGACAGCATTAGTCATCAAACTGCCAAAGGATTACTTTATAAAACTTGGCAGGGGAAAGTGACCAAATTCATCTGGAGGAACAAAAGACCAAAAATTTCTAAAGAAATTAAAAAAAAAAAAAAGTGCCAGTAGCAGTGCCATATTTCACACTGTCTTGCAAAGAACCCTTTAGTAGTAGGTAAAAAAATAGAAAGGTCAAACAGTAAAATAGATTATATATTACAACATTCAAATTTAAATAAATATGGCTGTGTAATATTTGACAAATTCGTACTACAATTACTGGAAAATTGGGAGTCTGGAAGATATCGGGTATAAACCAACAGTTCACACCATTTGTCAAATGTAGCATGACTTAAACATAGAGGGTCTCATCATAAACAAGTTAGAGGAAGAAGAAGAAAGATCATACCCTTTTGCAAGTATGCCTTGGAGAAGTATTCATGACCAAACAAGGAATAAAAAAATCACAGATAAAAAGGATAGTTTTGATAATGTTGAAGATTTTGCACAAACAAAACCAACATAAGTAAGAGTGAGATGATTATCTGGGGAAAATGTTTGCAACAGATTTCTCCAATAAAGCATTCATAACCAAAATGTACATGCAAGAACCATTTTCTGGTAGGTGAACAATCAAAAGATATGAAGAAAGTATTTTTAAAGACAGAAAGCCAGGCTATGACCAAATATGATCAAAAGCTTCAAATCATTAATAATTAAAGAAATATTAATTAAAAACAACTCTGAAGTTCCACTTCATGCCCCTCAATTGGCAAAGTTGAAGAAAAAGATTAAATTCTTGTTGGGGGCAGTCAACACTGCATCATCTCCTGAGGGCTTTGGAGTTGGGCATATATGAAAGAAATAGAAAGTATGTCTCCTGTTCTTTAGAAATTTTGTCTAGTTGTCATTAAGCTGGTGAGAATGTTGAACCTCATTTATACCTGCCTACCTATTTTTTCCTGTTCAGGTGTCCTTCACACATCTGTTGTCCTGCTCACAGAGATGTGTGAGAGAAGCCCAGACATGCTGGCACATTTCCGAAAGGTAGGCACAAAGTGGGATATTCCTTAGCTAAACTCCTTTTATTCTGCAAAGTATGTGAATTTTCTTTTCTTCATCCTTATTGTTTAAGGGAAAGAAATTGAGGAGCTGAATTTTAATGGAGATGTTAGCTAGGCCTTTCTTTGCTGTTGGATCAGGAACCTGGATATGTTGTTTGTCTTTTCCTTTTTCATGTTAAAAGAGAGATTTTGAAAGCCTGACTTTTAGCAGATAGTAATCTGTGTTCTGGATAAATTGCAGTCATTGGTTTCTTTTTTTCATAAATTTTTGTATTCCAAATCTCAAACTGAAGTCTTCTCCAACTTTTTCTGTGCCTCCTTACTGTTCTAGGCAGGGGACTCCTCAAGTAAGGGTTTAATTATTTTTCTTCTTCCCTTTCTACTGGAATAGTAGGTTTAAAACATTTCTTTTCCTTTCTAATTGAATAGTAGTTTTAAAACAATTATTATTCAATCAAGTTAAAATTAGACAGTAAGTAAGAGAGTGGAAATTTTGTAGAAGATTTTTGTCTAATATGTAAAAGAATTGGCATCCTGCATACATTGGAGCTAGTGGAGTTTTTACAATTTTTTTTTTTTTTTTTTTTGGTTATATTTTTTTCTTCTAGATGTGTATGTCTTGATTAAATTATTGTAAAATAGTATGAGACCCGTATCTGTCCCTAATGCTTGCTTTATGTGTTTTGTTCCTGTTTTCTGTTTGGAATCCTGCTGTATGTTAGAATGAAAAGGTAAGAATTAACCCTCTTTTAGATGGTGCATGCTGGCATTAGGTCCTTAGAAGCTTTTGTGCGGCCATGATTAACTGTAACATACTAATGCTGCAGCTCTGCTTGTGATTTATTATGAGAATGTTTTATTTTAGTCTTATTTTATTTTTTGGCTAACTCCTTGTAAGTCTTGTTTTTTTGTCTTGTCAATTTACACTCCATGATCAGCCTTGGATTTCAGTTGTCGCCTTTTGTGATTTGGAAGCCTATTTCTCTGCTATTTCTTTGAGAGAAATTTTGAATGGTTTTCCAGTGCCTTATTCTTGTTGACCCTAGATCTCCTTGGACACAAAATGTTTTGCTTCCTATTGGAGTAGATAAAGCCGGCAGGTGACCCTTTGGAGGAGAATATGGGCAGCTTCCTAAGGAAGCTGTTGCTAATTCTGAGCAATTACATTAAAACTTGTAGCAGGACCTTTTCACTTCATCTGAATTTTGCTTACAGTGTTTGAGTAGGGGAAGTGAGCAGGGTGTTGGAGGGGAATATGTAGGCCTTAACTGATGTTCTTGGCTGTTGCCTTTCCCACTGTCATCTTATTTTGTTTGTCCTGTCACTTGGTTTTAGTAACTTGCATTGTGTTTAAATAAATCAGGTTCCAAAAGTTTGAATGCTTAGTACTTAGTTATCTGTGATGTGCTGGGCTTTTGGTAATAATTAAGACCATCTTTGCTTTGTAGAAGCTTAAAGGGAAAAGACTTCTCTGAGTTGAGCCAGATTTTCTTCATTGTCTTGAACATTGTCTACAGGACAAAACACAGATTATAGGGAACATACAGGAAGTTTTCTGTGAATGTGAATGCTTTAAATTCTTGTACTTTATGGCCAATGTGAATGTGCCCATCAAATGGACAGATTTAATAAGGATTCTATTTTGAATTTCTACTTTATCCTTGAAGTTAAGAGGATAGATTTAAATTAGTTTTAACCTTTAAACTGTCCAAATTAGATCATGAATCAAGTCTTGAATATTGGCCACAGCATTGGAATTCACATTTAAAGATGAATATTTGAATTGCATGCCTTCTGAAAAGCTTGACTTCCATGTAAGTTCTACTTCTCTAAAATCTCTTGCAGTTGAAAGAGAAGCAGAGCTATAAGATGAAGAAAAAGTATTGGAATTAAATAAGAGTTTGCATTGTCTCAATCTTTAAAAAAAAAAAATTGGGATACAATTGGTTTCAGTTTAGCTGGGCCATGTATTTAATTCACTTTGACTTTTAAGAGCTGCTTGTTTGGTCCTCTTTTGCATTATAGCAAAACCGAATTTTTCATCAACAAACAGTTGAAAAATGCTTTAAAATCATATGGTATGCCCTTTGTAGATGGAGGGCCTTTTCTACATTTAAGTAACTTTTGTAAACTTATAATATTTGTCTAATATAAAAATGTTTTTATTTTACTTAATTACCTTATTGGCTATTGCCTGTATTTCCACCTCCAATCACCTCTCTCCCTCCCCAAATTTGGCTTATATAAAATCAAAGTTTGACCTATAATTGCAATATTTTTAAAAAGGTGTTTGTTTCTGTTTTTCTGGATTTGACAAATACTCAACAAACATGAACATTTCTATACACAGGAATGGAAAAAGATTGTATATGAAATAGCAAATTTCTCACATATAACTTGTTTATTTTAAAAGCATATTACAAATTCAACATATTAGTTCCAAAGCTGGTTCTGCTTGTCTCTATCTCCCTGTAAACTTTCTACTATTTTCTTATGTGCATAAAAATGCTCTGCTGACATTCTTTTCTTTTTATTATTTTGTGGCATTGCTGTCATGTATATTCTCTCACTTCCCAATTCTTACCCCTTCAAATTTAAGAAAAACAACAACAAAATCTTCCATTATAATATAAACCCTTAGTGAAGCAAAACAGATGCATATGTTGGCTGTGTCTGAAAATGTATATTTCATTCTACATCTCTAGTCTGTCACTTCTCTATCAAGAGGTGAGAAGCATGCTTCATTATCGGTTCAGTGGAATTGTGGTTGGTCACTGCATTGATCAGAGTACTTTTTTTTTTTTTTTTTTTTAAGTTTTTGAAATGATGTTTACATATTTTTCAATGTGAATGGTACCTTTACAAAAACTGACCATTTAATTGGGTATATAATAGTCATTAACAAATGTAGAAAAGTGGAAATATTAAACACATCCTTTTCATACTACAACGCAAAAAAAGTATGTCAATAAAAGGCTTTTTAAAAAAAATCCAAATTTAAATGGAGATATTGAATAAGTTAATCTTAAAGAATTGGTAGGTCAAAAAACAGGTCACAGAAAAAGCAGATCAGATTTCTTCTGTGAACAGTTCTTAAGAGGGAATTTATATCTTACAACATTTTCATCAGTAAAAGAGAATAAGTGAATTGGAAATGAGACTAAAAAAAACTAGACAAAGCAGAAATCACAAAACTATCTGAAGACAGTCTAAAAGTCAAAGATTTCAATAAAATTGAAAGAAGTAGTTTTTCTGGACAGATTATCTGCTAAGTTATTTGATTTTTAAGGGAGAAGAAAACCACTTTATCAATGTCAAAAAAAAAAAAACCCAACTATTTTGTCCAATTACATGTTTTTAAAATAAAACTGCTATATGAAAAACGAATCTTTACAAAAATATAAAGTATAGATTGAGAATATAAAAATAAAAAATTAAACAAACAATATATGGACTTCCCCTTCAAAATCAAAGACTACATATATTTACAGATAAATCCTATTAGATAGTTAAAGAATTAATTTCACTTATATAAAGTTTTCAAAAAAAGGAACTTTTCAGATTTCTTCTGTGATACAAATCAAAGAAAGAAAACTGTAAACTGATATCCCTATATGGATATAAATGCAAAGATGTTGAATCAAATATTAGCAAAGAAATTATATCAATATTATAAGTTATAACTAGGTGGTTTTTATATCAAGAATTCACAATTTATTATTAAGAAAATTGTAGATATGTCAAGTTATATTAATGTAAAGAAAATCATGTTTATATCATAAAATGCAGAATAGGTTCTGCAAATTGTTCTGTTCTAATGATTATTTATAATGTGGAATAGGAATTGGATTTGAGATCATCTTAATGAACTGTTCTTGTGGTAAATAATATTTACCACAGTAGTATTTATGAAGAGTTAGCATTATGTATAATGGAGTTTTAAAAAAAAATACTAGATGCATTTCAAGTATGATCAGAGATAAATGAAAGTTAAAGTGGTATCACCACTGTTATTTGAAACTGTTCTAGAAATGCTAGCTATAACAGTAAAATAAGAAAAAGCACCTGAAAGGAAGGAGCATAGGAAATGAGAAGACAGAATTCATTGTTCTTTGTAGATAAATGTTTTATTTAGAGAATCCTAAAGATTCAGATAAAATATAATTTTTAAAAGTATGGACCTGTATACACATAATACACACACACGTATATATGTAAATGTACATATACATGTCATTATATACATATATAAGTAATATGGGTATAGGCACACACACATATATATAATATGTATATATACATATATTATATACTTTTTTCTCTTTTAAAAAGGATTTCATTTTAGAGATAAAGCTTATGTTTGAACTAGTGGTCTAATTCACTAATATACCTTATGTGAAAATCCCACATAGTGAAGTAAAAAAAAGAAATAAGGAATTGAACCAAGTTTTTCATTCTGTGTAGATTATTGTTGAAGGTGGATCAAAATAGGAAACTTTTCTACATTGTTTGTCTTGATTCTTATATAGCATGCAAGAGATGTAAAAATACTGCTGTTTGACAGTATTACTAGACAGGATTTCTTCCTGCAAAGAGCTTATAGTCAGTCTCATTGGAAATGTGTCATATGTGTGACATGACATGGCAGTTAAGTAATAATGTGGACATTATATTAGGTATTTAAAATTACATAGTATTATAATATTTTATTACTGATGGTACCACAAGTTTTTGAGATGAATTACTGGATTTTAAAGGGTAATATTTAAAATCCTTTCACTGCTTCTTTTGTTTTCATAGAGATCTCTCCAGGTTAATTGCATTTAAAAAAATTTCTTTTTATTGAAAACCGATTCCTCACCCTATTTTGAATCCTTCTGGTGAAGGATTTTAATTATTAGAAAAACAAACTTGTCAGTAATATGGATGTGGAAATCTCATACGTATTATAATTTTTATTTGAAATAATTATTTGAAGTAATCTGTAAATATCATAACCTCCAATAGCAGATATTTCCTAAAAATAAGCTAATAGTTACTCATTTTAAAATTTCCTCAGTCTAATTGTCCTTCACTTAATATTATGTATTAGTGATACTGTATTCCATTTTGCTGAATTGGTAGAAAAATCTGCTTAGACTCATTCATCCATCCTCTCCTAAAGCATCTCCTACTTTTTCTAAACAATCTTCTTTGATGTGGTCATCATTTTTTAATATCTTTATTTTCTACAGCTTGTACCACAGTTAGTTCGTATTCTAAAGAACCTTATCATGTCTGGATATTCACCAGAGCATGACGTTTCTGGGATCAGTGACCCCTTCTTACAGGTGAGAAAAAAGAGTTTGCCAAATTTTAAAAATTAGGCAATAGCGCTCAGTTAAAACTCTCTCCTCTCCTCCTCTCTCTCCCTCTCTGTCTCCTTTTCTCCCTTCCTCATTCCCTCCCTCCTTCTTTCCCTTCTGTTTTTCCCTCCTTCCTTCCCTCCCTTTGGCATACTGAGCTTAGTACTTTGAGCCATAGTTTGGTTTTTTGTCAAATGGCTATACCTACCTCACAAGATTGTTGTAAAAACAGCACTTGGTAAATTTTAAAACATAGATATAAATGCAAATTTTTTATCTTGTACCATATTTTTAAAGAGTGACAATTTGACTATTAATAGATTCAGATGATTGAGGTATTTCTTAAACTGCTAAGTGATTACTGAGAAGGCATTACTAAGTGAAATAACTTATGTAGTGTTCAGATTAGAATAAATAAAAGAGATACCAGTAGTCTTAATGATGGTTTTTAGTGACTATAGAGAGCCTAGGCCATTGACTATTTAGGTAGCAGTTAAGAACTGCTAGCAGTATGTGATACCTTTATCAAGTAAGGTGATAAGAGAGAAATAGATGAGGTTTTCATTGTAAGAAGGAACATATGTGCCATTTTAAAGATTTTTTAAATATTCTCATTGAAATTGACATATGAAGTTGCAGGGTAGACACATTTTGAGCATAATATTGGTATTCTTTATGCTTACACTAGGTGCGAATCCTGCGGTTACTAAGAATTCTAGGACGAAATGATGATGACTCAAGTGAAGCAATGAATGATATATTGGCACAGGTGAGTGGAAAAACTTTAATTCTGTTGTTCATTTGAGAGAGATTGTGGAATTGAATACTTAGTAGACTTTAGGCAGTCTCAAACTTAATGCAGTCAGATGTTGTTATCACTTTTTTCATTTATGTTTTTTTCTTTTTGTTTATTTCAGGTTGCCACCAATACGGAGACTAGTAAAAATGTAGGAAACGCTATTCTCTATGAAACGGTTTTGACTATTATGGACATCAAGTCAGAGAGTGGACTAAGAGTATGTTTTTTTTTATCTTGTTTTCAGCAAGGCTTCTAGTTTAGAATGAACTACGTAGTCATTAGTGTCTTTGGAGCTGTTAATGACCAAAGTAATGCTGGAAAATTGACTTAAGGTATGGGTCTTTCCATTATAGAGGATCTACATTACTGATACCTGACGTGTCATTGCCCCCCTTGAAGACTTACAACTGAATTTAATATGGTATTTTTGAAATTGGGCAAAATAAGACTTGGGGCTATAACATTGTCAGGAAAGCATTTAAAGTTATTTCTAGGAGTAGCTGTGTGATACCTTAAATATGAAACTGAGTTCTATAAGCTCTTAAAAAAAAAAGAGTTTTTGTTTTTACTTGTTTTTAGAGTATTTTTTAGAGTATTGTTCGAGTAATTTGCAATTACTGTTTCTCAAACATAAACACACACATGTATTTTTATATAGATCTGTGATTTCATCAGTATGGATGCTCTTTCCAATTTATGCCCTCTTCCTGTACTACATTTGTTCATGTTCACAGGGTCAATTTTTTGTGTTTTGTTCATATCCACAGGGTAAATTTTTTGTGTTTAGGGATCTTTCTTTAGATTTCTTGACATTGTGTAGATGCCATTATGGAGCACAGACTGTTCGTTGGTTATCCTCTTTTTTCCAGTCCTATCCTCTGGCATCCTTTATGTTTTTCTTCTTAGTTCTTTGGTAATTGTGCATTTGCACCTTACTTATACCCATCATGAGCCTCCTTTTGTCTTTTTGGATAACTTTTAACATTAATTCTTCAGAGTTGTATTCCATGACTTGTGGCATCACTGGAAGAATATTATTGTTAATAAAGATGGTCCTTTGTTTCAGGTTGAAATTTGGTATCATGTAAAGCATTATATTTAGGTCCCCAAATACAATTTAACCCCTCTTAATTTTTAAATTTTGGACCCAATTTATTGTCTGTGGATAATGTCTATAACAAAATAGATATACTAATGGACTGACTATGTAGGTTGTCTGTGTAAATATTGGTTTGGCCAAATAATTATTCTTAATTTTTTTTTATTTTTGTGTGAGCAGTTAAGCTCCCTTCTAAGTGATATCTTAAATTTCATTTTGGGGGAACAAGGCTTTTTAGTATTCTGGGATAATGTAACAGGATCATCTATAAACAGAAAAATCTGGAGAGCCATATCATTTATAGGAAATCTAGTTTTCCATCCATAGATACATACATGTGTCGATATATACATGTGTGAAATCAAATTTAATAACATTAATTTAAATGATGTTTTCCTTAGATTTTTTTATTGCTATCAGTTTAGAAATAGTAGGATTTCTAAGGGTCTCAAAGCAATATTGTGAAATACTTTCTTTTCATAGTTCTTTAATCTGTACCTACCTATTTCTTTTCAGGTATTAGCCATAAATATCCTGGGTCGTTTCTTATTGAACAATGACAAAAATATTAGGTGAGTCAAATAAAATTTTCAAGTATTGAAGTCATACTTCATATCTTTGAAGATAATCAGGAACATTTAGGTATTGCCACTCATTTGTAGTACACATTACAATAGGAAATATTTCTCAGGAAGCAAATTTAAGAACTGATCTTTTTGAACTATGCTTTCAAAAAGTTAGGTGAATCACTCTTTTAAAAAAAATTTCTTTGTGTATTTTGGCAATAGTTTATGTCCTGACACTGAAGTTCATTTGAATCGTATTCTTTGGGATTAAGGTTTTGTAGAAATTAATTTCTCTGACTTATTTTTGTCTGTTCTTCTTAGGTATGTAGCTCTGACATCATTGTTGAAGACAGTGCAGACAGATCATAATGCAGTACAGAGACATCGAAGCACCATTGTGGACTGCCTGAAGGATCTTGATGTCTCAATTAAACGGTAATGAATGGAAAACCTTTTTTCAAAATGTTTCTGGGCTAACTTATACAAATATACAATGAATATTATTATGTAATAGAGTTTAGAGTTAGAAGGACCTGACTTCAAATCTGGACTAAGACACTTTACTTGATGTTGATCCTGGGCAAGTTCGTTAACTTCAATTGCCTATAAAAAACAGATTCAGCTTCATTCACTTACTAGCTTTGTAATTTTGGATAAGTCATTTCATCTCTTGCCTTGGGTTTCTCATCTGTAAAATGGGAATGATAATAGCACCTGCCTCACAGGGGTGTCATTAGA
The DNA here is from genome assembly GCF_902635505.1 of Sarcophilus harrisii. NCBI lineage: Eukaryota > Metazoa > Chordata > Mammalia > Dasyuromorphia > Dasyuridae > Sarcophilus > Sarcophilus harrisii. Next base: position 40,913,615 of record NC_045427.1, on the reverse strand, counting down.
ATCAAATGAGATAATATTTATAAAGTTATTGACACTGTGTCTGGTACAGAACAGGTGTTATATAGCATTTCTATAAATGTATATTCCCTGTATCTCTCCCCCTTAGGACAGAGGGCGATGAAATATAAAAGTAGGAAAAGGTAATGTTAGCTATAGCCTAATGTTCAGTGGATTTTACTGTGCTTTGTGTGTTGGAGGATGAAAACTTTGAGTGATCCATCGGCTTAGTGCTTTGTCACAATGCTGAGACTCAGGCTGCTGACAGCACACATTTTTATTATAACTATATATTATATATGTATAAAACAGCTGTATTTCTTAGAAGGTGCTCTGAAGAATTAATGTTGAAAGTATTGACTCAAAACAAATCAGTGCAATATAAGTTTATCTTTTTGAGAAAGTATTTAATCCTGATCGAGTGTGCAGAGACTGCCATCAGTTTTTCTCTGTTTTCTTTTGCACTTAAGATGATTATATGCACTTAAAAATAATTTTGGGACAAAAGGTGAGGAAAATCTTAGTGCAAAAAAGATTTTTAAAGAACCTGGTTTAAGAATAATCTCTCAGATCATTGTGTGAAGGAGACTTACATTGATCAGTTAAAATTTGCCTTAAAAAATAAATTTTTCATTGATTTCTTAGTATGTTGGAAGTTCAAAAGTAGAAAAAGATAATTTTCAGAAGCTGGTTTCAAAATACATAACTTTAGCTCTGTTTAATGGAAAATCCCTCACTATTTCTTCTAAGTAATTGGGTGAACATTTTATTCAGGCGGCACACAGACTGTAGTACTATTAGTGTGGCAGCTTTTAAATGTATATTTAAACTTCCTTTAATGCACTGAGAATGCAAGGGTTGTATTATATTATTAAGAACTTCACTGTCACAGAATAGACTTAGTGAAATCATGCCCCTATCTTAAGTGGACATAGAAATAGAAGCACTTGGTCATTAGGGGCCATTTGAAGTTAATCCTTTGGTTTTAATTTCTATAAAAGAAGGAAATGAAATTTCTTCTGCATTTGGGAGCTGGTACTGTTTTTATGACAAAGTGTTCATGAGAATGAAGGCTAAGAATGAATCTACTTGTTGGAGCTTGGGATTTATAATTAAGAAAAATGAAACAAAGGTCGTGATATCTCAGCACTTGACTTTTTTTTTCCCCCTCTAAGGCGTGCAATGGAATTAAGTTTTGCTCTCGTAAATGGAAATAATATTCGTGGTATGATGAAGGAATTGCTATATTTTTTGGATTCTTGTGAGCCAGAATTTAAGGCAGATTGTGCATCTGGAATCTTCCTTGCTGCAGAAAAGTAAGGTTCAATTTTTATAATGCTGATTTACGTAAAAGACAGATACGATAACTTTGCCCTTGCCTGATTTTGATAGAGCCATATATAAGTTTTGTTTCTATTATCCCACTTTATATTTTGTTTGTGCCTTTCCATACTGAGGTCATGTGATTTCTTCTCACTTATTACATGTTCTGGGTAAAATGGCTTGCTTGCTTGCTTGCTGTGTGTTAGCTATAGATAATGTTTTATCTTCCATCTCTCTGCCTTTGAACAGGCTGACCCCAATTATTGAAACATTTTTTCCTCCTCCTTCCTACTTCTGAGAGTATTTTCAAAGTTCGGTTCAAGAGCTCCCTCCTACAGTAGATGTTTCTTTTCCCCTTCTAGTTGTTAGTGTATTCCTGACTCTCCCAATTACTTTGTATACATTTTGTTTATTTGTATATGTGATTATCTCCATCCCTACCAATAGAAAGTAATCAGCTTGTGAGTAGGGGATGCTTTCTTTTTCTTTGTATCTTCTATGCCTAGCACATAGTAGGTGCTTCATAGCTGCTGGTTGAATTGAAGGACCTAGCACTTGGGTATCTTAAGGGAGGAACCCTCTCTGTACTAGAAAAGTCATCACATATGAATTTTATTTCATTTAATTATTTATCCCATGAAGAATAAAAAGGTTAACAGGCTTAAGATTTTTGCCTTCAAAATTCAGAGATGAGTATGTCAGGATGTCAGGAATATTCTTTCCCTTTTTTTCCATTTTTCATTTAGTGAATAAGTTTCTAGTCTTTAAAACCATCTTGCTCCAGGCATAGTCCCTTCTTCTCTGTTGTCTGGCTTCCTTATCTCTTTCTTTTTTTTTTTTTAAACTAATGACCAGATACAAACATTTTTTTCTGAAGAAGTTGAGGAGAAGGAAGTTCCATTTTTAACTGACTGGCTCCTATGGCAATATTATGTGAGCTGGCCAAGTTTAGATAGACCTCTTCCTCAGCCTTTGTAATAATGTTAGCTGCCAGACCTGGGAATGAAATGACTCGAGTTACTTCCAGCAAGGAGATTCTTAGATGACTGAAAGTGTGCTGTGAAACATCAGTTATTCACTCTGTGTGCTGTTATTTTCTCAGGTATGCACCTTCTAAACGATGGCACATAGATACAATTATGCGTGTTCTAACAACGGTAAGCAGCAGCTCTAAAATTTTATATATAAATTAGATTTTTTTGTTTTAAGTTTGGAATGTATCTTTTTAGTGGGCATTTTACAGAGGTTCTGGAGTTTTTTCTAGTTCATTTTCAAGAGGAAAGATTCAGTTCATGTCTGATACATGATTGTAGCTGTTTTGGACATCTGAAGAAATTTGAAGGGTTTTCTTGCTTGAGGGTGTGACAAATGGGATGCTGAATAGGGAGACGCTAGGTTTTTTAGTCTCCACTAAGCATTTTATCTTTGCATGGATTATGGCAACTAAGTACATCTAGTCTCAATTTAAAGAAAAGCTACTATTTCTAGAAAAACAAGTAATGAAAATGGATACCAAGAAATCCATAAGGCACAAATCTTGATATTTCTTTTTTTTTTTAAATCTTGATATTTCTAAGATCCTTAAGTAAACTGTAGAGTTGTTAAATAAAATAGTGCTTAAAAGTGTGTAACATTATTTCAAACCAAAAATTACTTGTTTAATTCCTCTCCTCCAGGATGTACTTGTCTCATATTAGGTAGTTTTTTTCTATCTTTTATTTAAAGCAATTCTAAGTATTTTCAGGAAGCATTTTTTCGTTTAAGAGGTGGGTCTACAGTAATTATCTATTCCAGTCTTCAATCTAAACTCTTTTTTTAAAACATGTTTCCTTTCTTTTTTTCACCACTACAACCTTACCTTCTCCCCTCCACCCCCCCTTTTTCTTTTCTTTTAATTATTCTGAAGCATTTTTCCCCTCAAAATATGACTAGATTTGCTTTATCTACCCATAATTCTTTATCTTCTGTCTGTGTTCATTTGATAAAGCTGTGATGCTAACATGTTAGGTTAAGGAAGTGGTTGGTTGTTGATCTGTTTTAGAATCTTTTGATGGTAGCACATACATGCCATTGGTCAAAAAATTGACTGAATTAGTATGTGGGTACTATTAAGTACTATTAAGAAGCCTATGACTTATACTGAGGTATCCATATAAATGAGATCAGATAGGTGGTTAGTCCCAGTTACCTAGGGGCCAAAATAAGTATTAAATTATATGAGATCTACTCTGTCAAAATATCATTTCATTGCTTTATAACATTGAAAATGATAAGATTTTTTATCTTTATCTTATCATTTTCTCATTCATAATTTTTTGGTAACATTCATTGTAGTAAGACTTTAATAATACATTGATTTAGCCCCCAAAGGAGTAGATGTTTTCACATCTTTGAAATTCAGTCTCATGTTTTTAATGGTATATAGAAAAAACACTTAAAATCTTTATTTTTTGTTTGAAATTTCTTCTGAAAGAAAGAGGATGTTGTACTTTTTTTTTTCTCTGTGATAAAAAGGGAGAAGCTTACACTTGAAATGGGAATTTGGAAGTAATGAGGCAATAGGATTGTAGAATTTGTATAAGGAACAAAACGTTGGATTGGTCTGAATGGGTCTTATCTCTTGCAAGAGAAAAAGAAGCAAAAAAAGGGCCTCCTTTGTCCTATATTCTTGTTACTCTGAGTTTATATGTCTGGGGTAAAATGCCTGGGTTTTCTTTTAGGCAGGGAGTTATGTCCGTGATGATGCTGTCCCCAACTTGATTCAGCTGATAACCAATAGTGTAGAGATGCATGCCTACACTGTTCAACGCCTCTACAAAGCCATTCTTGGTGATTATTCCCAAGTAAGTATCTCTTTACTAGCAAGAGAAAGTCAACTTGTCCTTTATTTTAAGTGATTTTTTATTTTAGAAGTACTTTTTTATGGTATTTTATTTTTCCAAATACTTGCAAAGATAGTTTTCAACATTCACCTTCACAAAATCTTGTGTTCTAGATTTTTCTTCTTCATCAAGACAGTCAGCAATTTGATATAGGTTAGATGTGTGCTGTTATTCTAAACATATTTCCATATTTGTCTTGCTCAGCAAAAAAAAAAAAAATCAGATCAAAAGGAAAAAAAACACAAGGGAAAAAATTATGCAAACAACAGCTACAAAAGGTGAAAATACTATGTTACTGTGTTGTAATTTCACATTCAATTCCTACAGTACTCTCTGAGCACAGATGGCTCTCTCCATCACAAGTCTAAAATTGGAATCCATTGGATGTGCCCTGGATCACCTCATTGTTGAAAAGAGCCATGTCCATCAGAGATATCATCACATAATCTTCTTATTGCTATGTATAATGATCTCCTGATTCTACTTAGTTTACTTAGCATCAGTTCATACAACTGTCTCCAGGCTTTTTTGAAATCATCCTGCTGATCATTCCTTACAAAACAATAATATTCCATAATATTGATATGCCATAAGTTATTCAGCCATTCTCCAACTCATGGGCATCCATCCAGCTTCCAGTTCCTTGCCACTGCAAAAACGGGCTGCCACAAACATGTGGGTACTTTTCCCTTTTTTATGACCTCTTTGGGATACAGACCCAGTAGTGAGACTGCTGAATAAAAGGGTATGGACAGTTTGATAGTCCTTTGGGCCTAGTTCCAACAGCTCCACCAGCAATATATTAATGTCCCAGTTTTCCTATATTCCCTCCAATATTCATCATTGTCTTCCTGTCATCTTAGCTAATATGAAAGACATGAAGTGGTATTAGACTACTTTTCTTAACTGAGTTTTTTTTTTTTTTTTAACGAATATGCTTAGCTAACAAACTGATGATTTTATATTAAATCTTATTTTAAGGAATTGAATACTCTGACATTGAATTATCTTCCTTTTGACAGCAACCTTTGGTGCAAGTAGCTGCCTGGTGTATAGGTGAATATGGAGACCTGCTAGTATCTGGTCAATGTGAAGAGGAAGAGCCCATTCAGGTATTGTTAGTCCTATAGAAAGGCTAAAAGTTCTTTGATATGTGGCTGAGAGAGAGTCATGATGCCCCCTGTCCTTGTTTGGACAAGAATTGAGTAAAATCATTTGCTTGTCTTTATTAAGGGTCCTCTATAGTATCAGGCACTTGAAATTTTTAAGAATTGGATTTAGGAAATCTTGTTTTTCAGTCTGTCAGACTTGGTGCTTGGTACTTGTTGATCCATTAGCCAGAGAGAAGCTCTGCCTGTTAAAAAAAAAAAACCGCCCTCTGGCTCTGTATTCACATGCATTTTCTTTGCCCAGTCCCCAGACAGTTTGTTTGGTCTCATTGTCCACAGAAGATCATTACAGAAATGTTTACCATTGGAGATACTTTCTGTAACTTGTGACTGATCCAATCTGGATTCTCTTCTTCATTAACCACTCTGCACTTTGTCCAGGTTACAGAGGATGAAGTACTTGATATCTTGGAAAGTGTTCTCATCTCTAACATGTCTACATCTGTTACCCGGGGTTATGCTCTCACTGCCATCATGAAGCTCTCAACACGATTCAGCTGTACTGTTAAGTGAGTGTTTAGGGAAGAGAAGATGGACACTTATTAGAGAAATCTTGATTAGTGTGCTTCTACTTTTTGGAAATCAAATACATCAAATACAAACTGGGGGGAGGGGGAGGGAAGAAACCTTGCCCCTTAGTAAATTATCTGGTTTCAGTTATTCAAATTACCTTGATAAAGGGAAGAAAGACACCTCTTTTAGTTTTTTTGATCTTTGTGTTTCCTTCTTTGCTAGCTATATTAAAAAAAACAAAACAACAACAACAACAACAAAAAAAACCTCATGTTTCTTCTGGAGTTGTTTTGGTCAGACTTGGATCTCTTGGGGCTTTTTTTTTTTAAATTTAGAAAAGCATCCTAAAAATAAGATTTGATTTTAAGTGCTAAAGATTAAGTATCCAGTATGCTGATGCTTGATCTATTTTTGAAGGTAAACCTTTCTTGTATAATGTGTATTTTACTTAAATTAATCTTGAGTCTCTTAAAACCTTGTTTACTGGAAACAATAGTGGTACTTTTTAAGGAACAAGGTGTAGAATCTGGGATGTTATTACCAGAAGAAATGATTTCTGATGGACTGCCAATCTTGTTCTTAAAATAGAATTATAGTGAATGATGACTAAAATGGTTATTGAACAAAAAAATAAAAGTGAAGAGAACTTATTTTAAGTAATTAGGGACTTTCATTATTGAGTTTAAAATAATGTGAAAAGGAAATTATTTGACTTTTTTTTTTTAGTCTACCATTTATACAGAAAATGCTTAGTTCACATTTTTCCCCTTGTTCAAAATAGAAATAGCCCAGGAGTAAATTTCTCTTAAGTATTTAGTTAACCTATTTGTTACTTTCTTCTGTAGTCGAATTAAGAAAGTAGTTTCCATCTATGGAAGCAGCATTGATGTGGAGCTCCAGCAGAGGGCAGTAGAGTACAATGCACTTTTCAAGAAATATGACCACATGAGGTGAGTGGTGCTTGAGTGGCTAATAAATCTGATCAGATCATTTCATCCGACTTTGTGACTTTTTATAAGTCACCAGACTTCCTTATTTGTTGGACTGAATGGCCTTTGAGATTATTCCTGGTTCAAAATCTCTGTATGATACACATTTATTAAATTGTATTTATGTGTGTTTATGTATAGATATTTATAGATATAGGAGAGTCTTAGTACTCTTAGTGCTTCCTTACCTGTTTTCTCTACCCATTCCATTGGAAAATCTGCCACTATGAAAATACTAAGCTTAGGATTCTGATTGACAGTTTGTTCAACTAAAACAATCTAGATTTTTTGCAAATCCTTAATCCACTCATGTATTCTGATGCTCTACCTATCATTTTGGTAGGGGATTGAAATGTGGTAACTTATTCATGTTTTACTTCTGATTAGTTATCCTGATTATTTTGGGTTGAGAATCCATATTAATGGCCCAGAGTTAAAGGACTTCTGGTTCTTCTAGGTCAGCCCTGCTTGAGAGAATGCCAGTCATGGAAAAGGTGACTACAAATGGCCCCACTGATATTGTACAGACAAATGGAGAGACAGAACCAGCGCCACTAGAAACAAAACCTCCACCTTCTGGGCCACAGCCAGCCAGTCAGGTAATGGGGAAGCTTTTCTTCTCTTGGCATGATGTGATCACAGCACCTAAAGACATGTCTTACTATTCTTATCTGAATGTCTTTCGGCATTTCTGATTGGTTGTTGGCTCAGTCTTTTACCATTAATATTGAAGAACTTTGCCTTAAACCAGAGGCGTCCAGATTATTTTCCATGGTATCAGTTCCACTTGTCTGATCTGAAGTCCTTGTGTGCAGCTGAACAAATTTTAGTATTATAAGTAGTTATATTGAGCTTCATCTAGTATGAAACATGGTGACAATATATTACATAATGGCAATATTAAGCAGGGGACTAGGCACTAGTGACTTCTTGGGGTGTGAATGTGTCATTTTGAGTGTTCAGATAGTTTTTGATTGTTCAATTAGCTAATTAGTTGTTTGTTTTTTTTTAACGGGGTAATGAGATGGTACAAAAAAATATTAAGGAAGATATATAGTGGGTGTCCAGGACTCTAGAATTATATAGACATGGATTAGTTAGTTGACTCATATGCTGTGGTCATATTTCCTTTTTTAGGCTAATGATTTATTAGATTTGTTGGGAGGAAATGATATAACACCCATTATTCCAACTGTACCTACAAGCAAACCAGCTTCTGCTGGTGGAGAGCTTCTTGATTTACTAGGAGACCTCAATCTGACAGGTAAGCTACTGATGAAGCTTTGTTTGAGATTTTGAGAATAGTTGGGATATATTAACAGTTTGAGTCCTTTTCTGGATGCCAGTCCTTGAAAAATGAGGCTTATGTGAGACTGATTGGCCAGTTTAGACTTAACATACCTTAGGATTGTAAAAGCTTGGAGAGATCATTTAGTATCTCTCCTGTTAATTCTGCTTTCAGATTAAGTTCATACTCTTGATTTATATCACTGGTGTTCTTGGTTTGGGGTTTTCTTGAACTGGATCAGTGATTTCATTTTTGTGTTATGCATGTTCTCTCCAAGGAAGATCTCAGGACTTGGTCTGTAATTTAGATTCTTAAGAGAATTTCCTAGAATGTGTCAGAAGTGAAACTTGAACTTAAGCCTTCCTAATCTGTCCACAGTCCTTGTTGCCTCAATATTTCTTTTCTTTTTTTTTTTTTTTTTTTTGGTTTAGTTCTGACCATTCATTTTTGGTTTCCTATCTGAAAGTTATCTGTCCTTTGTCCAATTGATTTTTTATATTGAACATGGACTTTTAAAAAATGACTAATGTCCTTGTATTTTTAGTGTTCTCTAATCATTTTTCTTTCCCATTTACAGAATGGCCAGATTTTTCCCTTTTTGTTCTTTCAAGGTTTTAAACCTTTAAAAAATTTTTCTGAACTTTTAACTGCACATGTTTAATGTATATTGGCTTACTTGCTATCTAAGGGAGGAAAAATTTGGAACACAAGGTTTTGTAAGGGTGAATTGTTGAAAATTATCATGTAATTTCAAAATAAAAAGCTGTTATTAAAAATTGACTATTATTAAAATAAATTGAAGGATACTTTAAGATATTTTTTAAAAAATGTTTTCCTTTCACTTTTAGTTTATCATCCTGATTTTTCTATCAGTGTTAAAATGATCACTACAAGTATGCTTCAGTGATTTGTCATAGTGGACTTGGGGAAAAGAATAAGAATAAACTTCATGTATTTTGGAAAAATTAAATAAATTTCCATATGATTTTTTTCTGTTAGCATTTTCCAAAAATGTAGATTAATACAATTGGTTTGTTTGATGCCTGTGTGGAAAGGAACTGAGACCATTAGAAGGTTGCTTTACATGCTTTATTTTGGTCTTCAGTTTTTTTCCGCTTTGTAATATATACTTACTTGTAAAATAATAATGAAAGCCAAAGGGAGCATATGATTAGGGGTAAGATTTGCTTCAATCTCTTTTTTTTTTTTTTTTTTTTTTTTTTTAAAGACTAATTTAACAAATTTTATTAGTGTTCAGCTTATTTTTTTTAATGATATTGGCATAGTTTAAGAGTAAACAAAACAAGTAATTGCTCATTAAAGACTACCTAATGGTTGATATGTCTATAGTTATTCAGTGGCATGAATAGTCTTAATCAGTTTTGATTAGAAATACTTTTTTTTTCTCCTTTCTCCCCCTTTTTTCCATGCATTCATTATTTATTTAAATAGGAGCTTTTTATTTTCAAAATGTAAGCAAAGATATTTTTTAACATTCATCCTTGCAAAACCTTATGTTCCACATTTTTCTCCTACCTTCTTCTTCCTCCCCTAGACAGCAAGTACTCCAATATATGTTAAACATGTGCAGATTTTCTATATGTATTTCCACAAGTATCATGCCGCATGAGAAATATTAGATAAAAAAAAAACAAAAACAAACCCAAACCAAAAGCAAAGGACAGCAAAAAAGGTGAAAACACTATGTTGTGATCCACATTCAGTCCCCACAGTCCTCTGGGTGCAGATGGCTTTCTCCATCCTAAGTTTCACCATCATTTTTAAAGAAATTTGCGTTTTGTAGAATGTAACTTTTGTTTCTTGGTGTTCCTCCATGATCAGGCAATTGATAATATGACAGGACAGAGCTTGGGACCGGAGTCATTGAGGCCTGAGTTCATACTTGACCTCAGACTTTTTTTTAAAGCTGTGTAAACTTGGTCAAGTCACTTAACTTTCCTAGGTTTCATCTCTAAAATGGGGAGAATAAGAATAAGAGCACTCTACAGCCTCCTAGACCCCAGATTGTTTTGGAGATCAAATGAGTAACTTTAAAGCCCATTAGCTGTTATTATTGGTATTCATCTGCTTAGATTTTTTTCTCAGGTGTTTTATCTGTGTGAGACCTTTGTGCATGCACATCTTTTCTTGTCTATCCATATTCCTTTTCTGCATTTTTTAAATATGAAAATACATTTTTTTTCTTCTAAGTCCTTAGATTTGTTTTGATAACTGTCTTGTGCTTCTATACTTTTCCATTTCCATTAACTATTAATAGATAAAATTAATTTTCAGTTTTTTTGACTTGACATGATTTTTCATTTCTGAAGAAAGTGCTTTCCATGTAGTTTGATGATAAGTGTCAGATCTGGGACACTTCAGGGCGTACATGGCTTGACCAGGGGCTAATACTATTGGGCAGTGTCCTTCCCGACCTTGCCAACTCTGTAGTCACTATACCATCTTGCCCTTCTCTGTGTTCTGTTTTTTGTTGACTTATTTCCTTGTTGGAATTATGAAAGATCTGATTCTATATCTATATAATCACTTAATATAGATATCCACATTTGACTCATTTGTTTTTTCAGTTTTGATTCTTAGTTGAATTTTTTTTTTATTTTAAAATTCTAGTTAGAGTGTTTCTCTCCTGAGGGATTATGGTTCTTGGCTAAGCATTACCTTTCATTGGTTATGTTTCTTTTAGGTGCTCCACCTTCTGCTCCTGCCTCAGTCCCTCAGTTATCACAGCCTCCCTTCCTCTTGGATGGGCTTTCATCACAGCCTCTCTTTAATGATATTGCTTCAGGTAAGGTCACAAACACCTCAGGAGCCACAGAAAGTCACTGAGCAGCAGCAGTGGGAGGGATTGGAGACATCAGGCAGCTCACTCTTAGGCAGATCTTTCTGTCCTCTTCTAGGTATCCCCTCCATCACGGCATACAGTAAGAATGGTTTAAAGATAGAATTCACCTTTGAAAGGTCCAACACTAACCCCAGTGTCACAGTTATCACGATACAGGCCTCCAACAGCACAGAATTGGACATGACAGACTTTGTTTTCCAAGCTGCAGTACCAAAGGTATGGTAGAAACTTTTTTATTTTTTGGAGTAGAGAGTGGTGGACTGAGTGAACTTGACAGCTTGTATATAAGAGTAAAAAAGAGGTGCTTACCCTCACTTGCTTCACAAGAAGCCTTCTTCCATGTGGTGTCAGGCCATTTCTGGGTGAATGACCTTGCTCAATTAGAGTCACGTCATTTTATTCTCTTATAGGGTTTTATCAAGAGAGAGGCAGCCCCAAAGTTCCCACCAGTGGATTTTTGAATGGTACAACTTATCACTAGGAATGAGGGATGCCCTCTTAACTGAGGCTTGCTCCCTACTTAAGTGTATAAATATTAGAAGACTATTTTACCTGGACTGCTGTTAAGGTGTTGGTTTTGATTTTGTATCAAAACAAACTTTGTATGTTTAAATTAATATTATGGGTTTATGACTAAGTTATAATGATAGTAACTTAGATGGCTCTGTGATCTCATCAATTACTTTCCTCCATCTATTTTTTAAAAGGTAATTTTATTTATAATTTTGGTGTGTTTTAAGTTCCAAATTGTCTTCCTCCCTCCCTTTCCATCCTGCATTAGAGAAGACCTACATTTGACATAGAGAGATATTTATCTATGAGTCTATTTATTTGCCTGTTGTCTTAAAAAAAATTGCTATTCATGCTTCTGTTTATCATCACTTTCTCTGAAAATAAATAACATCTTTTTGTAGTTGATTTGAATATTATCAGTACTAAGAATAGTTTAGTAGTTCATAATTTAGTAATTATTTAGTAATTCTTTGAACAAAATTGCTATTATTGGTGTCTTGGTTATACTTATTTCACTCTTTCTTTTTCATGCAAATCTTCCCATATTTTTCTAAAAAGCAATATGCTGCTCATTTTTTTAACAGTACTGCAATAATACATCACAATTTATTTAGCCATTCACCAGTTGATTCATATCTTCTCAATATCCAGTTCTTTATTCCCACTAGGAGAGCTGCTATCAGTATTTTAGAACATATAGATTCTTTCCCTGATCATCTTGGGAAAAAGTCAAAGGACATTCTCAATTTTATAACACTTTGGGCCCAATGCTAGATTGTTCTCCAAAATGTTTGGATCTATTTACAGTTTTCCTAGCAATATGTTGGTGTCCCAATTTTTCTATATCCCCTCCAATGTGTAATCATTCTCTCTGTCATTTTTGCCAATCTAATAGTGAAATACCTCAAACTTTAAAAAAATTTCCATTTCTCTAAACAATAATGATTTAGAACATTTTTTCATTTGATTATATATCATTTTGATTTTTGTATTGAAAAGCTTTCTTTCTATAGTCTTTGACCATATTTATCAATTGGATAATTATTCCTATTATAAATTTGACAAAGTTGTCTAGATATTTGAGATATAAAGTCTTTATTTGAGAAACTTTCTCTAAAATTTACCCCCCGATTTTCTGCTTTCCTCCTAATTTTGGCCCCATAGGTTTTATGTGTGTAAACCTTTGTAATATAATGTAAGCAAAATTAGCCACTTTATATCTCACAATGCTATCTCTTATTTATTCATAAATTCTCATATCCTTATGACTGATGGGTAATACATTCTTCTAATTTTTACAACTCCCTTTATATCTAGGTCATGTATCCATTTTTCCTTATCTTGTTTCTGATAACTCTTGATTATTTCCTCTAACTATTGATACTTAGAAATGAAGACATTTTTTATTGCTATTTTGAATTATTAAATTGGGGTTAAGAAATTACTTTTTTTTTTTTTTTTAAAAAAAAGTCAGTAACCTTAGTGATCATTGCATTCAAATAGCCAAAATTTCAAAGTAGAGAGAATACATTCCATATCTTAATTCCTTTCTATTTAATATGTAAGGGAAGTTATATGTAAGGGAAAAGATGAGTAGTAAAGAGACAGTATGGTTAAAAGTTCTCAAGAATAGTTCTCAGTTGGCTATTGGTATTCCAGTTAATCATCTCTTGGAACTTCTCCCTTTAAGCAGGCATTTTTTAAGTTCTGGACTTAGAACCAGACACTGTGCCAAGCTCAAGGGACTTAAAGAAAGACCAAATTGTTCCTGTTTTCAGAGGAAAGCTTGAGGTTTTTTTTATGTTCTGATGTCTGTTCTTGTTCAGTCATCATTCAGTCATTTTCAGCTGTGAAAGACTTCTTTGTGACCCATTGGAGGTTTTCTTGGCAAAGATCACTGGAACGGTTAGCCACTTTCTTCTCCAGCTAATTTTACAGAGAAGGAAACTGAGGCAAAGGGGTAAAGTGGCTTGATCCAGACAGAGTCCAAGGTCACATAGCTAGTGAGTATCTGAGATCAGATTTGAATTCAGGACTCCTTGAATGTAGACTTGGCCATCACTGTGCCACCTAGCAGCCCCATTGTTAATGTCTGATGTTTCTAAGCATAGAAGTTAGAATACTTTTGACATATTTTTGACCTAGCAAATACCTAGGTTTTCTAGCTTTCTTCTCGTTTACTCCTTCTTTTAAGTCTAAATTTTTTTCCCCAAGATTTTTGCTTTGCAGTCTAGATTATACAGTATAAGGCCAGTGTGTTTTAACACATGGTCATTGTGTGCTTGCCAAAAAAAGTTCTAGAGTTTGCCAGTCAGCCTTGCCATATTATATTCCATTCAGGGAGAATTGAAAATAATTCTTTTATATAGTTGCTCTTTTTGACTTGTAATTTTAGCCTATCTATCCATTTATCTATGTATTTATCAAATTATACCATATTATATTTTGTTAATTCAGAGACTGAAATATTGGCTTAGTGTTTTAGGAAGTTTTTAACACGGGGCCTGAAAGGCAAGAAGACCTGATACTGACAGGTTACTTCCTTTCAGTTTGTAAAATGAAGATCGCAGTAGCACCTGTCAGGCAGGATTGTTGTTAAGGCTCAAATAAAGTAATATTTGAAAAGCAATTAACACAGTGCCTGGCATATGACTTTGTTGTAATTAATTGTATTGGGTTCTGTATATCATTCATTTAGCCCCAGCTTCTTAAACAGTGGTTTGTGACCCCATATGAAGTCTTGTAAATGAATGTGGGCATTGTAAAATTATGATTCGTTATCAGTAAATATTTGATTTGTATGCCTATTTTATAGGAGTCCCTTCAGACTCCTTCAGGCAAAAAGGGATCATGAGTGGGAAAAGTTTAAAAAGGCCTGATTTAGCCATTGTCTGTTTAACACAAATTTTTTCACATGTTTAGTTTAATGGAATTTCCCCTAAATACTTTAAAAATGACAAGTGGTTGGCTACTTTTTGAAAAATTGATGCCTAAAAATTTCTTCTGGTGGGCTAGCTAACTCTAGAATGAAGGATTTAAAGTAAGGACATATATTCTGATTGTCAGCTTGTGCCAGATTGTTTGTGATAATTCATGAGAATGGGAAAGATGGTTTGTGTAGTTTACTCACATGGCATTGGGTAGTAAAATGTATGAGCAAGCAAATGTGAAACATCAGCTATCTTCCTGTTTCTTTTCTTTGTAACTTTTCCTTCATACGTGATTATATAAAACTGATCAGATCATCTCACTTGTTAAGTTTTTATGGTGGCTAATAGTGAATGGTTTGCTATTTTTAATTTTCGATTTTTTTCTCCATGTAAGAATAATTTTTAAATATTTTCTAAAATTTTGAGTTCTAAATTTTCTCCCTTTCTTTCTCCCCCCACTTCCAACGGTAAACAATTTGATGTTATACATGTAAAATCATACAAAGTACATTTCCATAATAGAATGATTTCCTATTCTAAAGAGTATCATTCCTTATTTTCAGACATTCCAGCTGCAGCTTTTGTCTCCTAGCAGCAGCATTGTCCCAGCATTTAATACTGGGACCATCACACAAGTCATTAAAGTTCTGAACCCACAGAAGGTAAGCCACCCATTAAAAGAGAATTTAACTAGATTAAACTTATGTGTCCTGAATTAAAATTTACTTTAATTTCTGTGTTTTTCTTGGAGATTAGTCTCAAAAGTCAAAGAATTCTAGAGACATAAGGAGCCTTAGAGTCTATCACATTGAACCATATAATTTTCCAGATGAAGAAATGATAGCTTAGGGAAATAAATTGATGCTAAACTTTGAAAAATATTTTTGGAATCTTAATAGTGTGACTTGTAAAACAAACAAACAAACAAAAAAACAAGGTATCAATTTTTTGGTATCAGTTATTTCTTGATGGGTTACCTCCTTTTTAATGATAAAAAAATAGTTAAGCAAAGCCAGATGATGCAATAGCTTTGAAATGATAATGTATACAATACTTTGCATCTGTAGTTCTCCACATCTCTTCTGAGAAGAGTTATATTTTCTATGTTTTATTTTCTGTGAACAAGGTTATTCGTTAAAATTTCTCTAAATAAAAGACATTTGCAAAGGATTTTACAAATATTATCTTAGTTAATCCAGATAACAATTGTGTAAGAAAGAAACCATTATTATTCTCATTTTACAGATGAAGAAAATAAGATATACCAAGCTTAAATGACTTGCCCAGGATTACATGATTAAATAAGTGTCTGAGAGAGTATTTGAATTCAGGTCTTCTGGACTCCCAAGTTCAGCATTCTACTTTGACACCTACCTGATCCAGTTCCACTTGCTTTTCATGGTCTTTTAGTTTACGTGATTATATTAAATATATGTGTGTATGTACTTTCCTGCATCTATTTTCTTCACTCTGCTTCATTTATACCAGTCTTGAGGTTTTCTGAATTCCTCATTCATTTTATAGCAGAATAGTAATTCCATTATATTTATATAAAATAGTATGTTCAGCAATCTCCTAGTCATTGGTACCCTTTGTGCTAATAGTCTGATTTTGACAAAAGTCTTTGGTATCATTTATTTTTAGGGAACACAATGATTTTTAGAGATAGGTGGAAGAAATGACTATTTTTTGAAACATAAATTAGAATTATTCTTAAACAGGGAAGGAAGCTGCTATAAATGATTGACTAATGTTTATATATACTTTACAAAATTTTATCAAATGTATTTAGGAAAAAATCTCATCAGACTAGCACAATCCACCAGTGTTGCTTCTCAAGTGTCCCTTACATACATGGCGAGTGTTAATCAGTCTCCTCCTATGTTTAGTAGTTTTGTTGCTTTCTTCTTTATTGGATCTTTTCTGCTATAGCTTCTCATCTGCCTGCAGGACATAGATTTCTAAAATTTTCTAGCAAAACAAATTACCATGAAAAGTTAGTGGACATGGGAAAAGGTGATTAGAAAATAAGAGTGCCTTCTTTGAGAATTTCATGTAATACTTTGAAAAAGATGGAAGGCTGGGCTTGGGTAGGAAGACCTATGTTTGAATCTTATTTTAGACACTTGCTACTTTTGCAACAGGCCTAGTCATTGGGAATCTCTGGGTCTGTTTTCTAATTTGTAAAATGAAGGGAGTTAGATTCGATGCCAAAGATCCTGCCTAGCTCTAAATGTATGATCATATGATTATTTTAAAAACCAGTTCCCTTCAGGATTCCTATCTCATAATTTAAATTCTAATTCTATATTCTAAGTAAAATGAAGATACTTGTGTGATTAAATTTATTTTAGACATTCAGACTTATTTTATTTAAGCCATCCCTTATTCCTTTGTTGGTTTGGACAAAAGAGCATACACTTGTTTTCTTTCTTTCTCTGACTTGTGGAAAACTTATTTTGTTCAAGCTGTGCTGAAATAGAACCCAAAGAAATTTTCTGGAAATGCTTTCTAGAGCATTGATTATCTTGTAAATATTGATCAAAAAATAATAGTTTTCATTAGTACCATTTTTTTCTAGGACAAATTCTAAAATTGTACACATTGCTTTGGATAAAATCCCCCCATGCTACTGTCATGTATCGTTTGTGTTTAAGAGAGTGTTTAATGAAGGATCCTGATTGTTTTTTCCCCCCCCCCTTTTCTGTCTTTCCCTGCACCTTTGCAGCAACAACTCCGAATGAGGATCAAGCTTACGTATAATCACAAGGGCTCTGCGATGCAGGATCTAGCCGAAGTGAACAACTTTCCCCCTCAGTCCTGGCAATGAGGCTTTGGCACCATTCTTACTATTGCCCTACCCAATCAAAGGAACTCTGGGAAGGAGGTTGTGATCCCTGGCAAGCCCCCCTTCCCACCCTTCCCTCCCAAACTGCACCATGGGCACGAGGAGCCGAGGAGAGCTACTGAGGAGGAATTTCCTAAAGTTACTGCTGACCTCAAAGCATATCTTGTAAAAGACTAATCTCCTCCCCTCCTCAGTTGAGGCTGGCTGCTTCAGGAGGCTACTGTGCACTCTTCCTCTTCTTCCCTTTTTTTTCCCTTTCTTCCCCCAGCCCTCCCACATTCACAGCCAGAAAGAATATTCCCCGGGCCCCTAAGGAAATATGCAGCTTGTTTGGAGGAGAAGACTGGAATTCATGGCAAGAAAACACTCGCTCTGTCTCTGAAGCAAATGGTTGCCCCTTCTTTCTGCTGTTGTTTCTCTGTGGGGTGGGTGAAGTGAGGATATTTATTCCTCACTAGCTGGGATACCATCTTCAGGCACTTTTTACATCTGGCATTCAGGATGGAAATCTATCAAAAGGACATCAGGGAGCCCTGCCTTTTTCTTTTGGTTCCCCCCAATGTTTGAAAGAGGCATTAGGTTCCTAGTAGCCTTTTCTGTGCATTGCTGTATACACACAGACACACACATGTATGTTCGTTAGCTGTATGATAACCAAGAGCAGGTCAGGCCTTGAGAGGTTATTTGTAAACACTGGACAGATGCAGTAAACAATTTCTGATGAGATTTGGTGTGAAGGTCATGGTGCTCTATTTGTGATAGAATTTTCCAAGGCTCTTCCAGTTCCCCTTGTTCACTACTCCTTGGCTGTAGTCATGTATACTTAAACAGTTTTCAAAATCTCTTCCCCTGAAGTACAAGGCAGACAACCTATAAAGATATGCTGAGCAGCTATCATACCTCTACTCCCCCCCCTCCCCCCCAAATTTTAACCTTCTTTCCCAGCCAGTGACTTGGCTCTTAAACATGGTAGACGGGTAAGAAAAAAAGAGGCAGCACCAGTTGTAAAGATCAGACTAATGGACACAGAGCCCCTTTGCCCACATGAAGAGTGAATACTAGACTCATCCTAGAACACATTGGAGAGTCTTTTTTCCCCATTACTCCAGACCTCCCTTTTATTTCCTGAGCCTGGCTTGGACCTTGGCATTCCGTTTGAATTCCTTCTTCTAACTGGAACATTTGTGTTGTATCTGTAACACTGGCACTGAAATAAAGACCATGCAGTTAAAGAAATCTTTCCTATATTGTACTTAATGGTGTTGGAATGAAGCCTTGTAGCTTCCTCGCCCCCTGTGTCAGTGAAAGTCACACAGAGACTGTAGGATAGGATTAACTTATCCTGAGTTTCACAAGTAGTTTACCTTCTCTCTATGGAGAAAACCTTTTCATGAACATGTGGGCTAAAGACCTAAGGTCTGCAGCTCTTTTGAGCGGGATATGCTGAGTGCCTTTCAGAAAGGATCAATGTATCACTAAACTGTGCACCTTAGAATTGAGTTGTTAAGAGTAATGAGGTGAAGATGACTCCTGTAATACACATTAAGTGTACTGTGTACATTCAAATATGAGTACTGTGTCTTTTAGGCTCTGGAAGATGGGGGGAAGTGGTGCCCATCCTTGAGGTTTCCATCCTTTCAAAGCACTACTGTGTTGAGTATAGTACAGATAACTAATTTTTCTGCCATCTTAAAACTGGTTAAAACCCATCTCTTCATTCCACCAGTCTGGGGCCGAAAGACTTTTCAGTACCCTATCAAACCTAGCTCTGTATCAGATGCTAGGAATTTGTAAATCTACCTGACAGACTGGAGACAGGCTAATGTGAATGACACATGAGAGTTAAATCAGCTGGAACTTTTAATCCACTGGTATAGGATTGAATATCAGTATCTAGATGTTACCTTTGCATATAGTGTTTAGCAAATTGTAAACTTGAGGAAACTGGTCTGCTTCTGCATTGGAAATGTTATTAAAGGTAGTTTTTTTTCCCCCCACCACAGTACCATTTTTGGATGCTGTGAAAAATCAGCTAGAATTAACATATAAATAGCTTGTGGCTTTTTTGATTGGAACTTTAACAATTCTGTTTGGTAGTAGCTGTTCTTTTGCTTATTGGTGACCAGTTCAGTTTTAAGTTGAAGAACTAAGATGAGGTGCTGAAGAAATTTATGGGAGATACTGAGTAGATAGGACACAGTTGACAGTGTGAATGAGATGTACTGATAAAGCTTCTCATAATTCCAAAAGGAAATTGTGTGTATGGTCCTCCATATACACGAAAGAAAAAAGATTCTTAGCCTTAACACACAGATTGCTTTGGACATGAATACATTTGGAGACGTAAGAAGCCATAGAAGTGTTGCCCAAACTTGTCTGACCAGTGGTAGAGCTCCTTCCTGAAGGATTAGCAGCCAAGTAAGTGCGTAGGGTACTGATCGTTGTAAAAACTAATGTTAGGATGATGGAAAGCTTCAGTGTGCCTTAGTTTCTGGGACCTGGATTAGCTCTCCTCTCATTTTGAATGACTTGCAGCCAAAAGAATTGACGTAATTGCTGTGAACACATGAACATTTCAGTGATTCCTTTCCTTAAGGCGTACCATTTCAGGAGGAGCAAACGGGGCTGTTTTAGCTACAAGGACCATTGTAGGGAGCTAGACACTCTCTAATCTGTTTTAATAAAACCTTGGGTTGGGATCTGTGCTTGCACACACATACACACTCACTTCCTTGGACAATTTCACATGCACTTTTACCTCATTCTCTCCTCCAGATAGCTTGCATTTTCCCCAGAAGCAGTCCTAAGGGAGGATTCATCTAAGTAAGCTTATAAAACTGTGAATGGCTCTCTCTGAGAGACTTCTACCACAGGGCTCCACTGTTGTTAATCACAAAATGGCTGGGACAGTGTAGTGGAATGTTATATGCCATCTTTAGGGCATAGTCTTTTGAGATCATTAGTTAACTGAGATCTTCCTCATTAAATGAACATTCCTCATTGTAACATTTGGAATACTCTTTTCCCTTTTGCTCGGATGAGTTACGATTTTCTAGCCCTTATTCCATTTAATGTGTGAGAGAATTTTGAATTTAGTCATAAGAGTTTGAGTAATGATTTTCATATGTTCTTTGATGTGCTTCCCATTTTTATGCCCTTCTGAAAGGAGTTATAAGTTTGGGGATACTGACTTGGAGATTAAACTTACCTTCTTATACTGTGTATTAGAAAATAATTAGAGCCAAGAGAACACATGGGGAAAGGAAGAGGTTGGATGGCCAATGTTTTTTCTAGTGAATGTATTTTTAACTTCAATGTCCTGAACCAAGAGATAGCAGAAGAACAGGAGAGAGAGAGAGAGAGAGAAAAGAAGGGAGGGGGAGAGAGAAAAAGGAGAGGGAGACAGTGTGCATGTATGTGTATGTGTGCACACATACACGTACTCATGTGGACTTGGTTGCAGATTTGGGCATTGAAGAAGGGAATTACCAAGGCCTTTAGGTTGAACTTCTTGTAGCCAGCCCTGGTTGGGGAGAGGAGGGAAAAGAGGAGACGGACGGGGCAAATGGACTGAATGTGAACCAATTCTTTTTGAAGCAATAGCAGTGACTGGTCTCAGTTAACTGCACAAGGCCTTCAACACTTAACCACAGAAGAAAATGCTGTGGCAGCTTGCACAGGCAGCGCATTCCTTGCCACAGGGCTGGTTCTCACTGCAAAATGGAGCAGTGAGGAGGTTTTTATAAAAAGAAAAAAACAAAGTTAAAAAACAAACCTGCTGTTGAGCTTTGTGTGTTCTGTGTTTTATTTTCTGTTTGGGGGCTTCAAGGGAAGGAGCCCACTGAATTCTTTGTGAACTTTCACTTTGTTCCTGTGAAGTCCCTTTTCTTTCATGATGTTGTAAGTTACATTTCACATCAAGCCCCATTCCATCTCCTTTATTGTAAAAAAAATATTAAAGGCTCTTTCCAAGTGGGGTGCCTGATGAAGTTCTAATTATTGCAGACATATTTTTTGAGATGTAAAAAAATTTAAGATAAGTCTTAGAGGAGAGAGAGAGAGGAGTATAATGGATGTAAACATTTACATGGGATGCATTAGAATTCTGCTGTGTGTATTGTCTTTCGGTTGAAACAAATTATGAACGGTGACTAATAATAAAAAGTCAATACTCGATGATTTAAAACTGCTTTGCTGCTTCTTACAAGTGCATCAGAAGACTAGGATGGGTTCTTAAACTGAGCCAACTATACTCACTAACAACCTCTGTTCCTTTTCAAAATCTAAGAAACCTCACCAGAAATAGCAACCTGAACAGTTTAACTAGGAAATGAGATTGAGCCTGAGTAATGTAAGGTAAGCAGAGAATGAAAACTTCTTCAGCATGGCATAATTACTTCTCTAGAACATTTAATTTTGTATTTGCCTTTTATCTATTGTTTCTATAGGTTTTACCCACTTGAACACAAATCAGGAAATTTGTTATGTGATTTTTATGCTTATGAGGAATAAAAGATTTGTTTGTGAAATTTTCAGTTTTGTTTAGACAAGGGGAAGGCTTGACCAGCCAGAGTGAGATTTATTATATGATCTGTTTTGTATAAACGAACTCTGTTCCATGCAGCTGAGAGTAAATGAATCTGGCAACTTGAGGTGCTTATTGCTCTGATGCTTCCAGAGATGATCCCCTTATTAAGTCTTTAAAATGTTATTGTGTATTGTATTGCCTTTTGTAAATCATTTATTTGCAAGTGCCTTTTGGCACAATTTCAATAAGCAACATTTCTGCTAGTCTTTCCTGAAAACTGTGAAACTTAATTTAGTCTAAATATTGTTGCTTATTTTTATTGAAACTTTGAAGTGGAAAATATCCATTTCTGTGGTTTTATGAAATGATGCAGAAGTACCTATGGTGAAATTATTGTACATATGTATTATACATCTGTGGAGTAACACATTTTAACACATTATATTCTAACTGGGGACAAATTTAATTATTAATATTCTTGTTCTATAAAGCACATAGTTAATTTTCATTTAACTTATATAAAACATAAATAGTTCTTTATATTAATATTATTGAGAAATATTAAGAATGCTACTTCTGTTTCTTTTGTCTATTCATCCCTATGTTTTATTAGTTGAAAAACATTTTCTTTACTTTAAAATAAATTCCTGTATCCAATTTCAAAGCAGGTTAGTGTTCTGTGGCTTAGAGTCATAGAAGAAATGTCCTACTGGAACTTTCAGATATAGAAGCACATAAACTATCGTGAGCTTTTGTGGAACAGGGTTGGTATTTTTGCACTCACTCCCTCACATACTTTGGTGTTTTTCTTGGTTTTCCATTGCCATCCTATAGTGTAAACTTCAAGTAGAAATGAAGAAAAATGAAACTTTTCCCTTGAACTATATGGGGTTTTTACTTTCTCTCAAATAAGAGGAGAAAACACATTTTTCCATATTTATCCATGATAATCATTCTTAGAGATGTCTTAATTGTTGGTTATCTCCAGAAATAAGTCTTGGCCTGAATATATGACTTTTCAGGCAAATATATTCACTATTATGTTTACTGGCTCAGGTTTTTAGGGGGAAGGAAAATTAAAAGTACTGTTGGTTTTTAATATTACCTTTAGAATATATTATTTTGGTTTAGCTATTTCCTTCACTGACACAGATTTTGTAAATTTCTATGGTCTAATAATTCACTGCTCTGCGGCTAACCCTGATAATAATTCTCATAACTAGGCTAGTCCTATCCCTAAAGTTTTTTCAGCTGGGTAAGACTCACTGGAACTTGTGCCTATTTATTAACTTTTGAGTTCTTAGAATCCCCTTAGTACCACAATGAAAGAATCTTGATGTCAAGGGACATCCGTGGAGATTTATTATTAAGTTCACATTAGTTAAAAATGACACCTTCAAGGCATTTGATCTACAATTCAAGATCTCTGAAGGGAATATTCCTTCATAGTTTTGTGTTTGATGAAATGACTTAAACAGAATTGCTTTCACTTGGCTCTTGGTTTTCTGTTAATTACATTGTCCTATGGTCTCAGAGTGATGTCCTCTTTCTTAAGAAATAAAGGGAAAATTCGATGTTACTTAGAAATTCCCGAACTTTTGAAATTTGGAACTTCAATAAATATACTTAATGTGTGTAAAGTTCAGTAATTGGGCTGGGGATACAGAGATGAAAACGAATCCTTGCATCCTCTGCTGATTATAACCCTTTTATGTCTTCTCATCCTTTTGAATTCTTGTCCCAAAGATTCTCAATAGGGAATCAAGTCAGCAGACATTTATTTTAATTGTCTGCCATGTGCTGGCTGCTGTTAGGCAGGGGAAGGGAGAGTGATAAAGGGACAAAAGTGGCATTTCATCACACATGAAAGTTTAGGGAGAGGACTGGAGCTGTGATTTCACTAATACGGAGAACTTGACATCAAGAAGCTTCTGCCACTCTTAAGAGATTGTGACAGGAAAGAAAACTTGTAATTGGGTCTTCCTAGCTCTCTTAATACTGTCAGTGCTGCCTCATCAGTATCAGTGCAATGAGATGACATATAAAAGCATTTTGCCATCATCCTCATCATTGTTACTAAATAGAAAAAATTCTTTGGGGAGGAAAAGTATTCAACCAGGATCAGTAAAAGCTGTTGAATTCTGAAAGACCAGAATCTAAGACAGATGGGGTGCTCTCCAGGTAGGGAGAACAGCCAGAGCAGAAGCTGAGAGGTGGGAGTGAAGGATGTGAGCAATGACAGCAGCCAATTTAGCTAGAAGAGATCAATGTGTAAAAAGACTAGAAAAAGAGGCTAGGGCTATGTTGTTACCTAAAGATAAGGAGTCGGTGGAGTTTGAGTAGTAGAGTGCCTTGCAACAGGCCTGTTAAAGGGAAGATTCTTGGGACAAGGAGACATTAGGAAGCTGTTGGGAGTGGCTCAGGTGAGAAGTGGTAGCTGAGTAAAAAGAATGAGAATACAGGATGAGATTTGTCAACAAGGTATCTGGGAAGAGAGGTGTAAAGGAAGGTGTAGACAGCTACCTTGGGAGACAGGAAGCGTTGGCCACTTTTAATGGGAAAGTTGGAAAGGGAAGTAGGCAGAAATTGATCCCTGTTCATTAGAGAATTTTCCCTTGCTCTTTTGATATTTCGAGGATAGAAGCCAAGTTGTCTCTTAAACCTTTTGATCTTTGAAAGTAGCCTAAACCTTGGAGAGCTAGAATTTGAATCATCTTTCTGGATGATCTTGGGTAAACCTTCCACTTTTTGTACCCAGAATCTATTCCTTTCACAATTACTGAGAGTTCTTGATGAAAAGACCAAAAACAAAATTGGAAATTCTCTCATTTGCCCATTGAGAAAAGTATGTTAAGGTTACTATCTACACTAAATGCCTTTGTGTCTGATGGAAATGAAATTAATATACCTATTGAGGTATATTGAGAGGGCATCAGATTAAAGTAATAGTTGATATTTCGTAAGGGAATAAGCACTTAATAGCAAGGACACAAGTGACCCACCTAGCATCACCGGTGATTGTGCCACTTTGAAATTGGGTCCTCCTGAGTGCAGTCCCTCTCCCCCATCTAGCTAGGTAGACCCCCCCCCCCAATGAAATGTGATTAAATGGACCAGTGTGAAAGTAAATCTGCATTTTTAAAAGTAATATATCCAGGGGTCGTGTTAGATAAGCCGGTTTCCACCCCTGTGTAGTTCCTGCCGGAATATTTAATTTATTAAAATTGCATTGCTTTTAAGACATTAAGTTGTCATGTCTCTTTTTGGATGTCTCAGCTCCCATCCTCCTTTATCCTTTGTAACCATTGGCTCCTGGGGAGGGATAGGAAGCAAAGCCAAGGATGACCAGTAGTTTTTTTAAAAGGGGCTCCTGTACTTCAGTCAGATTTCTGGGGGTCTGGGCCAGGCAGCCTGGAGCAAGAGAAACTTGGTGACAGTTCTCTACTAATGATATTAGCCTCCCGAGATTAATGGTCTCGCCGCCAAATTCCTTACAAGCCGCTTTAGGAGGATGAGTCATTAGCACCGGTGTGAGGACAAGGTCTTAGAAGGGAGGCTTTGGGAGAGATAAATATAGGAGGAATTAACGGGAAGGGGTCGGAAAGGCCGGTCGCGGCGAGCGCCGCACGCCAACGCTCAGGCCAGAATTAGTTGTGAAGCCTTGAACGAACGACCCCGGGGAGAAGTGACTCCAAGTGTCGCGCGCCTTTCGGTTCGGCCAGGCCCCGCGGGAGAGCGCTCCAGGAGGGCCGGGGCCGGATGGCCCCGGTCACGTTAGCAGCCAGAAGCCCCCTGCCCGCTCCCGTGCCCCAGCACTACGTCTGTGCGCCGGCCGGATTCCGGGCAGCCGCCCCCTCCCCACGTGCAGCCTGCCCCCTCCCCACGTGCAGCCTGCCCCCTCCGCCGCTCGGCTCTCCGGGGCGTGGGACGCTTAGAGCTTCGGCTCCTTTCCCCGCCCCCACTCCAGTCACCAGAACCACGCAGAACCAATGGCAGCCGCGCTGAGGCCGAGTCCTGCGGCAGTGCCGAGGCTCCGCCCGCCCGAACTGACCGCGGGAACCAGCCGTTCCGCGCTCCGGCCGGGTCGGGCCGGGCCGGGGCGGCGGGGAGGGGCGGGGCTCTGCGCTGGGAGCCGCGGGGGCGGGGCCGCCGCCTGGTCTCGCGCGCTGCGTCTCGCGCCGTTCGTCGGTCGCGCCGCCGGTCGTTTCTCCCCTCTAGTCGCCGCCGCCGCTGCTGCTGCGGATGGGGGAGGTGGAGCCGGGGCCCACGGGCCCCCTGGAGCCCCCGGAACCGCCCGAGGCCCCCGTCGCGAGCCGCCGGCCGGGGGGGATCCGAGTCTTGAAGGTGAGGAGGGGGACGCTCCTCCCGGGCCTGGTGAGCGGGCCGCTCGGTTCCCCAGGCCCCCGGGGCCCGACTTGGCATCCTCTGCCCCAGGGTGGGGGTGGGCTGCGGGCCAGGGCGGGAGTTCCTCGCGGACGCCGGGGAATGGCTAGCCTTTGCGGGACCGGGAGGAGAGGGCGAGGAAAAAGAAAAGGAGGTGGTGGGGGCAGTCGGTGCTGCCCGAGGAGCGAGCACTTATGAAGCGCCTGCTGTGTGCTGAGCGCCGATCTGAGGTGACCCCAAGCGGCAAATTCTCCAGCTGCGAGTGGGGCGAACAACGCCTCCCTTTCCCGTCCCCTCCAGCCCTACGGCCCGGGGCCGGGGCGGGGAGATAAGCGGGGGCGCCCGCGGGGCCGCTGGGGCTGGGAAGGGGAGCGGGAGGGGGCGGGGAGGGGGGCGAAGGGGCTCAGTCACGCAACAGGCGGCGGGGCCGGGGGCAGTGCAGGAGGCGGAATTTGCTGCCTGGGGCTCGCAAAGTGATGGGAGCTCGCATTTAATGGGGAGCGTGAAAGCCAGGGGCCACGAAGGGGCGCCCTGGGGAGATCCTGGCGGAGGATGCATCCCCCTCCCTCCCCCGGCGCAGGTTTAATTAGATTAGGGAAACTTGCTGTAAATGAAGTAGTCGGGCTGGGTCTTCCTTCTCTGGGGACCGAATCCGTTCTGGAGTCGCTGGAGAAGGGATTGGCAGGATTTGGTAACAGCTTGTTGCAGGGAAAGATGCACGCTTTGTGATTTTTTAAAACCGGCTCCGGCTGTTGCTTTGAGAAAGGAGCGGGAGAACGTGGAATGGCTATCGTTCCAGGTCAGCTGTTTGAGGGGGGCGCCCAAGGCGAAGCGGGGAGATAGGGGAAATGGTTCGAGCCAGGAAAGGATACCATTACGGAGTCATTTCTGGCACCTTCCGACAGCAGCGCTATGCTCCTGCCTCTTGAATCAACTTTGAATTTTGCCGTATGGTGACAAACAGTGCAGGCCAAAATTACCTGCCGATTTCTGACTTTTTATTAGGAAATAAAAGACGGCCCCCACGTATATTTTATTTACATGCTCTAGGGAAGAAAAGGAAAGCTCAGCAAAGCTCCTTATCAGTCTGTGGCAGGCCTGAGAGAGCGGCATTGCCCTCGGTCCTGCCGGGTAAACAGGCCCGCCCGTTTGGACTTGAGTGGTGCCCAGACTCAGGCTGGGGATGGACCTGGGCAAAAACTATAGCTGGCCTCCAGACGCTGCTGGCCCATCTCCCGAGGGAGGAAGATGGTCTTTACCGGGGTCAGACCTTGCCAATAAATGGGCAGCCGATGGCGAAAGCTCCTTACGTGGAGAAGTGATGGTGTTTTATGCCAAGGGAAAGTACTGTCTTAACAGAATTTCTGGTTTGTCCCAGGGGGACGAGCGAGTATTTTGTTTGGATGATTGTGAAGCTTTTTTCTGGAAGGATATTTAAAAATAGTAAAGTCAAGCCTCCGTTTATGTACAAAAATTATAGATGTGGTACATTTAATTTAGACGTTTCTCAGACCTTAATAGCACCTTTTCAAGTACATAGTAGAATATGAGCGGACCTGTGCTTTTAATACAATCCCTTGTAAAAGATGTAGAGCTTTTGTTGAAAAGAACGTTGGGGTTTAGTTGTTCTACAGTCAAGTCTACATTTAACAGTGTTGAGTCTGCAGAAAATACATGAGATTAAGGATTACTAAAATAATGTGTGTGTCACTATTGACTAGTTCTTCCTAATTTTAAATTTGAGTGGTGGAAAATTAATTTCATTATTTAAATATTCTGCATTCAGAATGTGTCAGTATGTGGGTTTCTTTTTTCATTAGGCATTAGATGTTGTGTAATATCTTTATTTAGCTTCTTATTTATTTATTTTTGGAGACCTGTGATGTCATTGGTTTCGCAGTGAGGATTTCCCTCTCCTATAACAATGCAGATTAGTTTCTCCCTGCAATTTAGTATTATTAAGGTGCTTGGAGCACTAACAGCTTAAAATTTCTTGCCTAGGATAACAGGCTCTTGTTTTTTGGATTTGAATACGGTTTTTCTTGATTCTGAGGTCAGTACTCTTAAGATGCCCTATTGATTGGAGTGTTCAGGGCTCTTCGGCTTTAATCTGAGCTTATCCTTCCTTTTTTTGCCTACGCTTTCAGTTAAAAATGTAAAACTGAAAAGTAAATATTAAATTGTAATTGGATGAAAAAATTTACTTTCTAGAAGTATCTTTAAATTCAGTTTGTATGCTTTTTTAGAAAGGTTGGTGATAGCCTTATTCTGTTCTAAAGATGAGCTATTTGGATAGTATCTTACTTTATGACAATGTCCCTCATATTTTTGTCAAAGAAGAGTGCTCCTAGGAGTGTGTGATAAAAGCCAAGAACCTCCCAAAGAAAATTTAATTGGCAGTCCAAGATTCTTAGAACATTTCAGGCAATAAAGCAACACCTGGAGCATGAAGCAGGCAGATTCAAGAAAGGAGGAAAGCATAGGGTAATTTATTAGTTAGCTCTTTTGAGTCTTATTGAAAACATGGTCACTGATACAAAAATTTAGATTATTTGATATCCAGTCTTTTTAGTATGGTTGTGAATCAGTTTAAGAGAATTGAGAATAACAGGAAAAAATAGAATTCAACACTTTACCTAATAGGGTTGAATTGACATGCATTGTATATTGAGGGAAGAAAATTTTTTTGTCTTTCGGATAAAGCATTACATAGATAATCAGTGCTGCATACATTAGATCTTATGTTCAAAATACTTAATACAATCACTTGTAGAAGATATTTCCTGCTTTCAGAGAGTTTATAATGTTAGGATTACTTCACATATTCAGTAGATCTATGATCTCATCATGGTTAGTATCACTAGTTCTGGTAGTAATCCATCCTTACTGTCACATGTAATTCCCCCATTTCTTTATCTAAATTTTCTATAGAAGATTTATCCCAAGTGGTAGAAACCATCTTCTGATACTCTTTAATATTTTGTGGATCCTAGGGTAACATCTCTGTCCATCTTTTATTCTATTCATGACTTATTCGTGTCATCTTTTTCTCATCTTAATCATTTTTTACAAGAAGGAAACCTGTATCAGGAATTTAGTTAGGGGGGTGGGTAGCATAGATGGTCACGAAGAGCAGAAAGGGAAAAAGGATTCCTTAGCACTGGAAAGGAACTAGCAATATTAACTGCTTAGTCTCTAAGGAATGTTAAGTTGGACTGTGTGATCTGTAAGTACAAAGTCATTAAGGGGCAGAGAAGAGGAAGAGTGGTATCCTGTATGAACACAGTTAATCTAAAAAAAACAATCTGGTGGTTTTAATGGACTACAACTTTAAATATGAGTTATCAATAGGCTCTGCCAGCCAAGAAAGCTGATCTAATCTTAAACTGTTTTAAGAAGGATAATTAAGTGTAGTTTTCTAGACTGGGGGAGGGTTGTCTTGTAAATATTCTGTTCTGATCAGACTACATCTGAAGTATTATATTCAATTTGGGAATTCTCCTGATAATTTAGGCCACAAAATGTCTAGAGAAGGGCTGGTAGCATGGTGAAGGGCCTTGAGTTCATGCTGCATAAAGATGACTTGAAGCTATTGGGGATGTTTAGCAGGGAGAAGAGAGGACTTGAAGGGACAGTGACACAACTCCGTTGAAGTATTTGGCTGTCATAAGAAAGATGAATAGGCTAGTTCTTTTTGTCTCCAGAGGTTAGAATTAGGAGCAATGATTAGATATTGAAACAGCCAAATTTGCTTGAAGTTGGGAAAGATATCTTAACCATTAGAGATTTTTTAACCAATCAGAATGAATGGTCACCCTCATAAGGATGGTATGTTACTCCTTTTCTGAAGTTCTGAAATTAAAATCTCTTTGGATACTTTTCAGATATGTTGTAGAAAGAATTTTCCTTAAGATTTGGGTTGGATTAAATGGATTCTGCTTCTTGAATAAATGTAAACTAATGATAATTTAAAAACCCTCAAAAAAAAGAAGAAAAATAGAGAATTTGAACAATGCTTAGACTTTTGTTGACTTTTTTAGAATTCTCGGAGCATCTTTTTTTATTTTATTTTATTTTATTTTTTCATTTAATAGCCTTTTATTTACAGGATATATACATGGGTAACTTTACAGGATTAACAATTGCCAAACCTCTTGTTCCAATTTTTCACCTCTTACCCCCCCCCCACCCCCTCCCCTAGATGGCAGGATGACCAGTAGATGTTAAATATATTAAAATATAACTTAGATACATAATAAGTATACATGACCAAAACATTATTTTGCTGTACAAAAAGAATCAGCCTCTGAATTATTGTACAATTAGCTTGTGAAGGAAATAAAAAATGCATGTGTGCATAAATATAGGGATTGGGAATTCAATGTAACGGTTTTTAGTCATCTCCCAGAGTTCTTTTTCTGGGCATAGCTAGTTCAGTTCATTACTGCTCCATTAGAAATGATTTGGTTGATCTCGTTGCTGAGGATGGCCTGATCCATCAGAACTGGTCATCATCTAGTATTGTTGTTGAAGTATATAATGATCTCCTGGTCCTGCTCATTTCACTCAGCATCAGTTCGTGTAAGTCTCTCCAGGCCTTTCTGAAATCATCCTGTTGGTCATTTCTTACAGAACAGTAATATTCCATAATATTCATATACCACAATTTATTCAGCCATTCTCCAACTGATGGACATCCATTCAGTTTCCAGTTTCTAGCCACTACAAAAAGGGCTGCCACAAACATTCGTGCACATACAGGTCCCTTTCCCTTCTTTATAATCTCTTTGGGATATAATCCCAGTAGTAACACTGCTGGATCAAAGGGTATGCACAGTTTGATAACTTTTTGAGCATAGTTCCAAACTACTCTCCAAAATGGTTGGATTCGTTCACAACTCCACCAACAATGCATCAATGTCCCAGTTTTCCCGCATCCCCTCCAACAATCATCATTATTTTTTCCTGTCATCTTAGCCAATCTGACAGGTGTGTAGTGGTATCTTAGAGTTGTCTTAATTTGCATTTCTCTGATTAATAATGACTTGGAGCATCTTTTCATATGACTAGAAATAGTTTCAATTTCTTCATCTGAGAATTGTCTGTTCATATCCTTTGACCATTTTTCAATTGGAGAATGGCTTGATTTTTTATAAATTAGAGTTAATTCTCTATATATTTTGGAAATGAGGCCTTTATCAGAACCTTTGACTGTAAAAATATTTTCCCAGTTTATTGCTTCCCTTCTAATCTTGTCTGCATTAGTTTTGTTTGTGCAAAAACTTTTCAGTTTGGTATAATCGAAATTTTCTATTTTGTGATCAGTAATGATCTCTAGTTCTGCTTTGGACATAAAGACCTTCCCCTTCCACAGGTCTGAGAGGTAAACTATCCTATGTTCCTCTAATTTATTAATAATTTCATTCTTTATGAGCATCTTTTTTTAAAACTTTTTGAAAAATATTCTAGGACAGTAGAAAATTGCAAAATCACAGACTTTGAGAGTTAGAAAGCATTTCAGTGGTCATTTAATGTATATTTAAAAGTAATCTCTACTGTAAACGAGAAAATATCTATAGAGTCCTTTGTATAGTGCCAAGCACAGAGTAAGGAAATGTTTAATAAAATGCTTATTCCCAGTTCTCTCCTGGACAGTGGGATCATTCAGCCTTTGTTTTCAGTTATCCATTACATCCAAAGGCAACTTACTTCATTTTTGGACAGCTTTAATTATTAAGTTTTTCCCCCCTTAAATCACTTCTAGCATAGTTGATATCCTGCTGTATATTCTAGTAGTGATCAAAACATGATTGATGTTAATTTCTTTGTGGAAGGAGAGGAAATGAAACATAATTTGAAATCACTTGAATTATAAGCAAAAGGGAGAAAGTTAAAAACCTGTATGTTAAATATTCAACTGTGGAACTTGGTTTTCTTAAATGCTCAGTATGTACAAGGCATAATTGTAGGCCCTGGAGATACGAGAAGACCCATCTCTCAAGAAACTTGTGCTGCAGAATTATAACATGTACCTACATAGAGATTCATTTATGCTTATCTAAAGGAAGTCAACAGTATTTTAAAGTATGTTCTCTTTCTACACACCCTTTATTTTTCTTTTACCTCCTGTTTTCTTAGATCTCATCTGCTGAGAAAACCAAAGGCCATGTCATTATGTGCTTTATCGTCCCTACTCCAAACCTCACATCCCCTATGCCTTAAAAAATATTTTGTTGATGCTTTTTTCTTCACTATCACTTCTCACTAATTCCTTCTGTCAATCTTCTGTTGTAACAAACACTGAAGTAGAACAGACCCACAAGGCCCCTGTGTGATGAAGGAAATAGTTTTCTTCATACTTAGTTTGCTGCCTTTCTTTTGAGAGGATTCCTATATCTCTTCACTCACCCTCCACTCTTTTTTTGTGAAGCTCTGAGGAAGATGTTCTTTTCATTGTCAAGGCCTGTAGGAGCTTGTCTTAGTGATCATCTCCCATTGTTTCTCAACTTTCTCTTGTTGTTTTGGTTGTTGTCATTTATTTCAACAGTAATTTTATTTATTTGAGTCTAAGTATTTGTGACCTTACTTGGGTTTTTCTTGCCAGAGCTCCTGGAAAGGTTTGCTATTTCCTTCTCCAGCTCATTTTACAGATGAGGAAACTGAGGCAGACTGGGTGAAGTGACTTGCCCAGTAGTACAAATAAAGATTCTGGCTATGTTGAAGAGAGAGACTTCCTCTTCATCAATCAATACCAGGTTAAGGGAGGAGAGATAAGAGTTGATGTCAAGAGTTACAGGAGATACAGGGTAGATGACCACAGAGTAGATGACAGGAGAAAGAGGAGCTCCCTATGAGTGACTTTTTTTTTTTTTATTTTAGCATCTGTTTTCATAATCAAGTTGGGATTCTCTGTCCAGAGGGTAAAGGGAGACATGGTATGGGAGGCTTGAGGTGCCAGGTATACTTCCACTGTTGTATGCACATGAAGTCATTTTCCTGAACCAAAATATGTACCTCACAGATCTCTTGATTTTCAGATCATTAGATTCAGCTCAGGGCTGTAGCTTATCAGGCTCATTATTGGATTTTGACTTTGTCGTATACTATTAACATACCCTCCTCATTCGCCTCATTCTGCACAGCTAAGTATCAAGGTGGATAGTGTGCCCGGCCTGGAGTCAGGGAGATTCCTCTTCCTGATTTAAAACCAGGAGTCAAAAACTTAGTATGACTCTGGGAAAGTCAGTTCACCCTGTTTGCCTCAGTTTATTCATCTTTAAAATGAGCGGGAGAAGAAAATGACCTCAGTCCAGTTTCTTTGTGGGTTGGACACACAAAATTGGACAGAAATGAAACAGCTGTCCCCCACTCCATTTGTTGGTTTGATGTGCATGTATCTTTGTCTTTATCCAAGCCATTGATAAAAATGTTTATTTAATGTAGTACTAATCATTATT
This sequence comes from Sarcophilus harrisii, assembly GCF_902635505.1. Lineage (NCBI taxonomy): Eukaryota > Metazoa > Chordata > Mammalia > Dasyuromorphia > Dasyuridae > Sarcophilus > Sarcophilus harrisii. The sequence goes on along the minus strand of NC_045427.1, from coordinate 40,879,932 downwards.
TACTGGTGCACCTGATTGTAGACCTTCTGCCAATTTTCATTGAATTATTAATGAATTATCTTTCACTCTGGCTAAATAATCAGTTTTGAATTTTTTCATCTACCCTGTATTGCTATATGCTTCTACTAGAATAGCCTGGGTTTTATTTGACTGAATGTTTTGCTGAAATCTACCTGAACTATATAGCCATAGTATTAATTACTTTGAGCTTCAAGTTTAGTCAAAAAAATGGAAATAAGGAGTCTGCCATAATATATTCTTGATGAACATTGCTTCTTGATCGCATGCTAGTGATTACTTTAATAACAGTATATCATTTTCTTAAGAAGCAAAATCATGTTTCTCAGTTCTATTTTTCACATATTTTCAATATTTGCTCTTCATTAATCCTACAGTGCTTTTCCTGTTTTCACTGTCTTTAAAATTATCATATTAAGAAAAAATTATCATTGACAGTCATTCAGCTGAAATTGTTTGTGGATTTTTGTTTTGTTTTGTTTTTTCAAATCTAAGGCTGTGATTCACCAGGCCAAGTGATAATTGAGTATATCAAGGACAAGCTAAAGTGTTCTTACTTTCTCCTGATTTGTCTTGTGATCTTGCCTGATCACTCTCTTAACCATTTTTGTTAACCATTTCTGCTTTCCAGCAGAGAGGGCATTCTTCTTGGCAAAAGAAACAGAGACAAAAAGAAATTAAGCAGTTTTGCTTCCCTTCAGTTAAATTACTGGTTCATCTACTCAAAGGTGTCCTTTCCTTGTGCTGTTCTTCCCTTTCCCACTGTAACTAAAACAAACAAAAATACTAACCCCCTACCTAGCCTTTACTCATTTTTGACACTTATACAGAATTGTGCATTGCTTTTGGATTCATTGTCTCTTGCCTTCCCTTGCATTCATTTTTGGACAAATGCTTTCCAAATCAAAGTTGATAGATAAGTTATCTGTGTAGCTACATTGATGTTTTAAGACAATTCCCGTTTTTCTTTCTCATTGGATTTTTTTCCCTTTTAATATTTCAGGATTTCATTTTTGACTTTTCTTCTTCACCTAATTTATTTACCCTAAGGGATTTTAATCCATTGGACCCTACCTGCCTTCTTTTGAATCCCTTGACATTTGTTCTCTTAAAATCTAGGATGTGTGTTATTATGACCAACTTTCCTCTTCATAGTCACAAGCTCTGAGAGGGAATGGTCACTTTCCTTGATGGTTATCAACTAGTTTTTCCCTATTGGGAGAATTAGGGTGAGAATTAGATTTAGAATGGAATTTTTGATTGCTTCACTTTTGAAAGATAAAATTACTATTATGGCAGGAACAGAAAGTTCCAGTAGATGTCTAGATAATTGATGTCCATCACTAATTTTACATTAAAATTTTATTTTTTAAATTAACAGAAATATATTTTTTGTTCTTTCCCCATTGATTAAAAAAAATTTCTTACAACAAATAAATATGGTCAAGCAAAACAAATTCTTCCATCACTGGAAAGATATAATCATCTTTGTACCAGGCTTGGGATCTGTTTACCAAATCGTCTGTGTGATTTTTGGGTTTTTGTTTTGTTTTGTTTTGTTTTGTTTTTGGTCTGGATGGTCTTTGTTATACTTGGTTGACAAAAAAAAAGTCTTCATAAAAATATTTTCTTCTCTTTCCCTCTTCTGGTTTCTAGATTTCTTCACACAAGTATACATTCTTACTACTATTATACCCTCCCTCCACTTCACCTTTTTCTTATCTTACTACTTTTGAGGTAAGGCTTACTCATCCAGCACCACTGTTCTTATAGGCCTTATTCTACTGTACCTCAGTGATGCCTTCGAGGTCTATTTTGCCTTCTTGAATCAAGAGCTCTGGTATTATTTATTTATGCCTAAGATTTGGTCATTTTTGTATAGACATTTGGTTTTATTCCTTTCTTCATTCTTGGATTTTTGTGTTCTCTATGAACTTCTGGGTATCTTTATAGTAATTCTTCCTATATTGTAATTTCTCTAAAATATCTAGTTTGATGAATATACTTAAGCAGTTTTTTTTTTTTTTACTATCCTTTTTAAACATTCTCTCCTTTCTTCCCTTCCCAACCTTTCTTGAGATAAAAGGCATACTTCACTTTTCATTCCCTGAAGTTCCACTTTCACTATTTTTTTTTTCCTTTACATCATTGTGATTATTATATATACATATCCAACCATGCTGACTTAGTAGATGTTACTTTGGCATTTCATCTCATTCTGAACACATAAGCACTATATCCCCATACTCTTTTCTTTTTTCCTTGCTTGCAATAATTGCCACACATATTTCATATCTAACTTTTATAAAATTCAACTTAGTTTCTTACTGTCTTTATTTTTTGGTTAAATTTGCTAGTGTGATAAAGTGACACATTGAGGTTTCCTTCTTTCACATTTTCACTTGTTTTTGGTGCATATATATATATATATTTATATTTAGTGCCTGACTTCTTTTGGTATACATTGAGTTTCCATGTTAGTCTATTTTGGTTTTGTCTTTGTCTAAGACTTGATGGATACTTCAGATTTTTTTGAATTGTGCTGAAGTGTGATAAACTTTTCTCTTTCCTTATTCTAATTCTGAATTCTTATGTTTCAAGTATGTTTTTTGTAAATAATATGTTGTTGGATTTTATTTTCTAACCCAGACTGCTCTTCTCTTCTGTTTTATTAGTGAATTTATCCCATTCACATTCATGGTTAATGATGCTTAATTGTGTACTTTTTTCATCTTAGGTAGCTATACGTTTTCTACTCCTTCCTTTTACCCCCTTTACGAAAAAGAACGACCCTCAGCAGCAATGCTCACGGATGGTGGTGTCTGCTTTTCTCCCCTATACTCTTTCTTGATTTATCTTCCAAGATTTTTGAATTTTTTTGCTTGGCTAATTTTTCTCTTTCTGAATCTTCTTTTGCTCTTTTTTCCTGCTCTCCTTTCTCCTTGTTTTCTCCTGTTGCTTTGTTAATTTGAATGTATTACTACTTCAGAGTTGTGTGTATGCATGCATATTCTTTCTTTAACCAATTCATGTGAAAGTATAAAAATGAAGTTCAAGTGACAGCTGTTCCTATGTGTCCTCACAGGTCTGTTTATGTAATATTCCTATGTATTGGTTTATTTTATATCTAACAAACTGAAGCCATTGAACAGAAATGTTGCATCATTTGCAGAAATTTAGTTTGATTTTGCCAGATGGACAACACCTTGTTAGAGAGAGAACCATCAAGATGCTGTTTTGTTTTGTTGAATCAAATGCTTTTTAAATAATTGACAAACAGGATTTTGTATTCTCTACATCTTTAAGTCAGTTGCAGGACAAAAATAAGATCTGTACAGTATTGCTTATGAAACATGTTTGTTTACATCACAGATTTTTATGAAGGATGCTCATGAATGTAGGTGTAGATTCTGATCGTAGATTGTGTAGAGGTGGGAGAAAGACTTCATTGTTTTTTAATATTCTCTGTCATATTTTGGAGGATGGGCAGGTAATCCAAGTTTTTATTATTATTTTTTTAAATAAAGCCTCTCTCTTTTCTGTGTCATAAGCTTTTAATTCCTCAGTCCTCTGAAAATTTCATTTCACATCAGACCTCCTCTCTTTATACTTCATCTTTTTTCATCCTTTCTTCAGTACCATTCTTACTTTCTAGTGCATCTAGGGCTGTGGTGTTGAGAATCCAAATGTGATAGGAGACTGAACTATTATTAATACCGAAAAGACTTAAATATAAAAATGTTCAAAATATATAAAAAACTGTGTCAAATTTATAAGAATACAAGTCATTACACTAATTGATAAATGATCAAAGAATATGAACAATTTTCAAATGACGAAATTAAAGCCATCTATAATTATTTGAAAACATGCTCTAAATCACTATTGATTAGAGAAATGCACATTAAAACAACTCTGAGATACTATCTCATACCTCTTGGATTGGCTAAAATAACAGGAAAAGATTATGATAAATGTTGGAGATGTGGGAAAATTGGGACACTAATGCAATGTTGGTGGAGTTGTAAAATGATCCAACCATTTTGGAGAACAATCTGAGTTATGCTTAAAGTGCTATAAAACTATGGATATCCTTTGACCCAGTAGTGCTATTAATGGGTCTGTGTCCCAAGGAAATCATAAAGGAGGGGAAAAGACTCACATGTGCAAAAATGTTTGTAGTAGGAAAGAATTAAAAAATAGGTAGATGCCTATCAATTGGAAAATAACTGAACAAGTTGTGGTATATGGAGGTAATGGAATATTATTGTTCTATAAAAAATGATGAACAAAGTGATTTTAGAAAGGCCTGGAAAGATTTATGTAGAGGGCTGAAACTCTTGAGTGGTTGCACTGAGGTCTGTTCAAGCACTTAGGGCTAATTACTAATTGGACAATTCTCTATGGGCATATGCTTGGAAAATGGTCTTTCCCACTATCCTGTGCTGGTTCACTGATTGGTGTATACAGAGGATTGTAGGAGGGACTAGGGGGTGGAGTAAGACAAGCCAGAGTCACTTGTTTCGTTGGATGAGGAAGAAGGCAGTCGGGGAGATTCTGCTTCCATCCTGTTCACTTTTACCCCTAAAGACCAAGAATAAAGACTAAGGACTTTTGCTTATCCTGATTCTGGTTGATTCTGAGGTATCCTGGATGCTAGCACGGTAGCCACAGATTTATATGAACTGATGTTGAGTGAAACAAGCAGAACCAGGAATACATTGTATACAATAACAGCAAAGATGTGATGATCAACTATGAAAAACTTGGTTCTTCTCAATGATCCAACGCAGTCCCAATGGATTTTGGACAGGAAGTGCCATCTGCATCCAGATAAAGAACTAAGGCGACTGAATATAAATCAACACATGCTATGTTCACTTCTTTTTTCTGGTTTCTTTTTTTAATCTCTCCCATGGTTTTTCCCCTGTGCTCTGATTTTTCTTTCCCAACATGATTCATAAAACAATACGTGTTAAAAATAAATAAAAAAATAAAATAAATATAAAAATGTTTATAGATCTCCATTTCTGATCTCTTAAATCCTCTCAAGATGACTTGTCTTAGTTGTCTCTCACGAAGAGACAACTCCAGTTGTCTTAGTTGTCTTTCTGTAAAAGATTATCCACTTTTCTGTTTTGCGTAATACTGCTTAAGTTTCTGTCATCCTCTTTAAGATTTTATAGATGAGTTCTGTGATTGATTTGCACAATCACCATATCCTAAGGTAGTTAAAAATGTAAAATGGATAAAAGAACTAACAAAAGCTATTCTGCATTCATGGCATTCTATCTCCCTTTAGGTTGCTTGCTTACTTACAGGACTATAATATATCCTCTCCTTTATCTCTTTGTTTTTATATTATTTTTAATATTTTTGCTTTTTATATATTTTACTAAATTTATTTTATTTGAAGAAACAGAGTAAGAAAAAAAGAAAAACAGAAAAGAAATACAAAATAAAATAAAGGAAAATAAAAGAGAATGTTGTCTTGTGCCCAACAGAACATTTGGGAAGATTTAAAATATATAACAACAAATATCAGATCAAGAAAATATAAATATTAGTAGAAGAAATTATATTCATGAGTGTCCATCTTGTCTTTACTTCCTAGTAAATTGTTCTTTGATTCTCTGCTGTACACCTTATTTACTTTATTCTTTTTTCACCCTTTTCAGCGCTCCCCCCCCCCCAAACTCCCAAGAAAGCTACATTTAAGAATATATATTCATGTATACATCTGTAGATATATACATATATACATACCCACACACATCCCACATACACCCCATATATACTCCACATAACACATGTCTTTCTGTCTCTGCTGGCTTTTCAATTAAATTCTGCTCCATAACCTGGCTTACTATTATTTAACCTCCCACCATCCAAGGATTGCTCCCTTGTCTTCTTCCCTCACCCTTTGCTTCCCCCTGTGTCCATCCTTCTGTCCTTATTTCTTCATAGATTTTGGAAGGTGCCATACCTTGTATATATGTAGTGTTGCCTATTGAACCCATTCCTGATGTGAGTATTTCTGAATTTGGCAATACTATTCCTGTGTGTTTTCCACAAAGGATCTCTTTGAGGTGATGAAGGGTGGATATTTTCTATTTCCCCTTTCCCCTAATGTTCTATCACTCCAGGACAATCTTCTTGGATTATTTCCTGCATTTCACAGTCTGTTCTATTTTCTAATTCTTTATAATCTGTTTTGTTATTTCTTGGTCTCATAGTTCCCCTTGCCCAATTCTAATTTTTGAAGAATTATTTTCATCTTTGAAACGCTCTACTTCTTTTTCTAGTTGCTTAACTTCTTTTCATAAGCTTGTTATTTTTCTTAGAAGGTTTATTTTACTTTATTTTTTCCTCAGTGTATCTTATTTTTGAATTCTTTTAAAAAATTCTATAAATTCTTTCTGAGCAGGGGAGCCATTTCACGGTATTCTTTGGAGTAGAAGCTTTTTTTTTTTTTAAGTGTCCTTTCCTGAAGATGAACTCCAGTCTTCCCTGTTCCCATAATATATTTCAATGGTGGGATTCTTTCTTTACCAATTTTTAAAAAATAAGAGATGTTAGTTAGCGTAAGCCCTTCTAATCTTGGAACAGGGGGATGGTATCTGTAGCTTCACTTCAGCTTTCCCCTCTGATTTGGAACCCCAAACCAAGAGCTCCCTCCTGCAGCAAGTGCCCGAAGCTTGCAGCAGCATCCCTGCCCCCCCTCCCCACTCTGGGGTATGCTGGCTCCTTCTCACCCAGGGTTATGAATCTGTAGCATAGCTAGACCTGGGGGGTTCCTCCTGTCTTCCCAGACTCCAACTCCAACTCCACAGTTTGGGAGGTGAAAGTCTCGGTTGTTTGTGCTGAGGCTCTAATCACACCCAACTGGTCCTAGGGGTCTCTACATGTTTCTGTGGGGCTAGCCAGGAGGTGTTGGAACTTCAGACAGGTTAATCCCCAGCCCAGGCTCTTCAGATCTTGGTGGGTGTGTCTGGAAGACCCCCCCTCCCTTCTACCCCTAGTCATCTTGATTTTTTACCAGTCTGTGTTTGCCCTGAGGAGCAAATTTGTTCTATTTGTGAGGGAAATCGGGAGAACTTGGAATTTACCAACCAATTTTGCCATCCTCTCAGAATCCTCCTCCCCTCTCCCTTATCTCATAAATCTCAGATTCTTCTCAACTCAGTTTATATATCACTTTCTATAGTCAGGCCATTTCTAATTCTTCCCTTTTTGCCCCATCCCCAATTATAACACTTGTATTTATATTTTGCATTAACTTAAAATATTTTGTATTATTTTCCCCCAATAGATTGTAAGCATAGAGGAAATAGGGACTATTGAGTTTTTGCTGTATCTCCAGTATAACATGAAATAGGTACTTAACTGCTTGTTTATTGGTAGATCAGGTCATATTTGCCTTAATTGCTCACCTTTTCTTCTCATTTTAGTATTTTTCTTTTAAACTTTGGATTGATTTTTGTTTTAATAAGTGGGCTGTGCACAAAGAGCTAACTTGGATTTTACTGCCCAGTGATAATAAATCTTTTTCCTGCCTGTTAGAATTAAGTTTCATTCTTTATGATGTCATTTGGTACTCACTCTGTTCAGCATCTCTGGTCACCCTAAAGAAAATACAGTTATAGAGACCTGAAGTTCTACATACAATATATCTTTGTTCTGAATCATTTTCTGACTTGTTTTTTCACCTTCCTTTCCTATTCACAGTATGTTGATTTAATTTGGAGGGTCTTATCAGTTTCTTTTGGAAAACTTTTTAGGTAGGAAGACCTCAGGCTCAGATACTTACTAGCTGTGTGAGTCTGGATAAATCAGTTAACTTCTGTTTGCCTGAATTTCTTCACCTGTGAAATGAGTTTGATTAAGAATAGTAATTACTTCTAGTAACCCTGAGAGGGTTACATTATAGGTCAAATGAGATATTTGTAAAGAGCTTAACATAGTGCCTGGTATATAGTAGGTATTTACTAAATGCTTATTTCCTTTTGGTCCTTGTCAAATAGAAGTTGATGCTTAAGCAGCAATTATTTTCATTTTGTTCTCCTTGCTAATGTTATCCTAAGCAATGCAATATTAGATGACAAACCATTCGGTGAAATGTTTTATTATTGCCATTTGGATGCATGATAAACCCAACCTTATCAGCTCTTTTATTTGCCTCTTCAAGTAGCATCTGTGAAACATCATTGCAAATAGCTGCAACTTCTTTTTGTTGTTGTGTTTAATTTAGAATAAGAATGTCAAGATTGATACGATTCATTTCCTCTTATAGTATATTTATTCCGTGGAGAATCAGTTGGATTTTCTTCCTGTGTAAGCTGAGGCAGGAACTGCATAAATCAAGTAACAGGGATGTACTAAATCTTTAGAAATATATGACATTGGACTCCTGCTATTAATAGTTCTGGCAGTGAGGGAATAGCAAGACTATGTAGGTAACTTTTCAATTTATTTGTGATGACATGTAGACCTTACGTGATTAGTAATAAATACTTCTAAGTGTAGCTTTTATTTTTAGTAGATCTGGAGTTCCATGTCTTTGCATTAGAGTGAAAAGTATTCTTTTTAGAGCCTTATGGGCTTAAGGAGAATACAAAGAGGAGGTTATTGGTTGTGATGTGATATTGCCTCTAACAAGGTAGTATAAGAGTAGATTGAGGAGGAAGATAAAGGCATCGAACAGGTAGTAAGGATAATGTGATCATGCTGCTGGTGACTTATCTAAATAGCCAAATTTCATTTGCTTGAAAGGTTGCCTATCCTAGCTAATAATTGTTCTTTTTGTACCCCTCAGAGAAACATGAAGCGCAGTGGAAGCAGACACTGTTTGCACAGGAGAAGTAGATTCAGCTCCCGTGAGAGAGACTGGCTGAAAGAGGATGTGAAGAGAGGATGTGTCTACCTCTATGGAGCAGAAACAGCTACGGCCACTACCATTGCTTCTGTGGCCAGCACTGTTACCTCTTCCTCTTCTGATTTGCGCCTGGTCCTTTGCACAGTAGAGACACCAGCATCCGAGATATGTGCTGGAGAGGGAAAGGAAAGCCTTTATTTACAGCTCCATGGAGACCTTGTCAGGTAGGTTTGGAGTTACATCCTATTTTCTTAGGGAATATATAAATAAAGGCATACTACCTGAAAGTAGATCATATGGAGCGGAGACTTTAATTATGCTGGAATTGATGTGATTGTGGACTGATTTGACTAAATACAGACTTTGGTTTTGGAATGCTTAACAGATTGAAATGTGAAGATCTAAATTGTGGAATGTTTGGTATAAAAATTTGTATAGTTATTTCAGTTTGTTTATAACTGATATTTATTGAATCTACCCCAAGAAGGAAAAAAATTTAGTATCTTGTAATATCACCTACATTTCCTGATGTATTCCTTCTCCTCTCAAAGCACCATTCTCAATAACAAAGATAACAAAGGGGGAAAAAAAATCTGGTCCAGCAAAACTAACACATGGCAAAATTGGATGGTATATGTAGTTGTTCCCCATCTCTGGAAAGATGGGCAGGTAGCCTCTTGTATATTCCCTTTGAAGCAAAGTTTGCTTATCTCAGTCTTACAACATTCACTTTCATTTGTTCTGGTGTTTTTTCCCCTTTTACATTGTGCCAGAATTATTGTGTACATGTTCATTTTTCATCAATTGCTATTCAGTCTGGGAAAGAATCTTTTGATAGATCCATGTTTTACACTTCATATTAACTATGTGGTAAGATTTGTAGATTATTAGAGGTGACATTTTGCCAGTGAAGAAACTCGGGTCCAAAGATTTTAACCTGATTTGTGAATAGCTGCACTGAGAATTAGCGCTTTCTAATACTGTCAAATTTTGTTTATGCTATAGTCTATGAGATGGTACTCCCCTCATCCTGTCCCTGTGAGACAGAGAAATAGTTGACTTGTCCGAGATTACAGCTAGGAAATGGAATTTTACCTCTGATTCAGTTTAGTATTCTTTCAGTTAAAATGAGTGACTCACAAGATCATTAGCCTTTTTTTAAAATTTTTTTCAGATTAACACTAATCATTCTGAGCTTGAGTCGAGTTTATATTTATTTAGATAGTTTGGACTATAAGAGAGCATATCTCAATTTATACTTTAATTGATTTCCTAAAAAGGCATGTGAATAATTTTTTCCCTACCTTTCTAGTTTTATAATCCTCCTGAACACTTTCACCACCACCCGTCTCACACCTTTCTATTCAGTCTTCTTATGCCTTATTTCTTACCACATATTCTTGGATCTAGTGACTTTGGTCTTCTAGCTATTCTTCAAACCTGACATTTCATCTCACAGCCTTGATATTTTCACTGGCCTTTTGCCTGGAACTCTCTTTCCTTGTCTCTGCTTCCTGACTTCCCTGACTTTTTTTCAGATCTCAGCTAAAGTCCTACTTTCTTATGTAAGAAACCTTTCCCATTCCCCCTTGATCTTAGTGCTTTCACTCTGTTGATTTTCTCCAGCATATCTTGCTTATACATAGTTGTTTGCATGTTGTGTCTACTAGGCTGAGCTCCTTGAGAGCTGGGACTGGTTTTTACTTTTCTTTGTATTACCAGTGCTTAACTTGGAGTCCATAACACAGTAAGTACTTAATATTTAAGTTGACTATAACTAATTTGAATGATAGTTACTATAATGTAATTTCAAAGATTAATTCTCTTGATATCTTGAGTTTTAGTATTTTCCTTTCCCCAGCTTCTTTGTGAAGTATATAATGTACATCACTTTCCTTGATTGTGCTCCAGTTTCAGATGTTGTTGACCAGTCCCTCTTCCTATATATTTTCCTTTTCTGGGTTACCTTATGCCACCTTTCTGCTCTCAGTATTCTTCTCTGCTTCTTGGATATTTTAACAGCTAATGGGATTCAAGTGTTTTCACTATATAAATGACCTCCAAATCAATACTTCTAATTGTAATTTCTCTCCTGAACTCAAGTCACATTATAAACTGCTTGCTGGATATCTTTTCTTAGATGCTTGAAAGGCACCTCATATACAGATACTTTATATTTAAAATAGAATTCATTAACTTAAAAAAAAATTTTTTTATTATAGCTTTTTATTTACAAGTTATATGCATGGGTAATTTTACAGCATTGACAACTGCCAAACCTTTTGTTCCAGTTTTTCCCCTCCTTCCCCCTATCCCCTCCCCCAATGGCAGGTTGACCAATACATGTTAAGTATGTTAAAGCATATATGTCCTAACAGTTATTTTGCTGTACAAAAAGAATCAGAGTTTGAAATAGTGTACTATTAGCCTGTGAAGGAAATAAACTAGAGACAGGACAAAAATAGAGAGATTGGGAATTCTATGTAATGGTTCCTAGTCATCTCCCAGAGTTCTTTTGCTGGATGTAGTTGGTTCAGTTCATTACTGCTCTATTGGAACTGATTTGGTTCATCTCATTACTGAAGATGGCCACGTCCATCAGAATTGATCATCATATAGTATTGTTGTTGAAGTATATAATAATCTTCTGGTCCTGCTCATTTCACTCAGCACATTAACTCTTTTACATTGCCTAATTCTACCAGTTTCTCTCCTTACTTGAATGTACAGCCATTTTTCCAGACATTCAGGTTCATGGTTTTGGAGTTATCCATTACTCTACACTCTCTCTTATCCCTTCAATGACCAACCATTTGCGAGATCTTATCCATTCAACCTCTACAAAATTTTTCACTTACCCTTTCCCCTCAAACAGCCCATTATGGCCTTAGCTCTGACCATCATCGCTTCTGTCTGCACAGTGATTAATCTTCCTCATTAATCTTCCTGCTTCCAGTTTCTCTCTTTTAAATCTATTTTCTAGACAGCTATTAGATCTTCATGTTGATTAAACTTTATTGAGTTATTTACTTGTCCAGAAATCTTCCTTGCTTCCCTTTTGCCTTTTGAATAAAATATAAATTCCTTAGCTTGTTATTGAAAGCTTTCCACAGTCGAGCCTTCCACCTACAATGTACAGTCTAATACATTCTAGTCCTCATTTTTACTATATTAGCTCAACCTACCCATGAGTAATTGATATTTTCCCAGTTTCTTAGATCTGATTTCATTTGTGTGAAAAGTGTTTTTTAATTGTGTTCATATAGTTCCTAGGTTTGTCTTGGCTGATAGACTCCCAAATATTTTATGTTGTATACAGTTTTTTTTTTAAATGGAATTTATCTTTATTTCTTGATGGTAGGCTTTGTTGGCAAATATATAGAATTGCTGATGATTTATATGGTCTTATTTTATATCTCATGACTTTGCTAAAGTTAATTATTTCAAATAGTGATTTTCAGTTGATTGTCTAACATTCCCTAAGTACATCATTGTGTCTTAAAAGAGCGATAGTTTTGTTTCCTTATTACCTATTCTAATTCTTTCAATTTCCTTTTCTTATTGCTAAAGCTAATATTTCTAGTATAATATTAAAAAATAGAGATAATAACAGGCATCCTTGATTTATCTCTGATTGTATTGGGAAGGCTGCTAACTTATCCCCATTAGAAATAATACCTGCTGATGGTTTAAGATGGATACTGCTTATCATTTTAAGAGAAGCTCCATTAATTCTTATGCCCTCTATCTAGCATTTTTATTAGAATGGGTGCTGTATTTTGTCAAAAGCTATTCTGCATCTGCTTAGATGCAGATTTAGATCAGATTATCATCTGATTTCTGTTTATTACTGAAATGATATAGTCAGTGTGCTGATAGTTTTCCTAATTTAGAACCAACCTTGCTCAAATTCCTGGTATAAATCCTACCTGGTCACAATGTATTATCTGGTAATAAATTGCTGTAATCTCTTTGATAACATTTTATTTTGAAATTTGACATCAGTGGTCATTAAGGAAATTGATTCATAATTATCTTTATCATTTTTTTTAACTCTTCCTGATTTAGGTGTCACCACCATACAAAAAGATAGCCTTTGCTTATTTTCCCAAAATTTCCCAATTTCCAAAATTGGAATTAATTTTTCTTTAAAAGTTTGGAAGAATTCACTTGTCTTGCGATCCTGGGATTTGGTCCTGGGATTTTTTTCTTTTTGCAATTTTCATTGACGGCTTCTTCAATTTCTTTTCTTAAAATGGGGTTAACTAAGTATTCTGTTTCCTCTAATGTTAATTTGGGAAATTTGTATTTTGTAAATATTCATTTATTTTATTTAGATTGTCAGATATATTGGCATACAGTTAGACAAAATGTGAAATATTGCTTTAATTTCCTTTTCATTGGTGGTGAATTTACCCTTTTCTCTATTTTCTCTCTTTTTTAAAATCAAATTAACTAAAAGTTTATTAGGTTTTTTTTTTATAAGACCACTTTATTAGTTTTATTTATCATTTCTTACTTCCTGAAACCATTTATCTATATTTCTTTGTTTGTTTGTTTTTGATTTTGTTTCATAGTTCAATAGTTTTCTTATTTTCAATTTTAAAAATCTCCTTTGATTTTCGGGATTTCTAATTTGGTGTTTAATTGGGAATTTTTAATTTGTTCTTTTCCTAGCTTTTTTAGTTTAATGCCCAATTCATTGATTTGTTCTTTTTCTATTTTATTGATATAAACATTTTGAGATATAAAATTTCCCCAAACTACTGCTTTGGTTGCATTCTATAAATTTGGGTAGATTGTCTCATTATTATTATTCTCTTTGATGAAATTATTATTTTTATGATTTGTTGTTTGACCCACCAGTGTATTCTTTAGGATTGTTTAGTTTCCGATTAATTTTTTATCTGTCTTTCCATGAGTCTTTATTATTAAATGTAATTTTTATTGCATGATAATCTGAAAAGGATATATTTAATATTTCTGCCTTTCTGTATTTGACTGTGAAGTTTTTATGCCTTAATATATGGCCTAATATGTCTTAACACATAATATATAGGTGCCATGTACTGCTAAGAAAAAAAAAATTCCTTCCTATCATCATTCAATTTTTTCTCACAAGTCTATCTGTAGAAAGCCACAGTCAGTGGGGGAACTCTGAAGAGGTATAAGACTCTTCAGCCCAGAGGGAATCCGCTAACAATGTCTGGTTTGGCTCCCCATCTCTCCTATTGTCTCTCAGCCTTCCTGAGAAGTCAGGGAGAGGTGACAACCTGTGTTGTGATCGAAGCGGAGTGATACCAGGTGGAAGAATGCAAACTATGTACAATAGCAAGTTGTTTATGTGGTCCCACGTGTGCAGTATATACTTAGCGCATACCCAGTGTTGTTTTGGTTACATAAGGATATTAGGGTATAAAAAGGGGAAAGAACTGGGAACAAATGGACTCCATATTTCCACCATCCTCAGGAGTCTCATCTCATCACTTCTCCACTAAAACAGTATATTTTAACCATCCCAGTGTGGAGGCTGTAGAAAACATGATATGTTTTATCACCCAACTTGGGGACTCTAGAAAGCAGGACACAATATTTTAATCATTCCAGCGTGGGGGCTCTAGAAAGCACAGTACATTTTGTCACCCCAACTTGGGGGTTCTAGAAAGCAGGACATAACATCTATCATATTTAACTTTTCTAAAATTCTTTTCATCTCCTTAACTTGTTTATTTTGTTCTTGGATTTATCTAGTTCTGAGAAGGGAAGGTTGAGGTCTTCTACTAATATAGTTTTATTGTCTTATTTCCTCCTATAACTTGTTTAACTTATGATTTAGAAATTTGGATGCTATACCACTTAATGCAGTGTGTTTACTATTGATATTACTTCATTGTTTATTGTACCTTTTAGCAAGATGTACTTTTCTTCCTTGTTTTCTTTTAATTAGATCTTTGTTTTTGTTTTGTTTGAGATAATTGCTGCCCCTGCTTTTGATTTTTCTTTTAACTTCAGAATAATTTATTCTGCTCTGTCCTTTTATCTTTACTCTGTGTATGTCTCTTTGCTTTGGATGGGTTTCTGGTAAATAACATATTGTTGGATTCTAGTTTTTAATCTACTTTGCTATCAACTTCTATTTTATGAGAGAGTTCATCCTATTCATCTTGACAGTTGTGGCTACTGTGTGTTTGCTTCCATCTTATTTTTATCCTGTGTATACTTTTATCTGCATCTCCTTTCACCCTGGCCCTTTTCACCATCTCCTTCAATCTGCCCTCCCTTCTATCAGCCCCTCTGTTCCTTTTTCTTTTCCCTTTTCTCTCCTATTTTTTCTATAGTTATATATACCTAATTGTGTGTGTATGTTATTCTTTGAACCAAATCCAGTGAGAGTAAAGTACAAACAATCCTTGGTCCCCCTCTCTTCCTTCTATTGTCTTTCAGGTCTTTCACACCTCTTTATGTGATATAATTTACTTTATTATATCTCCCCCTTCCCTCTTCTCCTAGTATAATCCCTTTTTTTTAATCTTTAAATTTTTATTTCAACATACCAAAATCAACTTAACACCTACACCTTCTATGTAAGCACTCTTTCAAACTGATATAGTTTGAAATACACAGAGATATAGTTCTTAAGAGTTACAATTATCATCTTCCCGTGTAGGGATGTAGACAGTTTAACCTTATTAAATATTTAGCATGTTTTTTCCTTTTCTGTTTACCTTTTTATGCTTTTTTTGAGTTTTGTGTTGAAAGACTTTTCTGTCAAGAAAGTTTGAAAGCTCCCCTTCTGAGAGGGACCTGTATGTGCCAAAATGTTTGTGGCAGCCCTGTTTGTAGTGGTTAGAAACTGGAAAATGAATGGATGCCCATCAATTGGAGAATGGTTGGGTAAATTGTGGCATATGAATGTTATGAATATTATTGTTCTGTAAGAAATGACTAGCAGGATGAATACAGAGAGGCTTGGAGAGACTTACATGAACTGATGCTAAGTGAAATGAGCAGAACCAGGAGATCATTATATACTTCAATAATGATACTGTATGAAGATGTATTCTGATGGAAGTGAATTTCTTTGACAAAGAGACCTAATTCAGTTTCAATTGATCAATGATGGACAGAAGCAGCTTCACCCAAAGAAAGAACACTGGGGAATGAATGTAAACTGTTTGCATTTTTGTTTTTCTTCCCGGGTTATTTTTACCTTCTGAATCCAATTCTCCCTGTGCAACAAGAGAACTGTTCGGTTCTGCACACATATATTGTATTTAGGATCTACTGCGACATATTCAACATATATAGGACTGCTTGCCATCTAGAGGAGGGGGTGGAGGGAGAGAGGGGAAAAATCGGAACAGAAGTGAGTGCGAGGGATAAGGTTTTTTTTTTTTTTTTTAATTTAATAGCCTTTTATTTACAGGATATATGCATGGGTAACTTTACAGCATTAACAATTGCCAAACCTCTTGTTCCAATTTTTCACCTCTTACTCCCCCCACCCCCTCCCCCAGATGGCAGGATGACCAGTAGATGTTAAATATATTAAAATATAAATTAGATACACAATAAGTATACATGACCAAACCATTATTTTGCTATACAAAAAGAATCAGACTCTGAAATATTGTACAATTAGCTTGCGAAGGAAATAAAAAATGCAGGTGGGCATAAATATAGGGATTGGGAGTTCAATGTAATGGTTTTTAGTCATCTCCCAGAGTTCTTTCTCTGGGTGTAGCTGGTTCAGTTCATTACTGCTCTATTGGAAATGATTTGGTTGATCTCCTTGCTGAGGATGGCCAGGTCCAACAGAACTGGTCATCATATAGTATTGTTGTTGAAGTATATAATGATCTCCTGGTCCTGCTTATTTCACTCAGCAAGGGGATAATGTTGTAAAAAAAATACCCAGGCATGGGTTCTGTCAATAAAAAGTTATTATAATAAATAAAAATAATAATAAAAAAAATTTTTTAAAAAAAGAAAGCTCCCCTTCTGTGAGAAAAGACCTTTCTTATAGGTTATCATGGGGTAGAAAATTGTTACACCCCATCTTTTTCTGGATTGTGTTGCTCTAGAATTCATTTAGAGACTTGATTTAATATTATTTCAAGTGAAACTGGGGAGAGCTCAGGCAACTTCTTGGTTTTTCTCTACCATCTTGGCTCCCAAGAATTTAAGAGAATAAAAATTTTAATTAACTTAACCAATTGAAAATATCTGTCATATTCTGTGTAACACAAGCAAGATCCTTATTTCACAAACTAATAGGGGACATGCGATGTTTTTTGTATTTATCTTTGGTCATCCTTCTTTTCATCTTATGCACATGCCTTTTTAAAAAGGCTTTTTAAGATTGCTGAATTCAATGTAGTATTATTTATCTAGTTCATTTAGCCAGCTCTTCCCTTTTCTCTTCATTGAATTTGTTTCTTTGTGTATTTAAATTTCAGTCTTAAATTTCTCATCCCTTCTCAGTTAACTATATTCTCCTATAAATTATAGCTCATGAAATTCTATACTTTTCCCAAACTTTTAAATTGGCTCTTCCCAGATCTACAGTATAGATCAGACTGTAGCTGTCTTCCTTTTCTTCTCTCTGAACGCTTCTAAGATGGTTAGTGATCACTTCCTATCTTCCTTTTTAGTGTTCCCTTTATGTCAAGGATTCTATCCTTTCTACCCAAGCATCCAGTTCCATTTTTGGGGGAGAATCGGATTTCAGAGGATCCTTGACTTTTATTGGTTCCCTCAGATATGACATCTCTGAGATGGTGTGATTTGTCCAGTGTCCCACAGGCAGTTTATGTTAGAGGGAAAACTTGAACTCAGATCTCCCTGGCTCTGAGACAGGTTATCTTCTAAGCCATTTTTATTTTTGATGAAGCACTTCTTTTTATTAAAGTCACTCTGAATCTCATAATACTAGAAACTTCATTAGTAAAGTTATCTCGTGACTTACTGTAGAGCACAGCTCTGTTCACTAATTGATGAGAGGTCCAGGATTGGGCTGTGGTAAGCATTAGCTCCCTACCTTGGGGCATAGGCAAAGTGAAATCTCTTAATTGGGAGGAAACCATGTCAGTTTAGTGTAATAGGGTCATAGATTTAGAGCTGGAGGACAGAGGCTTGGAAGGTGAAGTGACTTGGTCCATGGTCACAGGTGGTAGGTGGCCCAAGCACAGTTTTCAACCTGGGTCCATGGTATAAATCCAACTGGTTTTTCCCTTCTCCATCTGTAAATATTTAATTTTAAAAATATCATTATGTTCATATAATTTATTTTTGCATCCATAAATTTCCTACCTTTTCTTTGCCCTTGCCAGAGAGGTATCCCTTAGAATAAGGAATTTTTAAAAGGAAGAAAAATAAAATTCAGCAAAAGTCTGTCTGACTTGAGTGTTTGGCATGGGGCAGTGAGGTGGCACGGTGGATAGAGCACCAGCCCTGAAGTCAGGAGGACCTGAGTTAAAATCTGGTCTCAGACACTTAACGCTTCCTAGCTGTGTGATCCTGGGCAAGTCACTTAACCCCAATTGCCTCAGTTACAAAAAAAAAGCGTTTGGCATTATCTGTAAAGTACAAGGTGTGGGGGTGAGATGGATGCAAGTATCTTCTCATATGTACCTTTATTTTATAAGATCTTGGTGTCCTTTGTTTCAATATTGCTGACTTCCAGATCTTAATCACCATTAATGAAACCTTTGATTTGCCAGGATCCAATTTTTCATAGTGAGATCTCTGGTTTGGATGCACTTTAGGACAAATGAAAAGAAAACATTTCAATTAATCTGGGAAAAACATTTATTAATTACTTACTCTGTGCCAGGCACTGTGCTAAGATTAGTCTGTTATACTTTTTTTCTGTGAAAAATGGACCACTTTGTTTAGGATACAAAGAAAACTCTCACAGTATGTGATAAATGGCTTAGGATAAATTTTAATTTCTGATTTGGAGAACTCTGGATTCTCTGAATGTAGTTAGGGTAGAAGTAGGAATGACTATTGTGTCAGTTTCATAATAAAAAAGAACCTTACTTTAGAGTTATAGTTGAAAGCAGCCTTAACAGTCATCTATCTAGTCCAGCATTCTTCACCTTCTTTGCGTCCTGGACTTTTTTTTGGCAATCTGGTGAGGCCTTTGCCCTCTTTCTCAGGGTGGTGCTTTTGAATGCATAAAATACATAGGAAAGCACAGAAAACCAATTATATTGTTTAAAGTTCACAGGACCCACCCTTAGTAGTAATCCAGGCTTCCTTATTTTACAGTTGAGAAAATGGAGGCCCAGAGAAATAAAGTGACATATTTATGTTACTAGTGAGGACTGAGTATGGGATTAGAATTACCAAAATCTGACTCATTCCTGGGCAGTATACATTATACCACTCTGACTTCCATTATTTATTTTGAACTGCAAAAGTGATAACTAACTAATAAAGATTACTTTCTTCTGATTAGGAAGAATAGATTGTCCTTTTGGACACTTTTGATTTTGTACACCAGATTTAGGTGATTTTAAAAAATGACAAACATCTGTAAAATTGGATAGAATAGCTTAAATCGGTCAATAGGCATTTATGAAAAACCTGTTAAGTTCCAAGCTCTGGGCATATAAAGAAAGGCAAAACAAAAGAAAACAAAACACAATTCCTTCTTTCTGGAAACTCATCCCAGATATAGACATTGCAAATAAAAGATAATCTCAGAGGTTTGGCCCTCAAATGAGTGGGAGGGAACCAGGAAAAACTTCCTGCCTAGAGAATTGGGAACCTGGGAAGTTAAGAATCATCAGTGAGGAAAAGAGATTAATTTCATGGACAGCAATACAAAGACACATTTGGGAGATTAGAGTATTGTTTATGAGGAACAAGTGGGCTAGTATGGCTAGATGGTGGTTGGGGTGCCTGGAAGAAAGGCTAGTAGATGTCCTGTCCTGTTTTTGCAAGGTCAAGAAATAAGGATTAGTTTTATAATTTGAAAACGTTTTTTGGAAAAAACTCAAAACATTCTTAGCTTTCCGATTCTTGGTCTGTAGGTTGTAGTTTGCCAGCCCCTGGACTAAAACATTAGAAGTTTGGAAAAGTAGAAAATAGCCAGGTTGTAAAAGGCTTTAAATTCCCAACTAGATTTTACATGTGATCCTTAAGGTTAACAGGGAACCATAGAGTTTTTAGACTAGGAGGGTGACATGGTCAGAACTGTGCTTGAAGAAAATTACTTCAGTAACTGGATGGAGGATGATTTGGAATGGGAAGAAAACTAGGGCAGAAGGCCGCTTATGGAAGTCTCTTGAAATAGTCCAGAAGGGGGGAGGTGTACAAGGACTTGAACTGGGGTGTTGGTTGTGTGACAGGAGATTAAGGGACATACTTGAGAGGTATTTGCAGTAATGATAAAATTTGGCAATGAATTGAATATTTGGTGTAAAAATGAGGAGTGCAGGATAACACTGAGGTTTTTGCAAGCTTGGGTGCCTGGGACAACCCATGCAAGTAGGTTGCAGAGCAACTGAAGACTAAAGAGAAAGTTGTGAAAAGAAGATAATTAAGAACAATAATTCTGTTTTAGAAACCTACAGGACTTCAAGTTCAAATTAGAATTGTGAGAGATGCAGTGGAGGAAGGAATTGGAGCTTAGGAAAGAAATTTGGAGTGGTTGTGTTTATCTCGGCATCATCTGCATAGAAATGAGAGCTGAACCCCTTGGAGCTGAGGGAAACCTGCTATTATTGGAGAAGAGAAAGAAAGAGCCCAGGAATTTAGGGAGCAGTTTTAAGATGAGCAAAGTAGTATCTTAGTGTGTGGATCATGTAATTGAAACTGCTCTCAGGATTTGGAAGTCCAGACTCTAATTCCTTCTTTGTCATTGATTTTCTAGACTTGTTTGTTTTGCTGCAAATATCATTGAAGCAGAATTACTCTGCTTTTGTAAAATTAGAATGGAAGTAACCCTTTTCTTTTGTGGGATTTGTGGGTGTCAGTAAGATAGGTCTATAAAAGAGCACTTGCCAATATAAATCCTTTCAAAAGATAAGATAAATTAATAATTTTTAATGTTTTTTACCCTTCTTAAGAGCATTAAGGGTTTTATTTGAAGCTAATGAAGGGAATGCTTTATTCCAATTCAGCCATTAATTTAAGGAAATAAATCATTTTCTGTGACTTAATAGATGATCTGAGCTTGTTTCATATTGCTGATTAGAACTCACATTTGTGAAACGTTTTGAGTAAAATTTAACTCTTATCTATCTTTGATGTGTCTTAATTGTAGATACAAGCTCAGGATATCGGCAGTACTAGAACAGCATTGCTCTTGGCAAGAAGCTGTGAGTGTTAAGATAAACATTACAGCATTAGCTGGCTATTTTGTGGAGGAATGAGCATATGTTCCCATATTAAGCTTTTATGAGGATTGTTGCAATTCTTTTCAGCATTTAGGGAAAATCCAGAATGTTTAAAAGAAAATCTTACTGTCCTTTGGAGCTGTTGTTTCATATGCACATTTAAACTCTGTACCAACATTTCTGGTATCCTATCACATTCCCTCAATCCTGCTCCACACACTTGTTTTTATAGTCCATCACTTTGACTTATGAGAGATTTAATAAATAGCTAATTGTCAGCCTGTTTAAGTCTTTGGAACTTTGAAACACAAAATTGAATTTGTAAGCAGATTATAGCTTTTTCCTTCTTCCCTCCTCCCCCTATAACACTTAAGGAGATAAGTTTAATGAGTAAAATGGAATTAGCCCTTTGCTGTGCTTTTTTTTTTTTTCCCCAGCTCTTGAAATGCTGCATATTTTACTAGTTTATGCCATATTAACAATGGCAGGTGTTGAGGATCTTGTGAATTTTCCAAAGGGAAAATTCTGAGTTGCTATATAAATATGCAAAGCAAAGGTCTCCCAATGGGGATAGCTTTTCTGTAATCTAAGGAACAGAGGTCTGCCTACCTTTAGATGTGTAACATTTTATTAAAGTATTTATGGTGTTGAATCATAAAGTGAAGACAGGGGAATAAAGTGTGAGAAGACTTGAAAGACAAGAATGTGCCAGATTTTAAAGGATTTTATATGTAGTCAGAAGGATACGGATTAGATATTAAATTTTGATAACATTAATCTTAAGAGAGGGAGGAAAGGATACTGGGTGATAGTAGCAGAAACTGAAAGTGTCAGGAATCACAGAATAAATCAGGAAATATCAAAGTGTGGTTGCTATTGGAAAGGATGGCAAGAGAGTTGTGATGTTACCAAGAGAGAGCTAGGCCTAGGGGCCAGAAGATAGAAGGAGTGAGAAAAGATAAGATTTAAGATGAAAGAAAGTTTACTTATGGAGCAGTCATTTCAGAGGCCACAGTGGAAGAGGGGGTGGGCAGGTTTGAAATGGAACATTAGAAGTGGGGTGGGGATAAATAGGTAGGAGTCCAGAGTTGTACATTGGCAACCAGAAGTTCAGAATCACAGAATAAGTGGAATCACCATTGAGGAATTAGTTCAGGCAGCATGTCATTGGTTGGAGAGAGGTCTTGAGGGAGGAAGGTGATGGACATGTGTCTAGTAGTTAATGTTGTATATGTGAGGGTGTGAAGTGAAAAGTGTGGGATTCTGGTCAGGAGGCAGTGGGTCAAGTCCTGAAATAGAAAAGGCATTGAAACCTGGGAGATGGAGGTGGGGGGAGAAAGGGGAAGGGTGATTGTATTTCACCATTGGTCCAGAGGAAATAGAACAATTCTAACCATATTTACTGTGGAAGTTTAATTAAGTTTTGCTCCTTCATAAGATGATCTTAAAGAATTATAATTTCATGTGTCATTTTATCTCTGTTTTCTAAAATATTAGTAGTGCTCAAGGATGGAAGTTGTTTTAAATTTTTATTTATGGGCTTTGTTTTGATCTCTCTGCCTGAGTCTCTCCCCATTTCATTCCATTGCTCTGCCAAAGTGATTTCTGCCTTCTCACTCTCATCACAGTGTAGCCACTAACCTCCTAATGGAGAACAAAAGGAAAAACAAAACCTGTTACAAACACATACAGTTAGTCAGAATAAATTTTCACACTGGCCACGTCCAAAGAAAATTTTGAAAATTTTTTTCTCATTCTGCCCTGTGAGTCTTTCACCTCTCTTTCGGGAAGCATGTTACCTCATGTTTCTCTGATATTGTTCACATCATTCTGCATTGGATCACACATATCTTGCTAGCTTTTTCTGAAACCATCCCCTTCATTATTTCTTATGCTACAGTAATATTGTATTACATTCATATACCATAACTTGTTCATCCATTCCTCAATTTTGGGGCATCCCATCATGTTCCCATTCTTTGCTACTTCAAAAAGAGCTACAAATAATTTTGTAAATTACTGGTTAGAATTCTTTTTACTTAGGACTAATCCTTCCCTTAATCTACCTAACTACTAACTCTTCTGCCTCCTCCTTTTTCCCCTTTCTTACTTCCCTGTTAAATGAAATATATTTCTGTACCCAAGTCTCTGTATGCATTCTTCCTTCCTTGGACTAGTTCAGGTGAGTGAGGTTATACCAGCTGCTCCCCCTCCTTCCACACGCCCGCATGTATGTGTTTCTACTTGCACAGCCTGATGATGTAGAAATAATTTCCCCTAAATTTCCTTTCCTCATCTTGTATTTTTCTCTTTCCATTTTTTAATATACTTTAAAATTTGATCTTCATTATGAACATTTTCTTCATTACCTTCTTAAGACTAGACAATGAACAAAACAATAAATCAAACCTTAATTTGTAGAATTTTGGATTTCTGAGATATAAATGCTCATATTGAAAAGTTAAATAATTTAAACTTTGTAACAAGATTTTTGGATAATCATTTCATTAATCATGCTAGTAAATAATAAAAGAGGTCAGTGACACTCTTGAATTCCAAATACCCCTTATGGAATCCACGCAGTGCTTATATGTCCTTCAAAAAGTAGATATTCTTTTTTTTTTTTTAATACCTTTTTATTGACAAAACATGCATGGGTAATTTTTCAACATTGATCCTTGCAAAAACTTCTGTTCCAACTTTTTCCCTCCTTCCCTCCACCCCTAGATGGCAAGTAGTCCTATATGTGTTAAATATGTTAAAGTACATGTTAAATACAGTATATCTATACATATTTATACAGTTACCTTGCTACACAAGAAAAATCGGATTTAGAAAGAAGGTAAAAATAACCTGGGAAGAAAAACAAAAATGCCAGCAAACAATGATAGAGTGTAAATGCTATGTTGTGGTACACACTCATTTCTCAGGTGTTTTTTCACTGGGTGTAGCTGGTTCTGTTCATTACTGACCAATTGGAACTGATTTGGATCCTCTCATTGTTGAAGATAGACACTTTCATCAGAATTGATCCTCATATAGTATTGTTGAAATGTATAATGATCTCCTGGTTCTACTCATTTCATTTAGCATCAGTTCATGCAGGTCTCTCCAAGCCTCTCTGTATTCAACCTGCTGGTCATTTCTTACAGAATAATAATATTCCATAACATTCATTTCCACAATTTATTCAGCCATTCTCCAATTGGTGGGCATCCATTCAATTTCCAGTTTTTGGCCACTACAAAAAGGATTGCCACAACATTTTTGCACATGTGGGTCCCTTTCCCTTCTTTAAGATCTCTTTGGGATATAAGCCCAATAGAAACATTGTTGGGTCAAAGGTTATACACAGTTAGACAACTTTTTGAGCATAGTTCCAAATTGCTCTCCAGAATGGATGGATCCGTTCACAACTCCACCAACAATGCATCAGTGTCCCAGTTTCCCCACATCCCCTCCAACATTTGTCACTATCTTTTCCTGTCATCTTAGCCAATCTGACAGGTGTATAGTGGTATCTCGGAGAGTTATCTCAATTTTCATTTCTCTGATCAATAATGATTTGGAACACCTTTTCATATGGGTAGAAATAGTTTCAATTTAATCATCTGAAAATTGTCTGTTCATAACCTTTGACCATTTATCAATTGAAGAATGGCTTGATTTCTTATAAATTTGAATCAATTCTCTATATAGTTTAGAAATGAGGTCTTTATCAGAACCTTTAACTGTAAAAATGTTTCCCCAGTTTATTGCTTCCCTTCTAATCTTGTCTGTATTAGTTTTGTTTGTACAAAAGCTTTTTAATCAAAATTTTCTATTTTGTGATCAATAATGATTTCTAGTTCTTCTTTGGTCACAAATTCCTTCCTCCTCCACAGGTCTTGAGAGGTAAACTATCCTATGTTCTTCTAATTATTTATAATCTCATTCTTTATGCCTAGATTATGAATCCATTTAGATCTTATCTTGGTGTATTGTGTTAAGTGTGGGGCCATGCCTAGTTTCTGCCATACTAATTTCCAATTTTCCCAGCGGTTTTTGTCAAATAATTAATTCTTATCCTAATTTGGGTTTCTCAAACCCTATATATATGCTATAGTTATTGACTATTTTGTCCTATGAACCTAACCTATTCCACTGATCAACTAGTCTATTTCTTAGCCAATATCAAATGGTTTTGGTGACCACTGTTTTATAATATAGTTTTAGAGCATCTTTCCATTGTTTTAAAAAAAAAATTGAATTCTAAATTCTTTTCCTTCCTCCCTCCCATCCCTTACCCATTGAGAAGGCAATATAATATCAGTTACATGTGATGTCATACAGAGCATTTCATATTAACCATGTTGCAAAAACAAGCTAACCTAATAAAAATAAAAAAAAAATAAAGTGAAAAAGTATGCTACAATCTGAACTCAAGAATTCATCAGTTCTCTCTCTGGAGATGAATATCATTTTCTACTACGGGAATTTCTTGGATCATGGTACTGCTGTGAGTAGCTAAGACTTCCACAGCTGATCTTCCTTACAATATTGCTGTTACTGTAGTTGATCATCATTACAATTCTACTTTTACTGTGCACAATGTTCTGGTTCTGCATGGTTTATTTTGCGTGAGCTCCTGTGAATTTTCTCAGGTTTTTCCGACACAGTCCTATTCTTTTCTTTTTTTTTTTTTGGGGGGGGGGGGGGGAGGCAAGGAGGCAATTGGGATTAATTAAGTGCCTTGCTCAAGGACATACTGCTCATGAGTGTGTTAAGTTGTCTGAGGCTGGATTAGAACTCATATCTTCCTGACTTCAGGGCAGGTGTTCTATCCCATTGCACTATCTAGCTGCTTGTTACTAATCATTTCTTACAGAACAATTAGCGTTCCATCATAGTCAAATGCCACAATTTATAGGCATCTCCTCAATTTACAATTCTTTGTCACCACAAAAAGAGCTGATGTAAATATTTTCATACCTATGGGTCCTTTTCCCTTTTTGGGGATCTCTTTGGGATCCAGACCTAATAGTGATTTTGCTGAGTCAAAAGTATGTATGGATAGTTTCATAGCCCTTTCAGTGTGGTTCCAAATTGTTCCCCAGAATGGGCCAGTTAAAACTCCACTAACAGTTTATTGGTGTACCTGTTTTTCTACTTTCCCTCCACCTTTTGTCATTTTCCATTTCTGTCAATTGTTATAACTTGCATTTCTCTAATTAGTAGATTTTAGAGTGATTCTGGTCTTCTGAATTTATGTCTTGGGCTTTTCTGCCACATTATAATGGTAGCTAATAGTTCTTAATGGTGGAATTCTTTTGTTTACTCATTCTTTTTGCTTATTTTCCAAGTTCAGTTAGGGCTGGGCTCTGTTGCATTTTTTTAAAAGTCTGGGTTGATCCTGTTGTTGCTTTCTTGGGGTTCTTGTGGAACCATATTATTCCATGTTCTTGCAGACCACTTAGAAGCCAGCAAGCTTTCAATTCTTCCAGAGTGCCCTAATCCAGGGTAGAGTGTGATCTGGGTCTAAGCTGTACAAATTCCTGACTTGAATAGCTCTAGAATGCTACCAGACTTGGTTATTTTCAGTTTGTTGTGAAGCTCCAGTGGTTCAGAGCGACAGAACTGTAGGTTCCACTTTGGACTGGGATTATTCTCCAGACTCAGGGCTATGTGCTGATTTTTCTTTTTCTCCACCCCAAATCTATGACCTGGAACTGGGCAGTGGACAGCACAGGTGCCTGGTCTGCTGGTACCCACATCTGGATCTGGAGTCTCCACTTGCCCTGATGCGCAGCTTCTCCCTGGGCAAGTTATAGTGCTCTGTGCATAGTATGTTCCTCACCTGATTCTAGCCTTCATCTTCACAACTTGCTCTTTTAAAAGCTGAACATATTTACTCCTTCTGCCATCCAATTAAGAAACATTTATTAAGAACCTACTACGTGCAAGACACTATGATAAGACATGGGGAGTTTTTTTTTTTTAATTATAATTGTGGTTTCATTAATATGATATGTTCTTGGTGAGGAAATTCTTCTACCAATTCAGATTATCATCCATTTTACAACATAATGTCTAGGGAGTTGCCAAAGAGATGAAGTGACTTAGCCAGTGTCCCCAGTATTGTTTGTTGGAGTTGGGAATGGAATTCTAGGTCTTTGGCCCTGAGGACAGCTGTCTACCCACAAATTCACTATGTCTTGGGGTCTGATAACAGTAAGATGGGTACATATACTAATAAATATTATCAGAGGTCAAATATGTCTAAATTTTGTATTTTATATTTCATAGTTCTCTAACTTTTCAGATGATTTATATTCTACTTTTCTAGGAAAGTTGTAATTTATTTAAAAGTGAAAATTAAAAATGTGTTGGATAATGTTCTTTGGTTTATTGAGAACTAAGAAACCAACATTTCACCAAACTTATTTATTTATTTATTTTTGACTTTTATCATCAGGAGATTGGACCCTGCTGAACGACCCCTTCAGATGGTATATGAATATTTAGGCAGCCTGGGTTTTGAGGATCCTGTTCGTATTCAGGAGGAGGCAACAAATCCTGACCTCAGCTGCATGATTCGCTTTTATGGAGGTAAGGTTACTATTGGAGTTAGGAATCTTAGTAGCTGTCTTTAATGATCTCCAACCAGTTTAGATCTTAGAAAGAAAACCTGTTTTATCAAATACTAAGCATTCTATCTTTTACTACCCAAACTGTTCTTTTTTTTTTTTAATGCCCTATTCATTTCCCAATACCTTTTCTTTCTCCTAACAAAGAAAAATGGATACTCTCTTGGTCAGTTTTGCTAACGCATGAACGTGTGCAGATTTCTATCTACGTCCATCATTTTTCTATCAATCTGAATCCAAATTGTTATGCTTGAAAGGGAAATCAAGATCATCTTGGGAATCATAAAGGATAGTAGCTTAGACATCTTCATTCTTGAATTTCTGACCACTTTCTCAGCTTTCTTTGCTGGCCCATTATCCAAATTGTATCCTCAAACTAGGGGGGTTGCCTGGGTGCTGTTCTGGGCCATCTTCTAGGCTTTTGTCTTCTTCCTCTTTCCTCCCACTGGGTGACCTCTGTAGCTGCCAGGCTGTCTGGCCTTCCATCCAAGCTGTTGTCTGCTTCATCTGTATGCAGGTGACTATCAGATTATAGAGATGATTGGTCTCTGCTTGGAGAGTCAGTCCCTCCTTACCATTTGCTTCCTAGACATTTCAAAACTGGATGCCTTAATGCCTACTGTGATTCAGGCACTGTGCTAAGTAAGTCCTTTACAAATGCTATCTCTGGCTTCTCACAACAAAACTGTGAGGGAGGTGCTGTTATTTCCCCCATTTTCAGTTGAGGAAACTGAGGCAGACAAAGATTAAGAGACTCACCCAGGGTGACACAGCTAGTAAGTGAGTGTCCAAGGGTGGATTTGAGCTGAAGTATTCTTTTTTTTTTCTTTCCCATTTTTTTTGAACATTTTAATTTAAAGTTTAAATTTCTAAATTCCAAACATCCTTCACGCTCTCCTCCTTTCCCCTCTGTGAGAGTAAGTAATCAGATCTTCTTCAAACGATATTGCTATTACTGTGTACACTGTTCTCCTGGTTCTTTTCACTTCACAATGTGTCAGTTCATATAAATCTTTTCAGATTTTTCAGAAATCATCCTGCTTGTTAGTTCTTATAATACAATACATTACATTACAATCATATACCACAGCTTCTTTAGGCATTCCCCATCTGATGGTTTTCCCTTTGATTTCTTAGTCAATTCTTAGTCACCACAGAAAGAGGTGCTATAAATATTTTTGTACAAATAAGACCTCTTCCCTTTTTTGTTACTGTTTTTGGAATTTAGACTTATTGATGGTATTGCTGGATAAAAGAGTATGCTCAGTTTTATAGCTCTTTGGGCAATTTCCAAATTGTTCTCTAAAGTGGTTGAATCAGTTCACAACTCTACCAATATTGCATTAGCGATCCAGTTTTCCTACATCCCCTCCAACATCCAAAATTTTCTTTTTTTGTCATATTAGCCACTCTGATAGGTGAGAGGAGGTACATCAGAGTTGTTTTAATTTGTATTTCTCTGATCAAGCAAGATTAGAGCATTTTTTCATATTGTTATATAGATAGCTTTAATTTCTTTGAACACTGTTCATATCCTTTGACTATCAATTGGAGAATGACCTGTATTTTTATAAATTTAACTTAATTGTCTATGTATTTGGGAAATAATGCCTTTATCAGAGATAACTTGTTGCAGTTTTTTTTTCTCTGTTTTCCTTACAATCTTGGTTGCATTTATTTTGTTTGTGCCAAAAACTTTTTAATTATGTAATTGAAATGATCTGTTTTACAATTTGTAATGGTTTCTATATCTTTCTGTGTTCCTAAATTCTTCCCTTATCCATAAATCTGATAGATAAACTATTCCATCCTTTGTTAATTTGCTTATGGTGTAAATCATGTATCCATTTTGACCTTATCTTAGTACAAGGTATGAGATGTCTTTGCTATACTAATTTTTAATTTTCCCAGCAGTTTTTGTCAAATAATGGAACTCGGGTATTTTTAATTCCAGGCCCAGTACTCTCTCTAGTATTCTATCTAGTTGCCATCTTTATCTAAAATTAGTTGCTAATTAAAGACATCTTAAAAACAATAGGCATTATCCTCAGTTCCTCCCTCTCATCTCCTGGATCTAATCAGCTGCCTTTTCTTCCTTCATAGTATCTCTCATATTTGCCCCCTTCTCTTTGCTCACACAGCTACCACTTTAGTGTGGGCTTTGATCACCTCTTGCCTAAATTACTGAAATAGCTTGCTAATTGGTTTCCTCCTTGAAGTCAGTGCAGCCAAAAAGATTGTCCTTAAATATAGATCTGATATGTGACTTTCCTATTCAGTCAATTCCAGTGGCTTCTGTTGCCTCCAGAATAAAATGAAAACTATTCTTTTTAGTATTTAAAGCTCTGCATTCTATCCCTAAACTATATTTCCATTCTTTTTAGCTATTATTTCTCCTCTCACATTCTACTGTCCAACTAAACAGGCATTCTTTTTGATCTTCAGATAAAGCAATCCAAATGCTAGTACCCAGCCTCCAAAACTGTCTTGTATTTAACTAATTTGTATTTATTCAATTTATATTTATTTATACTCTCAATTACCAAATATTTATTAAATAAAAAAAATTATTAAATATAAAATTAAATTTATTAAATATTTATTAAACACAGTGTGTTAGGCACTGTGCTACACTTTGGAGGTACAAAGAAGCTCATCAGCACTTTAAAAGGCATCATGCTAAAATAGATGTCCCCTAGTTTACCTCTCAGACCTGTGGAAGGGGAAGGTCTTTATGACCAAAACAGAACTAGAGATCATTACTGATCACAAAATAGAAAATTTCGATTATACCAAACTGAAAAGTTTTTGTACAAACAAAGCTAATGCAGACAAGATTAGAAGGGAAGCAATAAACTGGGAAAATATTTTTACAGTCAAAGGTTCTGATAAAGGCCTCATTTCCAAAATATATAGAGAATTAACTCTAATTTATAAAAAATCAAGCCATTCTCCAATTGAAAAATGGTCAAAGGATATGAACAGACAATTCTCAGATGAAGAAATTGAAACTATTTCTAGTCATATGAAAAGATGCTCCAAGTCATTATTAATCAGAGAAATGCAAATTAAGACAACTCTAAGATACCACTACACACCTGTCAGATTGGCTAAGATGACAGGAAAAAATAATGATGATTGTTGGAGGGGATGCGGGAAAACTGGGACATTGATGCATTGTTGGTGGAGTTGTGAACGAATCCAACCATTTTGGAGAGTAGTTTGGAACTATGCTCAAAAAGTTATCAAACTGTGCATACCCTTTGATCCAGCAGTGTTACTACTGGGATTATATCCCAAAGAGATTATAAAGAAGGGAAAGGGACCTGTATGTGCACGAATGTTTGCGGCAGCCCTTTTTGTAGTGGCTAGAAACTGGAAACTGAATGGATGTCCATCAGTTGGAGAATGGCTGAATAAATTGTGGTATATGAAAATTATGGAATATTACTGTTCTGTAAGAAATGACCAACAGGATGATTTCAGAAAGGCCTGGAGAGACTTACACGAACTGATGCTGAGTGAAATGAGCAGGACCAGGGGATCATTATATACTTCAACAACAATACTAGATGATGACCAGTTCTGATGGATCAGGCCATTCTCAGCAACGAGATCAACCAAATCATTTCTAATGGAGCAGTAATGAACTGAGCTAGCTATGCCCAGAAAAAGAACTCTGGGAGATGACTAAAAACCATTACATTGAACTCCCAATCCCTATATTTATTCCCACCTGCATTTTTGATTTCCTTCACAAGCTAATTGTACAATAATTCAGAGTCTGATTTTTTTTGTACAGCAAAATAATGTTTTGGTCATGTATACTTATTGTGTATCTAAGTTATATTTTAATATATTTAACATCTACTGGTCATCCTGCCATCTAGGGGAGGGGGTGGGGGGTGGGGTAAGAGGTGAAAAATTGGAACAAGAGGTTTGGCAATTGTTAATGCTGTAAAGTTACCCATGTATAAATCCTGTAAATAAAAGGCTATTAAATAAAAAAAAAATAAAAAATAAAATAAAATAGATGTCCCCTCTACAGGGGAAGACAGCTTTCAAAAATACCAAGTACATAACATGATATATACAATGATATAGTTATAAATAAATAATTGTTTTTCTGTATCTGTGTCTATTGTGAGAAGGCAGATACTAGAGGTGTTAGGTCTAGGAAGAGCCTTTTGCAGAAAGTAGAATTTGAGCTTAATCTTTTATTTTGATTTTTTTTTCATTTATCTATAAAGATAATCTTCAATATTCACTTCTGTAAGATTCTGACTTCCATATTTTTTATTTTCTTCCTTCTCCCCAAGATGGCAAGCAATCTGATATCGTTATACATGTACAAATATTTCCACGAGGCTTGTTGTGAAAGAAGAGAGAGAACAAAAGAGGAAAACCACAAGAAAAAAAAAAAACAGCAAAAGTGGAAAATAGTATGCTTTGATTTATATTCAGACTCCATAATTTTTTCTCTGAGCAAAAAAAAGTGAAAATAATATGCTTTGATTTGCATTCAGATTCCATAATTCTTTCTCTGGATGTGATCAGCATTTTCCATTATGGGTCTTTTTGGAATTTTATCATTCCATTGCTGAGGGAGGGTTAAATCTCCCTCATCATCACACAACGTTGCTGTTATTGTATATAATGTTCTGGTTCTGCTTGATCTCTCAGCATCAGTTCATGTATGTCTTTACAGGTTTTTCTGAAATCTCCTGTTGAGTTTGGTCTGAAAGGAAGTCAGGAGAGGGAGGGGAGAAAGGAGAGCATTCTAGAAGAGGGGAACAGCTTGTGAAAAGGTGCAGTCAGGAGATGGAATGTTACAGGTAGGAGTGGGGCCAGGTTATGGAAAGCTTTGAAAGCTAAACTTCATGCTTGTTAGATATTTGATCCTGGAAGTAATAGAGAATCAGTGGAGATAAATGAATAGAAGATGAAGATGGTCAGACTTGCATTTTTATATATAGTCGTCTCTTCCATTAGAAGCTAATTTTCCTACAAGTAGGGATTATTTTATTCAGCCCATGGAAGATTCTAGGTGCTTATGATTTGATTTCATAAATAGAAATCAATCTATTAAAAAAAATTTACTCTTAAGAATAGATGGTAGTGGGCCCTAAGTAATGATAATACAGCTCAATTGAAAATTTGTTGCTTAGCTGGATTCAGAGTATCCAGTTATTTATAATTTTATTTATTTATAATTTAATGTTGCCCAATGAAGTGCTGGAGAGATATTCATTTGGTCATCTGCTGTTTAATAACATTTTTATCAGTGATTTACTTGTTCAAAGGTATAGATGGAAAGTTCAACAGATTTGCAGGTAACATATAACTGGGAGGGCTAGTTAGCCACTTAGTTTATCACTTCCCCTGAGATCTTGAGCAACTAGAGCATTGGGCTAAATCTAAAAGATAAGATTAATAGAGAGAAAGGCAAAATTTCACTCTTGGCTTAAAAAAAAAAAATCACCTTCATAAAGTCAGAATGCTGGGAGAGGGTGTAGAAGGAACATATTCAGACTGCAATTTATATAATGAGAGAATGATAGTCCCACCATCCTCTTCAGTGTTCAGATCATATCTGGAGTATTTCATTCAGCTCTGGATGCCTCAGTTTAAAGAGAACATAAGCTGGAGTATGTCTTTGAAGCTATAGTGATGGTGGATCTTGAGACCTTGTCATATGAAGATCCAATGGAGGACCTGGAGAAGTTTCCCCTGGGGGAAAAAAGGACATGGAGTCTTCCAAATGGGTCTGTAATGTTGAAAGGGAGTTAGTCTTAATGTTTACCCTAGAGGGGAAAAATATGGAGCACTATGTAGAAGCTAAGAAGAGGCAGATTTAGACTTGGGCACAGGAAAAAGTTCCTACAAAGTAGATTGTCTTGGGAGGTTTGGGTAGAGGTTGAATGTGACTACCTGTTAGATATAGTATAATGGAAGTTCCTTTTGGGTATGAACTGCCTGCTGAGGTCTCTTCTAAAGGGAAAAATTCTGTGATTTTGTAAAGTATCTTTGGCATAATCATATGGGCCTATGATTATTTGCCACATTTTTTGTTTGAAAACAGTATTAGTACCGTAACCTAATTTTAAAATCTTCATGGCTATCGAATTATTATTTTACCTTTTGGTATGAATAGAATCTGAATCTAGTACTTTCTGTTTTCTTGTCTCTGCAGACTTGTGAATTTCATCAATTTTTCACATTTTTTTTCTTGATTTCTTTGCTTAATTTTCATTTAGCTTTCAATACCTTATACTTGAGTGATATTGGTACCCTCTTATTTTCTAGGGTTTCTTTTTTTTTTCCTTGTCACTATGAAAAATCTTTCTGTGAGAGTTCTCTTCTCCCACCATGTGGCTTCTTTTATTCTTATTTTTGTTTCTTGGAGGTAGAGGTCTAGTAGTGTTATCCCTAGTTCAAAGGCTATGCGCACTTAAGCAATTTTTATAGGATGCTTCCAAATTGTTTTCTGGAAAAGCTGGAGTAATTCACAACTCCACCAATAAATAGTAGAATTATTTATTTTCCTTACTTCTTCCAATGATTGTAATTTTCCTTTTAAGGTGGAATAGGTTGTTGATAATGACATTGGTACATATCTGATGAATGTGGGGTGAAACCTAAGGGCTGTTTTAATGTACATTTTTGTAATAATTAATTTTATCTTATTTTTTGACTTTTAAAAACATGGTTGTTGATAGCTTAGATCTCATCCTTTGAAAGTGCTTGTTCAAGGGGCAGCTAGATGGCACAGTGGATAGAACACCAGCCCTGAAGTCAGGAGGTTCTGAGTTCACATCCAGCCTCAGACACTGAATACTTCCTAGCTGTGTGACCCTGGGCAAGTCATTTAATCCCAATTGCCTCAGTAAAAAAAAAAAGGGGGGCGGAGAAGAAAATGCTTGTTCATATTATTCCACTGTTTATTGGTGTGTGGAGGGAGAATATTCAATCCTAGGGAATAATGACTCCCAGAGGCTGAAAACCATTGTGTATTCTAGGAATTGAGACTGATCCACTTTGACTAGAGGAGATTAATGGGAAATAAAACTGGAAAGATAAGGTCATACCAATTTGTGAAGATTGATTTTATTTTTGAAAGGTAATAAGAAGTAACTAATGATTTTTTGGCAGAATCTATGCATAAGATGATTTAGATAGTATAAAGGAAGGACTGGAGTTTATCATATAGTAAAAGAGTAAGATGCCAAAGCTGGTAATTGTAATGCAAAATTTTGTACAAGTGTAGTAGCTAGTTAGAAAATAGCTCTCTGAGGTCTGAGGGAACAAGAAATCCCCCTCTCCAAAAACAGTAGGGAATGATTATAAGCTTGTTGAAGGCAGGTATAGTTTCATTTGTTAATTTTTAGGGCTTAACATAATGCCTTAGTCTCAGTAGGTGCTTAATAAATCTCTTTTGAATTAATTTGTTGTTGGAAGGGATGATGTTCTAAAAGGATGAGTTTTGGGGAATTGTGTGTGTGTGTGTGTGTGTGTGTGTGTGTATGAACATGTGCACATGAGCACCCACCATTATGAATTTGTTATAGAAAAAAAAACTTTTTAGTCTGTTGTTCTTACTCTCTGTCTCCCCTAAACTGGGTCAAAGTTTTGTTCTGCTTCCAGTAGGACAGAAATTGGCTACCTAATCCACAGTTGGAATTGGTGACTTTACTGAAGGAATGGACTGTCTTTAGTCACTTGAGACCAAATTCCTTCCCCTTCATTCCTGAGATTTTAAAGGCTTTTATTCTTAAGGGTACCATCTGAAAATGCATTTACCCTAGATAAGTAACCTTATTTTGCCAACACTTTAGCTGGGATTAGCTTGAAAGAGATTTAGAGTTGGTAGACTTTGAAAAAGAGGTTGCTGAAGTGGGGCAACTTGATTTCTTTGCTTAGGACTACTTTTGTCTATCACTTTCTCACAAAAAATTCCTGGTATAAGTTTCCAGTGCAGTATTTATGTGAAGCTGAGGCCAGGGGAGATGAAATGTATGCATAAAAATCACAGAGTAGCATATGAATTCAAACCCACATCTGAGTTTAAAAAACAAAGTGCTCTTTCACTTGTGCTTTGCTGCTTCTTCAATGTTAACATGCTCCTGTTCTTCATTGTAGAGTTGCTTTTTTGTAGACTCAGTCTTTACTATGGGGATGCTTCCTGATAATGTTACCCACTCTGTATTCCTTTTCATTCATTACTTGATCAGTTGACAGATCTTATCATTTTTGACCTCCATATCATCTTTTGAATCAGCCCTCTTTTCTCCATTTGCATGGCTTGCAACGCTTAGTTCAGGCCCTTCTCATTTTTTAGCTGAACTATTGCAATAGTCAGTAATTAATGCCCCTGTTCTCAGTTTCTCCTTTCAAAAATCCAACTTCTTAGAAGCTGGCAGAATGATTTTCCTTAGACATGAACCTCTCACTGCTTTGGTGGATCCAGAAAAACTTGTTTTTCTAAGTCTGGCCAATTTTTGTAATGCATTCCCTAGACTGGAACTCCTAGAAACTCCCTTCTCCCATACTCCCTCTTAGTATCAGCTTCCTTATGATAAAGAAAAGAGAACACTTCCAAAGATATAGTTCTGTTAGAAAACCAATTTCAGCTTTCCTCAGATGCCTGATGTAACTAAAGTTAATAAAGCTAGGAGGGCTTGTATATGCAAGGAAGGTTGATTAGGAAGTTAACTCCTGTCAAATGAGTTCCCTCTCTGTTTCTCTGGAGAACTATAACCTTTTATGTAGAGAAGAGGGAGTTTTAATTTCTTTGGCAGCATGATCTCATAATCTAGGCTTCAGGCCAGAGAAAGGATATTTCTTGGGTAGCAGTAGCCTAGGGAATACCCTCAAGAGTAATCCCAAGATCCCAAGTTGGGGGCCTACTTTCTGAGAAGAAATTTCTTAAGTAGCATTCCTCTTGAGAAAAAGGTTCACCTCTGTGGATCTATTAAGTCTAAAGATTAAAGCCACATCATGGGGGTAGAGTGAAGAGCGAAGCATAAAATCACCATCCCATCTCTATCACATTTAGAGTTAATTATTCAGACAATGCAGGTATGGTGGGAAGAAGGTTGCCTATACAATAGTCTAGGCAGAGTCCAGGTACAAATGTGAGGAGGAGGAGCAAAATGGCCAGAGTACCAGCAGCATCATTTGGAAATGGCTAGGAAGACTGGGACTCCAGTTTGGCCACTAGACCTGCCATGGACAAATCACTTTAACCATTCAGTGCCTTGTATTCTTTAGAATTCTGGTATGTTACTATTCTGGTACCTCCTAAGTTCATTACTTTCCTGTGGGTGCTTTTTTTATTTACATGAGCTCCTGAGGTTTCCTGTGGGTGCTTTTTTTTACTTACATGAGCTCCTAAGGTTTTTATATTGTGTGTGTGTGCGTGTTTATCTGTGTCTGTGTGTGTAATAAAGGCTGCTTAAACTCTATGTGCATTTATTTTTTGAATTACTTGTATAGGAGCCAGAGACTCCTTTTACTTGCATCTGTAGAAACCTAGCCTGGATATATATCTGGAGATTTTTCTGGTATTAATTTCAGCTAAGGGCAACAAATCAAAGAAAATGACCTTTTAGGGTCAGCTTTGAGAGCAGGTTCAAGTACATGTAATCTTAGGGAGATTAGAACATGGGTTATACGCATTTATTTCTTTTGATTCTCACAACTCTGTGAGGAAAAGTAGTGAAGACATTATTATCCCCATTTTACAGACAAGGAAATGGAGCCTGGGTAGTTTTCACTTAATTGTTACATATTAATTGATCCCTTCTGAATGTCTGATTCACACAGTGCTTTCAGGATGAAGACATGGTAGGGGAGTAGTATCAATAGTTTGTATTGGGAGGAGTCTCTTGTAGGATAACTTAAAATTTTTTTTTAATATTAGCTTTTATTTTCAAAATACCTGCAAAGATAGTTTTCAACATCCACCCTTGCAAAAATTTATGTTCCAAATTTTTTTCCTTTCCTTCCTTTCACCTCTCCTCTCCCATAGACAGCAAGTAACTCAATATAGGTTATATAAACATATTTCCACATATATCATGCTGAACAAGAAAAATAAGATCAAAAGGGAAAAAATGAGAAAGAAAACCAAGCAAACAATAATTAAAAAAAAAAAGGTGAAAATACTATATGGTGAACTACATTCAGTTGTCACATCCTTTCTCTGGGTGCAGATGGCTCTCTCCATCACAAGTCTGTTGGAATTGACCTGAATCACTTCATCGTTGAAAAACGTCATGTCCATCATCATAATTGATCACCACATAATCTTGTTGTTGCTGTGTACAACCTTCTCTTGGTTCTTTTCACTTCACTTAGCATCAGTTCGTGTAAATCTCTCCAGACCTTTCTGAAATCATCCTTGCAGGATAGTTTTTAAAACTGCATTGATTTATTTTTGTTTACTTTTATTTTCCAAAGGAAACTACTTCCAGAGAACTGTTGCTTATGACAGATTTTATTTATTTATTTTATTTTATGTTTTTATTAAATAACTTTTTATTGACAGAACTCATGCCAGGGTAATTTTTTACAACATTATCCCTTGCACTCACTTCTGTTCCGATTTTTCCCCTCCCTCTCTCCTCCCTCTCCCCAAGATGGCAAGCAGTCCTATACATGTTAAATAGATTACAGTAGATCTTAGATACACAATATATGTGTGCAGAACCGAACAGTTTTCTTGTTGCTCAGGGAGAATTGGATTTAGAAGGTATAAATAACCTGGGAAGAACAAAAATGCAAGCAGTTTACATTCATTTCCTAGTATTCTTTCTTTGGGTGTAGCTGCTTCTGTCCATCCTTAATCAATTGAAACTAAGTTAGATCTTGTCTTTGTTGAAGAAATCCACTTCCATCAGAATACATCCTCATACAGTATCGTTGTTGAGGTATATAATGATTTCCTGGTTCTGCTTATTTCGCTCAGCATCAGTTCATGTAGGTCTCGCCAATCCTCTCTGTATTCGGCTTATGGCAGATTTTAAAAAGAAAGGGAAAAAATTGTCAATCCTAACCAGCATGTAAAAAAAAATCTAATATTTTCAGTAATTCACAACTATAGTCATCTCAATTTCTGCAAAGAAGCTGAAGAGGTATTTTTTTGTATCTCTTCTTAGAGGTATTGCTTAAGCATGATTTTGCAGCATTCAATTTTGATTATTTGTTCTTTCCATTATGTTGCTATATATTACATATTATAATATGCTATTACATATTACATACATCATCAGTGTGCATATAAGTTTTCCTGGTTCTGTTTAATCTTAATGAGTTCATATAAATCTCCCCATTTTTATCCTTTCATATAGTACAGTAGTGTTGTTCTGTTACATTCATATATGGCACTTAGTCTGTGACCCCCTCCAGTGAAATGGACCTCCCCTCTTCCTCACGATTTGAGATGCTTCCTCCTTCCAGGCCCTCCTTTTGCAAAACTAGATGTCCAGTGATGTGATGCATGATCTAAAATAAGCAAAATGATGTGCCATGGGGACACATGCTAGTGA
Source organism: Sarcophilus harrisii (assembly GCF_902635505.1). Taxonomy (NCBI): domain Eukaryota; kingdom Metazoa; phylum Chordata; class Mammalia; order Dasyuromorphia; family Dasyuridae; genus Sarcophilus; species Sarcophilus harrisii. The sequence continues at coordinate 40,840,514 of NC_045427.1, read as the reverse complement.
AGTCAGGACTGTCTCCACACAAGAGGGAAGAACTTCTCCTGACTTGGACAGGAGAAAATTGGGTGGCTAAGTGGCCATAAGATGGTAACCTTCTTCTTTTGGACAAGGGATTGGTCTAGACTAGACCTGGTTATCCTCCCTAGGCACAGCACGGAACTCTGAGGTGGGTCTGTCAGATTGATTAATGCTAATTGAAATAGACCCCAACAACAGCATCTGCCTTCAAGGAGCTCATTCTCTAATGAGAAACAATGCTCTTCCGTTTGTAAGTTCTGCTTTTCATTTTCTTGCTTATGCTAGTCTAGCTAGGCTCCTTGTGTGGATAGTGCTTAAGAGATGCTTGCTACTTCGAATTGCCTATGTATTGTTTTTCTCTTTTGTCCTGAATCAATCACTTTGCATTTGATTGATTATCTTTTTTCTCTTAGTACGTTTATAGGTCAGAAATGATTATATACAGAGTACACAAATCATCTTTACTAACAGTTATTTGGGAACCTTAAATCAAACTGTTTGATTTTTTTTTTTTTAATGGTTTTTGTTTGCTTTGTTTTGGGAGAAAAATAAAACAAAACAATAGTTTAGCTACCAGGAACTCCCAGCCAGCACACCCATATTAATTCTAAGCTCTCTATACTTTTAGAACCTTGTACATCTTGAAGGTGATAATAGGTAAATTTAGAAGTGTTAACAGTTTGCATGATGGAATCATAATACAATTTACATGCTGGCCTGTAAAGCTATATTATAATCACATATTTAAAAAAATAAGTAAAAAAGTGTGAGATTTTTCCCCTCACAGTATTCCAAATATTTTAAGAACTTAAAATGTAACTTTTAATTAGAAGCTCAGGAAATAAAGTGGTAGAGTGAATTTGAAATTTGAGTTAACCAAAAAAGAACTTAAAAAAAAAAATCTTGGTAAACAGAATACTTTGGACATAATGCAACCTATTTAGGTTGTATTGCCTTTTTTTTTTTTTTTTTTTTGGCCCCAAGTCTGGACATCTATTCAGACCTGTGTACATTTATAAAATGTAGGGGATTGGGTTAAATATGTATTTGAGGTCTAGGGTGTTAAAGGGTGAGGCAGGGTGAAAACTTCCTTTACTATTGAAACCTGTTGTTAAGTCCTGGGCATCTATGCTAATTGTTCCTAAAATTTTAGTGCAGTTTAATCTTTAATAATTTTAAAACTATTTAAAAATAAAAACACTATGATTTTTGAGACACTCTATTACTTTTTTCATAATCCCTTAAATTTGTACAGTAATTGCATATATTTTTTTAAAAGCCTGTAGCTTCTTTCTGCTTTCTTTAAATGTACAAATTGTTCTAATTAAGGCCAATGTACTTCTGAAATGGAGGTCTGAATTATCTGATTCTAATTTTTATCACTATCAATATATATATTTTTTAAGATAAAGGCTTCAGACATTCTTTGCTTCTGGTCAGTCCTTGCAAAAGGTATTACTGAAACAGCATGTAAAATAAGAAAGAAATAAGTTATCCAAAGCAAAATTAACTGCTCATTTCTGACAGATGGCTGATTTTAGAAGTTTTCTTTGAAATAAAATAGTAGGATTTAAAGGATTTAGGAAAAGGAATCCAAGGAATTATAGATTAATTACCATTAATTTAATGTATGTCTTTATAATAGGCAATCACACAATTTTAAAGTATTAAGTTTTATTCAGAAACAAAATCATAACTGCAGGAAAATCATGGTTTTGCAAAATCCCCTTTCAATTAAATATCAGTTATATAAAATGATAAACGATTTATAGTAAACTTACGTTGAGTTGTGGAGTATCTTATTTAATAAAAGAAGGCTCTTACAAATTTTCTTCCAATATCTTAAATGGGATCTTAAATTTACCTCTAAAATTAGAAACTTAAGAGTAAATGGACAGTCTCTATATAATTTAGAAAGAACTTTTCGTTCCAGTACATACCACAAAATAGTTTTACAGTGAAAGGCTAATAATTTAGCCTTCAATAAGGTCATTGTTTTAAAGTAAATAACGAATAGCGGAAAGGAGACTAGTGACATATTTTTGGAAAGACATTTAAAATACTCTTAAGTAGACAAAAATCTTTTTGATTCATTTCAAGTTCTGTATTACAAAGTAGAATTTTGCCATGTCTTCTTAGGGGATTTCTTTTGCCTCCATTTTTCTGTAGTGCCCTCCCCAGTTATAAACTTTGATGGTCACACAAGTCTGAAGCTGACACCAGGAGCAGTGCCAAAAGCCATCACATGTAGCTTAGAATTGCCTGGTGCAAAGATACATCAATCACTACAGTATTTGTGCTGATCTCAGTCATCATTAACTTATCAATCACATGTAGTTTTTCTTGAAAAATCATCAGAAGTCTTTTTTTTTTCCATGTATTCTAAATACTTTGAAAGTCTTTCTCCAAATTCAACAAGGCAAAATTGTTGAAAGTACAAATTGAGATACTAATTTTAACAGTAATTGGATTTTGTTTACCAGGGTTAGACATTTTCATTTTCAAGCAATGCTGTTTTCATTTTGATATGAAAAAATAATAGTAATAGCTGGAATGTTTATAGGCAATAACACCTTGCCTTTAAGCCACCTTAAAACTGGACTCTTTCATTTAATGTTTAATTTTTACAAAGCACTTGATATATGTTAATTCTATTTGATCATCATTTGAAATAAAGTTCAAAATATGCTTGTTATTATTGTTATACAGTTAAATACAACTCTTCATAATTCCACATGGGGCTTTATTAACAAAGAAACTGAAGTGGTTGGCGATTTTCTTCTCCAGTGTATTGTCAAAGTTTCAATAACTTGTCCAGGGCCATACAGCTTAGGGAGTGTTTGAGACCAAATTTGAACCAAGTTCTCCCTGACTGCAGGCCCAGCATCCACCGAGCTACCCAGTTACTTTCTGACAAAATATGCTCTATTAATGTAATTATATCCTAAATACAAATTTTTCAAATTAAAGCTTTTTATTTTCAAAACATATGCATGGATAATTTTGCAATATTGACCCTTTCAAAACCTTGTGTTTCAAATTTCCCCTCCCTTTCCCTCACCACTTTCCCTAGATGGCAATTAATCCAATATATGTCTATATATTTATACAATTATCTTGCTGCACAAGAAAAATCAGATCAAAAAGGGAAAAAAAAGAGAAAGAAAACAAAATACAAGCAAACAACAGAAAGAGTGAAAATGCTATGTTGTGATGCACACTCCTAAATACAATTTTAATCATAGTTCTGCTAAAATTGAGATTAAAGAGTGCTTATAGAAAAATACAAACTTTCCAAGAATGCTTTGTGCCCTGTTTTTTTTTTTTAAGTCCTATATTGTGCTAAGTGCTTTGTGAGCATTACCTTATTTAGTATTCACAATAACCTTGTGAGGTAGGTGCTACTATTATCCCCATTTTTTGGATGAGAAGATTGAGGCAGACAGAAATGAAATGATTTATTTGCCCAGGGTCATGCAGCTATTCGACAAGTATTCTCTGATTTCAGGTCTTGTGCTCTGCACCCCCAGATTGACCTAGTTCCCAACCTAGAAGTGATCACCTTCCTTACTCCTGTTGTCCCATACCCAGCAAATTGTCCATGTCCTGTCATTTCTGCTTTCTGCTCAGAAAGGGCAGACTGTGACCTTTGGTCTCCCTGAGGCTCTTCTCCCATCTACTTCATGCTACTCTTAGCTGTTCCCCCCCCCCACCCCCCCAGTGCTGTCCAGTCATTCTATGTTTCCCTATTGCTAGTAGGATCCCGATCCCATATAAACCCCTTTGATTTATCTTTGTCTTTTCAAGCTCTTGGTCTCTTTTTAGTTTTTTCTGCATCTGCTCTGTGACCCAGTGGCCCAGACTGTTCTTCCTACCTGGAGTGTTCTGCCTGCAGTCTTTTCTGGGCCTCTCTCATCTGAGGCTTCCCCTTCTGAATCTTGCTCATAAAGGTTGTTTGCAGGTTGTTCCCTTCCTGGACTGTGAGCTAGCTCCTTGAGAATGAGTGCTGCCTTTCCCTTTACATGCACAGTAGTTAGTGCATTGTCTGGCACGGAGCAGATATTGAATATGTGATCGTTGGCCTACTCGTAATGGGACAAGCTTAGTTGGTCCTCCTACGGTTTTATCCTGTGATCCTTGTTCTCTGTTCCCCTCCTCTGCCCCAGGTATCTTTATCATCATTCTTGCCTTTCTTTATCCTTCAAGTTCCTTTTATGCTCTGTTTTTCCCCAATAGAATGTAAGCTTCTTTGAGGATCGGGATTGGCTTTCTTCTTGGTTATCTTTGTATTCCCAGCATTTTGCACTAAACCTGGTGTGTAGGGAGGGCATGTTAATTTAATTTAATATACACATTTGATAAGACTATAATTATGTAATAAACAGTCATGTACTCTTTATTTCAGAAAAACCATGCCAGATGGATCATCTAGACCGGATTCTTTTATCTGGTATCTATAATGTACGCAAGGGAAAGACCCAGCTTCACAAGTGGGCTGAGCGCTTAGTTATTCTCTGTGGAACTTGCCTTATCGTGTCTTCGGTGAAAGACTGCCAGACTGGAAAGATGCACATTTTGCCCCTTGTTGGGGGAAAGGTGAGATTGACAGATGAGAATTACTCTTCATTCTTTTAGGTTGTTTTAGGTAAACCATACTTACTTGTATTTTATATATTGTAAGTGTCTTAAATACATCGATTTTATTTTGGTTCTTTTGTTTACAAGCCCAACTTGAGAATTCTGAAACTGAATATCAAAGGTTCCTCTACCTTTAATAATTTCTGGTTTTGCATGTATTCTTACAAATGAGATTATTTACCACTTCCAAATAATAATTATATTCTGGGTTTGTATTAAAACCAAATGATTGAATAATGCCATCATTATTACCTATAGGTTCAAGGAACTTTGTGAATGTGATGATCCATCATTATGTGAAATATCTTGTGTTTTCCCTAGTTGGTGCCTAACTTGCTTCATCATGGAACCTGGTTCTCTTGATGATCCCTTTGTCTTCTTGTTCCAGGTAGAAGAATTGAAACGGCGACAACACACTCTCGCCTTCAGTTCTGCAGGAGCCCAGGCTCCAACGTACCATGTCAGCTTTGAGTCCTTGGCAGAGTGCCAGAGATGGCATCGGCAGGCCTCCAAGGTGCAGAGGCTACACTTTCTCCCCAAAGATCATGTTCTGGCTTTCAATGATCTTTCTTGGACTGTCTCTATAAATAATGAGTGATAATGAATTTCTAGGGAGAGTGTGCCCTCAAATATACAAGATTTTCAAGATATTATATGTTCTGTAAATATAGTCTCAACATATATATTTATACATATATCTGGAGCATAAAAGTATAGATGTAATTTTAAAATTTTTATGGCTCTACTTAAAAAAAAGATTTTCTTATAAATTAACCAATTTTATCCTAAAACTACCCCTTTGAGGGTGGGAAAAGCAATTGGTATCTCTTATTTTGATAAGGAAATGTATATAAAATTACTTGCCCCAAAATATGTGGTTCAATAAATGCTAGAGTCAGAACTAGAATCCCCTGCTCCTCTATCTTAGTACTCTTTGATTTATACCTTTTATGACCTTGTTCTTAATGATGTGGCACTGAACTGTAATATTGCCATTTCTAGATCATCATTTAGTTATGAAGGCTTTTCTTCTTTTTTGGCTTGTTATGGTCACTTAACAGGCCTCCTATTATGTTTACTATTTTAACTCCATAAAGACCAATAACTTTAAAAGTTTATCTAGATTTCCTCATTAATCTAGTCTCTTTCTGCTCAGTAGTATACTAGCTTTGCATATTCATTTTAAAAATTAAAACTGTTAACCTTGAATCCATGAACTAGAGAAGCAATAAAACTTGTAATTATCAAATATGGATAAGTAGTCAAATCAAAAATGACTTCCTCATGGCATTTCCTCTATTTTTCTTAACTTGTTTTTCTAGTCCATATTACGTTATTGATTTAACCTTTAACCCTTGAATTTCTGTAGTTTAAACATTGTATTATTTTGACTTTTTATCTCTAAGGTTAGTTTTGTTGTAGTTATCCCATGCTTTGACATATTATTAGATGTGTCTTTATAGTCACATAAACTGGATAATCTTAAATTTGCTTGGTGGCCTAAAATACTTATTTTTACTTTGGTAATTTAATTTATAACAATATACTCATGGATGTATTGAGGCTCTTCATTTCTTTGATTATTTATACCTCTTTGTATCCAGTTTGATTGGGGAGGGACAGGGTGAGATGGGGAAGAATTCACTGATATTTCTAACAGTAACCTGATTGATGTCTTTGCCTGGTTATTATTGCACATCCTTATAATCTGGGTTGTTCTTTATGTGTATTCCATCCTCAGTGATTTCCTAAAAGTATTAATATACTTGCTCAGTTACAACTTTCTTTGACTTATTCAGGTGGTGTCGCAGAGAATAAGTACAGTTGATCTCTCATGTTATAGTCTTGAGGAAGTTCCTGAGCATCTCTTCTATAGTCAAGACATCACCTACCTCAACCTGCGACATAACTTTATGCAACTAGAAAGACCAGGAGGCCTTGATTGTCTCTACAGGTGCGTAGAGAGCTGTTTTCCTTTACATAGTAGAGTCTTAGATTATCGAAATAAAAACTGAAAAATGATGTATATCTTAATGTGCCTGAAAATGGACATGCCAGTTACCATATTTACTCATATAATCTGCTTCTATTTTACATTTTTTACACTGCATAAAATGATCCTTTTATTTTAGCAATGCTTTCTCCAATGCAGTAAGATTTCCAGAAATGTTGCTATCATTTTTGAGTTCGATTTAACAAGTATTTCTTAAATACTTAACAATGTGTAGGACATGGTGCTCTTAAAAGATATTTTGTTACTCTCCCTGACTACCTATCAAGTGAGACGTTATTGGTGATGGGTAAGACAGATTTGAAGTTCTGTGGAAGAAGAATACTTCAGATAACTGATTTCCAACATTTTTCTCTGGAACTTCTCTGGAGTTATTCCAGAGGGTCCACTTATTTATCCTGTTTCTCAAAACATGCACAGATAGAAAAATTGCCCTTATTGGAGGAAAAGTAGCACTTTATAAGGAATCAGACTCAAATTTGTTCCAAAAACTTTAACATAATATTTAATGTGGTTATGTTTTAATAAAAGCTACTTGAAGTATATCTTTTGCTTAATAAACATGGTTATTTAATCTGCTAGGAGCAGGTTCTCTGGCAACCCCTTCTTAGTAGTAGTAGCAGATTCAGGAGAGTCAGAACTTGTTCCATAGGCAGCCTGTGCAGAATTGAGACCCCATTCACTGAGCAGGGGACAAAGACACCTTACCCACTTAAGAACTTCCCATCAGTATTCCAGAATGACCAGGATAAAGCAAGGCAAGGGAGAGTACTCGGCTAGGATCGTTTTGATTCAGACCAAAATGGAAGACTTGTAGGCAGTTTTGCCTTACACCAGCCTAGCTAGGATGGCAGGGACTCTCACCTGCTTGCCCCCAAATTAGTCTGCAGGTAGAGCCTGAGTGGTTCCAAGACTCTTAGAACTCCATGACTAGACTCATGCCATCTGCCTGACAGCAAAAGCAGATGTGTCCCTCCTGCCCAGGCCTTCTTGTGCCTCCCCTCTGCTGCCTGTGCAGCCTGAGGAACCTGTGGGCCCCAGGATTCTCCACCCCAGGACGGGAGATGAAAATGTGGAAATGGACTGTATAAAAACTTAAGGGAAAATAAAGCAAAGCATTAGAAGTGTTCACAATCATGAAGAGATAAAACAATACATTGGAAACCTGTAGCCTCTTTGGACCCAGCAAATAAGCAAAGGTCCCAGGAAACAACAAAATTGAAAAAGCATTGAAATGTGACCCAGAACAGAGTACAGGTTTGGAAGACAAAAGTATGAGATACAAATATTAGGGTCTTTTTATATATTTTAGTGTTTTCTGAGATCTCAGTTAATCTAGACATACTATTAAAGAAATCCTAGCTGACATTTGTATGTGCCTGACGCAGGGCTAAGCACTTTACAATGATTTCATTTGATCCTCACAACAACCTGAATATATATACAAAATAAATTTAAATTAGAATTGGGCCCCCAAATTAGTTATTATATAGATAATATCATATTGCTTTAAAACAAAAAAATTCCTTAAAACAAGATCTAGTAGAATTTATCAATAAAAATCTACCACTAAAGAATAAGTAATAGAAAAAGAAATCAAAATTGATAAATGATTAATAAAAAGAATACTTTTTAAGCTTATTGTATTTAGTTAAGATTTAAGACAGCATGATATTTTGTTTAGAGAACTGGCCTCAAAACCAGATTGAGGAAACTAATCTCCTGACCCATGATCTAGTGACTCTGTGTGTGACATTCCTGTTAGGTCATTTCACTTCAGTGCTATAGACAGTTCTCTGAGACAATAAATTGTAGATAAGGCGATGACTTGCTTTCGTGAGAAGTTTCCTCACCTAGAAGTTCCTGTAGTTATGAAATTACAGGTTAATTCACTGTCCTTATGCCCTAAGATTTACTATAAATACAAAGGTAAGAATAAATTAAATAATCTTTTCTAGCTATAATAAAAGTAACAGTTTGAAGTGAAGGTGTCTGTTATTAACATAAAATGTATAAAGGATATTTTTCTTTAAAGAAACATATTTACTATAAAAATCTTTTAAGTTATTTGTCATTTAAAATTTTTTTATAACAGGAAAAAATCAAAGTGTTCTCTCTAAAAAATAGTTTAGTTCTAATAAGAAATAATTTTGGAAACAGGGAAGAAAGGAAAGAAAATAACATTCTTAAAGGCAAAATTTTTAAATTAAAAAGTTAAGATTTAGGGAGGTGTAATTGAGAGTTTGTAAATCTCAAATGAAAGTGATTTGAATGGATCAAGAATTAATGCTTATCAGTATCTAGTGCAGTGTCCCGGTTTCCCCATATCCCCTCCAATATTCATCACTGTCTTTTCCTGTCATGCCAGCCAATCTGAGAGATGTGTATTGGTATCTCAGAGTTGTCTTATACAAATTTACTTTTAAAATTGCTTAGACTGGTCTGAAACTCATTTAGACTCATATATTATGGCTTGGTGAATTTTTACTAGATGAGACTTTAACAACAAAAACACTTGTTAAAAAGAAGTAAATGGAATAAAGTCTTTATTATAGTTATTAAGGGATATTTTGAGGGGACAAGATACATGTTTGATTACATGAAAATTAAAATATATATATAGTAAAATTAATACACTGAGGAAAAATGTTTACCACATATATGGCAGGTGAAATCTAACATCTGAACTCTATGGATCTGCAAAATGAATGACATTATCAGATATGAAATATAAACCTTTGCTTTGCTTGTTATACTGTTAACAGGTTTTTTTTTTTGGGTTTTTTTTTTTTTTTTTTTTTTTTTTTTTTTTTTTTTTTTTTTTTTTTTTTTTTAATTCTTATGCCTACATGAGAGGTTGGTGGATAAAAGGGATAGGGATTGGGTAGCAATAAAAAGAAGAGGACACAAGAACAGAGGACAGGCAGGAACAGTGCTGAAAGCTACAGGTGTATCTTATTACATAGATACTTTAACGGGAAAGCTAATTTATGTAAAAGACTTAACAGTTTCATGTAACCCTTTCTGTTTCCCAGTATACATCCAGGTATTCCATCTGTTTAGTGTTAAGTTCAGAGTAAAAAATTTTTTAATGATATATATAAGAAACTGTTAAAAGCTATATGGGCAATTCTCTTTCCTCAGTGGAAACTGAAGTCTGAGTATATCAGATTATTAGCAATTACTTGAAAAATGCTTAATACCACCAATGATCAAAGGATACAAAAAACAACTCTTGAGGTACCACCTCATCTATCATGTTGTCAACAACAATCAAAAGGTAGTATGTCATTGCTACTGGTGTTGTAGAGGATAGATCTATGGATTATTTACTGATAGAATTTTAGGCTTGTAAAATCTTTTGGGAGAGAATTATGGAAGCACATAGCTAAAGTTAAAATAATAATCATATGAAGAGAGCCATGTACATCCAGAAAGGGGACTGTGGGGAATGAATGTGGATAACAACATAACACTCTCACTCTTTTTGTTATTGTTCACTTGCATTTTGTTACTCATTTACTTTCCTTTTTTTGATCTCATTTTTCTTATGCAGTAAGAAAATTGTATGAATAGGTTTATATTTACTGGATTTTAAAATGTTTAACATGGTGCATTGCTTGCCATCTAGGGAAGGGGAGTGGGGGAAAGGAGGAGAAAATCTGAAACACAAGGCTATTCAAGGGTCAATATTGTCAAATTATCCATGTGTATGTTTTGAAAATAAAAAGCTTTAAAAATTAATAAAAAATTTAAAAATATATCTTTTTTTCTAGTAATTTCACTTGTGAGAATATATCTTAACAGTATTGTTAAAAAGAAAAAGGTGAGAACTCTTCAAAGATTTTTATAGCATTATGTGTAATCATAAATAGCACAAACTACATTTTAAATAATAAAGAGTATAGTTAAGTCTTCTATTCACATATATGGTATTGCAATGCAATTAAAACCAGTAAGTGTGAGGAAGATAGTACAATAGAAAGACCTTCATAAAACCATATGAAATAAAAAAAGAATCAGAATTATGGGTAACATATGGTGACTATAAAGAAGAAAAGGGAATGGAAGTGAATGATGTCTAGTGCATAGTAGGTACTTAATTAATGTTTAGTATCTGACTGACTTATGAGATCATGATGGGAATAACTGAAAAACAGAAATGATAATTTATACATTGTCCTTAATTTCAGTAGTGACTAAGCATGTTGGGTTAGGTTGCTGTTGTTAACCTGTTAATGAAACTTTTTTTTTAAAACACCTTGTGAAGTTAAAAAAAAAACAAACAAAAACGAAGGGAGTTATCTGACTAAGGGTATAAAGGTAGAATTCAAGAAAAACTGATTTGGAAATCTGAAGTAAAATCCTAGGAGTTCAAGTCTAGAACTAGGCCAGTACATCACCATTCCTAAGGAAAGACCCTGGGACCTTTATATTTGTAATCATCCAGACAGCTTCCCCATTGAAATCAAACAAGAATAATAATAATAGCCACCACTTATCTGTCTAGTGCTCTAAGGTTTACAAAGTACGCTACACAGATTACCTTTTTATCCATATAAAACCCTTTCTGGTAGACACTATTATCCCCATTTTATAGAGGAGGGAACTGAGATAGACAGATATTAAGGAACTTGCCCAGGAACACCCAGTTAGAATCTGAGGTTTGCATTTGAACTGAGATCTTCCTGAGTGCAAGCTCAGCTACTACCCAGAGAAATTAGCCTGAAGGTAACAGATTCCTTTGGCTGTGAATTTAGCTGGAGTTTCAACATAAATTTATTGGTCCACATTAAGCAAAAATAAGACTCTTTTTCTCCCTTCCCCCTTGGGCTTTGTTTTTATAATGATTGTTGGCTGAAAGAATTCTGTAAGCATTGTAATTAAAATAAGAGCTTTTGAGTTTACCAAAGTTAGATAGCAGATCCTTTCGCATTATCAGAAACAAAGTGAAATGACAATAAGTCAAATTCCCAGTTTATCTTGAAGTTTCTGTCATCTGACCAATTAGCAGTTGATTTCAATTAGTATTTAATTCAGCAAAATTCCACTAGGTCAGTGTAATGTTCTTCTCTAAAGTTTAATGTTCTCTGGGAGCAGCAGGTTTCTTGGGGAGCTTCTGAAGGCAGCCTTAGTTTCACTTCAAAGTAATCACCCCAAGTGCAGCCAGGAGTTAAAGGTCCAAATCTATTGTTTCTTCAAAATCTTGTCTCCTTCACTTGGGGCTCAGCTAGTTTTTCTGGAAGCCTTCCAGATCTTGGTTTCAGTGTTCTCCACAGGACAGCCTGCCACCACTTCTCAGTCCTTCTTAGTTCTGCCCAACTGCTGTCTCTGGCTTGTGCATCTCCTGAAGCCCATCTTGCTTGAGACTCCTAGCTGATATATGCTTTTTTAAAGATGTGAATCTTGTGGAATTGTAGTAAGTACCAAATACGTCTAGAGAACTGTTAAGCACCCTGCTAAACAACCATTGTCTCTATCAATTCCATTGACTTAGCACCTTGTAAGAATTCTAACATCTCCCGCCTTCTTTTGATTTTAAACATAGGTGGTCATGACCTCCCTGACTTCTCAAGGAGGTGAGAACCCCAAAAAGAAGGTGATCACGCCTTCTCTGACTGCTCAAAAAAGGAGTGAAAAACTATAAAAAGGAGGTGATCACGCACTCCTTGACATCTCAGGAAGGGAGATGGCAACACCACAGGAAATGGAAAATCAAATCAGATTAGCGGGTTTCTGAAGGGGCTCACTCTTAAAACAGGTATACATAAATCCATCAATATGGGAGGTATTACACATAATTACATAAATTACATAAGCACATAGCAATATAACACAGGCTAATAGTAATGTAACAGAAAACATGAATCAACATGAGGAATTATACATGTCCATAAGTCCTAGAAATAGTCCAAAAGGAATCTATTGTCCATCAGTTCATGTGCCAAGAATCCAATAATTCCTGTAAGCTTTGAAGTCCTGCAGTAGTTTCATCAACAATTTTTCATCTCAAGGAATCCAATGATTCCTGCTGATTTTCAAATCCTGCAAACAGTCTCATTTTGTGTTAGGGTATCCAATAATTCTTGTAGATTTTGTTCTTAGGTCTTCTCCTTTGTTTTGAGGTTTTTCCTCTCTTTCTGATGGACAAGTTGAATACGGTTCATTGGCACCCATCTGATTTCTTCTCCATTTGTAGAAAAACAAGCAAACCTTCTTCCCCAAGCAGTTAACCTATCAGGTCCCTTCCATTCACCACTTTCTGGGTCTTTCCACATCACCTGGCGATTATCTAAAGATAGTGGAGCTGCTCACACTGGACACTGCCCTTCTGGTGGGTTATAAAACTTGTCTGTTGGAGCCAGTGCGTCTTTATCAAAAATTTAAAAATTAATGGTATAGAGAACTAAATTTAGAAGTTCTCTAGGGTTACCCAAGACTCCCCCTTTCTTTTGTTTTTGGAGGAACATCTTAATGTCTCTGTTAATCCTCTCTATTATTGCCTTTCCTTGAGGATTAAGGGTATGCCAGTGGTATGTAAAATCTTATACGGTGCACAAAAGTGTGCAAAACGTTTAGAAGTATATTCAAGTCCATTGTCTGTTTTTATTGCTTGTGGCACACCCATAATTGCAAATGCTTGGATAAGGAATTCAGTGACCACTTGGTCTGTCTCTTTTGCTGCTGATATTGCAAAAATGAATCCTGAAAAGGTGTTTACACAAGGTGGATAAAAGACAGATGACCAAAACATTTATAATGGGTCACTCGGTCTCAAACCACGAGAGGGTTCTTCCCTGGAGGGAGCCTAGCTTTTTACTATGCTCCTTGCTTCCTCTTTTGTTATCCCAAATTGTAAATGTAAAGCTTGAGCAGCCTGATGGTATTGAGAATGAGATTCCTGGGCTTTCTGAAATAAAGGAGTACTGGCTAACATAGTTAAAAAAGTATCTGCCTTTGAATTGCCATCAAAAATAGTACCTGGAAGTCCACTATGCCAGTGGACATGCAAAATGTAAATCTTACCTGGATGCTTTCTCACTTGCTCTTGAAGTTCGTTAAAGAGCTGATATATATCTCCTGGATAATAAGTAAGAGCTAGCATGATTGCATATAATTCATTCTGCTGAGTGGACTGAAAAGGAGTTCTGACTACTCTCTTTATAGTTAAATCATGAGAGTATACAGCACAAATATTTTGTTTGCATGCATCTGTAAAGATGGTCCTTTAAGAGGAACCTTAGAAATCTTTTCTTCAAAAATCCATTGCTAATTATGTTATCTTTAATGGAGACCCATGTGCAAAATTTGGAGCCGTGGTCAATAAAATTTGCCACTTTGGGATGTTCTTGCAGCATACATTAATTTGTGCATTAGTATAAAATGTGTATATTTTGTCAGGTCTTATCCCAGATGATTGTACTAGTTGCTTAATAGCCCTTAATAAAATTCTAGCCACAAGCACTGGGTAAGGAGTAAGGCTTTGTTATGGGTGTGCTGGGAGGTTCACTCACTCTATCACACTGTCTCCTTGATGAAAGACTGCTATGGGTGCCTCTTTTGTAGCAAAAACTGATATTTCCAAGGGTTTTTGAGTGATTCTTTCAACCACACTGGATAAAGCAGTTCAACTAATCTCAAAGCCTCTTGAGCTTCTTTTGTAAGCTGACATTGTGAGTTTAAGCAATGTCTCCCCTTAAAATGTCATATAAAGGTTGCAATTGTAACCTTGTGAGAATTCTAACAGGTCCACATTTACTTCTAGAATTTGCTCTGTGGTGTGGTGAGGTTTTTATGGCAGATCTTCTTGATATAAGACAATTGTACATTTCCTCGGATGGAAAAAAGAAGATTTTTAAGCTCATGGAAATGGAGTTGGAATTCTGTTTCACAGGCATTCTTGGAATGGAAAAGGAGGCATTTGTAAAATGGAGGTGATAAAAGCATCTGCTTCCCAAGGTTGTAAGGATCAAATGGGATAATAATATATAAAGTTTTTGTTTTTACAAACCTTGAAGTATATTACAAAAAAGCTGGCTTTTATTTTTGTGACTAACAGCAGCAAGAAGAGGAAAAAAGGTGAAAGAAGCAAACTGTTTTATGACTGGAGTCAAAAACTGAATTTTTTTTCCCCTTCTTCAGGTTTTCTCAACTGAAGGGCTTGAATTTGTCTCACAACAAGCTTGGGCTATTCCCCATTTTACTTTGTGAGATTTCTACTCTAACAGAACTCAACCTTTCCTGTAATGGATTTCACGAGTTGCCTGTTCAGATTGGCAATCTGCTTAAGTGAGTATCTGACTTGACAGACCCCATGGTATTGTGGAAGGACCACTGCTTGGGAGTTACGAGTTCCTGGCTCTGCTGTTTAATATCTTATGTTGGGCAAGTTACACCTGTCCTGAAATTGAAAGAGCCTTCTAAAAAGGGAGGTCACTATTGAGGGTTCTTGGACTTTAAATGTGGGATCTTTTCATTCTCCTTTTTGCCTCGTGGTCTAGAAACATAATGGTTTGGAATGAAAACAGAAAGAAAAAAAAAGAACATTGTTGCAAAAATGCAAGTCAATAAAGTGTTTTGAAAGTAACTTTGCTTTGGTTATTCATATGAACAAATTATTGCATCTTGTTAGAAAATAAATCACATTAATATTAGGGGTTCTCATCTAGTGTCCAACATCAAGTATCAATTTCAGTCACCAAAATTCTAATTGTACATAATACTCTGTATGTAACGAACCCTGTGATAGCTTTAACAGTTCGTAATTTGACATTTTTGCTGCTGGGTAATTTTTTGGGTTTCTGCAGAGATGGATTTTTAGGAGATTGTTATTTTGTTGGAATTCATTATTATTTGTCCGCATGGTCCTAGAGTAAGAAATAATTGCTTCCAGATTTGCTCATTTTGAAAAAATTCTTTGCTAGCTGAGTTTTCCCCCCCTTAAATTTATTTCACACAGTCTACAGACTCTCTGTCTTGATGGCAACTCCCTCACTGGTTTACCTGAAGAACTGGGAAATTTGCAGCAGCTTTCCACTCTTGGACTCTCTTTCAATAATTTTAGCCAAATTCCTGAGGCTTGTGTGAAGCTCACCATGCTAGAGAAACTGTCTATGGCAGGAAACCAGCTAGAAGTCTTGAATCTTGGAATTTTGAACAGAATGAAACATATCAAACATGTCGATTTAAGGTAAGAGTTCTCTTTCTATGTCCCTTTTCTGATATATCTCTAAAAGAATTGTTTATATTTGGTTTCATCTGTTACTTCTGAGATTATTGCATTAAGGTTCAGAACAGCCCAAGAGGTATTAATTTTGTTTTAAAGATAAAATAATGCCTCATCAGGCATCATTGTAGAATGTTCAAAATAAGTGAATTTTCCAAATTAGTTAAGCTTATCTTTTAAGCATTTTATATGTTATTTTCTGAAACTATCTTTCCCTCCTCCTTTATCTAGAGTGCCATTTCTTATAACAAAGAGAGATGGAAGGGAGTTATCAAAACCAACCCAGCTTTTTTCTAATGATGTATTCAGTATTCTACTTCTGTAGTTCCCCTTCTTAACAAAGAAGGCAGTTCAAAACCTTATAATGATGTGAAGTTTAGTCCCGGTTGTTGGTTCTTTGCACTTATGTTAATTATAGTCGTCTTCACTCTTTATCATTTCATCAGTTTCATGTTTTTCAGAATTTTTCATGTGCATTTTTTTTTTTTTTTACTATTCAGTAATGTGCTTATAACATTCATGTCTCACAGTTCATTCAGCTATTCCCCAATTAGTGGCATCCTTTTTGTTTCTAGTTCTTTGCTACAACAAAAGCACTACTTGTGAGTTTTTTCCTATATATAGGCCATTTCTTTTACCTTCTTGGAGTAAATAACTTAACAGAGGGATCTTTGGGTCAAAGCATGTGGACATTTTGGTCACTTTCTAAGCATAGTTCCAAATAATTCATAGTTCCATCAACAGCCTTTTAGTGCTAATTTTAATTATTTTTGTGGAAATATTTCGGTAGTGTGTTACATACTTCTCTGCTTTCTTAAATGGAATACATTTAAGTAACATGATTTATGTTTTCTTACTGACTCATCCTTATTATTAAACATGAATAAAACATTATAAAAAGGGAGAAAAAGTAAGAAATCATTCACTGTTTTTGACCTTGTGGACTTGTCTGGATTTTATCCATATGTAAATGGCTTTCTTTTCCATCAACACCTTTGCCTTGAATATTCCATTTGCAGAAGTGCTCAGAAGTAGAATTTTTAAAAAAAACACTGTTTGACTCTATTGCAAGGGAATATGATTATGGCCTTTACCTTGCTTAATTTGGAAGGAACATGTTCTATTGCAGAAACAAAAAGAAAAACCCAACTTTATTCACGGATAAGCATATTCTTTATTTTGCTCTCTATTTAACTTGTATATGTGTTTCCAAGTCTGAGTTGTCTCACATTACGAATTATTAGAGGAAAGGGACCAGCTTTTTTTTGGTTCTTTATCTAGTATAATAGTAAATTAGGCATTTAAATGCTATTTAGATGTTAGGCATAGGAAAAGGCACATTGTATTTTTTGAGTTATTAACATTTTGGTTTCTTTAGTAGAATTTAATTCCAATGACTTGTTGATTAATGTTTAGGTTGAATAGTTTGAAGAGAACTGTTATTGACAACGTGGAGGGAAATAAGCATGTTACCCACATGGATCTGCGGGATAACCAGCTCACTGACCTGGATCTGAGTTCGCTGGGAAGCCTACAGCAGTTGCACTGTGAACGGAATCAGCTGAGGGACCTGACCCTCAGTGGCTTCACTCTTCGGGTCCTCTGTGCCAATGCCAACAGTAAATGTGCCATTTCTCTTTCACTTGCCTGTTCTGGGTAAACTCTGGGAAGAAAATTTCTCCTTTCTGACTGGGTCTTGTGTTGTATGATGCTCAAGGCTTTGTGAGAATTGGTCATTCAATAAGCATTCATTAAACACTCTCTGCTGGGGACCTTGTGAAGCCCCGGGGGTAATGAGTGTGGCAAAACATCTCTGTCCTTAAAGAGCCCACATTGTGGCAGGGAAGTCAGACACGTCTACATCAGTAAATGGGAGGATGACGGGGAAGCTCCCAGCCTTAGGAAGGAAGAAAAGGCTTCTTGCAGAAGTTCAGATTTTTGTGGAAACTTGAGAGAAGGCAGCAGACAGTGGTGGGAAGGTGGGAGCCTTCCACTGCCAATTGGAGGGTAGGGGTTCTGTTGCCAGACCTGGGCAGCTCAGAGAAAGAGGGGTTTGAGGGAGGGAAAAGAAGACCAATCAGAAGGCTAGGTCAGGGCCACAGCAGGGGAGAGGAGATGGACAGGGCTAGCTGCAAAGGTGCACATCGAGGATGTGAGATGGTCGGGAAGGAAGGATTGAGGTCCGGAGCAGCAGGGAAACAGAATGGGAATGGGCAGCGGGTGTGCCCTTCCCTGGCAATCTTTAAAAATAGCTTAACCCTTTGGGTGCACACAATAAGAAGCGCTTGACAAAAAAGGTAGTCTCAAAATTGTACTAAACTTCCTTGTTGCCACAGTTCTGGAAAGCCTTCATTTTTGTGTTTCTGGACTACTTGCTTAGCAGCATCACTTTTTTTTACCAGATAGAATTAGAATCAAGTTTTTAGCAGGGAAAAAAGATTTCATTTTGAATATTGATTTCTTTTTTCTGTGCACGTTAAATTTTCAGACCTTTTCTAATTAGCAGAGGTGGTGTAGCAAACCAATTTTTACCTTAAAACATCTTTGTGGGAACTTAAGAACTTTGATTTAGGTGGAGTAGACTTAGATTCTCTTTAAAACCAACAATTGAGAATTATAGACTCTTTGGACCATTTGGTGAAGCTTATGAACTTTTTCTCAGCAATCTGTTTTTAAATTCACAAAATAAATTACATGTAATTGCAAAGGAAATGATAATAATGAAATAAATGAGGAGCCCTCCCCCCTCCCCCCCACACATACACACTAGTACTATACAGAAAAAAGAGACTCTTAACTGACCCTGGGCTCTGTTGGGAAAGTCTGAGGAGATGGGCTTTTAGCGGAGATTTAAGTGGACAGGCAGCTCTCTGCCTGCTGTAATTGGGGTTTGACTCTAGGAGGCTACGTGAGGAGGTAGACATGGAGAGGGGTGGGCCAAGGCTCTGTGGTCCAGCTTACATCCCCAAAGGCTCAACAGCCTGTGACCTCCATGGCTGGCTTTGACCTGTGTGCTCAGGGTTCCCTTCCCTGGTTCTACTGTTCCCTTCACTTTGCTCTGCTTCAGCTTCCTAATGTTTCTGTTTCCTTTTTGATTAGGGCTGACCACTGTGAATGTTTATCCAGTGCCTAGTCTGCTCACTTCCTTAGAACTCTCCAGGTGAGTGTATGCCTCGGGGATGGAGGAGGTGGTTCTGTAATTTAATGGAATGAAGACTCCTGAACTCCTTCAGACAACAGATCTGCGGACACATAGCAATGTGTCGTGTCCTGGGGCCCAGAATTCTCTCTAGACCTGTTTCTGCTCCTTTGCTTCAGAGTATTTGTATTGGGGAAAGAGCCAGGAGACAACATTCTTTTAAGTCATAGACTATTATAATTTGCTAGAACTAAGGGATTATTTTGAGATTAAAAAAATCCATTTTCCCTCTGTGACAGTTTTATCCTTTACCTATTGAGTGTTAGCATTATTTGGGTTGGGAGAGGCATTTATTAGACTGGGGGGAGGGAGACGACTTTGGTTTTATAATTTTTTTGTATTTGTTTTATTTTGGTTTTTTAATTCCTTCCCCAGACACTATCTCATCTGCAGTGCAAAACTCTGGATTGTCTGGAGATAGTAGAGGTCAAGGATAATGGGAGTAATACATAATTAGTGTCCTGCTAAGTTAGTATCAGATAAGTTATCGTCCTCCCCTCATTTTATAGATGAAGACATTGAGGTCAACAGAGGTGAAGTCACACAGATAGTAAGTAGTGGAGCAGGAATTGAAGCCTCTAAATCTAGTTACCTTTCTCAAACCCCATGTTGCCTCTGCTTCTGACCAAAAATCCAACTGAGTCGATCATGGAATGAGAATAAGAAGTAGGGGCAGTTAGTTGGTGTAGTGGATAGAGCACCAGCCCTGAAGTCAAGAGGACCTGAGTTCAAATCTGGCCTCAGACATTTAACACTTACTAGCTGTGTGACTCTGGGCAAGTCACTTAACCCCAATTGTCTCAGAAAAAAAAAGAGAGAGAGAATAAGAAGTGACCCTCATCTCTCTTTCTGAGAACATTCTTAAGTCATTGAGAGAGTATTACACTTTTGGGTGTTTTGTTTGTTGTGTGTCTTTTAGAATACAGTGAGTTTATCTGCCAGATCAGTGTCATTTTCCCTATTGGTCTGAAGAGGCTCCCCTTTGGAGGGGGTAGCTGAGTGGCACAGTAGATGGAGCAGTGGTCCTGAAGTCGGGAAGACCCAAGTTCAAATGTAGCTTCAGACACTTGACACTTACTAGCTGTGTGACTCCAGGCAAGTCACTTAACCCCAATTATCTTGCCAGAAAACGAAAAGTCCTTGGAGGCTGAAAGATTGATGTCAGGTCACATGGTGTAGAGTTATACTCCAAATCTTTGGGCTCCTCTTAACTGAGCAACAGAGAACAAAGTAACTAGTGTTCTGACATCCTCATTTTCTGTGATCAAGATCATTTTGTGGTCCATTTCTTCTTTTATCTAGTTAAATCACAAAATGGTTTTCATTTATACACTTGTTTTTGAGGGCAATAATTACATGTACTTTCAAGTAACATCACATTGGAAATACAGTAGGCAAACTATTAGGTGAGTAAATGAGCCTTTCACAAAATAATTTCTACATGTATGTGTTACAGACAGATAGAATATATACATATATATATATATATATATTTTTTTTTTTTTTTTTTTTTTTTTTTTTTTTTTTTTTTCTTTTTGTTGAGGTAATTGGGGTTAAGTGACTTGCCCAGGTTCACACAGCTAGGAAGTGTTGTGTCTGAGACGAGATTTGAACTTAGGTCCTCCTGACTTCAGGGCTGGTGCTCTATTCACTGCACCACCTAGCTGCCCCCCAGAATATTTGCAAATAGAAAGACTAAGGCTCCATAAATAAAAATCCATCTTTCTCTTAAGAGCAATTATCATTAATATTTTGAATATTAAAAAATATATTAGTTACTGTCCTTTAATACTTAAATACTTTTTAAAAACTGTCATTTCCTTGATATGAATACTCTGTATCATCACAAATAACAATTCCTGATTGAATGTGTCCATTCTTCTGGTAATGAGCCTTTCTAGGCTTCATTAGGCCGGGCTGTAGATGAGACAGTTTCATCCTTCATCCTACTAAAAACAGCCAAAGTTTGTGGTTTGTGGACATATTTGGAAAACCTAAGGTTCATCTTCAAGCTATGATAAGGTATGTGAGTAGGACCAGAGTGTCTTTCCATTTCTGTTAGTTGTTATGAATGATGCCTTTTTAATTGTGTTTTCCCAGGAATCAATTAGAGTATGTTCCTGACTGGGTTTGTGAATCAAAGAAACTTGAGGTGTTGGATATGAGTTACAATCTTCTAACAGAGGTCCCCATTAGGTACATATTTATTTATTTATTTTTTTGTTTGTTTGTTTATTCATTTTTAAGTACACATCCTTCTTTACTACCAACCATCTTTTCCCAGATTTGTGGTTCTCCTCAAGTATTCTTCGGAGTAGTGTTTTTAAGATAAAGCAAACTGTTAAGTTTTAATTGCATATTTGAAGCTAATTAAATATAGTAGAATTTTCTTTTTAGACTTAGAATCCAGAGTGATGTAGAAAATACAATGTAATTCAGGTCTGTCTTATGTTGCCTATTTTCATTAATTTCCTTCTCTCTAAACAGTTATATTCTTCTGGTGATTGGTTGGCAAGGCATTAGAGATGCTCTTTTTGGCTAGTTCACTTTTCCCAATTTACATTATCTGATAAATCATATCCTGTTCTTTCCCTGATTTTATGAAATAAATATTTGGGACAAATCCAGTATTGTATATACTTCTTTGTAAGGTACAGCAAGAAACACTGTTTCTTATTTGTTCCTTTGGGCTTTCTCTTCTCCTAGGATTCTGAGTAGTCTCAGTCTTAGGAAGCTGATGGTGGGATACAACCATATACAAAGCCTTCCAGACCTTCTGGAACACATTCCTCTTGAGGTCTTGGATCTGCAGCATAATTTACTCACCAGGTTGCCAGAAACCCTCTTCTCCAAGGCCTTAAAGTAAGTACTGCAAACGGGTTTTTGTAGGGAACAAAATCTTTGGATAATCAAATTGTATTTGTCCTGCATCTATGGTCAAAGATATGTTTGTTTCTCGTAAGCGACCTTTGGAACTATTAGAGATTATGAGTCTATTTGCGTGACTCTCTGCCTTGTTTCAGAGGCTTTATTGCCAGTTGTAATATGTTACAATGTTTTTATGAGGTAGTAGTCCACATCCTGGGTGAGGATAGAAGAGAGCTCAGAACCAGTTCCTTGTGAGCCTTTGGGTCTTATGCTGAATCATCATTATAGGGAATGAGCATGGTTGTAGTCTTTCAAAGAAAAGGGAAGGGAGAGCAGTGCTGATCCTGCTACCTTTGAAAGGACCTGCCCCAAACTTGGATATTGTGATGTGAAGAACTGGTAGAGAAGGTCCCAAAAAAGCTGTTGGGCCCTGAGATATAAATTTATGGATTAGATCGTTCTTCTCCCCCTTTTAGGGGACAGAAGTTGGTAAAAGGACAGTAAGATCATAGGAGCCATTAGCAACCCAAGTTACCTAGCAGATGAAGGGTGGCAATCTCATTTTAGAAAGGGAGAGACTAATGCCAGCCAAGAGACACTGACTTAGGCCAAGGCCATAGGAGAAGGAGCATCTAATTCATTCTGTACTTAGAACAAAGCCCTTTAAATGTATAATATTCTTAAACCTTAAAAAGAAATAGTTAAATTTTCTTAGGAAAACATAAGAAGTCTTATCATAGGGATATATCTTTTAATAAATATTTCTACTAAGATAAAATACTTTTTTTTTCATTTATGAAACCTTTATTTTATATAATATATGATTGGTTTTAAAAAAATGGATGAAATGATAGTTGATTTTTAGAAGTGAGAAAGCATATGGTATGTCTGGCAAGTGGTCTTTTGTGGGGAGTAATAAAAGCAAAGTACCACTGATAGAAACAAGATTACCAGAGAAGAAAGTATAGGCAAAGAAAAGGAAGGCAAACCAAATGCTCCTCTGAAAGTATCTTGTTGTTCATTTATAATTATATCCAACTCTTTGTGACCCCATTTGGGATTTTCTTGGCAAAGACCCTAGGGAGTTTTGCCATTTCCTTCTCCAGCTCATTTTACAGATGAAGAAATGAGGTAAATGGAGTAAAATGACTTGCCCAGAGTCACATAGTTAATGAGTGTTTGAGGCTGCATTTGATCTCAGGAATTTGAGTTTTCTCCCAATTTTTAAGGCTAGAGGTACATTCAGTGATAATAGTTAAATATTTATTCTTCTTGATGATTTTTAATTCCTCCATTAGTCTCAGGTACCTGAATGCCTCTGCAAACAGCCTAGAGTCTCTGCCATCTGCTGGTTCTGGGGAAGAGAGTCTGAGTATGCTGCAGCTACTCTATCTGACCAATAATCAGCTGACAGACCAATGTATCCCTGTCCTGGTAGGACACCCACATCTCCGAATCCTGCATCTTGCAAACAACCAACTACAAACATTCCCAGCAAGGTGAATACATGCAGTGCTGCTTTTAGTTTGTGGAGGCAATATAAATATTATATTTTGCAGATTGCCCAGTGGCTGTCTTCTGGTGTTTTAAGAGTTTAAAATTTATGCTGAGATTGTCTTTATTTTGAGTTTTCCAGATGGTCAATAACAATGGGATAAAAACATTAATATCTAAGGAGAAATTCTGATATTTGTTTAATTCCTAGGCATCCCATTCCTTTGGTTCTTAGAATACTGAGAACACTGAACTTTTAAAGGTTTAATTAAAGTTCTTTTAATTTAAGTTAATTTAATGAATTAAATTGTTTTCAAACTTCTTGGTATTTATTCATTGTTATGTTCATTAGCAATAGGAGAATCTTTTTAAAATTTTTTGAATATTTTCTTATGTTTTTCCTGTTATTTGACTTACTAGAAATATTTCTTGTTGTCTCATGGAGATCATTTGCTTCTATTTTGTCCATTCTTTGGGGGAACTGTTATTCTATTTGGGATCTAATTGTTTCCAAAACTGAGTTTTTTGATTATAAGATTACTTTGGACTCTGATATAGTCCAATATAGTAATGATATAAGAATTAATTTTGTCATATTTGTTGTTGTTGTGAGGCAGTTGAGGTTAAGTGATTTGAGTTGAGTCACACAGCTAGTAAGTGTTAAATATCTGAGGTTGCATTTGAACTTCGGTCCTCCTGATTCCAGAGCTGGTGCTCTGTCCACCGTGCCAACCAGTTGCCCTTCTATTGCCCTTTTCTGATACTTCTAAATTGACTTAAGAGGTGTAAGTGCCTTAATGTAGGTTTAAACTGATGATGAATATGTGCTGACATTAAAAAGAAGTCATGAAAAGAGTGTTGCCCATAACTTTTTAAAATCTGAGTTCAAATTTCATCATGGCCATTAGTTCTGGACAGGCCATTCAGCTTCTCTGAGTACCTCAGTTCTTCATCTACAAAATAAGGTTGGTTAGATTGGGGCTTCTTAAACTTTTTCTACTTATAACCCTTTTTTGTTGGAGAAATTTTTACGTGACCTCAGATATATATATTTATATAGATCAAATGTTACTGATAACCATTATTTCAGGACCTCCATGTTAAGTTGTGAGACCACATATGGGATTGTGACCCACAGTTTAAGAAAATGGGGCTTATTGCCTTCATATTGCATTTTAAACCTTAGATGTTTAAAAATTTGGCAAAAGAAAATTTAAGAATTATTACGTGATCAAGTCAGTAAAGTTAATCTACTACATTTAAGAGACTGAATTTAATTGATGTTGGGGATGCTGAGACAATAAAACAATTCCTGCCTTCAGTGCTTATGTCCTATCAGGACAAACATTCTGTACTTAGATAAATAAACTCAAAGTCAGGAAGAGAGTGCTGGCAGCTATAAGGAATCAAGAAAGGTGACTAAGGATGCTGAGAGGCAGAGATGAGAAGAATATATATTCCAGCTAAAGAGGATGGCATGTGCAAAGAAGGTAGATGCCCTGTAGGTGAAACAACCAGTAAGCTAGTTTGATGGGAAAGCTGGAACCAGACTGGGAAGGGACCTTAAATAAAGGAGGGTTTTTTCCTTTTACATTAGAGATAATAATTGCACAGGAGATTATCATGATCACATAGAGGCCTTAAAAACTTCTCTTTGGCATATATGTGGAGAATGAATTGGAAGGAAGCAATGAGGTCAGAGTGATGAAAGCCATGTGAATGCAGGGAAAGTGCCACACAAAAATTGTATGGTATTGTTTCATCTTCAGCAAATTGAACAAGTTGGAGCAACTTGAGGAGCTGAACCTGAGTGGCAACAAACTAAAGACCATTCCTACAACCATTGCAAATTGTAAACACCTTCATACACTTGTGGCACATTCCAACATTATCAGCATATTTCCAGAGATCCTGCATTTGCCTCAGATTCAGGTATTTACATGGGAGTGAAGGATATCCTTTGGAAATAAAGGTGACTGATCTTGATGACTCCCCCGGTGTGGATGTGGGCTGGTTTTCCTTCCATTTGGAAAAGGACTCTAGTAGGATAGAGTGGGAGTTTTAGTTAAAGAAGCAATTATTTAATATGCTTGGCACACAGAATAGGGGATCATGAGTATTGGGAATGAAAGCTTTGCATGCCCTGATGTAGTCTCTTTTTGTGTTTTTCTGTCCCTGTCAGTTTGTAGATTTAAGCTGTAATGACTTGACAGAAATTCTGATTCCTGAGGCTTTGCCTCCTACCCTACAGGACCTTGACCTAACTGGAAATACAAATCTGGTTCTGGAACATAAGACACTGGATGTCTTCAGGTAACATGTTTTTAAAAGATTCTGAAGTTTTTTTTAAAGGCTTGTATAGACCTTGTTCCCTCAGAGGCTGTGTACTAACTAGGATTGATACCATTTTTATTATGTCCCTTGACTCACATGCTGACAAAGACCTAATGCTGGTGACTAGATCATTCCATTAGATCAGAGCATCATAGCCACCACAGCATCACCACCTGAATATTCTATAACACACGTATTCATATTCATATAACTACCTAATGGAGTTATATTTCTAATGGACAACAGACATCATTTGGTCCACTCTCTTAACTTTATAGATAAGGAAAAGTTAAATGACTTTCCCAGAGTCACACAGATTATGAAAAGGAGAATCTCTATCCATGCTTTCTTCCCTCATTTTATTATTTAATTAGAGATGGAAGATACAACTTGGATGGAAGGAGTAAATATGCCACATGTTTTACAGGCACACTCAGAAGAACTTTCAAATGAAAAGTATAAAAGCGAGAGAAAGTTGCCCCAAAATATTCCCAAGCTTCATACCAATAAAGGAAGAATAGCTATGGGGATACCTAGGAGCTGATTGGCAGATATAAATCCAAGAAAGAAGCCACTGTTTTTACGTAAATGCACAAAGTTGGTTATAAGTAAAATGAACTATAGAAATCCTAATATAGATAAATAAATTTGATCTTGTGGTTTCACTAAAATTGTTGAGGTGTCTAGATTAGTAGTGTAAAACTCAAATAGAAAACCTGTGTGCTCCAGGATTCTCCACCCCAGGACGGGAGATGAAAATGTGGGAATGGACTGTATAAAAACTTAAGGGAAAATAAAACAAAGCATTAGAAGTGTTTACAGTCACGAAGAGATAAAACAACACATTGGAAATCTGTAGCCTCTTTGGACCCAGCAAAAAGACTTTTTCTATTTAAGTTTGTTAAAAGTTTTTAAAAGAAAAAAAACTAACTTCTTTGAAAATAAGTTATATTCATTCAAAAAATATGGCAGAATCTGGGGGAGGGGGGGAGGGGGTAAGAGGTGAAAAATTGGAACAAGAGGTTTGGCAATTGTTAATGCTGTAAAGTTACCCATGCATATAACCTGTAAATAAAAGGCTATTAAATAAAAAAAAAAATATGGCAGAGATGCCAAACATTCAACTCTTGTCAAGTACAGTTCAATTAGGAAATATTTAACAAAATAAAGAAAAATACAATAAAATATAGCTAGTTAATCATGTCATTTTTTAATTGAATATGTGGCCTACAG
Source organism: Sarcophilus harrisii (assembly GCF_902635505.1). Classification (NCBI taxonomy): domain Eukaryota; kingdom Metazoa; phylum Chordata; class Mammalia; order Dasyuromorphia; family Dasyuridae; genus Sarcophilus; species Sarcophilus harrisii. The sequence goes on along the minus strand of NC_045427.1, from coordinate 40,813,496 downwards.
GGATCCTTATTTTCAAAGAAGTTAGTTTTTTTTTCTTTTAAAAAGTGGAAAGAGGAAAGGACATTGTATTTTATGAAAATATATTCAAGTAAGGAAATCAAGAAACTTGAAGGGGAACTATGGTTGAAGGCATTTGGGTACAAAGCAGAAGTAATTTTTGTTTGAATGTTCAGTATACTACCTAGACAAAAAATGGAGATAGAAATGGGAAACAGATCATAAGCCTGGCACCAGAACTATGATAGAGTAGTGATGGGGATCTTTGGTTATCAAGACATCTGCTGACATGTTCTCTCTGCCAAGAGCAGAGTAACTTAACATTTTTGGCCTGCCTTAATAAGAATTTTGTCTTTCAAAAGGTAGAGAAATCAAAAGAAATCTATTCTAGATCTGTTTCTTCACCAAAAGGAAGAATGATGGAGACTTTGGGAGGAAGTAATCATTCCATCTTGTTAAAGAAAAGGAAAGGAAGCTTTCTCTATCCTAACTTTATAGCTCTATGAGCATAGGTCAAAATTGCTTTATAGATTGTTTGGATCAATGAGCAATGCATCAGTGGCCTAATTTTCCCACATCTCCTCCAACATTTGTCATTTTCCTTTTCTGTTATATAGTTAATCTGATAAGTATGAATTTTACCTCAGATTTGTTTTAATTTGCATTTCTCTAGTAAGTAGTGATTTACAGAATTTTTTCATATAGCTATAGATTGCTTTGATGACTTTGTCTGAAAATGGCCTGTTAATGCCCTTTGATTATTTATCAATTGGGAAGTGGTGCTTATTTTTATAAATTTGATGCAGTTTTCTCTATATTTAAGAAATAAGGCAAAAGAAATATTTTTTTTTTTAAGTGGAGTATAAAACTACTTGAAAAAAGATATTTGGCAGGACATTCTTTGATATGCTCTTCCCAACAGCATTTTTAGGATAGAAATGAAAGGAGAACAAATCAAAGAAAATGATTAAGGTCCCTAAATTAAGGTCCCTGCACTTAGACCCTCATGCCACTATCCTAAATGTGTTTATCAGAGAGGTAGGAATTATGCCAAAAAAAAAAAATAGACCCAGGGAAAACGGGGAGATCTGTGCACAAAGGTTCCATATGCAAAGAGGATGAGATGAAAATACCTGAAAAGTCTTGAACCTTATTAATCTACTTCCTCCACTCACATCTAAAAAAAGGAAAAGTAGAAAAAAAGTTAATACTGACCTATCTTTTTTTATACATAGTACATTATATATATATATAAATTTATTTTTTTTTAATAGCTTTTCATTTACAAATTACATGCTTGGGTAATTTTACAGCATTGACAGTTGCCAAATCTTTTGTTCCACTTTTTCCCCTCCTTCCCCCATTCCCTCCCCCCAATGGCAGGTTTACCAATACATGTTAAATATGTTAAAGTATAAATTAAATACAATATAAATATACATGTCTTAACAGTCATTTTGCTGTACAGAAAGAATCAGACTTTGAAATAGTGTACAGTTAGCCTGTGAAGGAAATCAAAAATGCAGGCAGACAAAAATAGAGGGATTGGGAATTCTATGTAATGGTTCATAGTCATTTCCCAGAGTTCTTTTGCTGGGTGTAGCTGATTCAATTCATTACCGCTCTATTGGAACTGATTTGGTTCATCTCATTGCTGGAGGTAGCCACGTCCATCAGAATTGATCATCATATAGTATTGTTGAAATATATAATGATCTCCTGGTCCTGCTCATTTCACTCACATAGTGAGTTTAAGGGCATCATTGATAAAGGTCTCAAGGTAGACATTCCTCATTTTCAGAAATAAGTGATCTACTTAGTACAATACCCTCTTTTTTTATTTCCTGAAGGAATTAAAATATTGATCAAAAGTAGGACGTCTCTCTTTTCAGTTATTGCTTTTGGAAAGCTATTGAAGGAAATACTGTCTCAGAGGGATTAAGTAGTCTCAGGACAATCATTACCCAAGAAGAGGCTGAAATTAAGTACCAGTTGTTTTATTAGTTAAGGAAAATGTTAGCCCTGGGTTATATATTTTATCATCTTGTAAAATTTTTCTTGTTCAGTATTCTTCAAAATTTACTTCAGGATTATTTAGTTTGGAAGATATGTTCAAGGGTATGATGGACTCTGTCAGTTTGGTAATTTTTCAGTTTCCTATTGCCTCGGCCCTCAAGGCAGAGTGTGTGGACCCTGGAAGAAGAGAGACAAAAGCAAGAGAGAGGGGATGCGCAGGAGGGAGGCAAGACAAAACCATCTGATCAAGCCTTGTTTAATTAGTGCAATAGTACAGGTATATATAGCAATAGGAAACTCTGCAAACTCAGTACAGGGTGGGGGTCATAGACAAAGGATTGGTTTCCTGCCCAAGGATGAGCTGATCAGATATCTTTGGTCACTTAGGAAGCTACAGGATGTGATTAGGAAATGTATATCTGCCTATTCAAGGTTAGGGCAGTCTTTTGGAATGTGGCCTTATCACCTATAGATTAGTGCCAGCTCCCCACATCCTATAACATAGAAAACAATGTTTCCCCAAGGGTAATAAGTGGGGGAGAAGCAAAGAGTGCTCAACAGTAAATCAATTAAAAAAAAAAAAACAGCCATTTTTGATTGACTAAAAGATGTAGAGGACATAAGATCCCACTGAGCTTCTGTTTTTGGATTGTGGAAAAAAAAATCGATAGTGAAAAATGTCACTTTCCCCATAAGGGTCTCCCATCTATACATCAAAATTATTAAAGATTCCTTAAAATAGATAGCAATGGAAGTAATCCTGCTCAAATGATCCTGTCTTGAGTGTTATTCTTGGCCCTAAGCATATAATTAGGCTGCATGGCACAATAAAGAACATAGAGCCTTTGGACATTGAGATCTGAACAGGGGTAGGCTAAATACACAAAGGCCCACTTTTGGGGTGTATCCTTTATATCCAATATTGAGAAGGAAGTACTGTATTTTGGACTTGGTATGGTTTTTTATAACATATAGGCTACAGCTGTTTTATCTGTTTGGGTATATTCTCTGTATTGGGAACCTAGAAGGATACATCTGTCACTATATATATATATCTTTGTTGAGTATATGTATTTAGCAAAAGAGCTTTAAGAACAAATTATCTGCCTAATTAACACAATATCTTTAGATTCTGCATTTGTACTAGGAGGGATCTGTGTGTACCTGACATTTGGCATAGCAGGTTTTGGTGACATTAGTGATAGAGTCATGGCTTCCTTAGAGAAAGAATGGTGATGATAAAAGAAGGACATATAAGGATTCTGAGAGCCAGGGTGACCCAACCTTGAGCCTTTTATTAATAATAACCCAGGCATTTCAACTTCATGGGATGAAACTCCTAGTAGGATAGGTTGACAGTAAATCTTTTCTTCCTTCCCTCCTGTTTCTATACTCTTTCAGAAGAAAAGAACATACTGGAAAATAAGAAAAGTTGCAAAAAGAATGATTGAAAAAGGGAGATGAGGCCTCTCAGGAATCATTGGATTCTCTGAGAAATGATATTCACAGAGGCCTTTACAAAGCATATAATCTATAGGATTTGATGTTTAGAGAGACCAATTTTTTTGCTTTAGGGAATCAGGGCTCTGGGGCCACTGAAACCCAAATCTCTGTTAGCTTCAATTTCCTAATCTATAAAAGTGGGAATATCACCACCTTAGGTTGTTGGGAAGATTAAATAAGAAAGTAGTTATAAAGCATTTAATTAGCATAATGCCTGGCACATAGTAAGTAGCAAATAATCATTGGTGGTGGTGGTGGTGGTAGTCATAATTGAATTGAAATCACTTTGTAAATGAGGCACAGTGCAAAGGGGAAATCCATAGGATAAGCCCTATGAGGCAACAGCAGGAGAATTCTTAGAATGAAAACTTTGATAGCATGAAAAATACAGAGAAAATAGAAATAGCAATAGAATTATGAATTGGAGAATGGGAGTCTAGAGGAAACAGGAGAAGATGGATAATGAAAAAAGTGAAAGAAGTCTTTTTTTTGGAGAGGGATACCAAAAAAAAATTTTTTTTAAACTGAGGCAGAGGACTAGCTAATGGGGAGGAAAGAAAGGGGGAATGTCAGACAAAAAGAGGGCCTCAGGAGTGAGGGAAAGAGTCAGTGGGAACAGGGCCACCTGAAAAGAAAGATTAAAGTAACTGAGGGAACATAATACTGTATTTACAGCAGAAGGAATTTGAAACTGAAAAGCTTTTTCACAAACAGCATTAATGTAGATAAGAGAAGGGGTCAATGGGGGAAAAACCGTATCAAGCTTTGGATAAGGGCTCTTGTATCATAGCTCACAGCTATGTCCCAGTAGGTAAATGGTCAAAAGATATGAACAGACAATATTCACAACTACTTAAAAAAAAAATGAAAAAGATTCTCTAAATACTAAGAGAGATGCAGATAAAAACAATCATCTGGAAGCTTTGGCTCACATCCTTCAAATTGGCAAAGATGACAAAAATGACGACACTCCACGTTGAAGAGATTGTGGAAGGAGCACATCAATACATGTATTGTGTATTGTGGTCCAGCCATTTTAGAAGGCAAATAAAGTAGCTAAAATGTCCATACCTCAGAGATTCCATTATTGAGCTTATTCCCTGGAGAAGCCATTGATAAGAAAACAGTCCCCAAATATTTCAGAACATTCCTGGATTTCTGTAATAGCTAAAAATTGGAAACAAAATCGCTGTCTAATAGTTGAGGAATGGTTAAACAAATTGAGTTACATGAATGTAATGAAATATTACTGTGTTGTGAGAAGTAAGTATTGTGAATAATTAGAAGCATGAAAACCTCTATATAAATTAATGCAGAGGAAGTAAGATCAAGAAAACATAAACAGTTGCATAATATACATAGTAACTATACTTTGTCATACAGGATGTCTCTGAGAGCAGGTGGAGGAGTGATGTAAGAAACAGAAAATACCAATAAAAACTTATTTTTTAAAAGCCCCATATAAATACATTAGATAGATAGCTTTAATTTCGTAAGAATACAAACTGGAAGTGTAATGGCCATTAATCAAAGAAAAAAAGGTCTGAAATAGAAAAGGAAGAAAAATAAGAAGAGAATAAGAAGAAATTATTTTTAGAAAAAAGTACAGGACTGGCAGTTAATTGGTGTAATGAATAAAGTATCAGGCCTGAAGTCAGGAGGATCCTAAGTTCAAACCAGATGCTTTCTAGCTGTGTGACTGTGGGTCAAATCATTTAACCCTAATTGCCTCCTTTCCTGTCACACACATTTCCCCTTCTTTCTCCTCCCTCCTTCTCTAATTTAAAAAAAAAAAAAGAAGTGCAGGAAATGAAATTTTATTTAAAAACTACAAATTAAATTGAAAGAGCAACAGAGATTTTTACTGGACTATTAAACTGAGAAGAAAAAAAAAGAAGGGAATAATTTAAGGCTTAAGAGTGAAAAGAGAGCCAGTGGAAATTGGGTTACCTTTAAAGTAATTAGGATAAAATAACTAAAGAGATAAAGTAGTATATTTATAAAGGAAGGGAGAATCCTAATTAAGGGGGTAAAACTATTAGACACAAATGGAGAAGAACGTATACCTGATTCTAGAAAATGAAGTGTGAAGATTGAGCAATTTCAGAAAACAAAACTTCACAATCTGTCACATGAAATGCCTAGAAAAGTAAAACACACAAAATGCTACCCATCGGATGAATGCCCAAAGCAGATTTGCAGGAATGCTTTGAGAAGGTTTAAGTAAAAGAAAATTTCTGTTTTCAAGGGCCATAAATGAAAAAGGAATTGTACTATTTCTATTAAGCCCCAAAGAGAAGAAAAAGGGCCAGCAAGTGGAGACTGCTCTGTCAAATTTGGGCCCTGTGTCAGGAGAAACTTCCCTGGCAGTAAAAGCCTCCCAAAATGGGACAGGCTGCCTCAGAAGGGATGGGTACGTGATAGGGTTATGCTGGAGGGATACTGAAATGTGGGGACTTTGTAATTCAGGTCTCAGCAAAATAAACTCCAAATACCAATTTAAGTTTAATTCATTGTGTTAGGATTTTGTTGTATTGGTTTGTTTGAATTGTTTGAAATAAGTGGACTGATTGCTAAAGCTTAGAAATTTCTTTGTTGTAAAAGTTTGGAGAAGCAAAATCTCCTTGTTCCCTCTTTTCAAATCTATGGAGTCGTGTTTTTTTTTTTTTTTTAATAGCTTTTTATTTACAAGTTATATGCATGGGTAATTTTACAGCATTGACAGTTGCCAAACCTTTTGTTCCAATTTTTCCCCTCCTTCCCCCCATCCCCTCCCCTAGATGGCAGGTAGTCCCATACATGTTAAATATATTAAGAGTATAAATTAAATACAAAATAAGTATACATGTCCAAACCATTATTTTGCTGTACATAAAGAATCAGACTCCGAAATATTGTACAATTAGCCTGTGAAGGAAATAAAAAATGCAGGCAGGCAAAAATATAGGGATTGGGAATTTGATATAATGGTTCTTAGTCATCTCCCAGAGTTCTTTCGCTGGCTGTAGCTGGTTCAGTTCATTACTGTTCCATTAGAACTGATTTGGTTCATCTCATTGCTGAAGATGGCCAGGTTATGGAGTCATTTTTAATGAATTTCCAACTTAAGACTTGTCTTTAAGGTATATCTGCATCTGTTGATACTTTAGGTTCCACCAGATTGGCAGCAACAGTGATGAGCACAATTGAACTTTCTCTTGACATTGCCATCCCCTTGGTTTAGGTCCTCATCACCACCACTTAGACTGTTGCATCTTGTCTTCCCCATTAGATTGTGAGCTTTTACCTTCGTTTGTAACCCTCACAGGTGGAAAGGAAGGGAATAAGTCCCTATTTTGTTTAAAAAATAAATGCTTCACAGATATTCTCATTTGATCTTGGCAGTTTAACACATAGTAAGGGCTTAGGAAATATTTGTTGAGTTATACGCGATAATAATTACAACAGACATTTTTATAGAGCGCTAATGTTTGCAATGAACTTATTCTAGCTTCATACTTGTACTGTAAAGTAAGCATTCTAGTTGTTTTTATCCTATTTTACAGTGGAGATATTTTGTAAACTTCTAGAAGTTCTGATATACCCAGAGTCAGAGGCAGGATACTTGTAATGTAACATAATGAAGTTGACTGGTATCTTTTTTAAGAAGTTCACTTTTCTTCTAGAAACACTGGCAAGTTTAAAGAAATAAAAGGGGCAGCTCGATGGTGCAGTAGAGAGAGCACCAGCCCTGGAATCTGGGGAACTCAAGTTCAAATCCAGCTTCAGACACTTAACACTTTCTAGTTGTATGACCCTGGGCAAGTCACTTAACTTAACCCCAATTGCCTTGCAAAAAGAAAGAAAAAGAAAAGAAAAACAACCCCCCTAAAAAAAAAAAAAGGCTAAGAAAATGAAATGTATTAGCCTCACAGTAGTTTAACTTTTTTTTACAGTCATATCACCACCCTGAAAATTGATCAGAAAACCCTAACAGCTGATTCTGCAGGTGCATCGACCTTCTGGAGTCATGGTCTTGCCGAGATGGCTGGTCAGAGGAATAAGTGAGTACTTTAATTTGGATCAGAACCTTCCTTGGTGCTTACCCAGAATAGCTTTTCAGTGCATTTTAAACATCATTTTTACTTTATTTTATTTTATCTTTATTTTTTTTAAACTAAAGCTTTTTATTTTCAAAATATATGTATGGATAATTTTTCAGCATCAACCCTTGCAAAACCTTGTGTTCCAAATTTCCTCCCCTTTTCTTCATCTCCTCCCTTAGATGGCAACTAATCCAATATATGTCAAACATGCTAAAAAAAAATATGTTAAATCCAATATATGCATACATATATACAGTTATCTTGCTGCACAAGAAAAATCAGATCACAGAGGAAAAAAATAAAGAAAACAAAATGCAAGCAAACAACAAAAGAAGTGAAAATGCTATGTTATGATCCACATTCAGTTACTACAGTCCTCTCTCTGGGTGTAGATGGCTCTCTTCATCACAAGATCATTGGAACTGGCCTCAATAATCTCATTGTTGAAGAGCCATGTCCATCAGAATTGATCATCGTATATAATTTTATTGTTTCTGTATACATTTATTTTTTAATATTTTATTTTTCCCCCAAATACATGTAAAAACAATTTTAAACTTTTTTTAAAAAAGTTTTTAGTTTCAAATTCTGTTCCTTCTTTCCTCCCTTTTGTCCTTGAACTGATAATCTGTTAAAGGTTATATGTAATTATTAACATCATTTTTAAGCAGATCTTGTCGTTACCCATTAAATTAAAAAAATTAATTCCCTTTTTCCTTTCAAACTTGGTATCAATATCTTATCTATTGACAATTTTCATTTGTAGTTTTGTCATTCTTCTACCTTTTATCCCCCTAAGTGCTTACTCTTTTCTTCCTCCCAAATGATTATTAACTTGAATTTCTAAAAACTGACCACTCAGAAGATAGTAACAATAGTTTGTTATTTGATTTCTGTGCTCCTTTCTGTTGTAGACTCTGTGTGTCTGCTTTGGCTGTGGATAACTTTGCTGAAGGTGTGGAAGCTGTATATGGCATGTTTGATGGAGACCGGAATGAGGAGCTCCCCCGCCTCTTACAGTGTACCATGGCTGATGTGCTTTCGGAAGAGGTGCAGCAATCAGCAGTTGACACAGTTTTTATGGCTAACACCTTTTTGGTATCTCACAGGTAAGCAAATTACAAACTCATCTTTCTAGTCTTTGAAAAACATGTCTCAGGGCCTGGAGAATGACTAGACTGAAGGAAGAATCCTTATTAGCTAAGCTTTCTCTTCCCTCATTCCCCTGAGGTAGGCCATGAGAGATGTGATTCATTGAGAAGGGAGCGAGTTGTCGGATCCATAAGCTAACCATATACTGAGTTCTGTCTTCGTGAGCCCTGATCTTTCCTTTCCTTAGCTTGACTGACTGATCTATAAACATCTGTCTCTGATGGAAAATTAGGGGCTTACCCAGTCTGGGTTCCAGCTGTATGAAGTCTGTGATGAAGGTGTTGGTAGCCCAGTGTTGAATGTTTAATCACAACACTCTCATCCAGCCCCAGGCATTTTCTTTGGCTATCCCCCAGGCCTGGAATGTTCTCCCTTTGTTTCCCTGGCTTCTTTCAGGACCTAACTCAAATCTCAACTTCTATAACAAGCCTTTCCAGATTCTCTTTGATGGTGGAACCTTCCTTCTAGTTGTCCTCTGCCGTTGATCTTACATATTGATTGTTTGTAGAGTTATCTGTCTTTTGTCTCCCTGTTGTATTCTGAACTCCTTAATGGCAGGGACCTTCTTTTGCCTCCTTTTATATCTCCAGAGCTTAGCATGGTGCCTGGTACATAGTAGGTGCTTAATGAATGCTTCTTTACTGACGAGTCAGAACAACTCCACCAAAGGAAGAGATGTCCCTTATTCCCCATTCTTTTTCTTAGATATTTCACTTGGAGAACATTAGGATAATAATGATGGCCAATATCTTTTTAACACATTAAAATTTCCCAAAATCTTTTCTCACAATAATCTTGTAAGGGAGGAAGAGATAGGTTCTTATTAGCTACATCCCATTACCACCTTTAACCAGTGTCTTTCAAGAGTGAAGGCCAAGTCTGGATCAAGAGCATAGAGATTATTTGTCTTCCTCTTGGTGGATATTGAGACTTGAAGCAATGACAGAAAATCTGCAAAGCTAATTTTAAAGTATTCCAATTTTATTTTACTTTTCTTTCAAAACAGAAAGTTGGGAATGGCTGGCCAGAAACTAGGCTCCTCTGCCCTCCTCTGTTACATCCACCATGATACTGCTGATCCTACAAGTAGCTTCACTCTGACAGTGGGCAATGTGGGCACGTGCCAGGCAGTCCTGTGCCGGAATGGACAACCCTTGCCCCTCTCCAAAATCTTCAGCCTAGAACATTGCCCAGAGGAGCAACAGCGGGTGAAAGAACAAAAAGCCATCATAACTGAGGTTGGTGTGGCTGTTTCTAGTCCTTCCTGGTTGAGGGGGGGGGGAGAGGGGGGGGAGTCAGCTCTGGAACAGCTAGAATTTAATTTCTGACATTTCAACAGCTCCTGTGTCATTAGAGCTCCATGACAGGGACCAGAAAAGAGTCTTTAACATTTCTGTTCTTGATGACAGTTTCTATATAAGAAGATGTTCTATTCAAGAACAAGCTATAAATCAACTCCCAAAGAAAAACTCCCCAGGACCAGATGGATTTACGTGTGACTTCTAAAAGAACAGTTAACTCCAATGCTATATAAACTATTTGAAAAAATAGGGTTTGAAGCAGTCCTACCAAATTCCTTTTATGGCACAGACATGGTACAGATACCTAAACCAGATAGATTGAAAACAGAGAAAGAAAATTATAGACCAATCTCCCTAATGAATATTGATGCAAAAATCTTAAATAAAATATTAGCAAAAAGACTACAGAAAATCATCCCCAGGATAATACACCATGACCAAGTAGTATTTACACCAGGAATGCAGGGCTGGTTCAATATTAGGAAAACTATTAACATAATTGACTATACCAATAACCAAGTTAACAAAAACCATATGATCATCTCAATAGGTGCAGAAAAAGCATTTGATAAAATCCGATACCCATTCCTATTAAAAACACTAGAGAGTATAGAAATAAATGGACTTTTCCTTTAAATAGTCAGTGACATCTATTTAAAACTATTAGTAAGCATCATATGTAATAGTGATAAACTGGAACTATTCCCAATAAAATTAGGAGTGAAACAAGGTTGCCCACTATCACCATTACTATTCAATATTGTATTAGAAATGCTAGCTTCGGCAATAAGAGATGAGAAAAAGATTAAAGGAATTTGCATAGGTAATGAGGAAACCAAATTATCACTCTGCAAATATATGATGGTATATTTAAAGAACCTCAGAGATTCTACTAAAAAGCTATTAGAAATAATCCACACCGTTAGCAAAAATTGCAGGATACAAAATAAATCCACATAAATCCTCAGCATTTTTATACATCACTAACAAATTCCAACAGCAAGAGATAAGTAGAGAAGTTCCATTTAAAATAACTGTCAAAGATGTTCTATTCAAAAGGCTGTCGGATAGGACCCTTTAGGTGACAGAGAGTATGAACAGTAAAAAAGAGTTAAGAGATTCATTGGAAGTTAGAACCAGGCTTCTTTCTACACTTAATGACATTTCTTTCCGCATATGACTTCACATTCAGAAAATAAAAACAAGCTAACATATAAGTTTCTCCCTTGATTGATTTGATTACCAGGTTCATTGGTGTGCTCTTCCTGACAAAATGCTCGAGAAAGTGCAGAGACTTGTTGTTTGATGTTCCCTGATCTGAGTTGCAAAACTGATTTTTTTTTTCTTATTTTATACTGTTTAATCTAGTAAATTATTATTATTTTTTTTTTTTTGGTGAGGCAGTTGGGGTTAAGTGACTTGCCCAGGGTCACACAGCCAAGAAGCATTAAGTGTCTAAACCAGATTTGAACTCAGGTCCTCTTGTCTTTTGGGCTGGCACTATATCCACTGCACTACCTGGCTGCCCTAGTAAATTATTTTTTTAAAAAACTTGAGGCATTAGTTGCCAGCATCCTTAATATTTTTTATCTTTTTTTTTTAAACTCAATATTTTCATTTCTTTTTTTCCAAAGAGCCTGGTTTGTGGATATCTAGAATCCAGTAGTATAGACATATATAACAAACATGACCAATTATATTTACTCCTAATCCACTGTATGAAACACCTTGTGTAATCTTTATATGCAGTTTGATTGTTTTCCAAAAGTACTTTTTCAGACACAGTAAGAATGTCTGCAATACCATAACAATTACACTGAAATTATAGCAAATGAATCTTTGGAATCAGAGAGTCACCCTAATCTTAATCTCATGAATCTGTAGTCTAGCCCTCTCATTTTATAGAGGCCTGAAAAAGTAAATTGATTTTCTAGCACAGAGAGATGGTAGTAATAAAGGAGCCAAGATTGAGATTCAGGTCCTTTGATCCCATAATTAGCAATCCTGTACATTGCGTTATAATCCTTACTTACACATAAGCAGACCTCACCCAGCACCTGGGAGGACTTAAGGAAGTAACCCTGAGACATTTGAACTACTCACTGACTCTTAAGTTCCAGGTCAGAACCTCCTTTTTTGTTAACCGATTGCATGATGGGAAGGCAGTTTTTGAAAAGATAGCACAGTGCAGTGTCAGGAGTCATACTGATTGAGAACCAAAACATTGCTGACCTGCTCAGAACTATAATGGTAGAAGGGTAGAACTATAATGGCCTCCAGGTCACTTTAGGTCTTTTAGGCCCTGTTGAACCCTGGATCTGTAAAGATAAATAAAAAGAGGGGGCTTTGACTTAGACTTTAGGCTGTGTAGATTTATTTGTTTTAGATAGTAGCTTTTGAAACATATTTGAAGAACTAGTGGACAAAATTTTACATATAAGTAGTAAAATTCCCTTTTAAGTTTCCATTGATTGCTTGTTTTCTCATAGGGAAAGAAATATTTTGATTTTTAATAGTTAATAAAAGACTTTAGAAGTTAATTCAATATTTTAAAGCATTTTGAGTGGACTTTAGAATTTCTTTAGGATTGAATTCCAGAACAAATAATTTATAACTTTTTGTTTAGCTGCATGGGTAGTTTTTTGGGTAGTTTTTTTTTTTTCTCACTTTAAATTCCTTTGTCTAGTTTTCCTAAATAGTTGTCTTTTCTTAGATCTCTTCAATTAGATCCCAACTTCCTTTCTAATGAAAGGCCATTGGCAATAATTCATTGGATTCTGAACCTCTCTTAGAACACTAGTGATAAGGAAAAATGGTGTGACTTGTGCTGGTGGGTTTTTTTTTAAATCCAGAAGTTTCTTTAGGTAGAAAAGCAATGAAATCTTTTGTGCAAAGACCGAGTACTTTGGAGATGTCAGGGCCAAACAACTTTTGTTACTGTAACTGACTATTTAGGATGAGAACAATAAAGTATTTTTGATTATAATCTTATTTTTTTTTAGCTCTGGCACAGGTAAGAACTTCCAAGTCTTTGTTTTCTTCTATGACATAATTCTTAAGCAGTAGAACATAAGTAAATGTCAAGACCCCAAGGTTTATTGCTTATTGTTTAAACTAACTCTATTGATCTTTAGGACAACAAAGTGAATGGAGTAACATGCTGTACCCGGATGTTGGGCTGTACATACCTTTACCCTTGGATCCTTCCAAAGCCCCATATATGCTCCCTTCCACTTACAGTCCAAGATGAGCTGCTGATCTTGGGAAACAAAGCACTGTGGGAACGCCTGTCTTACCTGGAAGCTGTTAGTACAGTACGGCATGTCCACGATCCATTAGCAGCTGCCAAGAAGTTGTGCACGTTGGCACAAAGCTATGGTTGTCAGGACAACGTTGGCGCCATGGTGGTCTGTCTGAATGTGGGGGAGGATGGCTGTACTTGTGAGGTTAATGGCCTCAGTCTCCCAGGACCCGGGGGCTTTGCCCCAACTGCCGTCCTCAAAGATGCCCCGAAGCCCACTACCCCTTCCTCAAGTAGCGGCATCGCTTCAGAGTTCAGCAGTGAGATGTCCACGTCAGAAGTGAGCAGCGAAGTGGGCTCCACAGCTTCTGACGAACACGCTGCCAGTGGCCTGGACGCCAGCCTGCTGCCAAGGCCAGAACGACGCTGCAGCCTCCATCCCGTGCCCACCTCAGGGGCATTTCAACGCCAACCATCTTGTGCCACTTTTTCAAGTAACCAGTCCGATAATGGCCTGGACAGTGATGATGACCAACCAGTTGAAGGGGTCATAATAAATGGCAGCAGAGTAGAGGTAGAAGTAGATATCCACTGCTGTAAAGGGAAGGGTCTTGAGGCTTCTCCTCCTGCTCTTGAGGAGACTTCTCTGACTCAGGGTCCTGAGGAAGACTCTGGAGGATTGATCTTTAGGTTCCGGAGACAAAACAGTGTGAACTGTGGAACACTTCTTCCATTAAGCAGGGAATTACAGAAATCTCCATCTACTTCTTGCCTCTATGGGAAAAAACTCTCCAATGGCTCTATCGTGCCCCTAGAAGACAGCTTAAATCTTATCGAGGTGGCAACCGAAGCACCCAAGAAAAAAACGGGGTACTTTTGTGCTCCCACTCAGCTGGAGCCAGAGGATCAGCTTATTATACCTCATGACTTGGAAGAGGAAGTAAAAGAACAATTGAAACAGCCCCAGGATACCCGGGGTGGTACAAACTCAGAGCCCTGGGAGGAGGATCGAGTGGACCATCCAGAAGAATTTGACACTGCTCTATAACTCTAGAAGGAGCTCCACAATCCAAAAAGGGGATGGACTCTTGTAGCCAATGGTCCTTCTCAACAACTTTGGTCATACCTCTATAAATGAACAGAAAGGAAGCACTTGGAGGTGAAAAATGAGAGTGGCCAAGTTTACTTAGAGTGAATTAGTAACTACCATCAGTATTGGATTTCACATTTAATTGTCATTCATTGGGATTCCCAGGGAAGGAGCAGGAGGAGATCCGACTCAGTCCTGCCACCTGCCATTGATCCCTTCTCTCCTAGGTTAATTTTGAGAACTTGCTTACCTGTGCAGGAAGGGGACTTGTTTCTGCGGAAGAAGTAACTGAAGATTGCTTCTCTTCATGATCACTATTGAAGAATCTCTGGCTTAATAGTCAGCTTGTCAAGTGTCAGAGCTCAGCCTAAATGATAAGATGTGATAAGTCATGTGGCTATGGAAATGAAACTCACTGGGAATGCAGAGCCAATCACACAATTGATTTATGTATGTACTTTAATGAAAGCACTTTTCAATGACTGAAATTTATTTTTGAATCTGCACTCGAGCCAATCTTCTTAGAGACAATCCACCGGTTCTTTCAGTGAGGGACAGCAAGGGGTTGGTGTCTCTCCTAAGGGTATCAAGGAAGGGTTAGAGGGGAGAGAGATGGGGGAGATTTCAGAGTTCTCTTGATAGGGATATGAATTTTTAAAATGTAAAAATGCAAGTGAAGACAGAAGCTACCAGAATCTCCTGGTCATGATGAGGGGATCCACTTCGGATTTCTTGACAGGAATGGGAAGGGGCTAAAAATTTCCCTGCAGATGAGAAGGGAATGATCTGGAGACTATGCTAATTCTATAAAATGCCATGAGGGGTTGACAATTTTCATCTCCTAGTAGGTAGGGCCAGGGACTAACTCCTATCCCGGTGACGTTGAACTATTGTATGTTTCAGAACAAAGTGAGAACATAAGGATAGACTTCACATTTTAGAAATTCTTCTGTCCTTTTAGTAGAGGAAGATCATTTTTCCTGAAATAACAGATTTTAACACTTAAAATCTGTTTTTTTTTATAGGTCTTCGACTCTTAATGTTGCAGTGATGGACTATGTTACCCTTTAAAAATCAGTCTTATTATACCATATATGCTCTCAATGAGTATTGGACTCATTTACTGCTATATGACTCTTATATTAGAAACATTTCCATACAAACAGAAAAACACTGTTTTCTGTACTTTTTTGCACATCACTTCCACATGACTCTGTCAAAATACATTTCCTTGCACGTTCTGTTTAATTGCCTTTATAATTTGAAGACTCACAAGTAGACAGGAAGGCTAATTTCAAATTTTTCTTCCAAACTTTGACATTGCCTCACCTAATCAAATTGGAAGTGTAATTTGGATTTGTTGAGTATTTGCACAGACCAAGAAGAAAACAGGGTGGAACAATTTGGCATTTGCTTTATTAGTAGGAACATAAGGATTGAATATTGTTTTGCCAAATAATTTTTAAAAGCAGCTTAATTTATACTTTGGGCTTGTTGTTTGTTTGAAGCAATAACAGCAAACCAGTTGACCAGATGATCAGTTCACTAATGAGTCCATGGGTATCGATTGTCTACAAGTTTTACCTGTACACATGAATGTATGGCACTCATGTTTCCTTTTAAGGAGGATCTTATTAACTGCTTAATGACCATTTAATATTAATCTCTTCAGGAGTCCAAATTTGAGTTCTTTTACTGTTAGGAAAATTTAGGTTTATCTGTCAAATTGTTGCTTTGCTACTGAAGAACTTGAAATTTCAAATCTTTGATCTCATTAATTCCTTCTTAGTAAGGACTGCAGGGGCACATTCAGGGTTTGAGGTTCACTAAAAAAGGGGGGGTGAATTATTTTGTGGCAGTAGCATTCTCTCAGGGAGATAAGAACGCAGAATAGGGAGGGGGCCAAGATGGGATAGTAATGCTGAGCCTTGCCCTTCCAGAACCGCAAGAATATATCCTCTATTAAACAAAGCTGATTTGTAAAGCTATCACATGGAAATCATGGCTCCTCTCAGAATTCTCCTTAGCTTATATTAATTTCTTTCATTCCTTTCCCCAGCCTGCTTGTTTTAATAACCACTAGTTTTGGTATAACTTGGTGTATTTTGACTTGTAAGCTCAGAATTTTGAAGTTATAAATGTTCCTATATGGGATATAAATTTATTATCTATTTAAAGCAAATTTCGGGCTAGATTTTTAAAAAATTCTAAATTTGGATATAGGGAAGAATGATTCTTTTATTCAACCATTCTGGAGGAGATAAGTAAAAGACTGCTTCCTTTAAAAATCAAGCAGCTTCCTCTCTATCAGAATAGGAAAGTAGACTTTTGCCCAAAAGATGATGTTTAGGAAATTGCAGTATCTGATCAGGCTATCAATGTTTCAGGAAATCTAGCCCCATACCTCTAGCAGTATCTAATCTCTCTTATGTGTGAGGGATTGTGTGTACCCCTAGATTCCCCTTGTAGAATATTCTCTTCGCGATTCTGTCTTCTTTATAAACTGTGTATCTGCCGTCTCTGTATAGCAGAACGGATTAACCGAAGTTCTGAAAACATAAGATGACTAATTCTGGGGCCTTGAAGCAGCAGTGTGATTCCTGCGACATGAAAATGTACAAATCTTAGGAATCATGGTATTTAATCAAAATGCATTTGGGAAATACGTTATATTTTAAATACAGTGCTATTCTAGTCACCGACTCACCACTCCAGATAAATGAGGGCTTTATTATACTACTGTCAAACATACATGTGCAATAAGATGATGTGTTCCTTGTGTGTGTAAAAGATAGAGCAGATGTGAGCAGCTTGATTATTATTGGGTACTATGATAATAGTTTGTTTGCAGTTGCTGCTGTTTTCCAGGAGATGGGTCTAGTTAGTATTAGCCAATCTACTGAGTGTTGAATGATTATTTTATTTTTATGTAGAATTTCCAACAAAATCAAGTACTTACAAGCCACTGGCGTACCATCTTTTTCTATTCACTAATATCCAATGAAAAACCTCCATGAGGAAGCAAGTGACAAATAATATATATAACAGTGACTCAACAGCCTCCAAGCCATTCAGTAATGCCTGAAGCAGTCTAGACAGTATGTGATTTGTCTCACATTTCACCTCATTCTGGGTGAAGCTGTTAGGATTCCCCAAAACACAGAGGTGACTGCTCTATAATTGAGAATATACTTTCTGGCTTAGGAAAAGAGCCTGCATATAGTAAGTTTTGCCGTGATCATTCAACCACACATAAGTTCCTTGTGCTCTAGACTATATGCCCTTCTCCTGGATTTTGTAGGATTTTCTCTCACTTTTGCCAATGGATATCATCCGGGCAGTGAGTCCACATCTTACATTTTGTGCAATCATTGTCCTATGATAGTCTTAAGACTCATTATAATGTATTTTTGATATTTTTGAAATGTGTTAAATTTTTTAATTCAATAACATGAGCCAGAGCATGTTTCAGCAAATCTATTGTTTGTAATAATGATGATGATAATGATGATGATGATAATAAATAAATAAATATAATATATTTTGGTGCTTTTATTTTAAAGTGGAATGCTTATTATTTAAAAAAAAAATACTTGAATGTGATGTCATTTTGATTTGTTATATAGAGAAATTGATTTAGTTTCAAATATGATTCTCAAGACTTTTCCTTCTTTCCTGTTTTAGGAAGGTGAACTAGAAGCTTAAGGGATGGGGAAAGCTTATCCCACATAAATCTTATTATTATGATTTACATATATTGAGATCGGAATATTTTTAGTCATTTTTCTCATAATATGACAAAAAGGTCTTTACTTTCATTAATAGTATGCTTTGTGTATATCCTTGACACCTCAAGGACATAGTCATTTTTCTTAAGTGCATTAGAAGACTAAATACTCAAGTTTTCTAGTCAATGAAATTGTTTGTGAAAATTCATGAATGAATGAAAAAATTCATTTTTTTTTCAATCAGGAAATGTTTACCTCCTCTTCTCCCTTCTCGAAATGAGAAAGAAAAACAAAATCCTTGTTACAAATACATAGTGATTAGCAAAATGAATTTCTGTCTTGACCATGTCCAAAGAAAACTATGTCCCATTCGGTAGTCTTTTAAGTCCTTCACCTCTGTATCAGGAAGTTGGTAGCATGTTTCATTATTAATCCTCTGCAATTGTGATTGGTTATTACTGCTGAGTTGTCAATTCTTTGAGATTTGTTTGCCCTTACAGTATTGTTGTCAT
Organism: Sarcophilus harrisii; assembly: GCF_902635505.1. Classification (NCBI taxonomy): domain Eukaryota; kingdom Metazoa; phylum Chordata; class Mammalia; order Dasyuromorphia; family Dasyuridae; genus Sarcophilus; species Sarcophilus harrisii. The sequence goes on along the minus strand of NC_045427.1, from coordinate 40,794,871 downwards.
TTATATAAGTTTCTCCTGGTTCTCATTTCACTTTATATCATTTATATAAGTCTTCACAGGTTTCTCTTAAAATTCCCTCTGTCACTACTTTTTATAGCACAGTAGTAGTCCATCATGTCTATATAGATACTATCATTTTTTTCAAACATTTCCCAATTGATGTGCACATTTTGGAGCAGGGACACCTGTTAGGAGGATATTGAAGCAAACTAGGCAAGAGGTGTGAAGAGCCTGAATTAAAGCGACAGCTCTTTGTGAGTGGGAATTTTAGTCAGGGTAGAAATGGCAAGATTTGGGAACTCTCAATAAATAGTTCTCTTTGCTGGTATACAACCAAGGGTGATCAGAGTCAAAACAAAGAGTCCCATATATTCCTAAATATTTGGAGCACTTGTGGTAACAAAGAACTGGAAACAGTGACTACCTCTCAGTTGGGGAATGAAACCTAATAGAACATTATTGTGACATAAGAAATCCTGGGTTTAAGTTAGCAGAGGCATTAGGGATAGAGTGATGATTCTCAAGAGTCAAGAAGACTTGGATTGAAGTCTTGCCTCAGACACATCTGGTTATGGGATTTCACCCAAGTGCCCTAGGAACAAAATGAGGGCTTTGGTAGAGAGTTTTCTTCACTGGTTGCTCCTTCGAGAGATGAAATCATAAGTTCCATGTCTCTCTTCTCACCACATTTGCTTAAAAAAAAAAAAAGCAGATGAGGGAAGCCAGAGGGTCAAGAAGGCATGTACATTGACCACAGCAGTGAAAGTGAAAAGAACCCCCAAAAGAAGCAGCCAAACTAATTAAATGACCAGGCTTGGCCTTAGAGAAGAAATATTTTTAAATTGTTCCCCATTTTTTTTTTTTTTTTTGCAGGAATAGCAAATTGTGGGTGTGCAATATGGACTGTATGGCTTTGCTTTATTCAGCTTTAATTGTTCCTGTTACCAAGGAAAGCTCACTATGAGAAGGGGACACAGCACATCCATAATGTCTATGACATAAAAACTAAAGAAGTAAATAAAACTTTTGAAATATTGTCTTATGGAGAATTAGTCAAATACAATAGGGCTGAAAAAGGATATCTTTTGATTCCCCCTTGAAAAAAAATTTTGGAAAATAAGGTCCAGTAAGTGACTTTGATTACTGATAAAGTTCTTCAATGTACTATTACTAAGGATTATAATAGAGCTAGTTAGCTATATCAGGATATTGTAGACAAGATGGACAGATGGGTTAGACCACAGTATAATTAAAGAACTTCCAAAGCTGGGCATAGTCTCTAGAAGTCAGTTAAGAGGGTGTGTCACTAGGGAGGATGATAGGATAAAGCATGGTTGGGAACGTGGTACCTGCTAGATATAATAGGCTTTTTTTATGCTCCTAATACGTATCTTTTTTTGAGTAATATGATGCCATATGTGATATGTATGTGTATGTACACATAAAGTGTACATATATAAAGTTATGTAAAACATTTCTAGATAGCCATGTTCCCCCCCAGAAAATACAGAATAAAGGGAAAGAAATATGCTTCAGTCTGCCTTCAAAGTTAATCAGTAGATCTGAAGACCATTTGAGAACTTTGTCTAATTCTTACTTCACTTTCTAACAGTTCATATAAGTCTCAGATTTTATATGAATTAAATGAAATTTCATAGGAATAAAAACACAAAGGCTTAATCTTGAGATCAAAGATTCAACTTTCAGTATAAATTAAGGGAAGTGTATATCTATACACAATAGTTCCTGAAAAAGATGGGTAACCATTTTTGGTGGTCTGTAAATTCAGTATGGTCAACTGTGTAATAATAGGCAAAGAAGTAAATTCAGGCTGGCATTAAGAGGCACAGTGTTATCAAATGGAATATTCATTTTTGGGTACCAGTATTTTAAGTACATTGATAAAAGAGTTATTCTGAAGAAGAGGTGGTTAGTGAAGACTTCCAAGATCATATTAACTGAGAGTCACTTGAAAATTAATTTAACAAAAAGAAAAAAAAAACTTTACCAGAGATCCATCTCTACATGGAAGTGGAACCTTCAGAAAGTAGCAACTCGGTCTTCACTCCCCATTATGCCCACTTGTCTTCTAAATTGTAGAGAGGGTGCTTCTTATGTAGGTACAAGTATCAATGACTTCTGAAGTGCATTCCAACTTGAAATTATCTGCTGACCAAGTGTTTTTTTTTTTTTTAATAGCTTTTTATGTACAAAATATATGGATGGGTAATTTTTCAGCATTGTCAATTGCAAGGCCTTTTGTTCCAACTTTTCCCCTCCTCCCCATACCCCTTCCCCGAGATAGGTTAACCAATACATCTTAAATATGTTGAAGTGTAAGTTAAATACGATATATGTATACATGCCCAAACAGTTATTTTGCTGTACAAAATGAATCAGACTTTGAAATAGTGTACAATTAGCCTGTGAAGGAAATCAAAAATGCAGGCGGTCAAAAATAGAGGGATTGGGAATTCTATGTAGTGGTTCATAGTCATCTCCCAAAGTTCTTTCGCTGGGTGTAGCTGGTTCAATTCATTACTGCTCTATTGGAGCTGATTTGGTTCATCTCATCGTTGAAGAAGGCCACTTCCATCAGAATTGATCATCATATAGTATTGTTGCTGAAGTATATAATGATCTGGTTCTGCTCATTTCACTCAGCATCAGTTCATGTCAGTCTCTCTAGGCCTTTCTGAAATCATCCTGCTGGTCATTTCTTACAGAACAGTAATATTCCATAACATTCATGTCCCACAATTTACCCAACCATTCTCTAATTGATGGGCATCCACTCAGTTTCCACAAACAGCGCTGCTACAAACATTCTTGCACATGCAGGTCCCTTTCCCTTCTTTAGTATCTCCTTGGGGTATAAGCACAGTAGAAACACTGCTGGATCAAAGGGTATGCAGTTTGCTAACTTTTTGAGCATAGTTCCAAATTGCTCTCCAGAATGGCTGGATGTATTCACAATTCCACCAACAATGAAAGTGTGCTGACCAAGTTTTGAATCTACAACTGCCTTCCGGACATCTTGAATTGGATCTCCTAAATATCTTAAATTCAACATTCTCAACCTATCTTTCCGCTAAACTTATCCTTTTCAAACATCCCATCATCCTCCTAGCCCTCCCCCCACCAATCCAAGCTGTGGGCAGTTCCCTTCAATTCTACCTTTGCAGCATCTCTTGAACATAACTCGTTTCTTGATGACACTGCCCCTCCATTTGATGTAGGTCCATCACTTTATGCCTGAAGAACTTGCTGTTGGACCAGCCTGTCTCAGATCTTTCCACTCCAGACTACTCTTTATTTAGCTGCTACTGATATTCCTAAAGCAAAGATCTGGCCATCTTCAAGTCTAACCTACCCCATACTCCTATCTTTCCAGTCCACCTAGTAACACTAGTCTCCTTGTTGTCTATTACTAAACTCTGGGCATTCTTTTTGTGTTCTCCATGTGTGGAATATCTTCATTTATTTGTTAGCTAAAACCCCACCTATCCTTCCCAATCCTTAATTCTAGTGCCTTCCCTATTGTGTGTAGTGTATAGCCCTTTGTTTGCTTTTCTCATTAGATTGTGAGCTCAAAGTTGGGAACTGTCTTGCTTTTCTTTGAATCTCCAGTGCCTAACAAAGTATCTGGCCAATAGGTACTTAATAAATGCTTATTGACTATGATTCTGTGAACAAAGATTTCTAGATTCAGTGTTATTTTATTGAAGGGAAATTACTGTGAAGTGATAATATCAATCCTATCAGTGGATGAAAACAAACTTTTCATAAGGAAAATTGAGTAAGGAATATAGAATATTTCCAGAACTTTTACCTGTTTTGGGAATGTCTACTGTACTTAAAAAAAAAAAAAAAAAAAAAAGTAGGAGCTTTTTATACTTGTAATATATAATAGGCCTTTGTCCTTAAGAAAGAAAATGTAATTCCTGCTGAAGGAAGCATGCTTGGCTTCCACTAATTTAGAATCAGTGTAACTTTGTCAATTTGTTTCTCTAGATCTTCTAATCCATGAAATGAAAGGGTTGGGAATGTTCTTCATTCAAGTCTGACTCTTCATGGTTTGACATTTCCTTCTCTAGTTCATTTTACAGATGAGGAAACTGAGGTAACCAGAAGTGACCTGCCCAGGGTCACCCAGATAGGAAGTGTTTAAGGCCAGACTTGAAATCAGGAAGCCGTCTTTGCGATTTCTGGCCTAGTGTTCTGTGCACTGTGGCATCTCTGGCCACCCTTAGATAATCCCTAAGGTCTCTTTGGGCTCCATTGATGCTAATTTCTGCTTCATTCTCTCATGTCAAACGGTAAGATAGGGCAAGCCTTCATAGCTGCTCCAACTCTCCAGATCTACAGACTGTGAGTCAGAATGAAATTGGCCTTTGGGCAGTGATTCAGAAAAGTGACAGATAAATTCTTTAGTATCTTAAATAGTCGGATTAAGGATTTGTAGTTGGACTTGGCTCTTGCTGAGATAGCTTGTCTGTTAGTGTTTGGCCTGGTTGGTTAGCACTGGCATGGAGGACTAGCACCCTAATGTATTTAAGGGAGTAATTATAACATGGGATAGTTTATGATTTTTCCCCAACACTTACTCATCCATCAATCAGCCCATCAGTATTTATTGATACCCTTCACAAACAGTACCTTGTAAAGGAACATTTATATATAATCAAAAAAGTATATTTTTTAAAAATTCCAACTATGTGATTTTAAAATGGGAATATTTGAATTTCAAAATAAAAGAAACTTGGGGCGGGGGAAGGGCTACAGGGAGAGGAACCTCTCACAGAGTTCCCGATGTCCAGTGGCCTGGTGGACCGTTGTACATACTGCTTGGCTTTCTGGTGTCCTTGTAGTACTGCTGCTGCTGCCTGTAACTCCGGATGGCCAACACGGCGCTGACCCCATACATGATCACTAAGAGACAAGCAAAGGTGGCCGCTGCCCCATCGGTGCCCGCCAGCTGGCAGTTCATCCAGGTGAGCCCTTTGCGAGCATACATCCTCTCCCGCCTTTTGCAGGTATCGGTGGCGTTAATCCGCAGAGCCACATGAAGGTAGATGCCCGTGGCTATGCAGTAGCCCACAGCTGCCAGCAGGCTAAAGGCAGCTTCCACAACCAACCACTTCTTGGGCAGCTTCTCCAGGCTCTTGGCTCCCTGCAGTAAAACTCCCATGGTGAGGACCCCAAGTCCTAGGGAGAAGGCTAAGCCGCCGTACACAAGTGGCGCTCGGAGGACGGTGTACTGCTGGTCCAGCTGTCGAACCTGCTCCAGCTCCGTGCCTTCAAAGGGGAAGTAATAGTTGTTCCCAAAGCCGCTGCTGGCAAAACTGGCACTGAAACCAGCCAGGACAAAGTAGGAGGCCACAATACACATGAGAACCATTCCATTCAGTATCACTTCCACTATTTGTGCCACACCTGGGAGGAGAAGAATGCAATCCTTAGTAAACCAGTTAGTCACTAAGAAAAAGCTTCATTTTGAGGGACTAGCAGGACTGGGGGAAGGGAAGCCTAGCTCATCTTTTGGTACCCTTGGGTTGCTGGCGATCATGTTTCTCACAACTGCTGTTAAGTAACAAGAGCTGGTGTAAGGAATGTAATTAAAAATGCTTCAGGGGAGCTTTCAGAGGCTGCTTCTAAACAGGCCCCTTTGACTTTGGAAGAGGTCTGCAGGTAATTCTCAATAAACATTTCTAAAACACCTACTATGTGCCCAGCACTGTTCTAGTTGCTGAGGATACAAATGACATGTTCTAGTGGAGGAAAATGAACAATGATATTTAGATAGAACTTTAAAATCCTTAGCGAAATCTTGGGAAGTAGGTACTACGAGTAATCCCATTTTACAAATAAGGAAACTGAAGTTGACATGTTAAATTCCTTGCCCAGAATTATACAGCCACCTAAGGAAGAATTTAAATTTTAGATTTTCCTGACTCCAAATCCAGTACTCAGATAAACTACTACATTTAGGTGTCTACAAAAATGGTTTACAAATAGTTTCAAAAATGGAGAACTATTGGACTCAAGACAGACTTGAGTAGGAGGCGGAAAGGATAGTATTCCAGCCAAGGAAGGTAGACTGGGCAAAGGAAATGGCTTAATCTACCTGGGACATAAAAGTCCAATCAGCCCTTACAGATACCTAGTACTTACTGAGGGGTCGACTTGGTCTTTGGTTCAAAGTACACCTGTCCTTCCCTTACTGTTTGTCTCCTGAAAGTTCGTGGGAGGCAGGAGACCTTAGCTAGAGCTTGAATTCCTAGGAGGAAAAAGACCAACCCACAGACCCACCCACACTGAAAATTAGGGCCGGTTCTTACAACATATCTTTGCTGCTCATACAGTAGCTCCTTTCATTCCAAGGACTCTTATGATCCCTCCGGGTCTCTTTGTCATTCCTCACAAGACACTAACACCTGCCTCTGCACCTTTTGTCAGCTCTCTTACCCAAGCCTGGAATGCTTTTCTTCCTGTTTCTGCCTCCTGGTTCTTCCTGGAGACCCAGTTCAGATTCTCCCTTCTGCAAGAGGCCCTTATCAGTTCTCACTGAGATCACCTCCCATTTACTTTTTGGGATATACCCATGTTGGTCCATTGTTTTCTCTCATTAGAATGTGGACTCTTTGAGAACAGGGATCATATTTTTATTTTCTTTGCAATCTCAGTACTTAGCAAAGAACCTGGTATACAGAAGGTTCTTAATAAAGGCTTATTGATTAACTCTGCTAATCAGCCTGTGTCTTTTTTTTACATCCTGCCTAGCATTTTGTCCACTATGATGCCATCTAGTGGCCCATTCTTTTTACATACCATGTTCCTTTAAAAAAAAAATTAATCCAGTTTATATTTTTCTTGGCAGTGTACCATTCAAGGAATTCTAGTGAGTCTCTCTTTAAAGAGTTTGCCATCCTGATACCAATTTTTAGGTGTCTAAGAAACATGACAAATTTGTCTGTGAGACAAATAGTAATGAGCTTTATATCACACAGCTAGAAAATAGATGACAGCCCTTGCATTTAAACCTATGAGACCTGACACCAAATCAAGTACTCTTCTTGCTATAACCACTAAGTGAAAAAAAGAAAAATCACAAAAAGCTACACTTTTTAGAGTAACACTTTTGAGGGAGTTTATATTTTACTTATCAATAACATCTACATAATATTTACAGATCGGTAATACATATATGTGATGTAGTCAGTGTACAAAAGATAAATTTATTTATTTTTGTGACTCATTCACATTTGGTAGCTGAACAAAAATAAAACACATTAATAATGCTGGGATTTAAATATTGATCTGTGGACTCTTTTCTGTAGTGATTCCAGAGGTGTGGATTCAAAGCCAGAATCAGAAGTACATGACTATAAATTATTAGCCACGACAGAGAACTAAGGTACTATGAAATACGGTCACCTAAAACCTACTGCTATTTACCCACAGAACTTCCCTAACACTAATAATTGACATACAAATTCAATGTCCCCAAGTCACATGTGATACCAACTTTGCAGCAAGAGCCATGCTTTCTTGTCCGGAGGAACTGAGTTCAAATCCCATCTCTGACCTATTAGCTGGATGACCTTGACAAGCAAATCAAGTAACCTTCCCAGATCTTGGTGCATTTGAATGAAAACCTAGATGACAACTGAAGTCCCTTATAGCTCCGAATCTACACATTTGTTTTCTACATTCAGGCCACTGATTTCATTTAAATATCCCGCAGCAATCAACCCAACTTTCAAGTAGACCCCAAAATGGAATGATTCCCCAGTACCAGCTCTCTTATGGACTTTAGTATCCTTGTCCCGTTGGGTGCCTGAAGCCAGCCTCATGGGAGGCTGGGTTCCTATAAGTACCTCTGGCCTTCCCAGTAGTCACCCAACCAAACCACATCCCGCTTAACTCTCAAGGTCATCTGAACCAACCCTGAAGACACCATTGGTTAAACCAAGGAGAATACACTGAGGGAAAAGAGCCAGACTTGCTTTAGTAGCTTTGGAGAGTGTAGGACCCAGGACAGTGATGGGAAGGATTCTGCTTGCGTCATTTTTTCTGCAGCTGTTCATTTAATGGGGCGCTTTCCTTTTATATTGTCGTTCAGTTGTGTTTGACTCTAATCCCATCTGGGGTTTTCCTGGCAAAGATACTGGAGAAGTTTGTCCTTCCTTCTCCAACTCACTTTATAAATAAGGAAACTGAGACAAATGGGATGAAGTGACTTGCTCAGGCTCACACAACTGGCTAGATTTTAATTTAGGAAGATGAGTCAGTTCCTGACTCTAGGTCTGATGTTCTAACTTAGTGGCCCATCCTTTCACTTACCACCTTCCTTCAAAAAATAAATACATTAATCCAGTTATATTCTTAATAAATTTCTTGGCAATGTACAATTAAAGGAATTCTAAGTAAAGTGAAGAGTTTACAACTCTGACACCAACTTATGTTTTATGCAAAAATGGATTTTTAATCATTGAATATGCTTAGAGAAAATGTGCAAAGAATGCGACAAGATACAGTAAAGTCACAGAATCATTTTAGATGAAAGGAGGCTTTGCTTTGGACTTTCCCTGCTGGGACACTATATTGATTTTGTACCTGAATTTCCATTATCACCTTAAGCTTTCTCACATAAAGCACATTCACATTAGATAGAATAATGAATGGCAATGTTGGCTCAGAAACACCAGCTGGAACTCTAAGATGAAAGGCTTCTGGGATTAGTTTGTCAGTAATCCAATTTGTTTATTATATTTCAAGGTGCCTCTCTCCCTATCTTACTCCCCACTTCCAGCTAATGTTATTCTTTTAATAAAAATCTACTTAAGGATGAAAGGAGGTACTGGAAAGTTATGGCAGAGTAGAGGAGGAATGAGGAATTCCTGTTTCCTCGCCTTATGGGTTGCGTTTGGAAGACACTGGGTACAATCGTGCCAACGAATCTGGCTTCTACTCAACACAAAAGAAGCCAAGTTCAAAGAAGTTCCCCAGCTATTACATATTACTCTAGTTCAAACCTCTGCAGGTCTTGGTTTGTGATTATTCCTAAGGAAATTTTCCCAAGAAAAGAGAATTCAAAATTTGTTACATTCTCCACCGTGCACCAGTCTCACCATGGAAGACTTGGAAGACTGCTTCCACTCATCCACAGATAGCTTGTTCCCAAATAAGACGAAGAGGTTTTTGAGATCTAGCAGCAGCTGATGAAAGACTATAAGTCATATGTCACTGTTGGCTTCCCTTCAGGCTTTTGGATTCTTCTATACGCCCGGAAGGCTAGAACAGCCCCCACAGCAAAGACAATGACTCCAATGGCAGCAAAAAGCCCAGCCCCTATGTCTCCACCGTGGAAGCTACAAGTAAAACCACTGTAGCCTTTGCTCTGGTACAAGGTCTCCCTCTCTTTACACAGAGGAGAACTGTAGGCTGCCGAGAGGTGGTGGAAATAGAAATACAAAGCCGGGATGTAGCCGATAGAGATGAGCGTATCCAAAAGGGCTTCAATCACCAGCCACAGTGGGCAGTGCCACGGGACCCGAAGGACACCCAGGAGAATAAGGAGGCAGGAGAAGGCCATGAGACCCCCTCCAACAGCCATCGCTGCCGTCACTGTGGGCAACTTGAGCTGGTAGAACTGGATGTCCAACCGTTGGGCCTTCTCCCCATCAGGACCATCAAAACCACTGAAGGCTCCTCCATACTGGTAGTAGTAAATACCCCCAAGGCTGGTGATCCCTGTGTAGCCCCCGGTCGAGTTGTAAGACACAGAGCTACAGGCCAGAATCAGCAAGTTCAGCAGGACCTCCATCAGTTGGCAGCAGGCTGCAAAGATCAAGAAGCGGAAGGATGGGTTATGTTCTGGATGAGGCTTCTCTTCCAACATGGAGGTCACCTCCCCCTCTGCATGCAGCTCACACCACCGCCTTTGTGTCCACCTCCCCCATGAAAGCCCCGGCAGCCAAAGCTTCCTCAGGAGCAGCTGGTGATGAAGTCGCGAGGGATCGAGTCCATTTTTAAAAGAGGTCGATCTTAAAAGAAAGGTCTTTCCAAAGGACCAAAAGCCATCTCTCTCAAAGAGAAAAAAACCACATGTCTACGTAGGAAAGCAGAAGGTGTTAACGGTTTTAAATGAGAAGGAAGACAGTCTATCCTATTTCTACGTGTTACTTACAGCTTAACCAGTTTGACAAAAAACTGTCCAACTCTAGAGAAAAATCTAATGTGAGTTAAAAAACAATGCAGCTAAAAAAATGCTACTCATAAGAAGAATCCACATTTTTAGTTAATAGAATGCTGTATTTTTATTGGCTATATTGTTTTTATATAACGTTTTTTCTGCCTAATCACATTTGTATAATACACAAAGACAAACATGTGTTTATGGTTGTGTGCATTATGTGTGTGAAGATAATGGAAGCGTATTTGTTTGACTCTCTAGTCCTCCCCGTAAATCTTGTAAAGGAGGATATTCTAGGTTGATTTATCAGAGCCAAATGTTCATTACTATGCTGGAGGGGTCTCTATGTGCTATTTAACTAAGTGATATGTCTTTACATCCCTGTTCCATGCAGAAGGATGAGCTTCTCTAAGACCTCTCTAAATCTTTGCATACCTACAATCCCAGTTGGTTCTGATCCATCCAGACCAGAGGTCGTTAGTGTTCACAGGGATGTGAATTAGAAATTCCTTTCCTCACAATTCTGAGATGTAGGTAGTAATAACTTGCCATTACATAATGATTTAAGGGGACCCAAGAACTTGTACATAGATACTCATTTGATCTTCCCAACAACCCCAAGGCAAGTGCTATTATTCCTGTTATCTTGAGGGGGGAAACTGTGACTTGTCCAGGGTCATTCAGCTAATAAGAATCTGAGGTAGGATTTGAACTCAGGTTTTCCAGTTGCAAAGTCCAGCATTACAAATTTTATCCCGATTTTACCAGTAAGGCTGATTTCCAACAGTACCACAAATTTAGCCAGTCTCCTGACTTGAATCAATAGTGGCTCTAGTGCAGAATCAAAGATGAATCACTCCCTCTAGAACAAGTTTCCAAAGCAAGGATTTCATTGACAGGTGTGCACTTGTGTGTGTGTGTGTGTGTGTGTGTGTGTGTGTGTGTGTGTGTGTTTAGGGGGATAAAAGTGAAGGGGGTAAGTTCATAGCATCTGTGATGGGGGCAACAAGAAAACAGAGGGGGTCAAAATCTTTTGTTCTCTCCATCAGTGTCATTAACCTGACAAGAAAATCATTACATCTCACATAAGAAAGATTGGCAATCCTGAAGGAAGTGGGTGATTTTATATAGTTTCTTGCATTGACTGAATCACTAGACCTCCCTTAATATTCATGAATTAAGTGACCCTTAATTTCAATTGTGTCACCAGACTTTGCAATCTACAATTCAGCAGTTTTGAGCACCTGGATAAATGAAGGAGCTAAAATGAGGAGGAATGTAGGTTTGAGACCAGAACGTCATCTTTAGTGATGGACACCATGGACAGCGGGAAGCCCAGCTCTTGGTCTCACTCGGCCTTCCCAGTTCCTGCAACTTTCTAAGGCAAGGATTAGTTCTTGTCAAAATTCCCCTCAAATTCCAACTTCAACAACCTCAAATCCGAAATTTCAAGGAAATGTTATTCAGGCCTACTCACTAGTGTGTCAGGACCTTTCTGCTGCTCAGTAATCTGTCTCTTGTTGATTCCTAATCCTCCTCAATGCACCTCTCCCAATCTCTCCTACTCGCAGCAAAAATACTATCTACCTTCCTGGTGATGTCTCTCACTTTCCCTCCTTGTTCCCTCAGTTCTTCTTGTTTCAAATACTTTTAATCACTCCCACCTTTGAGGAAGACGTATGCAGAAGCATCAGCTCAAAGCAGCCAGATGATTGTGAAATTTTCGGTGCAAGCCTGGCAAAAGCTACATATCAGGGTTTGATTTATTGTTTTGTTGATTGTGTGGACTTGAAAAAAGTGACGAAAAAAAATGTTGATGGGGCAGCTAGGTTGGTGCAGTGGATAGAGCACCAACTCTGAAGTCAGGAGAACCTGAATTCAAATCAGACCTCAGATAGTTAACACTTCCTAGCCGTGTGACCCTGGGCAAGTTACTTAACCCCAATTGCCTCAGCATATTAAATTTTGAAGTGTGTTGTGCAAACATTTTCCTCTGGTGAAAAGCTGATTGTTAAATATTTACCACCACACTATTGGACATGTAGTCCTCCTCACCATCAAGGCTATTTTTTACAGTTAAGCCCTCAATTCCATTTCCTTCCACTTTTCTGGGATATTTGCTTTCCCTTTTCTCTTGTTATCTTCAGTCCCTCTCTCATGGTTCTTTACTCTGTCTACCTGACACCGTTCTTTGCTCACTGAATATACTTTTTTGAATAACTTATGCTGCTCTTCCTGCCCCAAATATCCCTTTAATCACCAGCCTTTGTCTGTAAAATATCTGTTCACTCTATTCTAGTACTTAGCACAGTGCCTGACACAAAGTAGATGCTTGATAAATGCTTGCTGATTTGGTTTGATTCTTCAAGTTAAGCTGCTTAAGAGACATTGATGTTTATAATGTTTGGGGATTTGTAGGCAAAAATGAGGCTTGGGCTCAAATTTCTTGAATAATTGCTTCTACTTTCTATTAGCCCAAGATGTGAATACTTCCTAAGGAATAGGTACTAGGACATACAGTGGGTAAAGACTTGGAGCTGGGAAGATCTGAGTTTGAATCCTTACTAGCTATGTGATCTAAGGCAAAGTAATTAATTTTCAGCCTGAGTTACTTTATCTGTAAAATATGGGGATTAGCGGCTTCCAGGGGATGGGAGATAATGCTACTTACATTACAGGGGTGAGGGACTGATGGGCAAAATAGACACGATTTTGGACACAGCGAATATAAACAGTTGTTTCGCTTGCATAGGTTAACAAAGGTTTTCTCCCCCCCCCCGCAGTGGGCTGGGAAGTAGAAGAAAAAATAAGTGTCTGATAATTTCAGAACAATATTAAAAATTAAAAAATTGAATTACATTCAATGGCCTCTGTGATCTCTTGAGATCTTAAATTTATGATACAATGATGTTAGGTGAAGTCTATAGTCTTGCCATATTTGCTCATGGGAGATCATTTAGTCAATAAAGAATTTAATCAAAAAAGACCAGTTCTTGGCCTGGGATAAAGAACCACATGGTAGCCTTTGCTCAGGTATTATTCTAAGTCTGGGGACAGCTTGCTTTTCTTGGTGGTTTCCATCACTTTATGCTGAGCTCTAGGTAACCAAGGTTTTACAATCCTCAGCTTGTTCGCTTCCTGCCTCACCACCACAAAAACCTCATCTTGAAACTCAAACCAAAGACAAGACAGATACACACTGAGTCTAAAGTGCAACTTTGAGCCCTTCTCATTTCCCATGGCAGAATGAGTCAAGGTGAGGGAAAAACCCCGTACCTTTTTCACCTGCCTCAGTCTCTTCCTGGTAGGGAGGAGACAGGTTAACAGTACTAGCCTTCTCTAGCTTTTCGTCTGCCTGTCATTGTCTCTCTGAAACAAGGAGGAAGTGGCGGTAATTAGATGACTGTACAGAATCCCACTTACAAAAAGTTTTATAATCTTATAATTGCTACATCGCCTTGAAGATCCCAGGCTCTATTTCTGGGCTCGCGCACTCCAATTATGCCTTTCTTTCCCCCCAAGCAGCAAATATTCACCTTCCGTCTCAGGGCTTGGCAAAATTAGTCCAGACGGTGTCCCGTCTAAGTCATATGATCTCATAACTCACCTGCCAAACCAGATTTTCCACGTTGTAAGCAGGGTCAGAAACTCTCTACCAGAAACTGTCTCAGGGTTTCTGCACTCGCTGCAGTGGAAAGGCATTTCAGTGACTAAGATGGTAATAAGATCAGTGAAATCACAGATCATCTCCCTATCCTATCAAATGATCAATGGCTCAATTTCCCTGATTTTTTTCAAATGAGGCTCTGAGAACATTTCGGCCAGAATAAGGGCTGGCTGATACAGGAGATGGTCTTGGATTGGGTAGTTAGGAAGATCTCAATCTGAATCCTGCCTTAGAGACTTCTAGCTATCTCTTTCCTTGTTAGCTTGATCTGGACTTACACCAGAAGTGTATATATTCCAGCAGCCTCATTCTCTAACAACTGCTATTTGTGCACAGCGTTCCAAGGCTTGCAAAGTGCTTCACTTGTATCTTGATCTGGATTTAGCAGGAGTTTTCTGATCTACATATTCCAGCAGTCTAATTCTCTAACAATTGCTATTTGTGCCCGGCGTTCCAAGGCTTGCAAAGTGCTTCACTTTTTATCTTGATCTGGACTTACCAGAGGTCTCCTGATCCATATATTCCAGCAGTCTAGTTCTCTAAAAACTGCTATTTGTGCATGTGCTCCAAGGTTTGCAAAGTGCTTTACTTGTATTTTGATCTGGACTTACCAGAAGTCTTCTGATCCACATATTGCAGCAGCCTTGTTCTCTAACAACCGTTATTTGTACATGGTGCTCCAAGGTTTGCAAAGTGCCTTAGTTGTATCTTCATCTGGACTTAGCAGAAGTTTTCTGATCCATATTTTTCAGCAGCCTAGTTCTCTGTGTTCTCTAACACAGCATTCCAAGGTTGGCAAAGTGCTTTCCTTGTGTCTTAATTTACTCCTAACAACTTTTGGAGCCAGGGCTGCAATTATTTATCTGTATATTATAGATGGGGAAACCGAGGCTCAAGAGAGGTTGATTTGCCTGGGTCACACAGCTAATCTAAGTGTCTGAAGTAGGATGTGAAGTCGGTTCTTCCTGACTCAAAATCCAAAGCTCTATTCACCATGACACACCGCATTTTAAGAGAGATGTCCAGCACTTCAATAAACACCAGTATTTTTAACTTCTAGGTAGCTAGACCATTGTTATTTTTGGGTAGGGTTGGAAGGTGAGGCAGTTGGTCTGAAATGACTAGCTCAGGGTCACACAGCTAGTAAATAAATATATTCTGTGTCTGAGGCCAGATTTGAACTCGTGATTATGACTCCAGGGCTGGAACTCTATCTACTAGCTGCCTCTTAAACCATCGTTTTTGCAGTGATCTTTCAGGCATTCTTTCCTTAGATCATTTGTCTCACTAGGGCAAGGTCACCAAACTCTCAGGAATTAAAAGACAAGACCAGCTAAATCCCTACCACAGCCCTGAGCCAGAATCACCAATGGGGTGTGAGTGGCCGAGGTAACCTGGGGTCCCATCTCACCTCTCCCGGTGCACAGGTATCTGCATTTGTGGCATTCCAGGAGCCCTGCGGCCTCAGACTCGTAGTATTCCACCTCTTCCAATCCAGGCCTGGGGCTAAAGGGCAGAGATCTCCGGGAAGGATAGTCACTGCAACAACAACATAAAGCTGGAATTAGCAACACCAAAAAGGCCCAGAGTCAGGTATACAGCCAGCCTCAAGTCCCCTCCTCCTGGCTGGGGCTGGCAGCCCAGGCCTCCGAATCCTCCCTAGATTTGCTGGTTGGACCCCACCCATGACTGGTAGACCCCAAAGCTCTTTTTCTCTCTCTACCAGGAGTTCTTGTCCTTTTGTGCAATCTGATAAAGCCATGGGCCCTTCTCAGAATAATGTTTTAAAGTGCATAAAATATAGTATTGCCAATTATATTGTAGTGTTTGTTGTTGTTGAGTCATTCAGTCAAGCCTCTTTGTGACCCATTTGGGGTTTTCATGACAAAGATACTGCAGTAGTTTGCTATTCCCTTCTGCAGCTCATGTTATAGATGGGGAAACTGAGGCAAAGATGGTTAAGGGACTTTCCCGGAGTCACCCAGCTATTATGTGAGGTCAAATCTGAACTCGGGTATAGTGTTCAACGGAGCCACTTAAGCTCATAGCTTAGCACATAGTAGGCACTTAATAAATGCTTGCTGTCTCTTCCAACTTCCCCAACTCTTAGTATACTTCTTCCTAAAATTCCTTTGTATTAATCTGGTATATTGTATACGTGTGTGTACATTTATCAGTATTTTGCCTCTTTTTGTATCCCCAACATTTAGCACACTCCCTGGCACACAGCAGGCACTTAATAAATGCTTACTGGCACAGATACCGTGTCTCCCCCCATTAAATTGTAAGCCTTTTGTCTTTGTATCAGCAGTGTTCAGCACTTTCCGCGTTCTCTCCCGTGATCCTCATTACACCCCAGTGAGGCAAATGCTACATCCCCATTTAGTAATTATCTGCTAATTAATGATTGCCTGGCACATGCTGGCCAAACAGCAAGCATAGAGGAAATGGTTAAAAGTGTTTTAAGAATAGAATTCTTCCCACCAAGGGTGCAGAGGGCTGGGCAGGGACTCCAGGAGGGGGAAGGAATTTAAATGAGAAAGGAGATCGGTCCCCAGATAAAAGTCTTTTCCCTCTCCAGGAATCCAGACCAACAAAGACTTCTCCAAGAAGGATTATTTCAAGAATAGAAAATTGCAACCAAAAGGGACCTCAGATTTCAACGAGATCAGGCCCTTCAATTTACAGATGAGGAAACTGAGGCAGCAGCAGAGCTGGCTCCTGGGGCAGATGAGAATGCTGTGTTCCATTTATTTGGCTGCGGTTTCTGGATCCTGATTTGAGGAAAACAGATCTTGTGGGTCTGGGGTTTTATCTAACTCCTCTGTAACCAGACAGACACTTTCTAAACCTTAGCTGACCTCCTGCTCAGTCAGCCTGTGGAATAACCAATACTTAAAGCAGCTGCTGCTACTCACCACCCAAATTAATTTTCAAGTTTCAGTTCTAGCTAGTAAAGGTGAACATTTCTCTCCCTGCCCTTCTTTTTACCTGCTTTTGACCCAGATGCTCCAATTAAACAGAGCACTAACCCTGAAGTTTCACTGAAGTCAAAAGGATCTGAGTTCAAATGTGACCTTAGACACTTTAACAGGTGGTACCTGGGTGATTCTTAGCAAGTCATTTAAGACTTCCTTAAAGTCACTTAGCCTTCCCAAAAACAAAACCCAGCAAAACAAATAACAAGTCACCATAAATGGGTAATATTATTTAAGAAGAGGTGTTCTAGAGTTGTGTTGCTTCCAGCAAGGAGATAGCAATAAAGCTAAAGCTACTTGGTCTTAACCCTAAGGCCATCTAGCCTGGGAATTGCCCCAATTCCACAAACAATGCACAATTTAATAACAATAAGTTGGTCAGTAACAACAAAATTTTTGAGACAATCTAAGCCACAGAATTCGATAATGAGGTGGAACTTCACCATTAAGCCATAGAATTCAAAATTCATCTCCACCTCTAACTAAGACCATTTCTCAATTTGGCCCAAAGGTCATAAAATCAGCGAGTCAGGGACAGGAAGCACCTGATTTTTTTTATCTTTTTCCCATAAATAGATCTCTTTGCTCCAGATTCTTTGCTTAATAATTCTTTTGGAACTCTTTTTGGAGCCAAGTCTCTTCAACTGGTCTAATAAGTATAATAAGTTTTTCCCCTTTGACTTGGAGATGGTTCCAAGCCTGCAAATTTTTTGAGATACCTAGTGGCACTGGTCTGGAACCTCAAATTTTGGGGGTCTCATTTGAACCCCAACATCCTACCAATCGCTAATAATTACCAAATAAGGATAATAATGTTTAAGAAGAGGTGTTCCAACCAATTATTAATTAACAAATAGTTACCAAATGAAAATAATGTTCAAGGGAAAAAAAAGTTAACTTTTGGAGCTCACGACACCATAAACATTGGAGTTTGAAGTCTTCCCACACTCGCCTTTTCCAAGCTAGCCCCCTAACTCCAAAACACCTCTCACATACATTCCTTGGGAATAACTCTTTGGAAAACACTAGCTGGATGTTTGGGGACACAGTAGAAACCCCAAAGCACCCCCACCACAAATACACATAAAGCCACCTACTTTTAACTTTTCTCCTCGGCCCTAAAGGACTCGTCTCTCCAACAGTAGAGAATCACAAAGGAAGGTTGTTTATTTGACTCCACAATGCCCCAGATTACTGTATTTGCAATGCAAAGTTACTTAAGGTGGGAGTCAATGGGGAAAGCTGTGCCAAATAAAGTAGTAAGGGATAGGGAGTGGGGAGAGAGATCATTTCTTTATCTGGGTAGTAGAGCAGCAAACCACATTACAGATTAGAGCAAGTTTAAGAGTTCAGTAAATA
This sequence comes from Sarcophilus harrisii, assembly GCF_902635505.1. Classification (NCBI taxonomy): domain Eukaryota; kingdom Metazoa; phylum Chordata; class Mammalia; order Dasyuromorphia; family Dasyuridae; genus Sarcophilus; species Sarcophilus harrisii. The sequence goes on along the minus strand of NC_045427.1, from coordinate 40,776,669 downwards.
TAAGTATAGCTAATCCAGAGGAAGACTTCACTAAGATCAGGTTTCCTAAATTTCCTTCAGGGTTCAACAAGGACTCCTACCTCCTCCTCCAAGAAATCCCCCTTCATCTCCTCTAGGTCTACTTCCACAAAAGCACTTCGAGCTCTCCTCCAGCACCCTGATCCCCCACTCTATACCTTCAGCACAACTCAAATTATGTAAAGCCAAGCACTAGCTGATTCTTCTTGTGTGTGCTCAGTGTTCTGCACATACATAGTAAGTGCTAGATAAATGTTTTTGTTACAGTTGAGTTGTCTTAGTTGGGTGTGACTCTCCATGTTTCCATTCCCCCCCCCCCATACTGGAGTAGTTTAACACTTTCTTTGCCAGCTAATTTTACAGATGAGGAAACTGAGACAAACGAGATGAAGTGACTTGCCCAGGATCACATAACTAGTAAAAGTTTGAGGCCAGATTTGAACTTAGTCACTTTAGGGCTGTAACTCTATCCACTGAACTAAGTATTTGTTTAATAATAACACCGAACCTTCCTGGCTTCAAAATAAGCAACATTACTGGAAAGGGAGATGAATGGGGGGGCGGGTCTGACGTAGGGACGCGCTATCAATAAAGGTTTACTATTAGAAGGGAGAGGTTGTAAACCCAACTTGGATAGGAGGAAAGGGAAATGACAGGATTGTGCTTTTCCCCCCAGATTTTCAAAATCCTTTTACATTCTCCTCTTTAAGAGACTCAGAATTGTGGTAACTCAAGAGACATAAATATAGTCAGAAGGTGTTAGTCCTGGGCAGGTATAACTTGAAAAGTGATCTCTAAAAGTTCCTAAAATTCTACCATTACCTTTTTTTGAGTTTAAATCATTGCCATTTTTGTGGAGACAAACACCTGAACTCATAATAAACATGGAATCAGGCGCAGTGGTGAGGGTGACTTTGGAATAATTTTGGCACAGTGAAGGGTTTCTTTCCTATGAAAGACCTCACCTATGACCTATGACCTAGGTCTTAACACTGAACTCTAACTCTGGAGGTGAGGGTGAAGCTGATGACTTTGCACAGCAATTCATCTGAAAGTCAAGACATCACCTCCTGATGTCATTGCTCCTCTTCTAGAATGAAGGAAAAGTAATACCAGAGGGGCGGAATCTAGGGGTAAGGTTAGGCTACCAATAAAATAGGATATAACGCTGCAAGTAAGCCTTATAGTCACTCAACAGGCAATTATTATTAAATTGTGCCTTACTGTGCCGAGCACTGTGTACAGTAATGGTGTTTAAAAAAAAAAAAAAAAAAAAAAAGCAAAACCAGTTCCTGCTCATTTGGGAAATTCAGAAGAATAGCATATTTTCAAATCAATTCGACCAGTCTTTTTTAAAGACCTACTGTGTGTATGTAGAGCGCCGGGCTAGAGATAGAGCAAAGAGCCGGTCAGGGTGCTAGCCAACTGTCCTACTCAGCTGTCCCGCATCCCCTTATTCACTCCCTCCTCCGGAGCCACCTCCTGTGGAAAGCTAACACTCTTCCTGATAAAGAAGCAAGAATCAGTTACTTCTTAGAACAACCTGGGATGGGGCCAACTTGCTCCCAAGGTATCATCCCAATTCAGACCTAACTCTTCAGCCGCCCACTTTAAGGACCACTTGGGAGACGGATGGGGGAGGGGAGGAAGCTAAAGATGCTCCCCTCTTTCCTGCCCGCAGACCCGAGGGGGCTCCCTAAGCTGTTCCCACACAGTCCTTGCTCACCTCTCCGGCCGGCCGAACCCCGCATTTCTCTGGGCCCAAGGCTCTCGCATTTCCCCTGAGGCAGACCCGGAGGGAGGGGCTCTGTCTCCGGAGGGCTCCCAAGGTACATCCTGGGTCCTGCTTTGGCGAGATTTTTCTCGACCCCGTTGTCCATTCGAACGGGGGTGCTCCCAGTCCTGTCTGTCCAGGCGGTAGTCTCGTTCGCTGCGCCGGTCCCCATCTCGGTCCCCCCGCCGGTCCCAGTCTCTGTTTTCCCGCCGGTCCCAGTCTCGGTCCCCCCGCCGGTCCCAGTCTCTGTTCTCCCGCCGGTCCCAGTCTCTGTTTTCCCGGTCCCGATCTCGGTCCCCCCGCCGGTCCCTATCTCTGTCCCCTCTTCTATCCGGATCTCGGTCGCCCCGCCTGTCCCGGTCTCTAGGTCTGTCCCCGTTTCGGTCCCGCCGTCTGTCTCTGTCCCGCTGTCCCTCTGGGCCGCGATCTCTGTCCCGCTGTCCCTCCGGGCCGCGATCTCTGTCCCGCTGTCCCTCCGGGCCGCGATCTCTGTCCCGCTGTCCCTCCGGGCGGTGGTCGCGGTGGTCGCGGTCTCTGTGTCGCTCGGGGCGGGGGTCTCGATCCCTCGGTCGGTCCCGGGCGCGGGAATCCCGAGCCTCCGGCACATCTTCCATTTCCTAATTCCTGGTCCCCGCCCCGCGGGGGCTCCCGAAGGAAAACACGAACCAGGAGTGTCCTGCGCAGGTGCCCGAGCCGGGCTGGGCAGGGCGGGGCGGGCCACCTGGTCGGCCCGGGCTCGGGAGCTCTCACCTGGGCGCACGCGCACACTTAAGTCCCTGGCCCGGGTCAGGCTTGGGGCTCCCGGGAGCGCGAGAGCAGGGCAAGAGCAGTCCAGCCCTCCCCATCCCACCAGGCCCGGCCGGGGGTGGGGTCGGCCGAGGCTGGACCTAGCCCGGGGGGCGGAAGGGGGTGGGGGCTCTGGACCCCGGAATCTTCGCTTCTGCTCCGCCAAGCAAAGCTCGGAGTCGTTTCCTCGGACTCTCCCCGGGTAAGAGGCCCAGCCTATGGAAAGACCCTTCAATCAAAGGACTGAGGTTCACAGACAAACTACTGAAGCTCCTGGCCTCAGTTTCCCCATCTGTAAAACGAAGAGCTTGGATACGTAGATCTCTGCGGTCCTTTCCAGTCCTAAATTCGGTGCCTTAGGCAGAAGTCCTGCTCCCTGGAACTGGCTCCAGCACGGGTGGAGGGTGCTGGGCACGGGGGCGCGGTGGAGAAGGAACAGGGAGGACCCTTCCGGTTATAGTGTATGCAGCCAAACCTTGGGGCCACTAGGGAGCCGCGTGCTCCTCCTCCCATTTCTGAGGAAAACCTGCCCTCCCATTTACAAAGCATCACCGGCCAGGACCGAGAGTCCGGGTTCCAGATTTTCTGGGGCAAGTTCTTTGTCCCTTACACGGAGACCCCTGTAAGACGTCCCTAAATGCTAAATAACTCAGCCTGGGGGGCCCTTCGAAGCTGCCACTAAAGTGGTTTCTGGTGGATTCCACCTCCGATCATTGGGTCTCTCTCTACTTTCTCTCATTCTCTCTCACACGTCTGTTCCGTGCACCTCCCTATGACACCTACTGGTAATGGTGACACTGTCAAAATTCCCGGGCTCAATTAAACCTTGTTGATTCAAAAGTGTGTAGACCTCTCCCTTATCGATGAATAATTTCCGGGAGAGATGAAGGCGAGCTTCGGAGTCCGGTGGCACACAAAGCCTTTGGTTCGTTCCCTAAGAAATCCGATTCTTTTTTTTTTTTCCCCTTTTTGTTGAGATAATTGAAGTTAAGTGACTTGCCCAGGGTCACACAGCCAGGAAGCATTAAGTGTCTGAGGGCAGACTTGAACTCAGGTCCTCCTGACTTCAGGGTTGGTGCTCTTTCCACTGCGCCACCCGGCTGCTCCCCATTCACTTTTTAAAAAGAAGCAGACCTAAGTTTTCATCTTAAAATGCCCAGTGAGAAATTTCTTCCAGAGCAGCTGCATGCAGCCTTTCCCCATCTTCTGCCACAAGCTGGGCATATTGCGTGGTCTCTAGGTAGAAAATGCCCGCTCTTTTCAGTTAAAGTGTTGCAAAAGCTCTTTAGCGCAATTAGGATCGACCCTTAGAATTCTAGCTCTGACCCTCTCAGAGCTTCAACTTCAGATTAGGGCAGACAGAAGATTTGCTTTTGCTTTTTCACAAATTCTTTCCTCTCTCTATAAACTACTCCACCGCCAGTGTTGCAATCCTTTTATTTCTTCGGGAACTCCTAGAAAAATGGAGGAACTTTTGTTGTGGGCTATAAATTGAGGATAAAAAGATTTTTTTGTAGGGGAATAGATTAAGGGTGGTACTCAGAGTCATTTATCTAGTTTAGGCCCTGGCTTCCCACCAACGGTGGTAATTGGTGCCAGGTCCCACTCCAGTGAAATGCCCCCTTCTAAAAATAGGAAGGTCAGCTTTTTGTCTCTTACTCTGTTCAGATTCTCCATGTGTGGAACGGAACCTTTGATTCTTCACTGGGTAGGGTCCAGGAGGAATGTGATTGTGGCGTGATTACTGAACGTTAACCCATAACTGGGTTGTCCTACGTTGGGATTTTCTTCCTGGAGATTCATTAAATTATCTTGGGGCTGGCTAGAAGTGCTTGCATATTAGATTAAAGTTAAATACAGTTATTTCTGGCAGATTTGAGCCATCAAATCGAGAATATGGAAACAATATTAACGTTATTTTCCTGGACACCAACTTGAAAATGGGTTTAATCATTCTTCTGGAATTGTGACAATCCAATGAGATTAAAGCATGACAAGCAAACATTTTTGCTGTATGTTCATTATTATTAACTGTTCTAAAAAAACTAGGTGGCTAGAGTAGTTACAGCACCCAACCTGAAGTCAGGTACGACCTATCTTTCTAAGTTCAAGTCTGGCCTCAGGAGCTGCGTGACCCTGGGCAAGTCGTTGTACCCTATTTGCCTCAGTTTCCCCATCTGTAAAATAAATTGGAGAGGGAAATGGCAGATCACTCCGGTATCTTCGCCACAACGACTAGGATTGTCAGACTGGGGTAACGGAGTGGACAGGACTGAAAATGAGAGAATGGACACACAAGCACAATTTTTAATGGAAGAAGGAATTGAAGAAACATATGCTGGAACTTTCTGTAAGATTTAGAGAATAGCCACTTCCCCAAGGACCTACACTTTCTCACGAAAATGGAACACTATTCTGAGACAAACTGGTTTGTGTATGTGTCTGATTCCCCAGTGCCTTGCATAATGCCTGGCGCATAGTAGTCTAGTTATCCATACTTGTTGAATGACATTGAAACACGAAGACTTTCCTTCCTAACTTTTTCACGGTTGAAAAGAACAAAGGTCAATTAAGAAGACTCTCGAGTTTAATCTTCAACTAGCAAATGGAGCAGAAATAGCTGCAGAGGTGAGAAAAACACAATCTGCTTACAGCAAGATCATGGCATGCCTTAGATTGAAGGGCTCGATTTCCCTAGATCTCTTCACTAGATCTAGTGATCTCACAAGTGTCTTTAAGGGAAAATGGAGAAGAGAATTCACAGGAAGCATTCTGGAGAAATAATATCCAGCCTATATGTACTACTGCTTCAATGATCTTTTCCAATGGAGCAGAGCAGCAATCATAAGTAAATAATTCAATATATTGTCATTTTCAGTTATTTGTCATTTTCTTCTCTGGCTCATTTTATTGATGAAGAAACAGGGTAAGTGACTTGTACAGGGTCACACAGCTACTGTCAGAGATATTCAAACTCGGGAAGAAATTTTCCCATCTACTACGCCATCTAGTTGCCCAATTCAAAATAGCAAATAATCAAAAAAAGATACAGGGTTTTTGTTAGGTTTTGTAATATGATTCTTTTTGGTTTTGCTTTAGGCAACATCTTTACCTTATTAATTAGATTCTTGCTAGTATTAAAATTCACTTGTTTCCCCTGGGCCCTTCTGAGCTCTCCTAAGAAGTTACTGTGAAATTAAATATTTGTCACAGATGCTTATTAGGGAATAATCTGCGTATGGAGAATCAGTTTTACTTCTAGTTGCATAATACCTAGCCAGGGCATCCCTCAGCAAGCAGCAACTGGTACTAATGAAAAAGTGAAATAATGTAAATATTTTGAATAACTTCAAATTTAAAATTTTGAAAAATTTTGAATAATATAAAGGAACAAGTCAGAGGGTTGTAAAAATAGCAAACTCTAGAGAGGAAAGCAACTATTGCATCTACACACACACCCCCCGTAACCATCTGGTTGGCAAGAATAAATGGTCAAAGGATATGAACAGACAATTTCCAGATGAAGAAATTAAAATGATTTCTAATCATATGAAGTGTTCTGAATCACTGTTAATCAGAGAAATGCAAATTAAGACAACTCTGAGATACCACTACACACCTGTCAGATTGGCTAAAATGACAGGAAAAGATAATGATGAATGTTGGAGGGGATGCGGAGAAAACTGGGACACTGATATATTGTTGGTGGAGTTGTGAATACATCCAACCATTCTGGAGAGCAATTTGGAACTATGCTCAAAAAGTTATCAAACTGTGCATACTCTTTGATCCAGCAGTGTTTCTACTGAGCTTATACCCCAAAGAGATCTTAAAGAAGGGAAAGGGACCTGTGTGTGCCAAAATGTTTGTGGCAGCCCTTTTTGTGATGGCTAGAAATTGGAAACTGAGTGGATGCCCATCAATTGGAGAATGGCTGCATAAGTTATGGTATATGAATGTTATAGAATATTATTGTTTTGTAAGAAATAGCCAGCAGGATGATTTCAGAGAGGCCTGGAGGGACTTACATGAACTGATGCTGAGTGAAATGGGCAGAACCAAGAGATCATTGTACACAACAACATCAATATTATATAATGATCAATTCTGATGGACGGGCTCTTCAACAATGAGACCATTCAGGCCAGTTCCAATGATCTTGTGATGAAGAGAGACATCTCCACCCAGAGAGAGGACTGTGGGAACTGAATGTGGATCACAAGATTACATTCTCACTCTTTTTGTTGTTGATCGCTTGCATTTCTTTTTTTGATCTGATTTCTCAAATTGTGCAGCAAGAGAATTGTATAAATATGTTTATACATTTTGGATTTAACATATGTCATTTGAATTGCTTGCCATCTAGAGGAGGGAGTGGGGAGAAGGAGGAGAAAATTTGGAACACAAGACTATGCAAGGGTCAATGTTGTCAAATTATCTGTGCAGATGTTTTGAAAATAAAATGCTTTATTTTAAAAAAAAGGAATTTCAGGCTGGAACTCTAAAGAAGAAAAAGTTAGGAGAGTGACTGATCTAGGGTCTCTCTGATGACCAGTTCAACTCAATAAACATTGAATAAGTGTGCAAGGTATTGTGCCAAATAATGGGGACACAAAAAGAGGTAAAAGATAGTACCTATCCTCAAAAATCTTACAATCAGAAGGATTGTACATGCACATAAATATATTAAAAGCAATCTATATACAGAATAAATAGTAAATAATTAAGAAATGGAAGGCATTTTAAGAGGGGTTATGGAAAGCTTCCTGGAAGAGGTGGAATGGGGGGGGGGATTTAATGGAAATCAGGAAGGTCAGTAGTCTGGAAGAAGGAAGGGGAACATCAATCTGGGAGGTGTTTGTGAGGGCTTCATTCTCAAGTTTAAATCAGTTTTTGCATAGCATTGGTCAAACCCAGTGCACTTTTGAATTCAGCATTGCAGATGTACAAATTGCTGTATCCATCTGCTATGGGCTTCTCCCTATGATGGACCAAACAGGGCAATTAGGACTTGAATCTTGATTATTTGCTTTTTCCATGAATCTTGGCATGGATTCCAGTTTCTGAACTTTTGTTGATTGTGGTTCTGGGATCTATGGGGTGTTCAGCAGGACCAGTCTCTCTAGCGTGAGGGCTTACTGAACGAAGTTCGTCAGGTCTGCCCATCCACCATTGCTGGCCACTTGATTCATCCAACTTTCACCTGTGTCTCTATGAAGTTATAACATCCATACCCGGCCTCAGCCCAGGAAAATTGTCTCAACAATTTTCCAAACTCGGTTGAGGGTAAATAACAGGCTTCAAACCCATTGGTGAGTTATGGGGATGTTTACCCCAAGCATTTGCCCCTAACCCCCAGTGGAAGGAGTGGATGAGGACAATTTGTTCCAACAGCTACAAAGGCAGCTGGCACGGGCACTGCGGAGTGCTTAGAGCTTGGTTACACAGCCAAAATGCCAAGTCATGCATTTGATCCCAGGCCATTGTCAGGCCAAGGGCCTTGACTTTTGTCCTGGCCCCGGGCTTTGATGACGGGAGTAAGGGTGAGGACTTTGTGCAGCTCTACCTCACTTAAATGTGATTCATGAGCAAGACATCACCTCATGATGTCATTGGCCCTCTTCACAAATGAAGGATGAACAACAATAACAGCAACAAATCCCTTCTCAGAATAGTGTTTTAAAATGCTTACAACAAAATCTATGCTTACACAGGAAAAGTTTTACTGAAATACACGATGTCATTGGTCTGATGAACAACATGCTATTCCATCCTTGTAAACTCACAGAATCATAGCCATCTCCACCACTGCTCCCCTTAAAGTAGGAAAGAATGCAGAGACAAAGAACAGAGGCCTGAGAGAACTGAACTCTGAAAAAGTGGGGTCACACACCTCTCCCTTTGTCTCTCTGGCTTATAGAATAGATTGGAATAGAAAGACAGTAAGAATCTCTTGAGACAAAGTTCAGGTATGGTTCATGTCTAGATAATCTTCCCTCAAAACAATGGGTAACAAAATCCCTTCCAGAAAGGGTACTCCTTACACAAAATAGATGTCAACACTATTTTTATTTTACTTTTATTTTCTTCTACCACTAAAAATACTTAAGACACAAAAAATGCAAAGTCATTCATTAATAAATACAGAACTTAAAACCACAAGCTATCACAATCATAATCTCCCAAGAGGCAAAAATAAATACAACCTCCCCCTCCCCCCCCAAAAAAAACCCAACTTTGTGACACTACTTATCAGATATGTGAGTTTTCCCTTTCGTTTAAGATCTGTATCGTCTGAGAATCTCATAAAGTAGGGATCTCTTGTCCATTTAGGGCATACCTTAGGCTTCCTTAGGTTTTTTAACTATGGCCTCCTCCTAGCCATATTCTTGCTTTCCTTGAAGAATCATTGCTGTTGTGGAAATCACCCACTGGACAAACAGTGCCTGATTTAGGAGCTATTGATTTCTCATCCTCTGGAGTTTATTTCTAGTGCTAGAAAGGGCGCTTTCTCAGGCTGCTGATCATTGGCTTCCAGGGAAGAAAATCGAAAGCTGAACATGGAGGCCAAAACCTGAGACTCACTCAATGAGGCAAGTCCTGTTCTTTCTGTCCTGTTCTTGTAAGTGTCATTGCTGCCGGGATGGGGCGAGGAAGGAGCTTCCCCAGCCCTTGCTGGAATCTAAGTGAGCGAAGTACTGGCTGAGTACCAGAGGTCTTTCTTTTTTCTTTCTTTCTTTCTTTTTTTAATTATGAAATGCAAAAATAAATAATTTTATTACATAAAATTAAAAAGGATTTGCACAACAAAATCAATGCAGCCAAGATTAGAAGAAAAGCAGAAATCTGGGAACAAAATTTACAGCCAATGTTTTGGATAAAGGCCTCGTTTCTGAAACATACAGAGAAGTGACTTTTATGTATAAGAATGCAAGTCATTCCACAATTGATAACAGATCAAAGACAATGACAATTTTCAGACAAGGAAATTAAAGACATCTATAGTCGCATAAAAATGCTGTAAATCACTATTAATTAGAGAATGTAAGTTTTAAAAAATTGTATTATTACCCCAGAGGTCTTTCTTCTCAGCCCATCAATGGACAGCTCCTCCTGATTCTGAAATCTCAGTAGGAGCATCCCCACCCTAGCCTATCTCTTTTGTGGGAAGTCTTTCCAAATCTCCCCCAACTTCCCCTCTGATAACTTTACATCGTATATAAGGAGCAGTCAGGAGCTAGCTGCCTCATCATCTCAACAAGGTCCAAGTTCCTCCGGAGAGAGCAGATGCCCCCAAGGAGGAACAGTTCTGGGAGAGAGCACAGGACCAGAGATTTAGAGCAAAAAGGAACCTTAGAGGTCAACTAATGAAATCCCCTCAATTTGCAGGGGAGGAAACAGACTCTAAAGTTGTGGCTTGTCTAAAGTTAAATAGTGGTGAAATTTGAACCCAAGTCCCCTGATTTTCCCCTCTTCCCCTCCCCATTTATATGTTTTAAACTTTGAGTTATAATTTGTCAAGTGATCTATATCTAATTAGGTAGCTAGGTGGCGCTGGGAATAGAGTTCTGGACCCGGAGTCAGGAAAACTCAAATACAAATTTGGTCTCGGATTGTTACTGGCTAAGTCACTGAACATTGTTTGCCTCAGTTTCCTCATCTGTAAAATGAGCTGGAGAAGGAAATTACAAACCACTCTAGTATCTTTGCCAAGGAAACCCCAAAGGGGTCAGACACAACTCAATAAGAACAATTCACCTAAATGTGTAGACACACACTTGGTTAAGTATATAAAATAGCATTTGCATCTGGTAATGATTTGGTTACCATGAGCCACAGCAAGGTAGGGTTCAGGAGTGCATAAACTTCTTCTTATATTCCACAGAACCTCCCAGCCTTAATTTTGACAAAGTATAGAGACATTTACTAGGACTCTAGCGTCTGTGACCCCAAAGAGCATGGAGGTCTAGACATCCCTAAAGAAGAAAAGGCTCTGACTTCTCTCTAGCAGTGCCCTTTGCTTGTCTGCCCCCTCCTACAGTGAGCCTGCCCTTCCACAAGCTTCCACGAACCCCCTGTACTGAAATCACTTTGTATTGACAAGGAGATTGAGTTTTGAAGGGGTAAACGCTTCCCCGACTACCCGGTGTCTACAACCCACGTTCACCTGAGTAGCTCTGGTGCCCTCCATAGCCTGGGAACAACCAAGAACTAGGGACACCTGGAGGGTGAGCCTGGCTGGATGAGAAGGCTGGCAGGAGACGGAGCTGACTCCTCGGCAGAGGGCAGTGCAGGCTCCCGTACCAGCCCATGGCTGCCATGAACAGGCCATATGCCAAAGGGGACCATTCCACGGCCCCATCCCTGGAAGATCTAATTGTCTGAGGAGACAGAGATCATTTAATTAAGAGAATACATGTAAATGCTGTAAAGTTACCTATGTATATATCCTGTAAATAAAAGGCTATTAAATAAAAAAAAAAAAAAAAAGAGAGAATACATGTAAAGCATTTTACAAACCTCAAAAGGCTATAGAAATATCAGCTCTTATTAATATTCTCTTATTACTCCCATTCTGAAGTTGCTTATTCAAGTAGCCCTGAGCATTCCCTTCCAGCCAATCTCTATGCTGTGGCGTCTGTGCCAAGGTCACCATCCTCATCCCTTCTCCCCTCCTTCCTCAAACATGGAGGCCGCTCCTGGGATGCAGAGCTCTGAAAGGTGAGAGTTCCCCTGCTTAGCAGTTCCACATCATATCATCCATGTTTACGCCTCCCCTTTTGCAGACGCTTTTTGTGTCTTATTTCATTAAACTAGCAGCTCCTTACGAGCAGGAATTGTCTTGTTTGCTTATTTTTATATTCTTGGCACTTAGCATGGTATTTGACATATAGTGAATACTTAATAACTGCTTCCATGAGCTCTCTCCTTTTCTCTCCATATATGTATTTTTATTTTTATTTTTTATTATAGTTTTTTTATTTTCAAATATATATACATGCATAATTTTCAACATTCACCCCTACAAAACCCTGTGTTGTAATTTTTTCCCTCCCTTGCCCTTGCCCTCTCCCCTAGTTGGTAAGTGATCCAATTAAACATTTTAAACATGTGCAATTTGGGGGCAGCTAGGTGGTCCAGAGGATAGAGCACCAGCCCTGAAGTCAGGAGGAAGTAAGTTCAAATTTGGCTCAGACATTTAACACTTCCTAGCTGTGTGACCCTGGGCAAGTCACTTAATCCCAATTGCCTTAGGGGGAAAAAAAGTGCAATTCCTCTATACATATTTCCACAAATATCATGTTGCCCAAGAAAAATCAGATCAAAAAGAAAAAAAATGTCTTTCTGTATATGTAAACATACATATATGTCTCTCAGACAGACACAGAGCCTTGAAGTGACATCTGTTTGGTAGTCGTGAAGATAAGAATGGTAAGGATGATGACAATGGTAAAGCAAGAAAGGAGTACTGAGGGTTATGACTTGGCAGCTAGAACTTCAGCAGTTGGAATTAGAGCAGCAGTTAGTCTGTATGCTACGCTCTGGTCAGGCCGCACTGCCCACAAGTATTGAAGAGCCAGGGAAAGAATCCCAGAACCAGCTGGTTGCAATAGGAAAGCTGCTTTGCCTTGACTTCCTCCTCTTGCCTTATGTTTTCTTGGATTGATGACACCCCATTTATCCCACTTATTCCTCACAGCTTGGTTTTGTTGCTTCCTTAAAGACTTATATTAAATTCCTTAAAAATCCCCCCCAACTTCCCCTCTGATAACTTTACATTGTATAGAAGTCTTGTGTGTATCCAGTTATTTTCATGTTATCTCCTCCATTAGAATGGAAGCCCTTGGAAGGCAAGGACTGTTTTTACCTTTCTTTGTATTTCCAATGTTTAACATAGTACGGATACTTAAGAAATCCTTGATGTCCGATTGAATGTCCATCACCATGCTGAAAAGAAATGTTTCTGGCCTTTGGTAAAATGTGATGATCATATTCTTTTGTGGTACCAAGAAAACAAAATTAGACACTCATGGATTATGGTTTGGTTAAACAAATTGCGGAGTATGTGGGATTAAATTAGATCTATGATACAGGGCACTTCCAGATGAAGAGATTCCCTTTACCAAGAACTTCCCTCTCCCCCTATCTCAGTATCTCCTCCAAAACTAGAGTCTTAGAACTCCATCTAAAGTGCTAAGAGAGACTGGGTAATTTGCCCACAGTCATAAATCAGTATGAATCAAAGGTGAGGCATGAATAAATTAGGTTCCCCTCAGTTCTCTGTCACGCTTTACTCTCTCATGTAGTAAGTGAATGTAATGAAATATGATTGTACTTTGAGAGACAGTGAATATGAAGAATTCAGAGAAGTAAAGGGAGATTTACATGAACAAATGCAGAATATTAGGAAAAAAGCATAATAACAATAACATAAATAAATGGAAAGAACAACCCTTCCTCTTCCGACCTCCCCCCCACTGGATGCTGTATAATTATAATGTCCAAACTTGGCTCCAGGGAAGAGATAAGAAAATACACCTTCCCTTCTTCTTCAAGTAGATTATAGATGGCAGGTATGGAATATTCCACATTTTGTCAAATTTACTTGATGATGGTTTTCCTGAATTGTACTTTTCTTTTTCCTTTTTATTTTTTGTTACAATGGTTGATTCACTGGGAAAAGTAGAAATGAATGTGATATTAAAAACAAAGGAAAAAATAAAAGCATAAAATGAAAAATGCAATAATCAATTTTAGTTCCAGAGAAAAGGAAATCTAGTTCACTCATCTCCGAAGAGAGGAAGAGGATTATGGGTGCAGAACTGGAGGTGTTGGTCATTTTGCTGTTCAGCTTTACCAACTGTTTTTCTTTGTTGCGAGCAAGGGTTTGACAGACCAGATGGCATGTTGGACTGTGATGTAAAAAGCACAGGCTGTCAACAAAACTTTAGAAATAAGCCAATCCAATACAAGATACACAGTTTTCCCTCTTCTTTTTTTGAAAGTACATGTGGTGAGAGCCCTTGGCAGAAGACATACGTTAAATATTTCCAAAAACTAATGATTTAGAATCAAACTCCATCACTTAGCTTAGTGCCTGACATCATAAGAGCTTATAAATGTTTGTTGACTGATTGATAATTTTCTTTTGACTTGGATCTTAAGTCATTATTTCTGGACCTTGATGCCTGTGAATGATGGAGATGCAAGAAGTCCCCTTTTGATACCTGTTTATTTTCAGTAATTTGTTCAGATTAACATTTGCATAAACTTTCTTTGTATAACATTGGCTGTCCTTGATAACATTTTGTTACCCAGTTTCGGTTAATATTCTGGGGATGATAAAAATCCCCTATTTTTGGCAGAGTTGGGGCAGCAGATAGAGCCTAGGAATCAAGACAGGAATACCTGAGTTTGAATCTTGCCTCCGACACTTTTGAGCTATTTGAGCATGGGCAAGTCACTTACCTTCTCTCTGCCTCAGTTCCTCATCTGTAAAATGGGGTTAATAATAAATACCTACCTCACAATATTGTTGTGAGAGTCAAATAAGTCACTGTACTTTACCCATTCCCTTTCAGAGAAGATTCCAGTGCTATTCAGATATAAGAATGCCTTGAACATTTATTGCATTTTAAACACTGTCAGATTTTTCACCCCGACATGCAAGTGTTTTCACTGGCCCAAGCCACATATGGTAACCTTATAGCATCCAAAGTATGTCACAGAGAGCGCTGAAGATTATCTGTAGCATTAAAAATTAGCATTAAGTAGGTCTTTCAATAACATCTTAATATTTTTTCTTCTTCGGTTAATAGTGAACAGTTTAGCTGTGTCTATGAGGAGTACAGAATTGCTCATTCACAGAATCCCAATCACCCTATCTCTACAAATTAGCAATCGATTTTCAGTACTGACGTCAACAGCCTATCCCATGCTGTTCTAAAGGGAAGGCAAACACAGTCTCTTCTTGACTCATGATTGCCCCTGTGCCACCCTAGTTCCCACTGCTGGTGTTGCAACATCCTTGGAAGGGTTCTTTTTTTGTATTGTTCTGAACAACCTCGAACCAGGGAAGAAGGCCCCGTCAATAAAAACAACCTGTGGAAAGGGGAAAGCTTTGGACTTTGGAGATACAACATAGCAACAAGGATTAATAGAGGTGTGATCAACTGCACTGATGTCACTCTATTTCCTTTCCTCCATCTAGAAGATGAAGGTGATAATTGGGACAGGAACTGGAAGCACTCAGCTGACTACATTAATACAGCCTAGAATTTGTTGGAGTTTTGAATATATAGGTGGTATCTATAAGGGATCAAGTGATGGAGACAGGAGGAGCAGTCATGAATTCAATATAACTTATTTTATAAACAAAATGATTATTTATTTATTTTAAACATTCTTTTAAATTCTGGGTTCTAGGGGAAGCTAGGTGGTGCAGTGGATGGAGCATCAGCCCTGAAGTCAGGAGGACCTGAGTTCAAATCCAGTCTCAGACATTTAACACTTCCTAGCTGTGTGATCCTGGCAAGTCACTTACCCCCCACTGCCTCAGCAAAAAAGAAACAAAGAAAGAAATTCTGAGTTCTGTCTTCTATCATTCCCTCAGTTCTTTTTTCTCATTCCCAACAGTTCTTTTTTATGTGAGATTTTCCTATTCTAGCTTTTTCTTCCCCCTTCTCCCAATGCATCCCTCTTTCTCACTCCTTCATTTTTTTTTTTTTTGAGATCATCCCAACATTAAGTATCCACTCACAATCACACTCTCTGTTTATGTAGAATCCTTCTAACTGCTCTAATAATGATGAAGTTCTTAAGAATTACACTTATTATCTTCCCATATAGGAATATAAATAGCTTAACTTTGAGTTGCTTATAATTACTCTTTCATGTTTACTTTTTCATGCTTCTTTTGAATCTTGTGTTTGAACGTCAGAATTTCTATTTGTCCTTGGTATTTTCATCAGGAATGCTTGAAAACCCTCTATTTCATTAAATATCCACTTTTCATTTGAGGGATTATACTCAGATTTGCTGGACAGATTATTCTTGGTTGTGATCCTAGCTTCTTTGCCTTCCAGAATATCATATCCCAAGCCCTTTACTCCTTTAAAGTAGAAGCTATTAAATCTCATATGAACCTGACTGTGACTCCATGATATTCCAATTATTATTTGTTGACTGATTGTAATATTTTCTCCCTTGACATGGGAACTCTAGAATTTGGATAATGCTATTTCTGGGAGTTTTCATTTTGGAATTTTAGGGAATAATTAGTAGATTCTTTCCATTTTTATTTTATTCTCTGAATCCAAGGTTTTCTTTTTTGTTATTTTATTTCTTTAAAAAAAAATTAAATTTTTTTTTTTATTTTTCAAAGTACCTTAAAAGATAGTTTTCAACATTCACCCTTGCAAAAGTTTGTATTCCAAAAATTTTTCCCCTTTCTTCCATCTCTCACCTCCCCTAATCCAATATAGGCTAAACATGTGCATTTCTTCTAAACATATTTCCACATTTATTATGCTACAAAAAAAAAAAAAAAAAAAAAACCAGCTCAAAAGGGAAAAAATGAGAAAGAAAAAAAAAAAAAAGCAAGCAAGCAAACAACAAGAAGAAAAGGTGAAAATACTATGTTATGGTCCTCATTCAGTTCCCACAGTCCCTTCTCTGCATGCAGATGGCTCTTTCAATCACAAGTCTACTGAAATTGTCAGGACATTTTCTTTGATAATTTCTTGAGATATGTTTAGGCTTTTTCTTTTACCATGACTTTCAGGTAGTCCAATAATTCTTAAATTATCTCTCTTTGAGCTATTTCTCAGATCAATTGTTTTTTTTTTCAGGTGAGATATTTCACTTTTTTTTTTCCTGAGGCATTTGGGGTTATGTGACTTGCCCAGGATCACACAACTAGGAAGTGTTAAGTGTCTGAGGCTAGATTTGGACTCAGGTCTTTCTGACTTCAAGGCTGGTGCTTTATCCACTGTGCCACCTAGTTACCCCCACATTTTCTTTTTTTTTTCATTCTTTTGATTTTATTTCGTTGTTTGTTGATGTCTCATGAAGTTACTTGTCTAGTTCTAATTTTTAATGAGTTCTTTTCTTCAGTGAATTTTGTGCCTCTTTTATTTTTAAAACATTAGTCCAATTCTGTTTTTAAGGTATTATTTTCTTCAATATTTTTATGCCTCTTTGATCAAGCTTTTTTAATAATTTTCTTGTATCACTCTCATTTCTTTCCCCATTTTTTCTCTATCATTCTTCTCTTTCTTTAGCTCTCCACCCTACTTTAAATTTTAAAAAATTTAAATTTTTCCAATTACATTTAAGATAGCATTCAACATTTTTAATAAGATTTTGATTTCTATTTTTCTCCCTTTTTTCCCTTCCCTCACCCCTCCCTCATCAAGATGGTAAGCAATCTGATATAACTTATACATGTACAATCATGTTAAACATATTTCCACATTAGTCATGTGGTGAAAGAAGAATCAGAATAAAAAGGAAAAATTAAGAACAAGAAAAAAGGTGGAAATAGTATTCTTTGCTCTGCTTTCAGATTCCATAGTACTTCCTTTGGATTTTCCATCACGAGTCTTTTAGAATTATCTTAGATGATTGTATTGCTGAGAAGAGCAAAGTCTATCAAAGTTTATAGTTGCTGCTTTAACTTTGTACAATGTTCTCTTGGTTCTGCTCACTTCACTCAGCATCAGTTCATGTAAGTCTTTCCAAATTTTTCTGAAATAAGCCTGCTCATTATTTCTTGTAGAACAATAGTATTCTATTATATTCATATTCCAAAATTTGTTCAGCCATTCCCCAATTGATGGATGTTCCCTTGATTTCCAATTCTTTGCCAGACAAAGAAAGCTGCTGTTTAAAATTTTTATTTATTTAGTATATTTTTTCCAGTTATGTTTACAAAAATTTTTTTATTTGTTTTTCAATTTTTAAATTATAGATTCTTTCCCTTATCCCTACCCACAATTAAGAAACTACATGTGAAGTTAAGCAAAACATTTCCATAAAAGTCATATTGTGAAAGAAAATATAGATCACTCATCCTAATAAAATAAAACCCTTCCAGATAAATAGTTTCACACAGATAAAGAGAGAGAATGCTTCAATCTATATTTAAACATAATTAGTTCCTTCTCTAAGTATGGATGGGATTTTTCAACATAAGTCCTTCAGAGTAGTTGTGGATTATTGAACTGCTGAGAATAGCAGTCATTTCCAGCTGGTCATCCCAGAACATTGCTATTACTTTTTATACAGTACATTTCACTTTGTTTTGGGCACATGGAGGACTTTCCAGGTTATTTTTTTTCTGAGAGCATCCTTCTCATAATTTTCCAGAGAGCAGTAATATTCCATCACAAACACATATCACACTTTATTGAGTCATTTTGCAATTGATGGGCATCCCCTCAATTTTCCATTTTTTTTTTTTTTTTTTTTTTTGCCCTGAGAAGAGAGCTGCTATGAATATACATATTTTTGTACAAATAGGTCATTTTTTCTTTCTTTCTTTTTAATCTGTTTTGGTTTTCATGGCTAGTTGTGGTGTTGTGGTGTTGTTAGGTCAAAAGATATGCATGAATTTATAGTCCTTTAGGCACAGATCATATCTTTTGAACATTTGTCAATTGGGGCATGACAGAGAGTTTTTATATTTTAATAAAAATTTTTAGATATATATGTTCTTTTCCCCTTTTTTATGATCTTGTTAGAATATAGACTTACTAATGTTATTGCTGGATCAAAGGTAGACACAGTTTTATAATTCTTTGGGCATAGTTCTAAATTGCTTTCTATGATCAGTTCACATCTCCACCACCAACAAGGCACTGATGTTCCAATTTTCCTACATCTTTTCCAATATTTATTATTTTCCTTTTCTGTCATATTAGCCAATCTGATGAGTGTGAGGTGGTATTTCAGAGTTGTTTTAATTTGCATTTCTCTATTCAATAGTGATTTAGAGCATTTTTCTTTTTTTTTTTAAATTAATTAATTTTTTAAAAATTTAATAGCCTTTTATTTACAGGTTATATGCATGGGTAACTTTACAGCATTAACAATTGCCAAACCTCTTGTTCCAATTTTTCACCTCTTACCCCCCACCCCCTCCCCCAGATGACAGGATGACCAGTAGATGTTATTGAAATATAAATTAGATACACAGTAAGTATACATGACCAAACCATTATTTTGCTGTACAAAAAGAATCAGACTCTGGAATATTGTACAATTAGCTTGTGAAGGAAATCAAAAATGGAGGTGGGCATAAATATAGGGATTGGGAATTCAATGTAATGGTTTTTAGTCATCACCCAGAGTTCTTTCTCTGGGCGTAGCTGGTTCAGTTCATTACTGCTCCATTGGAAATGATTTGGTTGATCTCGTTGCTGAGGATGGCCAGGTCCATCAGAACTGGTCATCATATAGTATTGTTGTTGAAGTATATAATGATCTCCTGGTCCTGTAGAGCATTTTTCATATGATTATAGATAGCTTTTATTTCTTCATCTGAAAACTGCTTGTTTAAATCTTTTGATCATTTATCAATTAGAAAATGACTTGTATTCTAATATATTTGACTCAATTCTCTCTATAGTTTAGAAATGAGACTTTTAGCCTCTCATAGGACATTTGGATCTAGCCATCTATTAGAAAAAAGCTGGCCTTTGCTGAATAAGAAAATAATGTCATCCTAGTTCTTATCACAATAATTTATAAACAATGGCTATGTTAATAAAGTTGAAGTACTGGAAAAAAAAAGAAATGAGGTTTTTATCAGAAACTCTAGCTATAAAAATTTTCCCCAGCTTTTAGCTTTCCTGCTAATCTTGATTGCTTTGTCTTTGTGCAAAAATAATTTAATTTTAATGTCATCAAAATTATCCATTTTGCATTTAATAATGTTCTCTATCTCCTGCTTGATTATAAATTCTTCTGTTCTCCATAGAGTGACAGGTATGCTATCCTTTGATCTCTTAATTTGCTCACAGTATTACCCTTTACATCTAAATCATGTATCCATTTTGTTATTACCTTTGTATTCTCAGACGTGTGGAGGAGGAAGGAATTTGTGACCAAAGAAGAATTAGAGATCATTATTCATCACAAAATAGAAAATTTTGATTATATCAAGTTAAAAAGCTTCTGTACAAACAAAACTAATGCACACAAGATTAGAAGGGAAGCAATAAACTGGGAAAACATTTTTACAGTTAAAGGTTCTAATAAAGGCCTTATTTCCAAAATATAGAAAGAACTGAAGAAATCAAGCCATTCTCCAATTGATAAATGATCAAAGGATATGAACAGACATTTTTCAGATGATGAAATTGGAAACTATTTCTACTCATATGAAAGGGTGTTCCAAATCATTATTGATCAGAGAAATGCAAATTAAGACAACTCTGAGATATCACTACACACCTGTCAGATTGGCTAAGATGACAGGAAAAGATAATGATGAATGTTGGAGGGGATGTGGGAAAACTGGGACACTGATGCATTGTTGGTGGAGTTGTGAATGGATCCAACCATTCTGGAGAGCAATTTGGAACTATGCTCAAAAAATTATCAAACTGTGCATACCCTTTGATCCAGCAGTGTTACTACTGGGCTTATACCCCAAGGAGATACTAAAGAAGGGAAAGGGACCGGTATGTGCCAGAATGTTTGTGGGAGCCCTTTTTTGTAGTGGCCAGAAACTGGAAACTGAGTAGATGCCCATCAATTGGAGAATGGTTGGGTAAATTGTGCTATATGAATGTTAGGGAAATTTATTGTTCTATAAGAAATGACCAGCAGGATGATTTCAGAGAGGCTTGGAGAGACTTACATGAACTGATGCTGAGTGAAATGAGCAGAACCAGGAGATCATTATACACTTCAACAACAATACTATATAAGGATCAATTCTAATGGAAGTGGATATCTTTGGCAATGAGAAGATCTAATTCAGTTTCATTTGATCAGTGATGAACAGAACCAGCTACACCCAGAGAAGGAACACTGGGAAATGAATGTGGACTACTTGCATTTTTGTTTTTCTTCCCAGGTTATTTTTAACTTCTGAATCCGAATTTTCTTGTGCAATAAGAAAACTGTACGGATGTGTACACATATATTATATTTAACATATACCTTAACATTTAACATGTATGGGACTACCTGCCATCTAGGGGAGGAGATGGAGGGAAGGAGGGGGAAAGTTGGAACAGAAGTGATTGCAAAGGACAATGTTGTAAAATTACCCATGCATATGTTCTGTCAATAAAAAGCTATAATAAAATTTAGAAAAAAGATATTTTCTTGGTATATAGTGTGAAATGTTGGTCAATGTCCAGGGGTTTTCCAGTTTTTCTAGCAGTTTTTGTTAAATAATTAAGCTGGGATTTATTATACAATGGATTTCTATAGTCATTGACAATATTTGATGATTCCTGCATTGTAATATATACCAGGATCTGCTATGACTAGGCCCTCTTGCTTTTTTTTTTTTTATTACTTTCCTTGATGTTCTTGACCTTTTGTTCTTCCAGATGAATTTTTTATTATTTTTTCTAGCTCCATAAAATAATTTTTTGCTACTTTGGGCATTTTGATTGATATGGCACTGAATAAGTAAGTTAATTGAAAATTGTCATTTTTATTATATTAACTTGACTTACCTATGAGCAACTGATATTTTTCCAATTATTTAGATCTGACTTTATTTGTATGAAAATTATCATTGTAATTAATTGTGTTCATATAGTTCCTGAGTTTGTCTTAGCAAGTAGCAACTGTCTACAGTTATTTAAAATGAAATTTCTCTTTCTATTTTTTGCTGCTGTGCTTTGTTACTAATATATAGAAATGTCCATTATTTATGTGGATTTATTTCATAACTTGCAGCTTTGCTAATATTATTATTTCAAGTAGTTTTTTAGTTGATTTTCCAGTATTCCTAATAGTCTTTCTTTAATTCTTTCAGGAATTCTTGCTGGGCTTGAGTCCAGTTTGTACTTTCTTTAAGTATTTGCTTGTAGCTATTTTCACACTGTTCTTCTCTTTTGCTTCTGCTACTGTAGTAATTTTTTATGGTCAAGTTCTTTGGACATTACAGACCCTAACTACTCTTTCAGAATGCCAGGCTTGAAGTCAGGAAGGCCTGGGTTCAAATCTAACTTCACTCACTTATTAGCAATGTGACTGTGAGCAAATCACTTAACTGTTTGCCTCAGATTTCTCCTCTATAAAATGAGCTAGAGGATAAAATTGTGAACCATTTCAGTATCTTTGCCAAGAAAATCCAAAATGAGATCAAAGAGTCAGATACAAATGAAAATGACTCAATCACCATATGGTGTTTCCTCTGATATGTAATTGTTCTTCAGTTTATTTTTATTTTGTGTGTGTGTGTGTGTGTATATGTGAAGCAATGGAGGTTAAGTGACTGGTCCAGGGTCATAGAGCTAGTATGTGTCAAGTTTCTGAGATTAAATTTGAACTCAGGTTCTCCTGACACTAGGCTAGCAGCCACCATCCTCCAGTTCATTGAACATCCATTAGAAACTTTGTATTCCATTGATTCTGGAGCCAAGATGGAACTTTTTTTTTCCCTCAGCAAAGCTTCCTGATTCAAACTTTAAAAGTTTCCTATGACCAAGTAGAAGTGTGATGTATCAGAAAGGATGATAGATTTAGAATCTCAAGACCTGGTTTTGAATCCTGGCTCTGGCAATCATTGATGTATGATCCTGTGCGAGGACTTAATTATTCTCATCTCAGGTTTTCCTTATCTATAAAATAAGATAATATTCCATAATTCCTTCCTGTGTTGTGTGATTGTATTGTGGAAAAGGACTTATTCACCTTTAAAGAACTAGTGCAAGATTAGCCAGGTGGTGCAGTGGATAGAGCACCAGCCCTGAAGTCAGAAGGACTTGAGTTCAAATCTGACCTTAGACACTTAACATTTTCTAGCTGTGTGGCCTTGGGCAAGTCTTAACTCATTTGCCTCAGGGGAAAAAAAACAAACTAGAGAAAAGGAAGGAATTATTGTTATTTGTGGCTGATTTCTCCCTGAGTGCCTTATCTCATCCTGGCCTGAAGATGACTCTAAAATGCTCAATAACAATAACAACAAAAGCTAGTCTTTTCATAACCCTTTAAGGTTTGCAAAGCATTTTACAAATATTATTTCATTTGATCTTTACAACAACCCTAGGAGGTAAGTGCCATTTTATAGATGAGGAGGTTAGGTGTCTTGCCTTGGGTCACATATTAAGTTTTGAGGCTGGATTTCAATGCAGATTTTCCCAACTTCAGGGTCAGTATTTTATTCACTATACCATCTAACTGCCATGAAGGTTATGTCCATGGATTTAACAGATTCTTCTAAGCTAGAAAAGCTTTGAGTAAGGGCTCCATCATGGACAATCTACCTGTGACTTGAAAATCATTCTAGCTAAGTCTGGGGAGTTCATCTCCTTGTTGATAGCATGGTGGTGAATTTTTGGCCACTACAACTCAGGAAAAGGTGTTCTTGCCCTAGTGAAGGGGATACCCACACACACAACATCTTAAGTGTTTGAAGTATTAAAATTATTGTTTAACAAAACTCTTTACTATGAATGTATGTAAGACTTCCACCACTAGATATCATTCTGAGAAGGTCCCTGATGCCTAACTCTCACCTCGTGGTCATTTCTTCAGTATTTCAGTAGGTCTCTGATTCCTCCACTATTGTAGAGAGCAACTCATTCAGATCTCTTAATTCTTTGCAATTCTTGTCTATGTCTTCCCATGAGTATCCACTTATCTTAGAGTCCTTCCTCTAAGTCAGGGGTTTCAACCGGGAGTCCATGACATTGGAACTTGAAATATTTTGACAACTATATTTTAATATAATTGGCTATCGCTGTGATCTAATAGATTTTATTTTATGCATCTAAAAATGTGATACTTAGAAGGGGTTCACCAGATTGATTACCAATTAATTACCAGATTACCATTGATTACCAGGGGTTCATCAGGTTGATTACCTTTTTTATGTCCATGAGACATAAAAAGGTTAGGAACTCCTGCTTCAAGATTTTTTAGCATTCTGTTTGTATAGTTGCCATATTTAATCAGTCTAGTTATTATTCCTAATTTCTGCCACATGACTAGCCCACATTCTCCCATAAACCATTTCCTGAATGACATCTCTTCTTGTGTGCATGTGATCAGGCTGTGATATGCTCAGTGTGCTTATACACACAGGTATTTCTTCCAAGATTATTCTTTGAGTAACCTACAATTTTAATTCACGGGAGATCATAGTTCCATTTGGTTCCAAATAAAATTCATTTCACTGGTAAAATTTTATTCTGTTGGTTTTTATCAGAGACTTTGGGCTCTTTGCCCAGCTAGTCTAGATGGGGAGAGAATGAAGTGGCAGCATTTAAAGTGAGTCCACCCTCTCCACTCCTCTCTTCTGGCCAACTATACCAGCTGTAGCTCTTCTACAGCTGGGCATAAAAAGTTATTTTGAGACAATAATTCATGCCTTTCACTGGGCTTGCACAAATACATTGAGTTATATTTTAGCCTGTCCTTGAAGAGCTTCATACTGGCAGGGACCCATGTGTGACACCACAGGCCAGACTTCATTTGGGCATCCAGCTGAGTTAAAAAAGCAACCTAAAAGTCCATCCTTGCCCTGGAGCCTGTGATTATATCAAAAATCTGCTTTGTAATTGCTGTGACTTTTGCCCTTCAGGATCTTAGTTTTTTTTGTTTTGTTTTGTTTTGTTTTTTGTTTTTAAATGATGATGTAGACCAGGGGTCCTCAAACTTTTTAAATAGGGAGCCAGTTCACTGTCCCTCAGACTGTTGGAGGGCCGGACTATAGTAAAAACAAAAACTTTGTTTTGTGGGCCTTTAAATAAAGAAACTTCATAGCCCTGGGTCTAGGGGGATAATCATCCTTCTGCCGCATCTGGCCCTCAGGCCGTAATTTGAGTAGACTATATCACTACTAATTAGAGATGTGCAAATTAAAGCAACTTTAAGGTACCATCCTATACCCATCAGACTGGTGAAAATGACAAGATGGAAAGTGATAACAGGCACACCACTGCATTGTTGATGGAGTTTTGAACTAGTTCAACCATTCTGGAAAATATTTTGGAGTTATACTTAAAAATCTATCAAACTTTCAAAACCTTAGAAAAGTAAATGTTGAAAACTATCTTTATATGCAATTGGAAAAGAAAATATCATTAAGTAGAAAAAAGAAAGGCAAAAGGCCTATTAAACATTTTAGTCTTTAGTTCTATACCCCAAAGAGAGCAGAAAAAGAGGAAAAGAATCCATATGTACAAAGGTTTTTTAATAGCAATTTTTTTGTGATGGCAAAGAATTGAAATTTAGAGGATTCCCATCAATTGGAGAATGACTAAACATCTTATTGTACACGATTGTGAGGGAATATTATTGTTCTGTAAGAAATAATGAAGGGGATAGTTTCAGAAAAATCTGGGAAGATTTTTATGAACTGATGCAAAATGAAGTGAGCAGAACATGGAGCATAAATTATATAATAACAGCAACATTGTAAAGATAATCAGCTTTGAAAGACTTAGCAATTCTAATCAACATAACTAACTACAATTCTAAAAGATTCATGATGAAACATGCTGCTCACTTCTGATGCATCTGAAGTATATTTTCTTTTCTCTTTTTTTTTGGGGGGGGGCATTGTTAATGTAGTGATTTATTTTATAAGAATATTCATTAAAAAAATTTTTTTTGTTTTTCTTGCCCCCTCAATGGATTGGGCCAGGAGAAAGGAGAAGGGAGATAATTTGGAAATGAAAATAAAATAAAATTGACAAACAATAAAATAAAAAAGTACATTTTTTGGGGGGGGAAAAAAGATGCTATTCTTAATGACCTTTCATATCCTTTCCAGTTTTAATTTGAGATATTTGAACTTCATACTGATGGGGACTGAATAAAATAATATATATAAACAATATGTCCTTGAAAAGTAAAAAATGGCATACAAATGTAAGAGGTTATTCTTTTTAAGAAAATTATTCCAAAAAAATAAAATACTATTAAAGAAAAAATTATTATACCTATATCCCAAGGAATATTATATAGGGGGGCCCTCCTCAATTGAACATCATTCATTTGCTCAGTTGCTACAGGACCCTGTAGATTTCACCTTTGCAATGTCTCTCATACACATCCTGTTGTCTCTTTTTGTACAGATCCTTAAGCCTCTTCCCAGTCTAGGCCATACTCCATTCAGCTGTCATAGTTGTTTTCTTATAGCAAAGGTCTGACTATCTCACACACACACTCACTCACTCATTCAATAAACTCCACTGGTTCTCTATTACTTAGAAAGTTCTTCTTCACCTTAGTGTCCTGCCTTTCCTGGTTTCCTTCAAATCTCAATTAAAATCCTATTTTTGGCTCCAAGAAGCTATAGCATGTGTAGCTGCCATACCCCAATGAAGCTATCTTGGCAGGTTGAGGGTAACCAGCAGCCCTCATATCATCTCTGTGTTAAGGGTATTGACCCTAAACATGTGAAGATTTCCTGCGTGAGGACAATTTGTTTCAATGGTCAAGAAGGCAGCTAAAACAGGCAGGGAAGAGTGCTTAGAGCTTGGTCAGATATCAAAGATGGGAAGATGATCTACTGCATCCTAGACCACTGACAATCATCTTGACTTATCTTCTACCACTGGACCTAAAAGACCCTGGAAGAGAGAGTGAGGCTAAGACTTTGTGCAATTCTGCCTCATTTCAATTCATGACTCAAAACATATCACTGATCCTCTTCAAAAATAAAGAGCTACTAAATCACCATTGATCAGAGAAATGCTAATTAAGACAGCTCTGAAATACCAATACACCTCTAGATTGGCTAAGATAACAGGAAAAGATAATGCTGAATGTTGGAGGGGATGTGGAGAAACTGGGACTGTGAACAAATCCAACCATTCTTGGAACTATACCCCAAAAGTTATCAAACTGTGCATACCCTTTGATTCAGCAATGTTACTACTGGACTTAAATCCCAAGGAGATATTAAAGTATGGAAAGGGACCTGTATGTGCCAAAATGTTTGTGGCAGCCCTTTTTATAGTGGCAAGAAATTGGAAATTGAGTGGATGCCCATCAATTAGAGAATGACTGAGTAAGTTATGGCATATGAATGGTATGGAATATTGTTGTTCTATAAGAAATGATCAGCAGGATGATTTCAGAGAGGCCTGGAGAGACTTACAGAAACTAATGCTGAGTGAAATGAGCAGAAACAGGAGATCATTATACACGGCAACAAGAAGATTATATGATAATCAATTCTGATGGATATGACTCTTTCCAACAATGAGATGATTCAGGCTAGTACCAATTGTTTAGTGATGAAGAGAGCCATCTACTCCAGAGAAAGGACTTTGGGAACTAGGTTTGGTTTACAACACAGCATTTTCACTCTTCTTGTTGTTGGTTTGCATTTTATTTTGCTTCTTATTTTTTCTAGTTTGATTTAATTTTTCTTGTGCGGCAAGAGAATTGCATAAATATGCATGCATATATTTGATTTAACATATATTTCTATCGTGTTTAACATGTATTAGACTACTTGCTATCCGAGGGAGGGAGTGGAGTAAGGTGGGGAATTGGAACACAAAGTTTTGCAAGGATTGAATAATTGTCCATGCATGTGTTTTTGAAAAATAAAAAGCTTTAATAAAGGGGGGGGAAGCCAAAAAAATGAAGAGCAAATAGTAACTCTGGGCAAGTTCCAGGTGCCCATTAATGTGTCTTCTTCTCTCTGAACTTCTCTCTAATACACCCTTATGTACATGTTTGTACTCAGTTATTGGAATGCTGGTTCTGCGATTAGATCTTGAGCTCTTTTAAAGGCAAGGATGATGTTTGGGGAGATGATTTTGCTGTTTTTTGGTTTTGTATTCCTCAGGGTTTACCACATTATCTGGAATATGATAAGCACTTAATAAATGCTTACTGATTTATATTGAAGCATTTCAAGAATGTATGGATATTTCCTTGAATAAGAGAAGATTTAGAATGATAAAATTATTGATTTCAATTATATAGAGAAGTCTCATGAGGAAAACTTATTCTAGGGGGATCCAGAAGACAAAACCATGTTCCAAAGATCAAAATCATAGAGAGGATGTTCTCAGCTTAATAGAAGGAATTTCCTAATTCCTAAAACCTTAGTAGGTTTTCTAAGCTGACCCTCAGATAGCACAGAATGGACGGTGATATCCCAAGAGAGAATAAGATAGATGATGAAGCCCCGTCCTGGAGGTCTGGTTGCTGGGGTGCTTTCTCTCTATGTCCCGTACTTTCCTCTATTATCTGTATTGTTTTTGTCTTTGGGGCAGTCTTATGTAATGGACTGTACTGCAAACAGCTGGAGTTGTTAAGGGATAGCTTACACCAAAGGCTTAGGCAGTGACATTTTATCACAAGACCAGTGCAGTCTTTGTCCTTGAGAAGAGTCCTCAGAATGTCCTTCTGAGCCCTCCCCTATTGCCTTTGGTGAACAAGGGATAGAGATGGACAGATCATGGGATCCTTACAAGTATATCTACATAGAATGGAAACCACCTATCTTTCCTCCATTGCCCTAGAAGACTTATTGGAAGTCATTCACCAACTGGATACGCGTGTGCAGAAACCACAGAGAAAGACTGCTTGACTTGTAGCACAGCAGAAGATACATAGTTGCCTCCAGCCACAGAGGCTCTGCACTTGCCATCCATATCCCCAATCTTCCAAGTTCAGTGGGAAATAATATGCTTTTTCCCCTTAATAGTATTTTACTTTTCAAATATATGTAAAGATACATAAAGATATGTAAAGATTTTGTGTTACAATTTTTTCTCCCTTCTTCCCTTCCCTCCCCTCTCCCTAAGACAGCAAGCAATCTAATGTAGGTTATATAAGTACAATAACTGGGCCCAGGTCCCACACCCATCTAGACTGCTTCACAACTCATATAACTTGTATGAGATGGAAGTCACTAATTTTATTCTTCCAAAAGAAGGATCACCAAGTCTTCCCTATGCCCTACTTCTATACTTTGTAGGTCCCCAGGACTATTTTCAGACCTATTGATGTAGACCTTGCCCCACTCCTCTGCTGGACATTAGGAATTCCAGGTCTCTCCATCTGACTTTATAGCTGAATTTTCTTCAGTGGGTTGATTTCCCAATTACTGCATGATTTCCTTGAGAATGAAAATGGTCTCTATTTTTCTATTTGTAGCTTCAGTAGTTAGCATAGTCTTCTCTGCATGTAGTGATTACTAAAATAAAAAAAAAAATGCTTTTTTATCCATTTTTTAAAAGGCCTAGTCATGGACCTTCTCAACAAATGGCAGATTTCAGGATTAGGGCATCCTTACTGTAACTACAAGAAATAACAATTGAGGTTCATCATTTGAGGAGGCAGATTTTAAATGCCATAATTCTGCCCTTGGAAATGTATTTATGAAACATGAATACTTTGTGATGATGGCCCTAGTTAGGGAGAGAAAACTCTCTAACAGGGGGCTGGGGATTGGGATCCCAGCCTTGTGTTTGGAAAGGTCATTCACTTCTGGGTGGTTCCCAGAAATCCTGGGCAATTCACCCTTTGGAAGCAGCGACCCAAGGACATGCAAAGGGTGGGTCAACCGCAGGTCTTTATGAGATCCAATATTTAACAGAATTAAAGAACACGCCTAAGAATGATTGCCATCGTAACAGATTAGGAAAGAAACATGCATTGTCAATATTTGTGAATCTATTATATTCTCAGCTCCATTCTTCCAAGAGAGTGCAGTTATTCATTTTTCAGTTGTGTCTAATTCTTTTTGACGTAGGTAGGGTTTCTTTGCAAACATATTGGAGTGGCTTGCTATTTCCTTCTCCAGCCCATTTTACAGAGAAGGAAACAGAGGTAAACAGGGTTAAGTGACTTGCCCAGGCTGACACTGAATTTAAAGTCAGATCCTCCTGATTTCAGGACCAGCACTTTCTCTATTGTGCCACTTACTTGCCCTATAAAGGCAGTGAGCATAATTAAAAAAAAACAAAACCCCCCACAAAACAATATAGTCTTATACCAGTAAAATATACATAAGCTTTGGCTTCTCCAATCTGTCAGGAGGAAGCATGGATAATGATAATAAGGTTGCTGCTTAATATTCCTCAATGCCGGTGTCTTCCCTCTGTTGATTATCTCTAAATTATACTGCAGATATTTTGTTTGTAGATACTTGTTTTCACATTGTCTCCCTCATTAGACTTGGGATCCTTGAGAAGAAGGATGGGTTTTTTGCCCCCTTTTTTTTGTATCTTAAGTGCTGAGCATAATTTCTTTTACATAGTAGGCACTTAATTTGATGATGGAGTGACTTTTGCTGCTGTTCCATGTGTGGGGAAACCTCACCGTCTGTCTACAATTCTAGTCCCATGTTTGTTTCCTATTTTCCCAAGCCAGGGAGAAAAAAAATTAACTCCTTGTGTCTTCAGTGACTTGGGCCCCTTTATAAGACCCAGAAATCAATTAATCAGCTCCTGTGATGGAAGATGGAAGAATTCCCCTTTTTTGAAGCTCTTACCAGTTAAATACAGAAACCTTGGCTATTTGGGGCAGTCCTCATTACTGTCAGGATATGCTGGAAGTGAGACAAGGCCATGGTCATTATTAGCCCATTTCCATGAAAGCCTTCTTGAGACCCAGAAGAGGCAGGGTCAATGGAATTATTTCACAAGGGCCTAAATGAGGACCTAAATGATCTCTTCGAAGAGCATCATACGCCTGAGTATTTGGGGCCTCCGTTGATGCATCATGATTGCCAAAAAAAACACGGAGATGAGTGGGCTCTGGACCATAATGCATATACAGAGGTTTTGGTATGCAGAGAGACCAGAATCTATGAAGCTGGAATGAGGGATGAAATTGGGAAGGTATCATTCAGAGATGAGATTCCACTAAGAAAAGAGTTATTTTTAAAAATTCAACTTTGTTTTCAGATCCAGATTTTCTTCTCCTCCCACAATCCTATGAGAAAGCAAGAAAAGCAAACCCTGTCTTTATCTTTTTTGTGTATGTCCTGATTCTCTTTGGTCATCTGGGAAGCCTAGAGCCTCCTTGTCAGAATCGTGTTTGTAAGTGAGCATCCAACCATAGTGACCTACTTCATTTCCCACCTACTGGAAGACCTCATGTTCCTGACCCTAGCAGTTTCACAATAACTTTATCTACTAACTACTGATATCCACTATCTATATCCTTGTCTACAGCTATTGTATCTAATCTTTCTATAAGGATTTACAGAGATAGCTAGCTATAGATATTGTACCTATAATATTCTATCTATATATCTATAAGTGTGAAGATTTTCCTGGAGGCAACCTTAGTCTCAGTTGAAATAAATAATTACTCCAAAATCGCAGCCAGCTGGTAAAAATGCAAATGTTTATTTCTCCTTCCAAATTAGCCTGGTTAGCCCAGAGACCTAGCTCTCTGCTTGAGCTCTTGCAGCTTTGTCCTTGGCTCCTGCCTCTGTTTTCTTCAGCCTCCAGCCTAACTCCGACTCCTGTCTTCTCAATCTCCAACTGAGGCAAGTACCCTCCTGTATCTCCCAGAGTGCTCTATTTATGCTACTTCTCCAAGAGTGGGATTGTGGGATATCTCCCAACATGCTCTCTGGCCCTGAGGAAGGTGTGAATTCAGATATCGCTTTCTAGACCCTGAATCTCCCAAACTGTGAACTCCATTGAGTACTTAGATACTTATGAGCTCTCTAAAAGTGTGAACACAAGCATTGTTCTATCAGTTCCACTTAGTACCTAGTTTCAAGTTCTGGCCCAAAATATCTTCTTCTAAGATCAAATCAAATTCAATGTCTTAACACTTTGTAAAGAAATTTCTTAACACTTTGTAAAGATTCCAACATATAAGTATTTCTAGAAATAGATATAGATAGATATACTATAGGGAAATAGATTGATATACTATAGTATTACTAGTATGTATAATATACTATAGTATTATAGTGTATATATAGATATATCATAGCTATAAACATAGATATAAACCAAAGATACATATATCAGAGGTAGATATGTATATCTATGTTTATAGCTATATCTATCCATAAAGTTATTGTGAAAGGATGGGGCATTAACTGCTGGGGTCAGAAGGTTGGAGTCTTCCAATAGGTGGGATTTGACCAAGTCTTAAAGGAAGTCTGGCAAGTGGAGAGGCAGAGGTGAGTGGGGCAGAACATTCCAGGCCTGAGAGAAAGGTATGGAGATGGGAAATGGGAGATGAAGTAGGTCCATATAGTTGGAGAGGGTAGAAAAGGTAGGAAGGGGCTAGCTTATGAAGATACTTAAATGCCATTCAGAGAAGTTTATATTTGACTCTGGAGGGAATAGGAAACCAATGGAACTCCATGGACTGGAGAGTGAGATAGTCACATCTGTGTCTGAGAAAAATCATCTTGGCTGCTAAGAGATTGGAGTAGGGACAGACATGGATCAGGAAGAATAGTTAGGAGGCTATTGAAGTAGTCCAATCAAGAAGGGATGAGGTCCAGAAGGATCTGTGAGCTCCTTAAGGGTAGGGAGGACATTTTGCCTTTCTTTGTATCCCAACATTTAGCACACTGTAACAGAGTAGGTGCTTAACAAGTACTTATTGAACTTTAGTTCACCAATAAGTGGTGGATGCTGGATGAGTAGAGAGAAAGGAATGTATACAAGAGGTGTTGTGAAGGTAGAAATATCAAGATTTGGCAAGGGATTGGATATAGAAATGATGAGAGAAAGTGAGGAGTTAAATAGTCAAGTCACCAAGATAGGCAGCCTGAGTAAATGGGAGGATGATGGTGCCTTTGATGGTAATAGGAAAGCTCAGTATGAGGGAGGGTTTGGGGGTGGGGGTGGGAAGATAATTGGTTCTATTTTGGACTTAGCAAGTTTGCGATGTCTATAAGATATCCAGTTCAAGAGATCCACAAGTTGGAAATGCACAGCTTGCCATCAGCAAAAAGACTTGGGCTGGATATAGAGAGCTGGGAATCAACAAAATATTCATGATAATTGAGCCCATGGGAGCTGATGAAGCCGCTGAGTCATCCAGTATAGACTAAAAAGGACAGGTGCTAGACATGGGTATACTGAACTATCTATACCACCCTGTTGTAATATGAAAACTGCCAACTCCCAGGAAGATGCTGTAAAACAGGCTCTTGTAAAAAGCCTTAGTTATACTTTTGTTTGCCAACAAGCAGCATAAGACTGTCCAAGTTACCAGTTCTTCCTAAGTAACACCATAAAACGAGTGGAAGGTGGGGGAGGACCTAAGCGGGTAGGGCTAGGGAAGAACGAAAAGAAGGCTGTGTCTTAGAAAGATAATGTTGCCACACTCAGGAAGACTGGGTCATTGGCTTGACTAGTGGTATGAGAAGGCAGGTATAAGTCTGATGGAGACACTCACCCCTTTTCCCATTTGACAGTGCCGGTAGCCAGTCTATACAAGTAGAGCTAGCCTAGAGTTTGCTGTACTGATGTTTCTAAACTGATTCTATTTATCTCACTGAGAGATATATCTCACATATCCCCCAAAATGCCTTAGTCACATAATACAAGATTCTATATTTGGCCATTCAGTCAATTAAGGTATCATTTTACTCCCAGATTTACTTCAACTCCCCATTTACTTCAACAATGACTTTTAAAAAATTGCAAATCACCACACAAAATAATCTGGGCCAGTACTAACTCAGACTGGGCCAGTGATTCAGACTTACGTTAGATTACAAGATACCCGTGGCCCATAAAATGGAATAAAAATGACTTTGTAATAGCAATGGACATAAAAAAAGGACACAGTTTACATTAGAAAAAGATGGCAATAAAGATAAAGTGATACTTCCTTCAACCTCCACATTCATCATGGCAATCAGCTACCTTATGTCTGAATTCTCACAGGGCAGGATGAATTCTGCTGAAACTTCAGGGTGCCAATTCTCTCTTTTCTTTTTTCTTTATTAAAGTTTTTTTTTTAATTTTTAAAACATATTCATAGATAGTTTTCAACATTCATCCTTGCCAAACCTTGTATTCCAATTTTTCCTCTCCTTTCCCCCACTCCCTGCCCTGGGTGGCAAGTAATCCAATTTGTTAAACTTGTGCAATTCTTCTACACATATTTCCACATTTATCGTGCTGCACAAGAAAAATCAGATCAAAAAATGAAAAAATGAGAAAGAAAACAAAATATAAGCAAACAACAACAAAAAAGATGAAAATACTATGTTGTGATTCACACTCAGTTCCCATAATCCTCTCTCTGGGTGTAGATGACTCTCTCTCTCATGAGATTATTGGAACTGGATGTAATGCCAAAGAAACTGAGCAAGACAGAGATTAGAGACCAATTCAATAATTTATTAAATGGAGAGAAATACTGGGACCAATGGATCCCAGTACTAGACGAGACTATCATCTCAAAGAGTCTAGCCCCGAGTACCAGGGCTTTTATGGAATAATAAGCCTTTTATGGAATAACAATGGAGGGACCTGGGTGGGGATAGAGGGAGATTACTGATATTCTGATGACGTTAAGGAATGTCTATAAAACCTTTATCTCAACCATTAAGAGGGGACAGTCATAACCTTAAGGCAGAATTACAAAATAGGACAATTGTAGGAACTGGTCACCCCATTAAAAGTAAACACTGGTCACCCCATTAAAAGGGAACTTTGGCATAACATGGGCTGCATCATCTCATTGTTGAAAATAACCAAGACAGTCAAAATTAATCATCGTATAATCTGACTGTTGATGTGTACATTGATCTCCTGGTTCTGCTCATTTCCCTCATCATCAGTTCCTGTCAGTCTCTCCCAGCCTCTCTGAAATCATCCTGCTGATCATTTCTTATAGAATAATAATATTCCATAACATTCATATACTATAACTTATTCAGCCATTCTCCAAATGATGAGTATAGGAGATCAGTTCTGTGTTCGTGTATTGTATGTGAATGTATGTATATTAGTATGTGCATGTGTGTTTGCATGTATATGTGTGTGTGCAATGCCCAGAAATGATCATAATGTAAAAATAAGTAGCATTAAGAAACTTAAAAAAAAAAAAAGAATCCTTTCTTCTTGACTGAGAGATCTTTTCCTTCTATGACGTGAAAACCTCTCTGCTGGGAGAAATCCCTGCCCTGGATAGCTTACATGGCCCCCACTCAAGTGTATACCATTTGAATGACCCAATGGGGAATGAATCTAATGGTGTAAAGTCCAAGCTAGCTCCTTGGAGGCCTCAGGATTAGCCAGAGTCAGGATAAGCAAAGTCCTTGGTCTTTAGGGGAAGAAGTGAAGGAGATTGACAAAACTGCCAGGAATTTTGCCAAGGATCCCTCCTTGATTCTAGAGTCCAGAATCTCCACACTTTCCTCCTCCTCTCCTATGGCCAAGTGAAGTTCTCTGCCTCTCTCCCTCCACCCCCTAATCCTTACCTACAATTCTCTTAACCCCAAACATTGAGCCAGCTTTAACTGAGAGAAGAGCAATTCCAAATATATGCTAATATAGAGTCATTGTCCAATAGGTAATTAGCCTTAAGTGTTTGGTTGTCTGATTCAAGTGCAGCTATTCAGAGTTTCAGCTCTTTACATAATGGAATCACCTGATGTGCCCTGAAGTCCATTTTTTATTTTCTGGAATCTAACTTCCTTCTTAGAAAGCACAGAAATGATCCCATGACAAAATAATCCCTCTCTTTTTTTAATTCCCATTCCTCATTTCCCCCTTTCCATTCACTGCCCACCGGCTCTACCTGTTTATTTTCCCCCCCTGCTTGCTAGGTATTGCTTCTGAGTTGACTCTAGAACTTTCTGTTTGAAGGGAAAATAAACATAGCAGTATCACATGCAACAGCATGAAATTTTGAAGTCACTGACAGATCAAATGAAGTGGCCTGAAATTTCCCAATATTTGCTCTGGCATCCAAAGCAGATCTCTTTTCCTAGGAATCAGAAAGGTAGGACCGTTTTGTAAAGATAGGAAAAGAAGAAAAAAAAAAAAAAAACAATGATATCCTATCTTGGGTCAAGAGGGCAGAAGGTTTTCAGGGCAAGAAAATCAGTTTGGGTGAACTTTGAGTCTAAATTGAGAAAAATGGCAAGGTTGAGGCCCTTGAAAACAAGCAGAGTGGTTTACTTGAGAGTTACTGCATCTGAAATCAGGAAATTTATGTTCAAATCCCACTCCTGTCACTTAGTATTTATGTAAACTCAGGCAAGTGATTTATTTAATTTTTTTTTAGGTAATTGGGGTTAAGTGGCTTGATCAAGATCTCATAGCTAGTGTCTGAAGTTGGCTTTCAACTCTAGTCTTCCCCGCCAGTAGCTCTATCTACTATGCCTCTAAGTCACTTTTGAATCTTAAACATAGCATATTAAACCTCCCTTTTGGTTTTTTAACTATCATTTTGTGAAGCTAAGTTTCAGTTGCTGATTTTAAGTCACAATTCCTCTTCTCACTGTCACCTGGTCACCTCTGCCTGATGTCTCCCAGTATCTTCCACCAATAACAAACCTGGTGTCATAAACACTTCAACATGTTTTTATTATTTTTCATTCTCTCCAAATCATACATTAACTGGGTAGAAAGTCATTATTAGGGCTCTTGGCTACCGGGAGCCTTGAAGCTAGTTTGTTTTGCAACCAGCTCTTATCGCTGATCTGAATAATCCTAGGTTTATTTATTTCAGTGTAATACTTTCTCTCTTTGGACCTCAGTTTCCTATTTCCATGTAATGTGGTCAAGGAGCCCAGTTCCTATGAGTATGCACAGAGTGCTTGGCTGATGCCATTTTGATCAGGACTTTAGAGCATGCACAGATATTCCACAACTGGCTCAAGCTTGCTAACCTGGTGGTGAGGAAGAGGCTTTTTCTGTATCCAGAACCAGTGGCCTCCGAGGTCAATCCCCTGTTATATATGTTATATATATACTGAAGGGATTGATCTAGATAATTGTAAACTCCTTTCTATATCTAAAACCATAATCCTGTTGTCTAGGTCTTGGCCAAATCCCTTCCCTTAAAAATAGAATTAAAAAACAATTTTTAAAATTTAAAACTTAAATAGAAAATAGAAAAAAAAAACAGGAAAAAAACATTGTCATGTGCACAGTAGAACACTAGAGGATTAAAAATATGTAACAGTAAATTTCCATTTTAAGAGTACACTTTAACAATAAAACACATTGTATTCAGAACTTTTTTTTTTTTTGTCTCCTTGTAGTTTTCTTTTGTTCTCTGCTGGGCACTTGTCATTTTATTCTTTTGCCCCCTTATTTCCCTTACCTCCTCTAAATAGGCTATAGTTAAATATGAATATATTTATGTTTATATGTGTATGTGTCGACTTGTAAATGCAAACATAATATACACAAATACACCTACACACATGTGTATACATGCATCCCACAAACATATACATGCACATTCACATTCTCTTGTCTCCTAACCCCTGCTAACTTTTCTACTTTACTTTTACCTGCTAGTTGGCTTTGCTGTTAGTTAACCACCACCACCTCCATATCCCCAAGGAGCCCTCCTATATTCTCTCCCCACACTCTTTCCCTCCCTCCTTCTTCCTTTCCCATTAATCTACACACCCACTCCTGTTAATTTACACATGTTATCCCACTCCCATTAATATACATACTCTTCTATACCTCACCTTATTTTATTCCTCCCTGCTTATTTCTTTATAGATTTTGGAGGGTGCTATAACTTTCTTGGTATATATATGTGTATTGTTCTCTCTTTAACCCATTCCCGATGATGTGAATAGGATTTCATAACTACCAGCCCTCTTCCCCCATATAATTCTTCTGTCAATTCTTGCTCTTGTATCTCATTCCTTTTCCTACACAGTTTTACATTTTAGAATCACATCATACTCAGCTCTTCCTCAATCTTTCTTTTGAACTACTCAATTACTAATGTCAGTCTTAGACATATAGTTTACATTACCATATATAAAACATAAACACTTTGTCCTTATTGAGATCTTTAAATTAGTCTTTGGTATTGACCCTTGTCAAATTTTTCCGTTTTTTGTCCATATTCCCCATTTAGTAGTATACTTAATTTTGCTGGAATTATTTTTGGTCACAACTCTAGTTTTTTTTTATTGTTTTTGATTGTTGATATATAGGATCCCAGGACCTGCCATAGTTTATTGTAGCCACTGACAGGTTTTGTGTGATTCTCCAGCATAGCTGAATTGATTTTTGTTTTTGATACTTGTAAAATTTTCTCTTTGAGATCTAACTCAGTTTCAATTGATCAAGAATGGACAGAAGCAGCTACACCCAAAGAAAGAATACTGGGAAATGAATGTAAACTGTTTGCATTTTTGTCTTTTTTCCCAGGTTATTTTAACCTTCTGAATCCAATTCTTCCTGTGCAACAAGAGAACTATTCAGTTCTGCATACATTTATTGTATCTAGCATACACTGCGACATGTTTAACTTGTATAGGACTGCTTGCCATCTCGGGGAGGGGTGAAGGGAGGGAGGGGAAAAGTCAGAACAGAAGTGAGTGCAAGGGATGATGTAAAAAAAAAATTATGCAGGCATGGGCTCTGTCAATAAAAAGTTATAATAATTTTTTTTTTTTCTCTTTGATCTGGGATTTTTGAAATTTAGCAATGATGTTCCTGTTTGTTTTTCTGGCAGGTTCTCTTCCAACTGATAATCAGTGGATTTTTTTTTTTTCTATTTCTACTTTCCCATCTTGTTCTATCACTTCAAGACAATTTTTCTTTAATTACTTTTTGTTTTATTGTATCAAAATTCTCTTTTTGGTCATAACTTTCATGCAGTCCAATTATTATGTTTTTTCTTCTTGATCTGTTGTTTTTCTTATGAGATATCTCACATTCTCTTCTATCTTTTCATTCTTCATATTTTTTCTTTGTCTCTTACAACTTTATTGGTTTCCCCTTGCCCAATTATAGTTTTCAAAGAGTAATTTTCTTCCTTTTCTAGTTGGTTAACTTTCTTTCATAATAATCTTGTTTTTCTTGGATTATTCATACATACATATATATATATATATATATATATATATATATTTTTTTTTTTTTCCCTCAATCTCTCTTATCTGGTTTTTAAAGTCTTTTGAGTTATTCTATGAATTCCTTTTGGATAGGTGACCATTTGATATTACTCTTTGGGATAGGAGAGGCTTTTTTTTAACTTCAGTATCCTCCTCTGAACATGAATTCCTGTTTTCCCTATTCCCATAATAACTATTTGTAGTTGGGTTCTTTCTCCTTTGCCTGCTCATTTTTTAAATAAGAATTTTTTAGTGTAATTACATCTTGTCCTGGAGTGTGGGAGGGATGTACTTCCAGCTTCAGGTCTTCCTTCAGTTCTCCCCTCTCTCCTCAAACCCTGAATCAAGAACTCCTCTACTCTCCTATAGGTAATGTGTTACCACAATGAGTAGCTTTTCTGCCCTCACCAGGCAGGTGCTGCTTCCTTTTCACCGAGGGTGTTGTCTCAGCAGCACAACTGGTCGTTCTTTATCAGTGAAGGTTCCTTCAATCTTTCTTGACCCAGATTCCCAACTTTCCTGGGAAGCTCTGGAAGGTGAAAGCTCCTGTGGTTGGAGTAGCTAAATATAGCAAGCCCCAAGGCTCCCTGGTTGCTCTTTCAACATATTTAGCCTAGAGGTAGTTACACCTAACATCAGTTAAACCTCCATTTTGGGGTTTTTCTTCAGATTTTCTTAGAACTACTGTTCTGCCTCAAATCTTAATTGTTTTTCATTGGTCTACATTAACTCTGAGATACAATTTTATTTTGCTTGTGGGGAAAATCTGGAGAGCTTGGAATTTTCTGGCCTGACTTGCCATCTTCCTAGAATTTTCCCTCCAGATCCCTTCATGGTGATGAGGAAACAATTGGTTCTTCCTGCTACCAAGCCATTATTTAACCAACAAACATGTAACTACCTGGCACTATAGTGCCATTTTCATCATATTTAAATCTTGTATAGGACTTCATTTCCTTGCTCTAACCTTCCTTTTCAGCTTTACTCTACATTACTCCCTAATCAGGCAAATTATGTTCTGACCAAATTGGTTTTCTTATTTTTCCTCCTATACAACATTCCATACATTTCCCAATCTCTGTTCGTTAGCTCAGACTGTTCCTCATGCTTAGAATCTACTCTCTTCATACCTTTGCCTCTTATAATCCCTAGTTTACCTTAAAGATCAGTAGTTGGGTGACATAATGGACAGAGCTCCTGGCCTGAAGTCAGGAAGACCCGACTTCAAATCTGACCTCAGATACTAATTAGCTGTGTGACCCTGGGCAAGTCACTTAACCCTGTTCATCTCAGTTTCCTCATTTGTAAAATGAGCTGGAGAAGGAAATGGAAAACCGATCGATGATCTTTGCCAAGAAACCCATAGATGGGGATCACAAAAAATTGGACATGACTTAAATAACTCAAACAACAAGAAGCTATCTTCTATATGAAGCTTTACTGCTAAGGTTTAGAGCGGTCTAGATTCCTGGTGGTCTATAGGTCAGTGGCTATAAGAGAGTTGTTAAGAATCCCCTTTAAATTGGCTGCAGATTTTAGGAATGAAAGAATTCACTCATTCCCAAATATCAGTTGCAAAATGAAAGTTTATTGTTAGACAGAAATCAGTTTAACCAGAGACTGACTTCTATAATGACAGATCTATGGAAAATGGAGTTTTGCACTGAGAGAATGCAGTTCTCAGTGAACAGAAAGTCCTGGCAGCAAAGGGATCTGCCAAAGTCCATCTACAAAGACTTAAGTTGATGGAAGCTTATTATATTGGATTTCTTGGTAGGGGTTGGGAAGCCCCAAGCAGATCAGAACCAGTGGGGGCTGGGCAACCCAAGTAAATCAGAATGCATGTGGGACAAGCCCAGATCTCCTATTGGAATTCAATGGGATGTTTTTTGACCAGAATTTGTAATTGAATCAAAGGCTCTGGCATCCTGGAAAGACAACTTGTCTGGGGAGGATATGCATCAGCCAGGAGGGGCTGGGAATCTGAAAAGAATCACAGATCAATAGGAAATACAGTTTCTTAAAGAGACCCCAACCCGCTTCATTACTTTGATCTTCCTAGCTCACAGTGCCCCCAATTACATTGTATTTATTTTGTACGTATGTTTTAGCCTTATTTGTGTACATATTTTCCTCATACTGTTATGCCAAAGTTCCCTTTTAATGTGGTGACCCAGTTCCTCCAATTGTCCTATTTAATTATTCTGCCTTAGGTTATAAACTTTCCCTCTTAATGTTTAAGATAAAGGTTTTATAGACATTCCTTAATGTTTGACAAGATAAAGATTTATCCATTTTAGATGTCATTAGAATATCAGTAATCTCCCTCCATTAGGTATCCCCACCTAGGTCCCTCCATTATGTCATTATTCTTGTTATTCCATAAAAAGCTTACTGCCCTGATACTGGGGGGCTAGACTCTTTGAGATGATAGTCTCGTCTAGCCCTGGGATCAATATGGATCCATTGGTCCCAGTATTTCTCTCCATTTAATAAACTATTGAATTGGTCTCTAATCTCTTGTCTTGCTAAGTTTCTTCGGCATTACAATACTTTGACAGGAGAAACTATAAAAACCTTCAAATCAC
Organism: Sarcophilus harrisii; assembly: GCF_902635505.1. Taxonomy (NCBI): domain Eukaryota; kingdom Metazoa; phylum Chordata; class Mammalia; order Dasyuromorphia; family Dasyuridae; genus Sarcophilus; species Sarcophilus harrisii. The sequence continues at coordinate 40,735,301 of NC_045427.1, read as the reverse complement.
CTAGAATCTCTGACAGGAGAAACCTAAGGTCCTTACCTCACTACTGAGAGATAGATAGTCTAGAAATGTTTTAGACATATTGTATTAGACATATTGTATATGTCTACTTCCTATGAAGTGTGTTCCTAAATACACAACAGGCATATGTGTATCATTTATGGATTACATCTGTAATGGAGATCTGTTGTGTCTTCTAAAAGGATCGTGCCATCTTAGGTAGTCTAGTCATTTGCCACATTACTCACTGGTATCTTCAAAATGTGAAAAGATTTAGAGAAACCCTCTAATGGATTGATGAGATTCTAAGAATCACATAGAATAAAAAGGCATGAATATGTTTTGATCTCCCCCAGGAGAATTATCCACATTGATGACATAAAAGTATGGAGGAAAGAAAAGTTTGGACCTGTTGTTTGTCATTGTTGTTATTGTTTTTTGTCCTTTGTTCTCAAAGAAGATCATGACATTGGGGAAGTGATGCCATGACCTGCAAGGGAACTGGGTTGAAATGAGGCAGGGCTGTGCAGTCACCAATCTTGCTTTCTTCTTGAGAACCATCTGAGTCCAGTGGCCAGATCTAGATCAGGATGACTGGAAATGGCCCTGGATGCAGTAGAAGACCTTCCCAAAGTAGAGAGGTGAAGGAATAGGATTGTGTTGTAAATATTTATTGGTTGAATTTCTGTGGGAAAAGGTATTCAGGACACTTTTAAGTTTAACCTACATGTTTAATATTTTCTTTATGACTTTCTTAAGTCTAAAAATCAACAAAACAGTCAAACTGATTCATAACTTTTGCCAATTTCTGAGGTATAAATGTTCAGGCCAGATAAGTGAATCTTTCCCTAGGACTTGTCTTACCTGTCTTATTTCCTCCAAGTCTTGAACTTTAGGGTTTTCAGTCCCTGAAGTGGGAAATTTCCAGCTTTAGCTATCAATATCTTTTGAACAAAGAATTATGTACTACTCCTTGGACCAAGATCTGGAAGCTAGGTGGCACAATGGAAGCAATAGCCCTAAAATCAGGAAGACTCCTCTTTCTGAGTTCAAATGTGACCTGAGATGCTTATTAGATGTGAACTCTGGGCAAGTCATTTAACTGTTTGCCTCAATTCCTTCATCTGTAAAATGAACTGGAGAAGGAAATAGCAAACTCCAGTTTCTTTACCAAGAAAGCCCCAAAAAGGACCACAAAGAACTGATATGACTTAGAAACGACTAAACAACAATGACAGAATGTTCACCCTGAACATTTCACAATTGGCTTTTATGAATGGATTTGAGCTGGCTCCAGCATACCCACATAAGCAAATAAAGGTTCAAAATGTTGAATACATTATTTTGTTTATCCACTTGCCTTCTCTCTTTTTCTTTATTTAAGGCAGGGCTCAAGTGGAGTTGGGGAGGAGATAGATTGGGAAATGAATATCATGTAAACAATAAGTTGAAAAGAAATATGAGATGCACAAATTTAGAGACAACTCCATTTCCTATGTTCATAAGGACTATTTGTGCTCCATCTGGGGTGGAGTCTTCTTAGCTCCTATTGGTTTGATCAGCCACAGTTGGATACACCCTACCTTGACCTCCAATATAGTGATGTCATTTTTGGTCCTCTCTGAGAATGAAGGACAACAACCAAACAATTAAAGACATTAGTTAAACTTAAAAAAAAGAAAGAAAAGAAAAACTGAGAAAAATATAGTGATTGAGGAACAGCAAAATAATAAGAATTGTTGTTTTGGTGACTGGGGGAGTTGGACATATTTCAGGAACTAGGAATTTGTTATCACATTGGATAAATCCAGAAAGTTTTCTTTTAGATACCTATTCTATCTTAATAATTGCAGTTTTGTTTTGTTTTGGCAAGACAATTACTTAATTGGCTCTGGGTCACACAGCTATTTAGTGATAAGGATCTGAGGTCAAATTTGAATTCAGAGCTCAGGGTTGGGACTCCATCTACTATGCCATCTATCTGCCCCACTAATTTACTTTTAAACAATGAATTGACTAATAGGATCCATATGGTAATAGATTAAGCTAAACACTTAAAAAGATAAATAATTTTATTTAGCAATAAACATATTCTAATATTTGGAACTACTACTGGGCCTAGGCAGCAAGGGTGTTGGGCCCACTTCATTTCCACAAAAAGGAACTTCTGCACTGGACCCATACAAATGACCTACACTGGGTTATATTCTGAAGAACCCTGGCCTCTTAACAAAGAGGTTAGGCTCCCTTTTCTCACATTAATTGACTTGTTAAACTTTCACTTTGGTAACTCAGGAATGATGTTCTTAAATTTACATTTTGTCTCATGTCCACACCTTCCCCAGATCTTGGGGTGAAAAGGTACTCAATATATATTATAAATTAAGCATGGAAGAGGCATCTATTTCCTACATACAAGAGAAGCTAAACATAAGTCATAGATATGTATTAATAAATATTTAAAACAGGGTCCACTTAATCTGTAATTATCCTTATACCCAGCCATGAAGTTAATACTTAAAAGTCATTTTAAAATGAAATAATTTTCAGTACTACTAATTGGGCATTTTGCCTTTCACCTTAGCTCTGTTCCAAGTTTTCTGCCTAGCCAGGCCAAGTCTTGGTTTTCTCCTCTCATTGGTAGTTTAAGGAGAATGATACCTATTGTTCCATCCCCTATTCCTTTATGACAAATCTAGCAAAGGGGAATATCATCTGCCCCAGGGAAAAGTTGAAAGACAAGAGCTGTAACAGAATCACTTTCTTTTTTCAAGGTCCACTAAATCATTAGTTCCTTCTTCATCAACAGGGCCGTTTCATCATCTCAAAGTAAAGCACATGGTCAACCAAAAACAGCAAGGGAAACTTGGTGCATGTCCTGTTCAAGACTCAGTTACAAAAAGAATAAAAAGAAATCCATTTGTTTAGGAATCATTAGCTCATGATGCTGAGGAGAAGGATTAGGTTCATTTTGTAGTCACAAAGTTCACTTCTGATCCCAGTTGGATATTCCCTATTTTTACCATTGCTCCAAGAAAATTGGAAAAAAACATTAAGGACCATTAAGGGAAGAAAGTGATTTAAGCTGCTTAGTTCCACTACCTCTATAGGAAAAATAGCTAAAAATTCACGTCCTATTGAAGGTAGGTCAATAGCATCTCGTTCAACAAAGGTCTCTTGCTATGTGAACAAATAATTCCTTAGCTGGTAATGTACTATACTTCTACAAATATTGACTTGAAAGAATTGGATATATGACTGACATTTCTTTCAATTCAGAATGTTTGTTTTTTATAGTTATTGAAGACCAGTGGTGAACAACGAAGGGCCAAAAATAGTAAAAGTAAGCTTTACCAAAAAATTTCACCTTTGGGGGAAAAACAAAACAAAACAAAAACAACCAAAAAGGAAAAAAAAAATAGAAAAAGAAAATGAAAAGATTACCAAATATTAAAATCTGTTATACTTACAAAAGTGTCTCATCTTTAGAACATTTTGGGATCCTATAGCCATAGCTTCATTATTTATTCTGATGATTCTGTTATTAGCCTCTTGGTTGAGTAATCCCTTAAAGACTATTAAGTACTCGCTATATGCCAGGCACTTTGATTTTGCTTTTATTTGTATCCCCAGTATTTAGCAATCTTTGTGAACCCCTTGAAGGTAGTCAATGGTGGGAACATCCTGTAAAAACCTAGGTGAACCATCGTAGTTGTGAGTGTGCTGGTAAATGTTTAACAACCAAGTCTCGGAAAAAAACAAAAAAAAAAATATATGTACACACACTTTTTATAAAAGATTAAAATTTTTTGTTTTAATCAGCTAAAATCAGCCTTCATACCCTCCCACGTTTTTCTAATTGAGAACACAAGAAAAGCAAAACCTAATCTGCATAGTATGCTTTGTAATTAGCTTTGGGGGATTGTCTTGATCCAAGACATGCAACATTGTTATTATTGGGTGCAACATTATACTGGTTCTGCTCACTTCATCTAAGTCTTTCCAGGAATTTGTTAAAATGTCTTGTTTGTCATTTCTTATAGTACAATAATATTCCATTACAATCATATACCACAAGTTGTTTAGTCATTCCCAAATTGATGGGCTTTGCTGCAATTTCCAATTCCTAGCTACCACAAAAAGGGTTGCTATATTTTTGTACAGATAGGTCCTTTTCTCCTTTTTTTGAATGTCTTGAGGTTATAGACTTAAAAATGGTATTACTGGAATGGTTTTATAGTTTTATAGCACTTTGGACATAGTTCCAAATTGCCCTCCTGAATGATTGGATCAATTCACACTTCCATGAACAGTAAATTAGTATCCCTATGAATTTCCCACATCTCCCCCAACATCCATCATTTTTTATTTTTGTCATATTAGTCACTCTGCTAGGTGTGAGGTATAGTAACTCAGAGTTGTTTTAATTCACCTCAATTGTTGTTTTTTGCTAAATTGTTCTTTTATGCCATGGAAGAGTTCAATGCCTGTGTATGGGGAATGGAGGTATATATGTATTTGTATGTGATATCTAAAAATAACTATGATATAACAATACATAAATGACTTTCCCCCTACTATCTGAAGTAAGGAGGCCTGAGTTCAAATCTTCCATCTGTACCAAGTTAGACAAATCATCTTATTTCTGTGGACTTCAGTTTCTTCATTTGCAAAATCAGGAGATTTCACTAAAATTAAAGTACTCTACTTCTAAATTCTATGTCTTTAATTAATTCACTATATCCTTCCTTTCAAAACTTCTCTCTCTTTCTCTCTGTCTCTGTCTCTTTCCTCTCTCCTTTCTCATTCTCTCTATTCTCTCTGTTACTATCACTCTTTGTCTGTGTCTTTTTCTATCTCTGACTCTGTCTCTGTCTGTCTTTGTCTCTGCCTCTCTCTCTGTCTGTCGGTCTATATCTGTTGCCTCTCTCTTCTCTCTCTATCATCCTGTCACTGTCTCTCTGTGTATTTTTTGGATCTCTCTCCTTACTTTCCCTGTATTTTTCTCTCTTCTCTGTCTGCCTCTGTCTGGTTCTCTGTGCCTATCTCTCTCCTTATTCTGTCTCTCTGTCTGTCTCTGTCTCTGTTTCTGTCTCTTATCTCCTTATTTTCTGTCTCTGTTTCTCTTCTTTCTCCTGCTCCTCCTCCCTTCTCTCTCCTCTCCCCATCTCTCTATCTTTCTCTGTCATTTCTCTTTTCCCTTTTGAGAAGGATCTTCACCATGCATGCTCTCCCTTTATCATAAATCCCCCTTCTACTTTCTCTTTGTTTCTTCCAGGATACCCAAGGTGAAGTAATTCACACAGGTTCTCCTCATGACTATTTTACAGCCCTTTCCTGCTCAACTGGATCACAGGTGCATCTGGGTAAAGTTTGCTGAGTTGCATCATCCTTTTGCCTTTGTTTCTATCCAGAATAGGAGGCAGTGGCCTTGAGGTCTTGTCAGAGGTTCAGAGGCCATCCTTTAACCCCAAGGATACTGACTTGTTCCTGGTTGGGGAAGAACTGGTTCTGTTCAGGCATATTCAGACATTCTGTACATGAGGCTGGGTCAATGACCCTCTGGTGAGGTAGAGAAGTTCCCTTCTAGGACTATTTAGACTAAGGTCCTTGGGGGAAGGAAAGGCTTTATGTGGGAAATGGTGGGATCAGAGTATTTAGAGCTGTAAAGGACCTATAAAAAATTGTCTAACCCCACACCCTCATTTTGTAGATAAGAAAACAGAGGCTCAGTGGGATCCAGAGGCTGAAAGTCTTCTAACTGTAGGTATAGTGTACATTCCAACATGGCACCTTGCTTCATCATCATCAAAGCAAAGAAATGGGAATTGGCATCTAGCTTTGGTGAAAGAGTTGGGGCACAGATTCCTAGGAGGCAGAGCTCCAGAATGAACTTCCGGAACCTGTATCACAGGCTTCTGTAGCTTATGGCTCTGTATTGCATTGAAACAGTAAGGCAAAGATTCAAGGAGAAGAGGACCACAAGGTGAGTATGAATCAGGAGGATGGTGCAGCTGCTAAAACTGGTTCAGCAGAATCTAGGGAGGCACAGAGATGCACACGTGACAACTTACTCTTTTTACTTAACACGTAACATCCTTCAGAGTTCCTTACTTGGGTTTAGGGCATCATATAAGAAAAAACTGAAGAGCATTCTGAGAAACCGATGAAAAGGATTAAAGGGATGATAAGTGGATAAAGCATGGGAATTCAAATTAATTCAGCAAATAGTTATTAAATGCCTATTATGTACTAGACACCATGCTAAGCACTGGGGATACAAAAAGAGGCCAAGGACAGTCCCTGTCCTAATGATATAAAATCATACAGTACAGTATACTATGCATACGATGCTATGCTGTGCTAAATAGGGAAGGTGACTGTCCTCTGGGGAGGCTTCTGTTATGCTATTACTGTATTGAATGAAACTCATTTTTTTTTCTCTTTCTTTGTGGACAATTCTAAATAAGCATTCTATCTCTATTCTAAATAGTCTATTATTATTCTATATCTAAATATTCTAAATAAAATCTAAACAAATTTACCTTATATGTGTACATTCATTTTTTACATAATTCTATGTGTGTCCTGTTGGGAGAGAAAAATTAGAAAAAGGGAAAGACTAGAAGAAAAAAAAAAACAGAAGAAAAAAAAAGTTAAAATAGTCTGGTGTTGATCCATAATCAGTCTCCATAGTTTTCTTTCTGGACATGGATGGTATTTTCTATCTCAAGAGTATTGGAATTGTCTTGGATTGCTGAACTGCTGAGAAGAACCAAGTCTATCATAGTTGATTATCACACAATCTTGTTGCTACATGCAGTGTTTTCCTAGTTCTGCTTTCTTCACTCAGCATCAGTTTATGTAAATCTTTCCAGGATTTTCTAAAATCATCCTGTTCATCATTTTTACATAACAATAATATTCCATTACTTTCATATACCAATAATTTTTTTAATTTTTTAAAATTTTAATAGCTTTTTTATTTACAAGTTATATGCATGGGTAATTTTACAGCATTGACAATTGCCAAACCTTTTGTTCCATTTTTCCCCCTCCTTTTCCCCATCCTCTCCCCTAGATGGCAGGATGACCAATACATGTTAAATATATTAAATACAAAATAAATATCCATGTCCAAACCATTATTTTGCTGTACAAAAAGAATTGGACTCTGAAATATTGTAGGGAATCAAAAATGCAGGTGGGCAAAAATATAGGGATTGGGAATTCAATGTCATATACTATAATTTATCCAAACATTCCTCAATTAATGGACATCCACTCATTTTCTAATTCTTTGCCACCACAAGAACTGCTACAAATATTTTTTCACATGTGGGTCTTTTTCCCTCTTTTATGATCTCTTTGGCATATAGGTCCAGGAGAGACACTATTGTGTATATATTTTGTATATATACATAATATATTAATATTATAAATTTAAAATTTATTTAATTTAAATTATTTAATTTTATTAAACTATTTTTATATAAACTATAAATATAAAATATTTATACACAAAGGTATGCCTTTGGGTATAGTTCCAAATTGCTCTCCGGAATCGTTGGATCATTTTACAATGCACCAACAATGCATTAATGAAATGATACTCGTTTTCAATAAAATTTTCTTTGTACCTAAGCTAAATTCTTTATTTTGTTGTAAAACATTGACTTACTTTCTCTGACCAATAAGAAGCGGAGTAGGAAAGAATAATTCATTGGAAGTTTTAAGGTGTCAGAAGCAAGTTAATTTGGACTTGTGATTTTCTCAGCTAAAGGCAGCCAAACCCTCTGGAAGATAGAATTCTGGACTTGAAATCAGGAAAAACAATTCAAATCCTGCCTCAGATATTAAACTAGCTGTGTGACCCTGATTCATTTACTTCTCCTCTCTCTGCCTTGTTTTCTCATCTGTTGTTCAGTCATTTCAATTGTGTTCAACTCTTGTGTGACCATTTGGAGTTTTCTTGGCAAAGATACTGGTGTGCTTTCCTCCAGCTTTTCCTCCTTCAGTTTCAGGAAACTGAAGTAAACAGAGTTAAGTGATTTGTTTAGTCATAGTGGATTTAAACTCAGGTCCTCCTTATCCCAGGACTGGGTGCTTTATTTCCCATGCCACCTATCTGCCCCTGCCTCATCTGTAAAATAAAGTTGTGAGGATTAAATGGGATACCATGTGAAAATACATGCTTTGCAGACCTTAAATAAGTATGTAGGCAGAAACTAGGCATTGACCCACATTTAACACCATACACCAAGATAAGATCAAAATGGGTTCATAATCTAGGCATAAAGAATGAGATTATAAATAAATTAGAGGAACATGGGATAGTTTACCTCTCAGACCTGTGGAGGAGGAAGGAATTTGTGACTAAAGAAGAACTAGAGATCATTATTGATCACAAAATAGAAAATTTTGATTATATCAAGTTAAAAATCTTCTGTACAAACAAAACTAATGCAGACAAGATTAGAAGGGAAGCAATAAACTGGGAAGACATTTTTACAATTAAAGGTTCTGATAAAGGCCTCATTTCCAAAATATATAGAGACTTGACTCTAATTTATAAGAAATCAAGCCATTCTCCAATTGATAAATGGTCAAAGGATATGAACAGACAATTTTCAGATGATGAAATTGAAACTATTTCTACTCATATGAAAAAGTGTTCCAAATAATTATTGATCAGAGAAATGCAAATTAAGAGAATTCTGAGATACCACTATACACCTGTCAGATTGACTAAGATGACGAAAAAAAAATGATGAATGTTGGAGGGGATGCTGGAAAACTGGGACACTGATGCATTGTTGGTGGAGTTGTGAACGGATCCAACCATTCTGGAGAACAATTTGGAACTATGCTCAAAAAGTTATCAAACTGTGCATACCCTTTGATCCAGCAGTGTTTCTACTGGGCTTATATCCCAAAAAGATATTAAAGAAGAGAAAGGGACCTGTATGTGCAAAAATGTTTGTGGCAGCCTTCTTTGTAGTGGCCAGAAACTGGGAATTGATTGGATGCCCCTCAATTGGAGAATGACTGAGTAAACTGTGGTATATGAATGTTATGGAATATTATTGTTCTGTAAGAAATGATCAGCAGAATGGATACAGGGAGGTTTGGAGAGACTTACATGAACTGATGCTAAGTGAAATGAGCAGAACCAGGAGATCATTATACACTTCAACAACAATACTACATGATGATCATTTCTGATGAAGTGGCTATTTTCAACAATGAGAGGATCCAAATCAGTTCCAACTGATCAGTAATGAACAAAACCAGCTACACCCAGCGAAAGAACACTGGGAAATGAGGGTGGACCACAACATAGCATTTACACTCTTTCTGTTATTGTTTGTTTGCATTTTTGTTTTTCTTCCCAGGTTATTTTTACCTTCTTTCTAAATCCAATTTTTCTTGTGCAGCAAGAAATGTATAAATATGTATACATATATTGTATTTAACATATACTTAAACATATTAACATGTATGGGACTTCCTGCCATCTAGGGGAGGGGTAGAGGGAAGGAGGGGAAAAGTTGGAACAGAAGTTTTTACAAGGGTAAAAGTTGAAAAATTGCTCATGCATATGTTTTGTTAATAAAAAGTTATAATTAAAAAAAAGAAGTATGTAACTGCTGAATATTATTATCACCAGTGTGAGGAACTCCAGATGTAAAAACTCCTTCTACTCATGCTGATGGCAACTTTATAGACTTAGAGATCTCTCTGGGGCATTGAGAAATTAAGTGACCAGCCAAAGGTCACTCAGTATATGTGAAAGATTCTGTAGCATCTCTCTCTCTCTCTCTCTCTCTCTCTCTCTCTCTGTCTCTGTGTGTGTGTGTGTGTGTGTGTCTCTCTCTCTGTCTCTCTCTGTCTCTTTCTCTCTCTCTCTCTCTCTCTTCTTCTTCTTTTTTTTAAAAGGAGAGGCTATCTACCTGACAACCAGTACAGCTTCAGAAGGGCCCAAGACACAATGGATATGTTTACTGCCTGACAACTTCAGGAAAAATTCTAGGAGCAGAACAGAGATCTAGATACAACATTTATCGGTCTGACAAGGCCTTTGATACTGTCAATTGTGAGGGCTTAAGGAAAATTATGTTAAAATTTAGTTGCCTAGAGAAGCTTATCCGTATAGTACATCAATTTCATGATGCCATGCTTGCCCGAGTTCTGGACAATGGGCAATAATGCTCTTGGGCTTTCCTAGTCGCTAGTGGAGTGAAACAAGGCTATGTGTTTGCTCCCATGCTTTTTTAGCATGATGTTTTCAGCCTTGTTGTCAAATGCCTTCAAGAAGGACAAACATGACAAAATCAGCTACTGCACTGATGGTATATTCTTCAACTTGAAAAGGCTACAAACCAAAACTAAGGAGAGAATGTGGGTGCATGATTTTTTCGCTTGCAGATGATTGTGCCTCAATTCTGCCTCTGAAGCAGAGATGCAACAAAGCATGGATCAGTTCTCTGCTGCTTATGCTAATTTTGGTCTAACAATTAACACCAAGTAAACACAAACACTCCATCAGCCAGCACCACATCATCCATATGTGGAACCATCAGGTACAGTAAATGGTGAAGTTTTGAATGCAGTGGATAAGTTCACTTACCTTTCCAGGGGTGTCCACATTGATAATGAGATTGACAGACATTGCCAGAGCTAGCTCAGTGTTTGGGAGACTCCGAGGGAAAGTGTGGGAGGGGAGATATTAGACTGACCACCAAGCTGAAGGTCTACAGAGCCCTTGTGCTGACCTCATGGTTGTATACCTGTGAAATCTGGGCAGGGTATCAATGCCATGCCAAGAAATGGAGTCGCTTTCATTTGAATTGTCTTAGGAAGATTCTGAAGGTCACCTGGCAGGAGAAGGTACCAGACACTGAGGTCCTTTCTCAAGAAACTAAACCGACCAGCATTCCAACTCTACTGCAGAGAGCACAACTCCATTGGACTGGCCACATGGTTTGAATGTCAAATGTACAGCCAAAAAAATTACTTTATGGAAAACTCACATAGGGCAAATGTTCACAAGGGGGTCAGAAAAAGTGATACAAGAACACTTTCAAGGTCTCTCTTAAGAACTTTAGAATTGGAGCATCTAGGTGGTGCAGTGGATAGAGCACCAGCCCTGAAGTCAGGAGGATCTGAGTTCAAATGTAGCCTCGGACACTTAACACTTCCTGGCGACCCTGGGCAAGTCTCTTAATCTCAAGAGAAAAAAAATAACTTTACAATTGATTGTATGACATGGGAGACACTGGAACAGGGCCACTCAACCTGGAGTGCCCTCATCAGAGAAGGTACTGGGCTCTAGGAGCAAATCAGAATTGAATTAGTCCAAAGGAAATGTGAAATACACAAAACTAGAGAAGCTACCCCAAATGTTCATATGGACTGCGTGGCAGAGCTCATGATCAGCCACAGCGGGATGCTCTGTAGCTCAATTCTAACATAATGACATCATTTTGGTAGGCTTCCAAAATGAAGGATGACAGTAATAATAGACTAGAGAATAATAGGTATTTGAAAAATTCTTGATGTTGATTACTCAATTCAAAAAAAAGTTATCGATTACTGATTATGTGCAAATCATACGAAGGATACAATAAAAAAAAGACACTGCTCCTCCTCTTTTTTTCCTTTTATTCTTTTATCTTTTTATTTCCTTTATTTTCCTTTATCCTTTTATAAGGAGCTTATAGTCTAATTGAAAGAATAACACATTAACATGATTGATTATAACACAAATTAGTTAATCCTAAAGAGAGGACTCAAGAAAGTACTATGAGAGAATTGGCAAATCCCACCTAAGAGGATCTGGAGAGGCTTCATGGAGGAGGTAGCACATGAACTCGTCACAAAAGAAAGGAAGAGATTCCAAAAGTTGAAGATGGGTGTGAAGGCAAGAAGACACAGACTTCTCAACATCCTTACAAACAAGTTAGTCTAGGAAATGGTTGGGAGGGAAAGAGGAAGTAGGCTTAAAGCCATCAAATTTGGGGGGTTTGTTCTATTTTCAAGGAAAAGATTAGAAATTCTGCTCCCAAGCACCTATTAGAGGCTCCCAAACTGGTATGTCTCACAGTCATCTTAAATTCAACATATCTGGAATAAAACTCATCATCTTTCTATCTACGCCTATCCTTCCTTTTAAACTTCCATATTTCTATTAAGGGTAGCCCATCCTTCTCTATATAAAAAAGATATAAACTGAAGAGGACAGGATAAGAGTGGGAGCTCAATGTTTGGTGGTTTAATTTGGTTGGAAAAGAGAGTTTGTAAATCAAACTCATAATCCAATGATGCCGGAAAGGCATTTTGAAAGGCATTTTGACCAGGAAGCTGGATTTTATATGACCAGGAAGGATTTTATATGTAATCCTTACCCCAAGGTCCCCTCACCCTCTCCTTCCTCAGGATTCTGGGATCACAACTAGGTCTAGTATGGTGGAATGAAGAAAGTGGTTTGATACTTGATATTCATATCATACATGGAGTGCCGGAAGGGGAGTTGGAGACTTCTGATCTGTGTTTGGAAAACCCAGACAACCCAGTCCTTCAAATACCTTGTCCTATTCTACTTCCATAGTCCCTCTTTGCTTCTTGACTGCTTTTGCAGAGAGTGCTTGAAGTATAGGCATGTTCTTGAGGGGGGAACTTGTAAACCCAGTCTGGTGTTTATCAGATCCTAGCATACCCTCCATAATTCTATTTGTATCCTTAATGCCTAGAATCATGTCTTCTAAGAGACCATTATAAACCTAAGCTTCATTCTGGAGATTTCCCTGGAGTAAAACTCAGGGGTGCAAATAACGATTCAAAGAGAGACATCAATCCATTTGTGGGTCAGGGCCTGAGAATCAAACCTGGTTTATGCACATTAATTAAAAATGTGTTTCTTTCAACCTTTTCCAAGTGCTTCAGTCCCACATTTACAACTGCTTATATTTACCTGGAGGACAGACCAGTCAGTCAACAAGCACTTAATAAGTACTTCCAAGTGTCTAATACTATACTAAGTACTGGGAATACAAAGAAAGACAAAGCCTTTGAGGGCATTTCCTGCCCTCAACAAATCCATAACCTAATGAAGGAGACAGCACACAATGATTAAATACAAGAAGAAATAGGCAAGATAAATTAGACAAGATCAACAAAAGAATGGCATTAGCATTAATGGTTATTAAACAATAAATAACTATGTTAATATCCATCACTCATCTTCCTCCTGGGAAAACAGAGAGGCAAAAGTTAAAAGGCAGCTATAAAGTACTATTATTTTGTTTTAGTTTTCTGTCCTGGTCACTTACTTAGGAACTGGAACAATGAGGGAAAAGACAGATGCATGGGAGCTGAGCATCCTTCCGCTCTTTCCAGCCTTACTCAGTTTCTCTATTACATTTTAAGTTTCTTGAGAACAGAGAATCTGTATGTTATATTATATTGGTGTCCCCACCTCTTAGCACAATGCCTTTTCCATAACAGATGCTTAATATTTTCTTGAATTGAATTGAAGCTTTTTTATTTAATTATAAATGCTGCTTTTCCTTCATGTCTTTTCCGAGCTAAGAATTGGACTGAGGTTCTGGTCAACCATAAGCCCTTGAACATCATGTTCTGACTAAGAATGGCTGAACTATGGGGGGATGGTTTTAGTGGTTATGCAAAAACACAAAACAAATAGGATTAGATTATTGCTAAACTCCAGGAGAGGTAGCCAAAAAGCACCTTAATCAGCAAACATATGAAAGTTTTCTTTTTTTTTTCTTTTTTAACCTTTGGAGCACTGTAGTGACTTGCTTCCAAGTCTCCAAACCCAACTCAATCAATCTCTCGATACCTTCATCTTTCATTCTACTTCCATAGTCTCCCTTTGCTATTTGATTACTTTTGCAGATAGAGCTCCAACTGTAGGCATTTTCTAAGCTGGCTGAAAAAATTGTAAAATGCTACAGAAACATTTGTTATCGGATCCTAGCATACCCTCCATAATTCCAATCTTATCCTTAATATCTGGAATTTTGTCTTCTAAAGTACTATCTACCAATTTCACAAGGCATTCAACTCTTTCAATTTTATCCCTGATACTGGGTAATAGTAGAGAGAAGAATATGGGCTAGTTTATAGTCTATAAAAACACTTATCCCATCTCCTCCTCCCCCCCTTTTTTTGGAAAACCCAGCTGTCTTGGAGCAAGTTGCCTGGGATCTTGGGATCTTTACTTCTTTTCATATCTAACAAAACAGCTATTGGTTGTAACCTATATCTTGGTGCATTAAGAAATGGATGACTGAGTAATTCAGAAAAACATGGAAAGATTTGTATGAACTAATACCGAGTGAAACCAAGTAGAACTAGAAAGATTTACAAAATGACCATATCTATGTAAGTGAAAAGATTGCTAGAAGAACATTGAACTCTGAGAAACTGAAAAACCAGTAATGGTCCCATAGAACAGATGATGAAACAAGCTTTTTCTCTCTAGAGTCAAAGGACTGTGAATATATTGTCAGATAAGTTACCCATGAGCTGTGTGAGAAAGGCTGAAAAGTTGCAGCATTATTGCAAGCTTCGAGATAGTGTAGGATAGTGGGTACCACTGACCAAGAGATTTTCAGAATGTGAGAAGTTGAGGAAAGTTAAGATCCCATAGAACAATTAAGTGATCAATAGAAACCTTGAGCAAATAAGGAATTGGGGAGTTAGGAAGGCACAAGTAGATTTAGCCAATCAGAAAGGGTGTTATGGTTTTCAGAAAACCATAAACTTAAAATAATAGCCTATCCAATCCAAACTAGTTGGGGTCAATGATCTAATCACTAGACCAAATCACTATTGTGCTGGCTTAATAGGCTAATGGAATATTAAACAACACACCCTGCAGGAGGAGTTTTCTGCCATTTTTGAATATGAGATGTATGATAAGGGAGGGGAAACATGTTTATATATATTTAGGGGAAACATAGTGGGAGTATCAGAAAGATTGTAACCCA
The DNA here is from genome assembly GCF_902635505.1 of Sarcophilus harrisii. Taxonomy (NCBI): domain Eukaryota; kingdom Metazoa; phylum Chordata; class Mammalia; order Dasyuromorphia; family Dasyuridae; genus Sarcophilus; species Sarcophilus harrisii. The sequence continues at coordinate 40,720,290 of NC_045427.1, read as the reverse complement.
GAAGGGAATGGACCAATCCATTTTCTGAAGGGAGAGGCTATGCCAAATTTACAAGTATAAAGCTTCTCCCACTTCTGTGGTCCCTCTTCCCAAAGAGGAGTGGAACCCACTTCTGGCCAGAAGATTCTTCTTTAATACATTTTCTTTGATCTAATTTTCAGTGTCAAAAGTATTTCTAATAGCTATTCCCCCCCACCCCCCTACCCCCCACCCCCCACCCCCAAGGTTTAATTCAATGCTGCCACTGAATATCAAGGAATGATAGTAATGTAAAAACATAAAAAGGTTAATAAGACAAAGTTAATCCCCCATCACTTTCTAATTGTTTTCTTTTTCATCAGATACTCAAAAAGGATTACTAAATTTTATTTACAATGAATCACTCAAGTCACTCTAACTGTTCGTTCTACCAAACTCAAACTCACACTCCCCCCAAATTTTTCCAATTCAACACAGATTGAAGTAAACTCTTAAATATATGGTATATATTTCTCATATTTAAAAAAAAATAATTTGTCCATGTTGAGTTCTTTGAACTTGATCTTTGATATTGGCACTTATATGTTAAATTTCCTATTAAGTTAGGGTTTGGAGGAGACAGATCCTGAAAATCTGCAAGTATGTTGGATGTCCATTTTTTTCTCATTCCATATTATAGATATTTTTGCCGGATATGACATTTTTGGCCACAGACCTAATTCTTTTGATTGTCAATCGATATGATTCCAGGACCTGCAGTCTTTTATTATGGCTGCTGACAAGTCTTGTACTATTCTAATTGTAGCTCTAGCGTTTTTCATTGATTTTTCTTGTTTTTTTGCAAAATTTTCTCCTTGATCTGGGGTTTTCAAAATTTGGCAATAATATTTTTATGTTTCCCAAAGGATCTCTTTGAGGTGGTGATTGGTGGATTTTTTCTATTTCTACTTTCCTCTTATGTTCTATCACTCCAAGACAATTTTCTTGGATTATTTCTTGCATTATTGTGTTAAGGTTCTTTTTGGTCACAACTTTCAGGCAGTCCAATTATTTTTATATTTTCTTTTCTTTATCTGTTTTCCAGATCTGTTGCTTTTCTTATATTTCACATTCTGTTTTATTTTTTCATTCTTTATTTTTTTTTATTTATATGTTTTGTTATTTCTTGATCTTTTGGTCTCTAATAGCTTCCTCTTGCCCAATTCTAATTTTTAAAGAGGTATTTTCCTCTTTAAAGCTCAGTATCTCCTTTTCTAGTTGGTTAACTTTTTTTTCCTAATCATCTTTTTTTTTTTTAATGGTCTTTATTTCTTTTTAGTTTTTTCCTCAATGTCTCTCCTTTGATTTAAAAAAATTTTTTTGAGTTCTTCCATAAAAACATTCTCTCTGGGCAGGGAGCCATATCATGGTACTATTTTGAGGAAGAAGTTTTTTTACCTCAGTGTCCTCTGAAGATGAATCCTGGTATTGCCTGTTCACATAGTAAATTTCTATGGTGAGGTTTTTCTTCAGTGGTTCATTTTTTAAAAAATAAGAGGTATTAATGTAAGCACCTCTAATCCTAGGATGATCGGGAGATAGTGCCTCTAGCTTCCCTTTAGCTTTCTCCTCTGACCTAGAACCTCAAACCAAGAGTTTCCCCCCTCCAGCAAGTGCCTGCAGCCAGCAGCATCCCTGTCCTTCTACTGCTTCACTCAGGGCTGCTGGTTCCTTCTCACCTAGGGCCTCATCTTTGCAGTACAGTTGAACCTAGACTCAAACACCAAAAAACTTCAGGAAGTAAAAGTTTTTATAGTTTCTGTTGAGGCTCTAGCCACACCTAGCCCCAAGGCTTCCTACTTGGTGTTTCCTCTGGAGCCTGGAGGTTTTGGCACTTCATATGCGTTAATGTGACCTGTCTGTCTTCAGATTTCTGCTTGTCCTTGAAGATCTGTTCTGTCCCAAATCTTCTAGATTTTTTACCACTCTTTGTCAGCCTTGAGGTGCAAATTTGTTCTATTTATGAAGGAAATATGGAAAGCTTGAACTTTACCAATCTACTCCACCATCTTCCCATGGGGAAGGGGAGTTTTGCAGAAGCTGCAGATATGTGAAGGTCAGCATAGGACACATAGCCTATTGTTGTGCCCAAGTTCCTTTTTAATGCTGTGACCCAGTTTCTCCATTTGTCCTATTTAGTTATTCTGCCTCAAGTTATAACCTTTCCCTCTTAATGGTTGATGAGATAAAGGTCTACCTCAGTTGCTCTGCCCCAAAAACCCAGGCTATAATCATTCCCTCTTAAATGGTTGAGGAGATGAAGCTTTTGTATCTTTAGGTTATAGACATTCCTTCTTAATGTTTGACAGAATAAAGGTTTATCCATTTTAGATGTCATTAGAATATCAGTAACCTCCCTCCATTGTGTCATCCTAGGGGCCTCCCCCATCATTCAGGTATCCCCACCTAGGTACCTCCCCCATTATGTCACTGTTCTTGTTATACTGTAAAAAAGCTTGTTGTCCCAGTACTCTGGGCTGGATTCTTTGAGATGATAATCTCGTCCATCCCTGGGACCAAGATCCATCTGGTCCCAGTATCTCTCTCCATTTAATAAACTATTGAATTGGTCTCTAACCTCTGTCTTGTTCAGTTTCTTCAGTATTACACTATAACCAAATAGTTAATGCAAATTTTACAATAAGCTACTATAAACACCCCATTAAAAAAAAAGAAAAAAAAATCAGACTACTTCTGTGGTATGAAGGGAGGGCCAAGAAATTGTATGCAGATTTTTCAGATTGTGGGGGCAATACACCCTTAAACCCTCTGATGTGGAAGAGATAATTATTACTCTCATTCAGGTTTCTGGTGCAGTTGATTGAGGTATATGGGTGTTTAGGAAGGACTAGCACTTCTTGTGTGAGGACTTGCTGAACCCTTTTCAGGGCTACTCACCCACCTTTAGTGCCCACCTGTTACTCAACTCTCACCTATGGCTCCAAAAAGCGATGACATTTATAGTGGTCACACCCCAGTAAAACCATTTCTGTAGATAGGCTAAACCAGGTTCAGAATAACTGACAGATTTCAAAGTAGGGAATTTCTACTCCAAGCATGTGTAGATTTCTCCAGTGGAATTGGTGAATGAGAACAATTTGTTCCAAGCAGCTAATGCAATTATTGTAGAGTGCTTAAAACTTGGTCAGACATCAAAAATGGCAAAGATGTTTATTGCATCCTGGACCATTGCCAGCCATCTTGATTTTTGTCATGCCTTTGGATTTTAATGACTCTGGAAGACAGAATGAACCTGACTACTTTATGTAAAGTTGCCTTCCCTTAAATTCAATTCAAGGAAAGTTAAGTCATCATCCCATGTCATTGGTTCTCTTTCAAAAATGAAGAATGAACACATTTCCTTAAGTTATAACACTCTGGAAGAACTGAAAACTTATAGACACCTAGAGTACAGCTGTACAAAAAAAACCAAACCTGATGCTTGGGGTAGTACCTACTTCAACTCAGGAACAGAGTTCAACTTTAACATAAAGTTAAAAGACAAAGAAATAAGCTGGGAAAATGAGAAAGCAAGAACAACAAAAAAAGGATCTGACCATAGAAAGTTATTATAATGACAGGGAAGATCAAAATACAAACTCAGAAGACAACAAAGTCAAAATTGTTATATCAAAAGCCTCAAATAAAAATGGGAACTGTTCTCAAACTCCCTCCAAAATTTCTGGAAGTGCTCAAAAAGATTTTTTAAAATAATTGAACTAGTGAGTTCAATTATTGAACCCACAGTGAGAAGAGCACCAGCTCTGAAGTCAAATCTGAGTTCAAATTTGACCTCAGACAGGTAATACTAGTTGTGTGACCCTGGGCAAGTCACTTAACCCCAATTGCCTCAGCAAAAAAAAAAAAAGTGAATGAGACTGATAAGAAAATCATAGAAAAAAGGGATCAACATTTTGGTAAAGGAGGCACAAAAAGAATACTGATTAAAAAAAACACCTTAAAAAACATAATAGACTGAATGGTAAAAGATACTGATGAAAAAAACCTTAAAAAAAATTAGGCCACACCAGCCCTGAAGTCAGGAGGAACTGAGTTCAAATTTGATCTCAGACACTTAACATTTTCTGGCTGTGCGATCCTGGACAAGTCACTTAACCCCAATTGCCTCAGCAAAAAAAAAAAAAAAAAAAAAAAAAAAAAAAGAAGAAGAAAAGAAGAATATGTCAAAGCATAGTTGAATTAGCTCAGAAGAGATGTGAGACAAGTAAAGTTAGAGAATCTGCCCCAAATGTTCATAAGGACTGTTTGTGTCCAACCTATGGCAGAACATTTCATGCTCATAGTGGTCTGATAGTTGGATGCACTATAACTCAACTCTATCACAGTAATGTCATAGGAAGGACACCACCCAGCCTCCCAAACTGATTTAGCAATGAGCAGTTCAGAACTGCCCGTTGTATTGCTGAGAATAGCTAAGCCATTCACAGTTCTTCACACGATATTGTGTCAATGTACACACTGGATCTGCTTGCTTTACTTTGCTTCAGCTCATGCTTTTGTAGGCTTTTCTAAAAGCCGGCCTGTTCATCCCTGTTTGTCCCAATTTTTTCATCTGTCAGATGAGCGGGAGAAGGAAATGGCAAACTACCCCAGAATCTTTGCCAAGAAAACCCCAAATGGGGTCATGAAGAGTCAGATGTGACTGAAATGACTGAGCAAAAAGTCACAGAAAAGTTATACTCAGTTGATAGTGTGTTCTTCCCTTTCTCCCTTTCCCTTCCATCTACCTCCTTGGAGCATGCATGGTAGTGTGTGGTTCAGACAGCATTTAATAAAAAAAAGCAGGAGAGATCTCTAGAAGCAAAGTTTATTATATGTCCTCCCTGGGCATGAGCAGACAATGGAAGGGAGGAGGCACCTTTGGGGGCAGGGTCAACACTTTTTATCCCTAACGCAAATACCCCCTCCCACCACTGACCCTCATCCTTATTGGCTGAGGATCTTACATTCTAAACTCGGGAACTACACAAGAAATTGAACTTGACCAATAAGGACATAGTTGCCCATGTTTGACTAACAGAAAGACACTGATATCATAGAAGGATAACAAGGGGATTTAAGTATGCCCTTAGGGGATAGCAGGGAGGGAATTTAAGTATGCCCTTGACTTAATGCTTAAAGTTCTTCAAGCCTACTCCAACTCTGAAATAAATGAAGCTTTACTCGATTTTCACAACTGTCTTGAAAGATCTCACCTCATCTCGTTCAGTAGGCATTCCAATAAAGTACATGGAAATTTGGGACAGATCTCTTTTGAGGTGTCAGTAATGGAAGGATCCTTCTCCTTTTGCCCCTCTTCCATTTCAGAGTATACGTATGTAGATGTCTTCTGTCTGCTTCCTGTTGATCATGATAACTCTGTGTTCTTGTTAATCCAGAGTTCACAGTACAGGTTCATGCTGTATAGTAGAAAAATCTTTTAATATTATGCTGAGCCAGAATTCCAAAGATATACTAAAGCGATAGTTCCTTGCTTCTTCTCCTGCCAACCTTGAAGTGTGAGTTTTTCTAAGGATTAAGGAGGGTGTGTACAAGACTATACCTAGAATGAAATTACCTCCCACTTATGTCTTCTGCTACCGAGCCTTTGGAGATTCTCTCTCTCTCTCTCTCTCTCTCTCTCTCTCTCTCTCTCTCTCCTGAGGCAATTGGGATTAAGTAACTTGCCAAAGAAGTGTTAAGTGTCTGAGACCAGATTGAGCTCAGGTCCTCCTGATTTCAGAGCTGGTGCTCTATCCACTGAACCACCTAGTTACCCTGAGATTTTCTCTTTATAAGGCAATTGAATGGAAGCAGAGCATCTGGGGTAGCACCAGTAGAAATAGATAGGTAGAAAGGGAAAGAATTGCCTATAGTTGAGAGAGACAGAGACAGAGAGAGACACAGAGACAGAGACGGAGAGAGATATATATATAGAGAGAGAGAATGAGAATGAAAGGGAGAGATCAGGGAAGAGACAAAGGGACAGAGACAAACCACTGGAACAAAGAGTCATGCTGTCAAGGAAACTTTGTATTTCAGAGATAATTGAATATCACACTTTCAACTGATTGAACTAATAATCATGAATTATTAGAGACTAATCTAATCATTTTATGATTCCTTGTTGCAGAGCATTATTTTTTCCTCAACAGGAACAAACCTTGTTCTGTCCCTGATTCATGTTTGTACACAAGTAGCTCATTCCACTTTTCCCCATTACTGGGGGAAGCCTTTTAGATGAGGACCAAAAATAGAATGAAGGTCTTCTTGGAATCTAAGGTCTGAGTTGAACTGGAGTCCTGCAGAGTCTAGTTTTTCTGTGAGAAGATTGGTAAGTGGAAGTGAGTTTGAAAAATCAAATTAGCAAGCATGAAACACCAACTGTGCTCTAGTCACTGGGCTAAGTGTGAGGCAACCCCAGAGGAAAGATCCCAGAGTCAACTTTGAGGATTTATAGGACAGGGATTCACAAAAATCTCCATCCACCTTGTGACCTCAGCCTGGGGTTATTTGGTTAGCCACTGCCCTAGAGCAGATATTTCAATCTTCCCCTCCCAAATTCCTAATTATCCCCCCTTTCAAGACAGGCAACATTAATGGTTTTCTTTGATTCAACTATTGAAAATAGGGTGAAAATAGTCACTCCTTTGTGTTCATGTAATGTCAAGATCAAATAGCAGCACATTTATCTATGCATTTATGTATGTACGCAATAATATGCTTGATATTATGGAGATATATAGAAAAACATAATACTCGAGTTCTTGTTGGAGAGATAAAACTTACATCAATCAATCTATAAGCACTTATTAAGCATCTACAGAATCTAGTTAAGGTACTAGGTGCTAGAGATAAAAGAGAAAAAAATAAAAAATATCTTTATTAAAGGAATTTGAGTTTATCTGGGGAGATATGTACATATGCAAACATATACAAATATAAACAAAATCAATGCAAGTTAATAGGGGCGAGGCAATAGCACTAGGAGAGATAAGGAAGGAAGGAAGGACGGTTTTATGGAGAAGACGGAAGCCTGAGCTGATCCTTGATGGAGACAAGAGCTTCTAAGGAGTAGAGAATAGCCTGGAAGACAGCCAGTACAGATGTACAGAGATGAGAACCTGAAGACCAAAGAAAGCCAGTTTGGTTGAAGTAAAGAATATGTGAAGAAGAAGAACATATAACAAAACTGAGTAAGTTAAGAGTCAGCTTATAAAGGGTTTGGCATTCTAAATAGAAGAATTCATTCTTAGTTCTAAAAGTCATTGGGAGACAATGGAGTTTATTGAGTAGCTAAGTGACATGGTCAGGCTGTGATTTAGGAAAATCATTTGGAGACCATGTGGAGGAGAAATTGAAAAGGGGAGCCTCAACTGATGCGCATGGGCATCTATTAAATGTTGGCTGAAGAGAAGAGGGAAAGAATAACAAATAGAAAAGGAACTTGGTTCTGCCATTAGGATATACTTAATGCCATTAAGATATACTTAATGCCATATTTATTCATTTGGCAATCTGCCTCAAACTGAGTTTCTTTTGACTCGCGTTGCCTAACATTTGGAATAATGTGTAGAGAACCAGTATTGTGTAGGTCCATGAATAGGACATATTACTAGAGACCTACTCTCTGTGAAGGCTCTGCTCTTGGTGTTGGCTCACCATCTCCTTAACAATGAATGAAAGACATACTCTAGATAGATTTAGGATAATCTTGATGGAGAATGCATGTGACAGGAACAACTATGCTATTTAAAAGTCTGTTTGGACAAATACCTTGCTATTGATAATTTCTGTTCTTGACGACCCTGTTACCATAGCTATCTTGTTATTGCTAGTTAAACTGGAATTGAAATCTCAGAGTATGGGCTATGCATTAACCCTAGAAGATATATAGCCTCACCTGGAGATACTGGTGTTAATGTAACACTAGCTTAAAGAATATATAAACCCTGATGCTCAGGTTAATAAATGGAGATTGAAAAGCATATCTTCCACCTGGGCTTGGATATTCATTCACACTCTTGGTATTCACTGGAGCTGGATTTCAGTGTTATACAGTGAATGAAAATAATAATAAACAATTAAAATAGCATGAAAAATAATAACAAGGCACCTGTGTAAAGTTTTATAGTGAACATATTTCATTTCTTACAACAGTCTTGTGTGTAAGATTGATAGTGTGAATATTATTGAACTATGCTTTTTGTACATTTAAGCAGACCAATGACATCACTGAGTAATGGCTTGACTCTTGGTGAATTGTATTTAAGGGAAGCAGAGTTGCACATAGCCATCAGTTTTAATGACCATTGGAACAAACTGTTTCCATCTACCCATTTTGCTTGGAGAGTGAGGACACTAAAAGAGGTTTCTTCACGCGATAAATGTCAGAGGCACACTTGAAACTGAGGTCTCTGACTCCCAATCCAGTGACTTTCCAGTATGTCCCAAGGAACCTCCCATTCTTTCCCTTCTTAAGATGGGTCCTTACAAAATAGAGAGAAAATCTGCCAAGCTGCAATGATCTGGTTTCATTCGAACTTTTACCTCACTATTTTTGGTTTGAGCTGCAGAGCCAAGTGTTCAAAAGCTAAAATGAAGTCTACCTAATGGCTCAGGGAGGAGGTCCTGGGGAACTTAAATGTGAATTACAAGGTTTTCTAGATCCCTTTTGGAGAAATGCCAATTTGACTTCTGAATATCAATGACTTCTACCTTAAACTGTAGTTAGCTCCATTCAAAGGAGAAATATTCTTCATTTGTAGGTTATAGCAGAAAGTCTCTCATATACATATATAGTATGTAAATATAAGTACTCTCTCTAATGTATAATATAAGGTCTCTTATATACATATAGTAGATAAGTATAATTACTTCTCTTTCTCTCTAGTATGTATAAAGTCTTTCGTATATATAAATATATACATATATAAAATATAAGTATACTCTCTAGTACATATAGTATAAAATATATATATATATATATATATATATATGTATACACACACACATACCTACATATACATAAGTACATTTTCTCTCTCTTTCCCTCTCTAGTATGTATAATGTAACATCTCTCATATATAGCATATAAGTAGTAAAGGTCTTTTTATATAGTATGTATCATATAAGATGTTTTACATATATATAAGGTCTCTCTATATAGTATGTGTAGTATTATGTATCTCACACACACATATATATGCATATATGTATGCATGTGTGTATAGTCTCTCTTAGCTGGGCTAGACCTTCTTTCCTAAATTCAGAAAATCACTGATATTTAGGATTGTCATTTAGCACATAGAAGCCATCAACTCCAGATCTCCCATTTTATGGATGATGTCTCTAAGACAGAGAGGGTTGGTGATTTACCCAGAGTTGCTCAGTTAGTGAGTGTCTTAAGACAGGATTTAAGTCAAAGTCTCCTTGCCTCTGGCACTTAAACTATTACACTACATTGCTTTTCCTGTCTGGCAGAATAGGTATCTGGAGGAAGAAAGCAGATGAGTAATATTACCCACATATACTATATTCCTCTACTATGTATGAGGCAGTTAAATAGTGCAGTGGATAGAGTGCTGGACCTAGTCAGGAGGATCTGAGTTCACACGTTATGTGACCATGGGCAAGTCACTTCACCTATGTCTACCTCAGTTTTTTCATCTATAAAACTGGGAAAATAATAGCGTCTACCTCCCAAGGATCTTGTGAAGATCAGATGTGTTTTGCATATTTGCACAAAAGTGTTTTGCAAATTTTATAGCATAATATGACTACTATAATTATTTTTGCAATAAAGCTACAGATATTAATAATAATAATAATAGGTAGCATTTATGTATACCAATATGTTCGAAGCATCGAGGCAGTGCGTTACAAATTTGATTTTCATTTGATTTTCACAACAATCCTAAGATGTATGGGTACGATCACCTAGCAGGATAAAATACCAGATATTGAGATCCATTTTTGAACTAAACTGCCAAGCATTCAAACACTGCAGCAGAGAACACAGCTCTGTTGGGCTGGCCACATTATTTGAATGCCAAATGTACATTTGTCGAAAAGACTATTTTATGGAGAGAAGGTGCTGTGTGTTATGAGCAAAACAGAATCGAATTAGCTCCAAAGAAATACAAGACACACAAAGTTAGAGAATCCACTCCAGATGTTCATTATGGACTTTTTGAGCCAAGGTTATGGCAGTGCATTCCTAAGCTCATATTGGTCTGATCGGCTACACTGATCAGACATTTGACAGATACACAACATAGTGATATCATTTTGGTCCTTTTCAAGAAGGAGAGCGGACCACCAAGCAAGGTATTATCTCCATCTTATAGTTGAGGAAACTGCTATGTCCAAGTACACAGGGATAGTAAGTATCTGAGACTATACCACACAGTTATAGTATGAGTACATTTTTATAAGGAATCAGATTCTTTATGATTCTTTATTTTTGTGGCTCTCAATTTTTTATGACATTCATTTTTATTGTTATCGATTTGATGTATTCATTCTGAGGTTCTGAAATTTCTGACACATCTCACAGGAAAAACAAGAATGAATATTTAATCAGCCTGTCAGTCAACAAATTTTTATGAATCAATATGTGCCAAACTTTGTGTCAGCACTGGGAATGAATACAAAGGGAAACAAAAATACTTTTTTATCTTCAAGGAGAGAGCCACCATGTAAATAACTATGCACAAACTATAGACAGTATAAATAGAAGATAGTTTCAGAGAGAAGGCACTAATAGCACTATTACAGAAATTTTGAGATATGTGTTTGCACTAGAAACAGGCTGATTAAAGAGCCATTTATGACAGGTGTTCATTTTGCTGAGGGCTCCGGGATGATTGACTTCAAGGGCTATTTGGTCTCTGCAGTTAAGAATGGAAAGGTAGGCATCCCAATATCATCTTTCTCTGTGAGTTCCTTGTATGTAGGGGCAGTTAGGAGAAAGGTGGTGCTAGCACAGATCTGTTTGTTTTGCCTGTTTTTGTTTCTTATTCTTGGTTGGAACAGAAATTGGGGAGCATCGGGTATGATGACCTGTCTGGTACAGTGACCGCTGCCCTCATCCATCCTACTGCCAGTCCTGCGTCAGCCTCACTATTTGCAGGACATATTGCCAAAATCCTGTGCTGAGACTATTTGCTCTTTGATCTCTGTAAACCCAAGTGGGGCCCTTAGGTTTTTCTGGAGAAAACTGAGGGACAATGACCTGGCAGCAATTATTCTACTACTTTTAATTGTTCTATTCAGAGTGGTTCCATTCTAGTCTTCCCAGTCAAGAACAACATCCTCTGTAGTAATTACAGTGTCTCAGCTGTCATGGATCCTTTACAAAGAATAAGCCGTAACATGCCAATAGGTCTGTATCCATATATTGATTTGGGGCTAGCTCAGTGGCTGGCACATAATAGGCACTTAATAATTGCTGGCTGATTAAGTGACTTCAGTATTACCAAGAAACCAACAACTTTAGATTTACCAGAATAAATATTTTGACTTTTGTTTTTCTAAGAACCAATTGTTTTTGTTTTTTTTTTCCTTTTTCTGTAAATTGCTTTGGTCTCACAGTTATGAATCTGCCAATTTTAAGGGTGGCCCAGTTGAATAATGTTTGGAACACTCCAGGAAAAGCAGGGACATGCTTTCTTTTTGATTGATATTTGAATGAACCAGAATCACAAGGAAGGAATCCACTACTTCTTGAGGCAACCCATTCTACTCTGGGGAGTAGATTGTTAGGGGAGTAGAATTTTTAGGAAGCTTTTCTTTTCATGAAGTCTAAAATTTGCCTCTTTGCAACTTTTGCCCAGAGATTCTAAGAGCTAACCTTAGGGGCCAAATAGAACAAGTTTAATCTTTCTTCCATGTAATGATCTTTCAAATTCTTCAAGAAAATTATCATATCTCACTTAAGTAACTCCATTATAAAGTAGGGCTTCATGGAGCTCTATTAGGGGGTTTTCACTTATTCTCTCTCCAAGTCAGGTTTTCTTAACTTTTTTGGGGTGCGTCCTAGTCCCTTTGAGCAATCTGGTGAATCCTGTGATGAATCTCTTCTCAGAATCATGTTTTTAAATGAATAAACCTACATAAATGAATAAAACTAATTATATTTAAGTAGTTACAAAAAAATCTTAAAACTAAGTTCATGGATCCCAGGTGAAGAACCACCTTGATCTAAGTACCTTACAGAATTTCATTCTCTTCCTCCTTTGAGGATTTTCCAATGCATTTTGCATGTGGGGAAAAGAAGGCATCAAAAAAGAATAGAATCCAGTCTATAGAGTATATATGGTTGTAACAGGTAGGGATGGGAAAATCAACAAGAGTCTTCCAAACTCTTCAGCATTTTATAAATCAAATAATAGTAATGTTGAGGTGTAGACCACATGTTGAGGTCTACATTTGGGGTACCTAAATGAAATTAGGGTTTAGTTAAAGTCTAGTGGCAGGTTTGGGGTACAGGGAGTCAAACAGAGTCCCCCTACAACCCCCTTAGATTCGGCGCAAGGATATGGCGGTATATGAGGTCTAGTAGCAGCACGGAATTCCCAATAAAAGCATTTATTGGCCCGGAGAGCTAGATTAATAAAAGGTTTATTACTGAGTTTAGAAGTAGGAGATAGGTGAAGGTAGAGATAAGGAGGGCACTGGACAGAGGGTCCAGTGGACAGAGGGTCCTCACATGGCTGCCATGTTGGGAATCTCTGCAAAGAGCGGTTCCCAGCGTAGCCCTTTTAAGTCGGAGACAGCTCGAGGGGCTTTGGGGTGTAGCCCCAAAGTTGGCTCAGATCCGGATGGGGCTGGGACAGGTCTGGATCTTCTATTGGAATTCAAAGGGACCAGGATTTGTGAGTTAAAGGGTAATTTACATTAACTAGGGGGGGTTGGGAATCAAAGATTGGAATCTTTCCCCGCATCAGTAACTCATTTAAATGTCAGTCAATAGGCAAACATATTGCTGTATCTCTCAAAAAATAAACAGAAAGATGGAATGTCTAAGAGGAGACAAGCAAGCCTTCCCTTTTAACCCTTAGGTAACTGGTCATTTTCAGGTGCTTGGAAGAAACTTCAGTTCTCTGGCGAATGACCCTTATGGAGATTTCTCTGGGTCATACCAGATATCTCAGCTCAACAAATAACAACAGTTATTGAAGGAGAATAATTTGAGTATTGGATTGAGAAGAAAAAACTTAAAAAAAAAAAAAAAGATACCTGTCTCTCAAGGATGTATGGGCAGTGGAATAGAAAGGGCTTACCTTAAGTCCCCCCTCCCAGAGTCTCAGTTGCTCAATAAATATTCAAATCTAGGAACCCTTAACTATCCCCAGTTCCTCTCCCCGCCCCTTCTATCTCCCTCTAAAGAGTTAACTTGGAGGATTTCATTTGTTGGAAATGACAACAAATCCCTGACTGAGAACTGGAGGAGGAGTATTATAACAACCTCACCCTCAACCAATGATAAAAGGTTTTCAAGGCCAACACCCATTTCTCAGGACTATTTTAGCAATCAGGATTTGCTTCTGGGTTTATCACTGCAATTTGCAAGAGAGAAAGAAAGAAATTTTCACATCCTTTCCATCAATTTAGGGCTTCAGTTTCCTTTCTTTTCAGGTAAAATACTTGGGGATTTTTTTTTTTTTTTTGGTATTGTTTACAATTTAGGGAATGCTACTTCAGTCTCTTTTATATTGTTTCTTTTTCCACAGCAGAAAATGTCTGATTTTTAATAACTCGTAATATCTAACAGCATATTCTTATAGCACATCCTTGACTTGGCTAGTCTATCATCTTTAGGGAGAATATCCTTTGGTTTGGAAGCACATTTAGGGGACGGAACAAAAACAAGGAGCCTGAAGTCCTGTAATTATTTGTTTTGGTTCCAATTCACCAAGAGGTCAACCAGAAGCAGAAGTTGTGGGGAGGTAGGGAGGAAGATTCCCTGCTACTTAAATGAATGATCAAAGGAGTGCCTTATCTCTAACACTGTGGAATGAATTTCTTGCCCCAGCTGAGGCTGATTTATTGACAGTAGGCATTCATTTCTGAATATTTTCTGCCTTTGGAAATACTTTTTAAAAAGAACATCATGGATCTCCTCACCTGAGATGTTTTGCAGCTTTCTCAATCATGTGGATACTATCTTCAGTGAGAACCAAAAGCAGGTTGAGGACAAAATAATGAGTTCAGAAGTTTGGCTGGGATCTATCAGGAAAGTGACTTAATATTAGTATACAATTACAAAGTGAAGAGACTTTCCTGTATTTTGATATTCATGGAATTTTTTTTTTCTCTTTCCAAAGGCATCTTTATCAATGGACTCTTATGTGATCCAGATGAATGGCAATCGTGATCTTTCCTCTGTCCTGGATGTCCACGTAAACATGAATGAAAGAAATACAGTCTTGGGAAAAATGAAAGGCAGGAAGGCTAGATGGGCAGTGAGAGCCTCTGATATGTCCAAGAAAACTTTCAATCCCATCAGAGCCATTGTAGATAGCATGAAAGTGGAGCCGAATCCTAATAAAACAACGATCTCTTTGTCAATAGGTGAGTATTAGAACATCACTTAAAATGGAAGAGGAACTCAATTTCCTGTTGATTAAGTTTATTTCTTTGATTATGGGGAAGGGATGAATAAAAATGGAGGTGAAGGTTCAGGTCTCTTGGTGGGTGGAGTGACATAGAGGGAGAAGTTCTTGTTTCTGTTTTGTTCACCGATTATGGAACATTATTCATCTTATTGTGATTTCTTTCCTTCTTCCTCTAAAAAGGAGATCCAACTGTATTTGGAAACCTCCCTACTGATTCTGAAGTTACTCAGGCCATGAAGGATGCCTTAGATTCGGGAAAGTATAATGGTTATGCTCCATCAATTGGTAAGTTTCTTCTACTTTATTAATATCATTAAGGATGGTGCTTCCCAAGGCTTTTTTGCATTTTTGTACTTTTTCAAGACTTCATTCTGATATCTGTTTCTGTCTTGGTATTCAGAAGCTAACGTGAAATCGGGGGAGACGTTTTTTGAGAAGGAGTTCTTAACTTTGTGTCATGACCCACTTTGGCAGGCTGGTAAAGTCTATGGGCCCTTCCTCAGGATAATGTTCCTAAATGCATATAATATATAAATAAGTAAAGTAAAGTACATAACATTACAAAAGAGACCAATTTTATGAAACATAATTCTTAAAATATTTTTTAAAAACCAAGTTTGTGAGCTTCCAGGTTAAGAACTCCTGCTTAGGGGAATTCATAATATGTAATAATATATAAATCATAAATGTACATTGATATTCTAGACCCATCTTTCAGAAACATTTGATATTTCTCTCAGGCTCCATATAGCATATCATTGAATGTTGTGTTACATTTTCACATAAGTTTCTTGTCACATTGTTACTAATTCTGAGGTTTCTTTGGTTGGGACTACTTCCTTGCTAATTTCCTCCCTCTCTTCCTTTCTCTCCCACACTCGCCCCAAACTTGGGGAACAGAACTTGCTGACCCCATGAAAATAACAATTGTATTCTCCCTATACTTCTTCTTGTCTTAAGGTTCTTACTTAATTGTGGTCCTAGACAGAGCCATAACTAGGTATTTTAGTGCCTGGGACAAATGCATTGAAGGAGGGAAAGAAACTTTTTAGATTCCTTAACCACTTCTCTGAATAGTTAGGGTTGGCTAGAAATGGGAGTCCTGAGATTTGGAGAAGCTGAATAAGAAAGTCAAGGAATTAGAAGGGATTAGGAGGTCAAGGAGTCCAGGAGTTAGAAGGGATTAGGAGGTCAGGTGGAGGAGCCTGTAGGGATAATTTTATTGTATAGGAGGGAGAGTTTTTTATTGTATAGGAAGGAGAATAATCTGGAAGAACACCCATGATACCAATATGGAAGCAGGGAAGATGGGCTCAACTTGAAATAAAGAGAAGGATTTGCTGAGTGACGGTGGTTTAGGGAAAGTCTGAAAGTGAAACTGAGGAACCAGCAGTAAGTCAATGCCTCTCCTTGGGTCTGCACTAAGGGATAGGAAAGAGCATTCAGCCTTGAAAGATGTTGTTATATTCAGGAAAAAAAGCAGGTTTCAGCATGCTGAAGAAGAAATTTAGAATGAAGAAAGCTTAACTGTAGCATCAAAATTGGAAGTTTCCAGAGCACCTAGTAGAAATTGGTACTGAGACCAAATCTCAGTGGCCACCATGCTAGTTCTGGTCCTTGCAGAAAGGTATGGTACTGAGAAGATGGTGAGACCTAGGAGAAATGAATTCTTCTTCTTCTTCTGATGATGATGATTTATTGGTAAATCTTATCCCCCAGTTATATTGTTTGGCACCTAAGCAGGTTTCTTTAGTCATGAAGTTAGACAATATATGCTCTGGGCTATTATTTATCCTTACTTTACAGATGAAGAGATTAAGGCACAGAGAATTTAAGTGATTGGTTTAGAGTCCATCCCAAGCAAGTATCTAAGGCGGGATTTGAATCATTTGAACCATGTTTTTGAATACCTATGGTTGTTTGCAGGTTCAAGAAGGAAATCCTCCTCCTCACTGATCTCTCCTTTTATTTTCAGGCTATCTGTCTAGTCGGGAGGAAATTGCTTCCTATTACAACTGTCCAGAGGCTCCTCTAGAAGCCAAGGTAACAAAAGGCAGTTTTGCAAAGTTAGGGCAAACTTTGCCATCTCTACCTCTGGATCACAAAAGTCAAATAAGTGATTTCACATAGAAAGAGAAGACTGACTGTCCTTGTCCTTAAGTATCTGTAAGGGATTTTAATGGCCAGCACTTTAAAGCTAACTCGATATATTATCTTATTTGATCCTCACAACAACCCTGAGAGATAGATACTATGTTTATCCCAGTTTTATAGTTAAGGACACAGAGGCTGACAAAGGTGAAGTAATTTGTCCAGGATTCTACAAGTAGTTAGTATCTGGGGCAGGATTTGAAATCAAAGCTTCCTGGCTCCAAGTTATGATAATAGTGATCATGTTGCTGAGGTTGAAATAATTTTTTTTTTATTTTGGCACTTGCAGGATATCTACTATAAATCTATCTATATATCTATGTATGTATATGTATACATATATCTATATATAGTATGGAAGTAGTAAGTTTGCCAGCTATAGGATATATTTTATTCTCCTTAGGTACCTTTACCATAGGCAGCTAGGTGGCATAGTGGATAAAGCACTGGCCTGGAGTCAGGAAGACTAGTCTTCCTGATAAGCCTCAGATACTTAATAATTGTGTGACACTTAACCTATTGTTTTCCTCAATTTCCTCATCTGTCAAAGGAGCTGGAGAAATAAATGGCAAATCACTCCAGTATCTTTGCCAAGTAAATCCTAAATGAGGTCACAAAGAGTTGGATGCTATTAATAAATTAATGTGGGCCTTCAATTAGTTCAAAGTTGTCCTGATTTTTTTTAATCAGATTAATGATGGTAGAGAACTCCCAAGAAGCTAGAGACTTCAGTAACTGGTATGTTCCCTTCTCCCTAAGATAAATCAGGAGTGAATTTAAGCTTGAAATCATGAGAAAACATAAGGTGGTGGCACATTTACTGGGGCATTGTGAACTTTACACAAGATTGAATCTCCAGAAAATAGCAACATGCTTCAGATCATAGAAAACAGGAACCAGGGGTGGTCACAGAACAATGCTTCATGTGATAACCCCATCCTTATTTTCAATGGTCACTAGCCCATTTGTGTTGTGCTGGTCACAATAAGTGATTAGCATTTCTATAGGACTTTAAGAGGCACAAAGCACATTCTTCACAATTCTGTAAGAAAGAAAGGTAGAGTAAGAGTCTTTATCTCCATTTCATAGTCAGGCTATATAGGAGGTGAAGTAATTTGCCCAGGATCTTGGAGCTGCTAAGAGGTAGAGTTGGGACTCCAATCCTTACCTTTTCAATCTAAATTTAATGCTCTTCCCATTATCCCATTTTGACTCTTTTAATAAATGGAGGCCACCCAATGCTTGGAATGTGTAAACATACTTTGAAAAAAAAATTGGTCCACTAAGATGGCAAGATATTGTCTAACCATCTCATATCTTAATCATCAAAGTTAGTAGTTAACCATGTTAGTTTTGAATTCAGATCCCGATTCTGACATGGGTTGCTTGACTGCAAGGAAATCGTCAGAGCCTCAAGTCTAAGATTTATATAGATTGTAAACTAGATGGGTAGACCAAAGACTATAAATTATACAGAGTTTATGATCTATTTTGGTGAAGAAAGTTCTTAAACTGATGAATTACAAGTTCTTAACATCTTGATTTATAATTATTATTAGTGTTTATAATTGTCTAGTCTCAGCAATTGACAAAGTTAGAGAAAACTGAATTTTAATGCAATTAAATAGTTAAGATCTCTTGATTGCAGTTAGATATTGAATTGGTCACTATGCCAAAATTGGGACTAACTGCTTCCCCCACTAAGCATCTGATGTTTTTGGTTGATATTTCATAAGAGAGAAGGCCTCTGTCCACCTTCTGTATCATATCTCTAACCAGAAACAAATAAGCCAGGGAGAAAGTCCAAGGACGCTATCAGCTGAGAATTTTTCTCAATCCAACAACAGGGTTGCATTTTTACATGGTGGCTAGCTGAGGCATGACCACCTTTCAAATAAAGTTAAACACACACATACAATACAAATAAACACACATGTACATGTGTGCATGTATACATGGTTAAATCATGTATATATGTACCATGTATAAATATATACATTCATAAAACCTATTAATCTTCTGATATTAGCTCAGTACTGTTTTAATGAGAGGCAGTATGGTATAAAGGAAAGACTTGGAGCCAAAGACCTATATTTGAATCCCAGCTTGTGGGTGATTGAGGCTAAACAATTTAATCTCGCTAAGGCTCAGTTTCCTTAACTACAAATCACAGATAATAACTCCTCAAAGATTGCTGTGAAGAATATACTTTTCAAATGTTAAAATGCCACACAAATTTGAGTTGGCCTACCATTGCCTAAAATTCAGAAATAAATCTCCTTATTCCCAATTCTCTTCTTTTTGGTAAATTAACTCTTGAATTTCTCAGTCTGTTCTCGGATTTCTATTATCCAGCAAGCATCATCTTAATTAACTCCTTGTGTTCCATGCAGGATGTCATTCTCACAAGTGGTTGTAGCCAGGCCATTGAACTTTCCTTGACTGTACTGGCCAACCCAGGACAGAACATCCTGATACCCAGACCTGGTTTCTCTCTCTATAAGACTCTAGCCGAATCCATGGGGATTGAGGTCAAACTTTACAACTTGTTGGTGAGTGATTTGGGGGGAACCCTTGGAAAGGAGATGCTTTAGGAAGTTTCCTTTATCTTAGGAATAGAATTGGTGATAGGTACCCTGTCACAGAGCCAGTCCATTCTGACTTCTTATATTTGATTGTCTATTTTATGTATCATTGTCTATGACATATATTAGAGCTTTATATATAAAGCATTCAAAGCTCCATACACTTACTAAGTATGTTGATTGATTCCTAAATGGAATCTCTTTGTTTTAAGAGATGTGGAGAATTTAGGGATCTGTTATTTTCTAGTAGCTAATATCAACTTTTCTCTACTCTTGGGTAGCTTAGTTTTTTTCAAGACTTTTAGGATTTTATTCTGACACCTTAGATTGCTTGAAGCTTTTCTTCCTTCCCTCTGATTGTCATCTCTAAATATCTTTCCTTTTTTACCCTTTTCATCATTCCAATTCTGTTTCCTTCAGTGGCCTCCCTTTGGGGTTACCTTCCATTCACACTATATACATTTTATATGTTCATAATTGTTTCCACCATTTTCTTCTACATTAGAATATGAATCATTGGGTGACAGGGACTTGTTTTTAACTTTTTTTTTTTTTTTTTATTATTATCCTCATTTCTTTATATCCTCATTCCCTTATAGGGTCTGGTACAATAAATGATTGATGACTGATTCTGTCTTACCTTAAACTTCTAGAACTTCATAGGATTTTATGGAGGAAAGAGACATTAGAAATTACATTGTCCAGTTCTTTCATGTAGACCACCCAGCTAATAAATTTAGAAACTTGTTTCTTCTATATCCGCTCCACCATCTCTTTCCTTTCACAAAGTATGCCTATATTCACAGTTTCCAGATATATCAGTTCAGATATGAGTATGTTTGCTTACATGTTTCAAAGATGAAAGGTCCCAATGTGGATAGCCAAAGCTACAAATATACTTTATCATTTAAGTTCAATATTGATTAAATAATTATTATACAAAAGTTCCAATTAAATTTATCACAAAAAGTACTTATTAAGAACCTGCCATATGCAAGATATTATTCTAGGAATACAAAGACAAAATTAAAAACGGACAAGCCTGCAAGGGATTCTCAGCTCTTATTACAATCTTTCTTTCCTCTCCAGCCGGAAAAGTCTTGGGAAATTGACTTGAAGCATTTGGAATCATTGATTGATGAGAAGACAGCTTGTCTTATTGTCAACAACCCATCAAACCCCTGTGGTTCAGTATTCAGCAAATGTCATCTCCAGAAGATTCTGGCTGGTAAGATGAATTTTTTGGTCTGGGCTCAGGTCCTGTATATGGAATAAAGTAAAGAACTTTCTGTCTGGACTAGAAAGCAAGGGACTAGATTATTATCTGGAACTGGATGGAGGCAAATGGAGTTATTTTCTGAAATAAGAAAGGAGGAATAAATCCCCTCATCTTGCTTCTTCCTTCTGTCTGTACATATGCATGTATGTGTGTGTGTGTGTATATATGTAATATACATATATACACACACACACACACACACATGTGTACATCTGTGTGTTATATAGACAAATATGTGTGTATCCCTCTAGGTTCCTCTCATTTTTCTCTATCAACTTCCCAACTCCATTTTTAAATAAATTTCAAAAAGTTGTTAGAATGGATGCCTGCACTAGATGAAATTTTTTAAAAAAAGAACTAGATGATATATTCAAACACATCAAGGTGCTTATAATATCTTTATGGAAAATGACACATACATATATGCAATGGCTTGAGAAAAATGACAAGGTGAGGTAGAGAAAATGTAATATAACGCAGGACTGGTTGAATATTTGAATCCTGAGGGACCCTAGTGCAGAGGAGTGATTGAGCATGTTTCTCTTTCTTTAGTGGCTGCAAGACAATGTGTTCCCATTTTGGCTGATGAAATCTATGGAGACATGGTGAGCACTGGGCAAAAACTCTAGGGTTTTACTGTTATAAATCACTGCCTTTAGATCACTCCTTTATGAAAGCAAAAAAAAAGTCAACCCTGAATAATTTTTTTTTTGCATGTTATATTCTCTAATATTTTAGTACTCCTTTTAACAAATTTTCTACCACAACAGTATGCCTTTCTAATATTCATTCCTCTCAAGACAGATTCACTATGAAATCTTTTCTGTATTATTGGGCTTTCTTTACAAGTCTCCTTCCATATATCCAGGCCAGCCATCTTTGAACTATCCCCAGCAGAGTCTAATCCCACCAAGAATCATCAGTTCCCAATCTCCTTCAGATCCCAGTCATTCCTCAGCTTTTGAATATGGGTGGAAGGATCAAGAGGATAACAAAAATCTGAAGGTCCATCTTGACTGTAGAAGGGGAAAGAGATTCCCAGGGGAACAGATAGGAAATATCATGAACCTTCTTCCTCTTCAGGTGTTTTCGGACTGTAAATATGAACCTTTGGCCACTCTCAGCACCAATGTTCCCATCTTATCCTGTGGGGGGCTAGCTAAGCGTTGGTTGGTACCAGGCTGGAGAATGGGCTGGATTCTAATCCATGACAGAAGAGACATATTTGGTAATGAGGTAAGGACAGTAGAATTTCTTGTACAGTGGAAATTATATGCCTTCTTCCAATATGCAAATACATACATTATGTCCATTGTCTTGCACATATAATTACGGAGAGATAGAATTATGGTTTTTTGAACCAATTTTTTTTTGGTACTGGTAACAAGAATACATACAGTGGAAAGTGTACCAGATGATCTATGTGACTTTACTTAACCTCTCTAGGTCTCAATTTCTTTTATGGAAATGGCCTACTAACTCTTAATCTATGATTCTATTATTCTATGATACTGAGGTTCAGGGTATCTGAGGAAGATACTGAATAAAGAAAAGTAATTGTCATCCCCATTTCCTATCCCAAACTCAATTTCCCCTTGCTTAAAATAATGAAAAGGTCTTATTCTTCTCCCACTTCAGGATCTAGTCAAGTCAAGAAGCATCTATTAAGTACTTACTGTATAGTAATATTCCAGTCCTTGTGCTAAGTGTTGGAAATCCCAAGTATAAGCAGGAAAACAGTTCCTACCCTCAAGCAGCTTATAGTCTAGTGGGAAAAGACAATATAGAAAAAGGAAGCTGATAGGGGTAGGGAGAAGAAGGAAAAGGTACCTGAGCAGAGATGTGGTAAATTTAGCGAATCAGGAATGGACCTTAGTGAGGAATGAAGATATGAATGTCCTGAGAACCATTTTTAAAATGGAAGAAGGAAAGTCAAAGACTTGACAACATATAAAATACCTAGATAGGGGTGATTTTGGAGGTATTGACTGGACTTCTTGGAATATTTAAGATTCGAGACGGGCTGGTAAAGCTGACTCAGAGGATCCTGGGACCTTGTACCATTGTCCAAGGAGCGCTGAAAAGCATCATGAGAAGAACACCTCAAGAATTCTACCACAATACCCTAAGCTTCCTTAAGGTAAGGGTAGTCCAGAAGTCTCTTATCTTTGGGGAAAGGGAGGTATCCATAAGGAAAAGTTGATTTGGAACCCTAGAAATAACATCATCTTTTTGTGGTTCTGCCAATAATCAATATAATTAACTCTGGGAGGGTCAAGCCTGCAGTCTGGGGTATGTGCTCCTACCTTTCCCTAATCCATCTTAGTCAAGATGGACACAGCAGTGTCAATAATTTTCTGGGCCCTTGGTAATGCCATTCGTTCAAGTTAAAGATGGAATGGATATAATCTTTGCTCTGTTGACTCTGTTCATAAGCAAGCAAATGCGGGGTTTAGTGTCTCAAAATAATGCTCACAGGAATGGCGTGATTTTACTTTCCCCCCCAAATGGTGATCTTTGGCCTCTGTCTTGCCTCTTCTAGTCAAATGCTGACCTTTGTTATGGGGCCTTGGCTGCTATTCCTGGACTCCGGCCTGTCCAGCCTTCTGGGGCCATGTACCTCATGGTAAGCATGTCTCCACCAAACACTGGATCAATCTATGGTGTATCCTGGGTCAAAGAGGGAGCCAGATAGATTAGAAATACTCCCTCTCTGAATGGCTTCAATTCTTAGTAGGGAGAGGACAAATCTGTGACTAGAGCTGTTCCCAGAGAGAAGATTCCTTTTATTTTTTGTGCATACCAAAGTGCAATTTGATTTATTCAAGACTTTAAAACAAAGGACTATTATGTCAGTGACTGAAGTTATTTCATTTCTTGTAGTCACGAGTTAGTGGGTAAAACTGAACTCCGCATTAAGTGCAAAGAGTACTTTTGATCTTTCCACTGTTATAATAAATCCTTGTGACAGCTCTTAGAACTACCTTCCATCACTAAAAGAATGTATCAGGGGCAGCTAGGTGGCACAGTGGATAGAGCACCAGCCCTGAAGTCAGGAGGACTGAGTTCAGATCTATCCTCAAACACTTACTACTTCCTACCTTTGTGACCCTAGGCAAGTCACTTGCCCCCAATTGCCTCAGCCAAAAAAAAAAAAAAAAATGCATCAATCTTAATGTTCCCTCAATACAACTTCAGAATTTCTGTTAAAAGTTCTCCCCAATGCCCATCCCTTTTACATGTCACTTAACCTCTGCCTACTTCAATTCCTTCACTCCTAAAATAGGAATGATAATAATAGCACAAGCATTGTTATGAAGATAAAATGATCCCATAATTATTTAATTCTCTCCCCAAAGCCCATGGTATAGAACTCTCCTTACTGGTGGAAATGAATGCCATTACCTGGGGAAAGGGGAAGATAGCCCTAAAGGGGTACTTCCATTTGAAAAGTCCCCAAAGCTAAGACAGGTTGAGAATTAAAATTCTCACCAATTCTTGCCCCACCCCTCACACAAAGTATCCAAAAAGGAGAAAGTCCCTTGCCAATGGAATTTAGGACTAGAGTTACCTTCCTAGGATCTCCTTGTTGAACCTTAAAGTACTACATAAATATTAACTATTATTGGATATTTTCTGGAGGCTGAGCTTAGTACCCCTTACTGTTTCTTGTAACTGGGAAAGATCTTTCATTTCTATCTCTTCCTTCCTGCTATGGACATAGGTTGGAATTGAGATGGAACATTTCCCAGAATTTGAAAACGATGTTGAATTCAGTGAGAGGCTAATTGCCGAGCAGTCTGTCGTCTGTCTTCCAGGAAAGGTGAGTGTCTTGTCTCTGTCAGAATAGTCTCATGTTACTGAAAGGTCTCGATGGGCCCAGGACCTCCCTAATGTAATTCCCTAAACTCTTTGTCTTTGGGTGTATTCAAAAAGTATCTCTCAGGATTTCAAAGGATCTTTCCTTACCCCTTTTCAATCTATACGGACCTAAAGACTGGGTCTGAATTTAACCTTTTAAACATGATATGAGTTTTTCTCAAGGGCAGAGACTTTTTGTCTTGATCTGTATCCCCAATGCTTAACATAATAATCTTTTACACAGTAAGTGCTTAATAAGTGCTTGTTGGTTGATTAAAGATTTTTTGCTGTAGGAGTGAAAGAAAGTCATGTTTCTTTAGGTTAACATCCAAACTTTCCAATTGACTTTTCAATGAATTATCCTTTTATAAAAAACATCTAAAATTAAGCCAATGTCTTTTGTAATTTAGGAGATGAGCTATCTTAGGCTCAGATTTTCTAAAGTTAACATCATCTTTTCTTTTCTTTTTTTTTTTTTGACAGTGCTTTGAATACCCCAATTTTTTCCGAGTGGTTATCACAGTCCCTGAGGTGATGATGTTGGAGGCTTGCAGCAGGATCCAGGAGTTCTGTGAGAAGCACTACCAAAATGTTGAAGGAGCTCAGGAAGAGTGTGACAAATAAGCCATCTTCCTTTTCCCATAGAGTGTTTCTTTTCTGGGACCAGGCTAGGCAGTGCTTTCTGTTGCCCATTGAATTGAATGTCTACAAGTGGAAAAGGGGCCACAAAAACAACTCACTTCCACCCCAACTCTTGTTGTTTCCTAGACCCAACTGAACACACTCTGTCTCCATAAATTCTCCTAAAGTTGTAGTAACATGATTCACTCCCCTAGTTTTTAGTCTCTCCCCACCATTAAAATTTCCTTCTCTTTTTGTCTGTGTAACACATTAGTAAAAATCTAACCTAGTTGTTAATATGATCTCTGATTTAATAAGAAAGTACCACATAAAAAGTGAGTTAAAGAAGAGCAATCAAGAACCAGTAAATATACATTCATTAAGCACCATGTACTAGGTACTATGCTTAGCTTTGGGGATACAAAAAGAAGCAAAAGAAAATTCGTACCCTAAGGAGCTTTCAATCTAATGGGAAAAAAGGATGAAAACGGCGGGTTCAAAGAATTTGTGTCCTTGCCATTTTCTCATTCAGTGGATCCTAGATACCCAAATTAGTTCTGGAGCCAAATTCAGTTACCACCTTTCTAACCCTAGGTATATTTCACATTATGTAATAGATGTTACTGGAAAAAAAATGAGTTTGGATCAAATTTTTGGCAATTGTATTTTCAAAGTATTTGGGGAGTTGGCTTTTTAAAGGAACCCTGACAAATCATTTTTATAGCATGAAGAGTCCTGTTGTAATGCAAATAATAACTATAATTTATCTATTTTGTGGCTATATTTTTGTATATTAGATTTTCTTAAAGTGGGGTTATGCCAGAAAGTACTTTTAAGGAGTTATTGTGTCATTATGGTGAAAGGACCAGGAATACCCTGATCTGCCATGGAATCACTTTTGGTGTAACTCTTAATATTGATTTATTATATTATATATTATATTATCTTTTAATATATTATCTAAAGAGCATTTATACTGACCAAACCCTTTGTTTTGCAAAGAGCATAAATTATTGTTTTTTTAAAAATAAATTTTACAAAGTCTGCAGCCCTGTGGTGTGATTATTCTCCTCTGCTGAGGAGACAAAGATATTCTCTATTCTCCAGGGGGCTAGTGAGGACACTACTTACTTTTACATATTGTCGGGAAACCTAAAGGAACCTTCAGTTTTGTAATACAATTGATTGTTTTATAATCTTAAGACAAATTAGATCTTACATGAAATGCTGACAAAATATGAGTTATACAGTTCTTATAGTATTATTTTGCATTACTCCTAGATTTTGCATAGCTCTCAGATAACTAATAGCCCTCATGGTGCTAAATGAGTTTATCAAGCAAGAAATTCCTAATCTAGAGTCTTTGGGGAAAGAATTAATTAGGCGATGAGGTGCACTACAGAGTACTGGGCACCAGATTTGGATTCAAAGGATTTAGGTTCAAATTCCATCTAAACCTAGGAGCTTCTAGGTAATTTGGGGGTTAAGACATTTTAATCATACTCACCTTTCTTTGATGAGGGCAAGTAATTTGTTGTGACGGTGTTGACCATGGCACAACGCTTCACTTATTCCTCTGTTAGAAGAAAAGCTTTGTTCAGGCCTTTGTGCTGATTAAAGATACAAAACTCAGGTAGAGAAATTTAAAAGGAATTTATTTAAAAAATTAAGCATAAAACACATGGGTGGGATGGCCATGAACAACTGACATGGGATTCAAACTAGGAACAATTTTTAAAGACAATTTTTTTAAAAAATAAGATCAAGACAATTCTGATTAGGTACACATCTCCAGAAGAAGATGGGCTAGTGTGATCTCAGAGATAATTTACTATTACTGTTTACAATCGAAGTAGAAGCAGATTTCCAAAAAGGTATATGTCTCCCTCATTGCTATATCATATGACATATGGGAATGAGAATACAGGTACGGGAGATGGGATGAAAGCAAGGGAGTGGCAAGCCTAAGAACTCATTTACCTAGTTACATAGAATATGGAGTTGACCACAAGTATGGATTAATAATAGTAAGGTCTTTCATACTTGTGTCTTATTACAGTAACTCAGATATTTTAGAATTAATTTCTTAATAGATTTAGTACAAACTTCCACAGTTCATCTGACTTGATTATAGAAATTTTGCAATGAAAGGAAAAAAGGATGGACATGGCTATGATATTATCAAGATTTTTCCCTCAAGGGCACAGAATTGATCTAACACAAGCCATAACAGACATAATAAACTCCTTTGGTTCTATATGATTCAAGGCAAGAGTCATAATTAACAGACAATCATACAGCACAGTTCTACATTATTCATAAGGTATTAAAAGAAGACTCAGTATTAACCAATTGGGAAAATTTTCTTTCAGAAAGGAAATAGTGCAATAGGGAAACTGAAAAGGATTCTTCACCTACATAGTGTCATCCCTTCAACTTTCCTAGATATAGGCATTTACCCATAGTAGTTCTCTAGGTAGCACGTGGCATTTCCCCTGAATGGAGAACTGTTGGCTTAATGATAATCCAAACAATCATAACTGAGATCAAAATTTAGATTAATATTAAATTATAGTCCTATAAGATGTTACCTCAAATAAAAAAATTCACTATTCACAGCTTTGGGCTAAAATATTATTTTAGTTTTCTCATGTTTCCCTAATAGTAAATAATGAGCAAATATAAAGACAATTCATTTATCTTTCATTTATAAATTAAGAATAATCCCCTTTTTGAGTTTCACATATATAGTAAGTAGTTTATAAGTTAACTCAAAATCCCTGGAAAAATTGTATCGATTTTAACTCCTAAGGCAAAATAAAATATTTGACTCTAACATATATTGTTACTGAATTGGTTCAAAAATGTAATTTTGATATATACTAATTATTAAGATATACTTTAATAATTTTCATAGGTGATAACAAAATAATCTTAGATGAAGCCCACTCCTTACAAAAAGTAAACTTATAAATTTTCTCACTTTGGGAGAGGTTCTAGTATCTCAAACTTCAGTGCTTTTGAATTTACCAAATATGGTCAGCAAGGCTGATAAGATCTTATGATCTTGCCCAAGTAGAAAGTTCTAAGTTATTTCACAAATAACTTAAGGGGTCCAGTTACTTTTCACCTAATATTTACATTATTATGATTACTATTATCCATTTTAAAAGCAAATGTATCCCATTACATATTTATCAATTTTTAAATTCACAATCTATAGTATCCAGATTAAAAGAGCAATTACTTTTCTAATTTCAGGCCTTTTCAGATATAATGGTTTCCAAAATTTCACAATATAAGAAAAAATTTTGGAACACAATAATTACATATACAATATCATGTATTTAAAACATGAGACAAAACTTATTTTCAGAGAGGTGACATCAATTTTATATAGAAAATAATTCACCTTTTCACTTTTGGCATTCTATACTCATCACATTTAAAACTCAGTATAAAGTAATCCAGAATGGAATAATGACATTAAATGATAACAGTAATAACTATAGCAATAATGCTAATAATTAACATTCACACAGTGAATGTGTGTCAGGCATTATATTAAACACTTCACAATTATTATGTCATTTAACTCTCACACCAACTTTTTGAGGTAAGTACCATCACTTTTTTACCTAAAAGGAAACTGAGGTAAACAGAAGTTAAGAAATTTGCTGAAGGTCACACAAATAATAAATTTCTGAGACTGGATTTAAACTCAGGTTTTCCTTGCATTTTCTAGTATATTGCCTTAATGCCCAATAATAAATGTATTTTGCATTAAGTTCTGATTTAACACAATTATCCAAATAGATTACTGTAAATGAGACCACATAATTTAGTTTCAGGACAAAATTTCATTCAAATAAAGTTTGGCTTTATCATCTCAAATGATAATATTAAGATTACGATTAATCAATGTTCATTTTCTTCTAGCATTTCAAAGGATAAGGCCAGCTACTTTATGATGAAAGATTTAAAATGACAATCTCATATTATATCTTTTCCTTTAGGATCCATGAAAACTTCCTGAAACCTGATAAACACAACCTGTGAATGTATTAATGAAAGAAACAGGGCCATGAATATTACACAACAATACTAGTCCTAAAGGTCCATGCCCAAGGCTCAGAATGACTATAAGCAGCTAAATATATGGAACCAGGTAGGCAGCTGTCTTGTATGTAGGAATTAAACCTTATGTTTATGGGGGAAAAAAAAGCTCTAGCCTGGCAATCTTCCTCCAATTTACACAGGGGAATTACAAAACCAAAAATTAAAATGCTTTTAAAAATATTTATCAAAATCCAGATTAATAAAAAAAAAGGTTCAATTTGAGTTTATTTTAATATAGGAATTCCCATTTGAATTTTCGGTTTCTTCCTCTCATAGCAAATATTTTTAATCAGGGAAAGAGAAGATGTGATTTTTTTTTTAATGAATCTCTTACCGTTTTCAATATGAGTCTATCGTTACTTCTTCTCAACAATATATAATCTGTAATAACTGAATCCAACCAAATATTGGAACTTGTTATTTAAGACCTTATAGGACTATAACTGAGTTTGATTCCAGGTATGATTGGCAAGAAATGTATTGAGCCAATGATCCATGATATCAGAAACCCTATGGGGTCAATCAATGTCTATGAATTGTAGACTTTTCATGAGAAAGACTGGGAGAATGACTCTTAGTATGGGCTTAGATAGAGTTCTCCTCACTCAGCTTCCCCAGTATGATTATGTCATCTCCTTTTGAATGGAAGTATTTAAGCCTAACTCAATACAATAGCTACCTATGTGACTCTTGCCTAGGATTGACATGAAACTAAGGAAGCATTATTCCTTTCTATGGCTATGATCCTATTCTATTCTAAATTTCTATAATCATGATAGACAATCAGTATAACCACATTATTAAATCTTTATCTCATAGTCTAATACCACATTTGAGCTACTATAATAAGATGCAGATATAAGATTTGAGCTATTTAGAGCAGATTTTTAGTCCTTTCTATATTCTAATCAATTAAATAGAGGAATATTTGGCTTTATTATCTACCTGTTACTAGTTAGATATTCGTGTATAAAATAAGACCCTTAAGTGGTTTGAAATAACATAAGAAAAATAGAGTATTAATGCAATAGTTTATGAGACCAAACTGTTATTCTAGTAATTATTAATTTTTTGCAGATTTAATTTTTTAATTTTTAATTTAATTTTTAAACTTTTATTTATTTATTGTAAACTTAAATAGAAAATAGGAAAAGGAAAAAAAAAACATTTCCATATGCATAGCAGAACAAGAGAGGATTTGAAATATAAAGCAATAAATTTCCATTTCGAGAAAGCCTAATATAACACATTGTGTTCAGAAGTGTCAATCTTTTCTTTGTTTCCTTGTAGGTTTTCTTTTGTTCTCCACTGTGCATTTTATACTTTCTTCTTTGCCCCCCTTCCCTTCCTTTTCAAAGAAAGTTACAATTAAGTATGGACAAACACACACACATATACATATATACAGATATAGATATAGTCATATAGACATATATATTATATATATATATACATATATATATTCCTATGTATCTATGTAAGACTGTTTTATGCATGTTTATCCTCTGATTCTCTGAAGGTAGTTGTTAATCTTTCATAAATTCAACTCTTTTTCTCAATAATATTTAATTTTTACAAATATATGAAAAGATAGTTTACAACATTCATTTTAGTAAGATTTTTATGGTTGGAATTTTTTCTCCCTCTCTTCCTTACCTTCCCTTTCCCCAAGACATCAAGTAATCTGATATAGGTTAAATATAAGCAATTCTTTTAAACATATTTCCATATTACGTTGTACCAAAAAAAAAAAAATCCCAAAAAACACAAACCAGACCAAAAGGGAAAAGACTATAAGAAAAAAAAAAAAGCAAGTAAGCAAGCAAACAAAAACAAGGCAAAAATATTATGCTTTGATCCACATTCAGTCTCCATAGTTCGCTCTCTGGAAGCGGATAGCATTTTCCATCCAAGTCTATTGGAATTGTTTTAGATCACTGCATTGCTGAGAAGAGCTAAGTCTATTGTTGATCATCACATAAACTTGTTCTTACTGTTTTCAATGTTCTTTTGGTTCTGCTCATTTCACTCAACATCAGTTCATGCAAATATTTCCTTTCTGAAATCAGCCTGCTCATCCTCTCTTATAAAGAGGATTTTCCATTTCCATTTCTTTTCCATTACATTCATATGCCATAACTTATTTAGCCATTCCCCAATTGATGGGCATCTGCTCCATTTCAAAGTCCTTGTCACTACGAAAAGGACTGCTATAAGCATTTTTGCATATGTGGGTTTTTTTTTTTCCTCTTTTATGATCTCTTTGGGATACAGACCCACCAGTGACATTGCTGAATGAAAGGATATTGCACAGCTTTATAGCCCTTTGAGCATAGTTCCAAATTGCTCTCCAGAATTGTTGGAACATTTCACAACTCTACCAACAGTGCATTAGTGTCCCAGTTTTCCCACATCCCTTCCAACATTTATCATTTTTTCCTTTAATCTTAGTCAATCAGATAGATGTGAAGTGGTAAGTCAGAATTGTCTTGATTTGCCTTTCTCTAATTGATAGTGCAAGTCTTTTCATATTTTTCTAACTTCACCAACTCATCATTTCCTACACCACACCAATATTTCAACCATATTGTCTAGTTAATTTAAATAGTTTTAAACAATATTAATTAATATGGCTGACATATAGTATAGTTTTTCCAGTTTTTTCTTGGTTAAATCTATTTTACCTTCATCTTTGTCTGAGATCGTGATTAGTACCCCTGCTATTTTTATAATAAATTCTACTCCTGATCTTTATTTTATTTTTGTGTGTATCTCTTATTTTCTAGCCCTCCTGAATCTTCATAACTTTTACCTGCTAACCTGCACTCCTATTACTTAATTTACCACCCTCTTCCAAGGAATTCCTCTCATCCTCTCCCCCTATCCTATAACTCTTTATCCTATTCCTATTAATCTACACACCCTTCTATAACTTCCCCCTTACCCTATTCCCTCACCCTCTTATTTTTTTTAAGGTAGGAGAATTTTATTCCCTTATTTTTTTATTGAAGCTTTTCATTTTAAAACATATGTAAGGATAATTTTTCACCACTGACCTTTGCAAAAACCTTGTATTCCAATTTACCCCCTTTTTTTCTCACCCCCTCTCCTAGATGGCAAATAATCCAATTTTATTCCCTTCTAAATGTATATGTTCTCTCTTTAACTCAGATCTTTTTTATCATTCCCTCCAAAAAACTCTCCCTTATGGTTTCTCCCTCTTTACCCCCTTACCTTCTTATTTCTTTCTAAATTTAGAAGATGTATATAGGTATGTATGTATGTATTGTTCTCTGTTTAACCCATTCCTGAAGCAAGTAGGGTTTCAATACTACCAGCCCTCCTTCCCCACCTAATTCCTCTGTCATTTCTCTCTCATATACCTAATTTGTATAATTACTCTTTTTAACTTTTCCTACAGGGCTTTGCATTTCAAAATCACATCATAGTCAGCTCTACCCCAATTTTTCAAACTATCCAATTACTAACAATAATCTTAGACATTAAGATAATTCTTAAAAATTGTATCATTAATAATGCATATGGAAGGAATATACATAGAGAAAATAAGCATAAGATGAATTTGAGGGAATGACAAAAATAATTAAGGAATGAAAAAGAGGAATACACTTAGTGCAGAAGGAAAGGAAAGGTACAGTGGGGTAGATTATTTCACATAATGTGGTGTGAAAAGTGGTGTGAAAGATCTCTTCCATTAAGATGGAAGGGTGGAAAATGGACATTGCTTGAATTTTAACTTCATTAATATTGACTCAAAGAGGGAATATTATACACATTAAGTTGATTATAGTAATCTCTTTTACCTGTTAGGGAGATAGGAGGGAGGGGATTAAATAAAGAATCAAGGGGAACTGACAGAAGGGAGGGCAGATCAGGAGAGGTGGTAGATAGAAGCCAAACAATGGTGATGAAGGAATGGATAAAAGGAGAGAGATGAAAAACTAGAAGAAAAATAGTATGGGGGGAAATTCACAATAATCATAACTGTGAATGTGTGTGGGATGAAGCAGAGACACACATGGAGTAAAGGTAAAGTTCTGGAGCAGAATTTATTATGCTTCAGTTGAAGTAAAAAAAAAAACACAGAGGTAGAAATACTTATCTGAGACAAATTAAAAACAAAAATGGAGCTAATTAAAAGAGATAAGGAAGGAAATTACATCTTGCTAAAAAAAAAAGTAACATAAACAATGAAGTAATATCAATATTAAACACATATGTACCAATTGCTGTAGCGTTCAATTTTTTTTTTTTTTTTTTAGTTTTTGCTGAGGCATTTGGGGTTAAGTGACTTGCCCAGGGTCACACAGCTAAAAAGTGTTAAGTATCTGAGGCCAGATTTTAATTCAGGTACTCCTGACTTCAGGGTTGGTGCTCTATCCATTGCACCACTTAGCTGTCCCCAGGATTTAAATTCTTTTTTTTTTTTTTATTTAATAGCCTTTAATTTACAGGATATATAAATGGGTAACTTTACAGCATTAACAATTGCCAAATCTCTTGTTCCAATTTTTCACCTCTTACCCCCCTCTAAAATGGCAGGATGACCAGTAGATGTTAAATATATTAAAATATAACTTAGATACAAATAAGTATACATGACCAAAACATTATTTTGTTGTAAAAAGAATCAGACTCTGAATTATTGTACAATTAGCTTGAAGGAAATCAAAGATGCAGGTGTGCATAACTATAGGGACTGGGAATTCAATGTAATGGTTTTAGTCATCTCCCAGAGTTCTTTTTCTGGGTATAGCTAGTTCAGTTCATTACTGCTCCATTAGAAATGATTTGGTTGATCTCGTTGCTGAGGATGGAGGATTTAAATTCTTAAAGTAGTTAAGTGAATTACAGGAAGAAACAGACAGCAAAACTCTCCTAGTGGGGGACCTCAATTGTCCCCTATCAGAACTCAAAAAATCTAACCAAAAAAAGAAACAAGAAAGAAACTAAGGAAGTAAATAGAATATAAGAAATGTTAGAAATGACAGACCTTTGTAGAGAATGGAAAGTGAACAGAAAGGATTATATTATTTTTCTCTGCAATATATGGCACTTACACAAAAAATGACCATGTATTTGGGCATAAAAACCTCAAAATCAAATGCAAAAAGACAGAAATATTAAATGTATTCTTTTCAAATCATAATGCAATAAAAATTACATTAAATAAAGGGCAATGGAAAAACAGATTTAAAATTAATTGGAAATTAAAGAATCTAACCTAAAGAATAAGTGGGTCAAAGAACAAATCATAGAAACAATCAATAACTTTATTAAAGAGAATGACAACACTGAGACAGCATACCAAAATTTATGAGATACAGCCAAAACAGTACTTAGGGGTAATTAAATTTTTCTAAATTTTTACTTCAAAAGAAGAAGAAGAAAAAGAACAAATTCATGAATTGAGAATGTATTTAAAAAAAAAAACCTAGAAAAAAACAAATTTAAAATCTTTAGCTGAGCACCAAAAATATTCAAACTCAAAGATGAAATTAGTAAGATTGACAGTAAAAAACAAAGAAACAACAACAAAAAAATCTTTTGAACTAATAAATATAACTAAGAGCTGGTTTTATGAAAAAACCAATAAGATAGATAAACCATTGGTTAATTTGAATTTTTTAGAATAAGAAAACCAAATATCTAAAATCAAAAATTGAAAATGTGGAATCACCACCAAAAAAGAAGAAATTAAAGCATTCGTTAGGAAATATTTTGCCCAGTTATGTAAATCTGACAATGTAAGCAAAATCAAGGAATATTTACAAAAAATAAATTATTAAAATCAGGAAATGCCTAAATACCGCATCTTAGAAAAAAACATAGAACAAACTATTAATAAACTTCCTTAAAAAAAAAAAACCCAAAACCCTGGGCCAGATGAGTTCACAATTTTACCAAACATTCAAAGAAACATTAATTCTAATTCCATATAAATCATTTGGAAAAATAAGTAAAAAAGAGTCTTACCAAACTCCTTTTATTACCATGAATGTGGTAGGGATCTCTAAATCAGGAAGAGATACAATAGAAAAAGAAAAATGTAAACCGATTCCCCTAATAAATTTTATTGTTTTTTCTAGTTTTATAAAATAATACTTTGGTAGTTTAATTGGGATTGTTATTAAATCCACAAGGCAATTTAGGTTATGTTGTCATTTTTATTTATAAAGACTTAACCATGGAATGGTAGTAAATGTACAACAATTGACTCAAAAAAATTGTAGTGAGACAGTCTTTTAAGTTTAATCTGTATAATTAACATTTTCTTCATCATCTTTTAGAGACTAGACAATGAACAAAACAGTAACTCAAGCCCTAATTGCAGCATTTTCTGATTTCCAAAGTATAAATGTTCCCATTTGAAAATTTAATAATTAGTTCTCAAAGCCATTTTGAGCTCAGACTATAACCAGCACATTCTTGGATTTTCCCAAGAGCTAACCTTAGATGGGACCTTAGTTTGAGCTGACTCCAGTACATACTTGAGTATGACCCAACCATGTACAATTAATATCTTTCTAGCTATTTTAAAATTCTATCTCTCTTACTTTCCCAAAGAAATAGAAGAAGAATCTTAGAGGCATTCCCCTTTTCCTCAGTCTAATATCTTAGCTCACTTTCATATGCAAAAGTAGCCACTTAAAGTTTGATACCTTATTAGAAATCTGTACATCCATCTCCAGACTATAGGGTCCTGACTACAGACTGTTAATCCCCATTTCCATTCCCACATTCCAAAAATATAGAGTTTTCTTCACTTGTGTGCCTACAAGTGCTATTAATTTCTCCTTGACCTTGATTGCAATCATTAAAAGCTGTCTCAGGAAAACAATACATCATGTAATCAGGATGATTGGAAAACCATAGAGGAAAAAAATATGGTGAATAATCAAGGAATGCTGGATACTATGAGGAATATGACTACTAGAGTTCTTATTCTTTTAGTAGTTTGTGGCCTCACCTGGGTGTGGAATACTGTCAGTTCTAGAGCTAGAATACATGTGGAATGAGCTCCATCATGGATGGTGAAGTTATAGTCCCAAAACTAGTTTTGGGACTAAATACCATGCAATCAACTTGAGACAAAAATGCTAAAAATATAGCTGACTTACCTGAATTTTTTTAGCTTAATTTAATATTTTATTTTCTTCAGTTACATCTAAAACAAATTTTTGTAGTTTACTTTTAAAACTTTGAGGTCCAGATTCTCTCCCTCTTTCTTCCCTCCCCCCATCATTAAGAAGGCACATGTGAAGTTATGCAAAACATTTTCATAAAAGTCATGTCTGAAATTTTTTATGCCTTTTTTTGGTTTAATTAGTAGTACACACAAGCAAGTAGGTCTAGTACACTAGAGCCTAATAACTTGCTCCTTATGACCATTAAATAACTAATCTTAGTTGTAATGCTAGCATGTTTGTTTTAACGAAAAATTCTAATTAAAGATAAGTATGATAAGTTACAATTAAATTTAGGCAGTTCTCATATGTGGTCAACTAAGTGGCTCAGTGAATAGAGTACTGGGCCTGGAGTCAGGAAGAATCAACTTTGTAAATTCAAATGCAGCTTTAGACACTTATTAGCTGTATGTTTGCCTCAATTACTTCAATTATAAATGAGCTGGAGAAGGAAATGGCAAACAGCTGCCAATATCTTTGCCAAGAAAACCCTAAATAGAATTACATAAAATCAGATACAACCGAAAAAGACTGAAAACATCTCGCCCACTACTGAAAAACTTAAATAGCTTTTCACTAGAAAAGCTGTTAGGTACAAGGCTGATGAACTAGCAGGATTCCAGCCAGGTATAAAAAGAGGAAGTTTAAATAGCTTATGGAGTACCAAGAGAGCTTGCCAGCAGGTAAATTGTAGAGGATCAAATAAGTAGGAGATTGACTTCAGGAAGGTCCACGCACCTGGATGAGTGAAAAAAAAAAATTAGTTCAGGACTTTCTTTTGGAATTAATAATTAAAGAATGACTGATGAGGATTTCTCATCCAAGTATGAACAAGGACTTTAGAGTATTGTCCTAATGTTATTTAGTAATATGTAGCCTATTGTGTTGTAATATGTAGAGCTCTAGGGAGCAGGGGTTCGGTATGCTTCTAGAACACCATCTATTTTTTCAGGCTGGTGCTGAAGCTGGGGAGCTAAAAAGAATATGCTAATAAGTGCTCACTGAAATACAAGAAAGAAAAATATTCCTGACAACTTAGTCTCCATCTCCACTTCAATCAATATAATTATAGAAGGTGATTGATTGTGCCTTTCATGCTCAAAAAGGACAAAATGACATTTCTATGTTGGGGTCAAGGTACAATGGGTCTTTCTATGACTAAGATTTGAAAAGTTCTACTCTAGGTTAGGCTCAAATAGTCTTCAAATATTGAATATTTAGAGGGCGATGTCTCTAAACTTGCATTTCTTTTGAACTACTGCCATTCTGCTTTGCCTTCTGTGAGGTGGGCACAAGATGCTAGGCAGTCCTGTGCCAGTGTCTCCCATGTCTCTCAAATGATTCCAAAGTTTTATAGAGGGATCTTGAGAGTATCCTTTATATCCATTCTCCTGACCTCCATATCAGCACTTGCCTTATAAAAGTTCTCCATAAAATAGGTTTTTAGACAAAGTACATTTGGAATTTAAATAACATGGCCAGATCATTAGAGTTGCACTCTCTACAGTAGAGTTTAAATGATTGACAGTTCAGCTTGAGAAAGGACCTCAATGTACCTTCCCTTGTTAGGTGATTTTCAGAAAGATCTTCAGAATCTTCCTAAGATGATTCAAATGGAAATAATTAGTTTTTCTGGCACTGGTAGATTGTCTAGGTTTCACAAGCACATATCAATGAGGTCAGCCTAACGACTCTGTAAACCTTTAATGTGGTAGGTGGGCTAATACCTCTTTCCTCCCCCACTTTCTTTCAGAATCTCCCAAATGCTGAGCTAGCTGTGGTAATACATGCATCATTTTCATTGGCCATGTGTACATTACTGGAAAGTATACTGTCAAGATAAGTGGACTTATTTCCAACAATCACCATTTATTGTAACTAATGGTCCCACATATGGATGGTGCAGTGCTGGCTGGTGAAGAATGTTTCAAAATTAGCACAAGTAGCATGGAGTTCATTCATACTCTGCCATCTCAACTTTGGAGGCTGCGTTGAGTACACAGACTGCAGACAAAAATTCAAATATCAAATCTTCCACTTTAGTCTTGATTTTTAGTCTTTTTTCAAGTTAAATAATTTATTATCAGTGGGATACCTGAATTTTCATCCTTATTGGAGGCATCCAACAACATCATGCTTAAAAAAACATGAGAGCAAGCACATAGCCCTGTTTCATCCAAGGTGAACTTGCTGAACACCCCATAAAGGAGGAAAAAGAATCCCACTCACCAAATGCTATATGCTTTTAAAATTTGACATCACCATTCCTAGGAACCTTGTGAAGATAGAGTGTGTTCTCTAATTGGGGAATATTTCTGTAACATCTGTCCTTGGTTAGAAAATGTCACGTGCAATTCAGAAATTTGCAAGGCATAATTCCAAATTGCTTGATCGAATAGCTGGACCAATTTACAATGCCATCAATAGAACATTAATGTATTGTATTCCCTTTTTTTTTTTTTTTTTTTGTCAATATTGTCAATCTGATGAATGAGAACTGGAACCTCAGAGTTGTTTTAATTTTTATTTTTCTAGTTGTTAGTGATTTGGAGTATTTTATATGTCTTTTGATAGCTTGAATTTCTTCCTTAGAAAATTACCCATTCATATCTTTTTTATTTGTCTACTGAAGAATGGATCTTATTCTTATAAATTTGAATCTATTTCTTGCATACTCAATTTTGTTGGATGGAAAACTCTTCATTATAATTTTATCTCCTTTACTTTCTGGCATATCAAATTCCAAACTCTTTAATATGGAGCCAGCTAAAATCTTATATGATCCTGACTATGGCTTCATGATATCTGAATTATTTTTTCCTGGCTGCTTATAATAGTTTTTGCTTAATCTGGAAGCCCTAGAATTTGGTTAATTGCATCACTTGTTAGTACCACCCCGCCATGATCATTTGGTATCTATTTTAAATGTAGCACTTCCTTTGGATTTCTCCTCCAATTTGCACCCATTCTCACTGACATGTTGAAGGCCATTTTCCCATTGCTGAGTTCTTCCTGGAACTTCTGTTTTTAAGAAGAGTTTCAGACCAGCCATCTCTCATTCTTCAGATTTAGCCATTTTGCCTCAACCTGGGTGTCTCATTCCCCATTCTATACTCCACACTTTTCAGCTCCCCAGCTAGATGTTGTCTTCCTTCATTAGAATGTAAACTCCTAAAGGCCCAGGATTGCCCTTTTTTTTTGCTTGTGTTTGTATTCCTAACACATAACAAAGTTCTAAGCATGCGGTAAATGTTTAATAAATGCATATATACCAATTAGCAATTCTCAGAGTTATAAGAGTAATCTTGTGGTTCCATAGTTCTAACACTATGGCTCATAAGCCCCAACCTGTGTGTTTCCCATAGAAAAATCAACTAATAGACACAGAAAATCACTTAAGATGGAATAGTAACATCAGTATATACAGTACATTACTCCTATAAGGCTGGAGCTCTGTCCCACAAATATATATGGTGTCCCTGTAATGTGAATCCTGAAATCAGCTTATTCTCTCCCTTTTTCAGGAAGTGCGAAAACATTTATCCTGGGAACTTAGTTTCCCAGACCCTCTTTTTACCATAGTTAAGGCAACCATGATGTGTCCAAACTGCCTTAAGGTACCTATGAAGGAGGGCAGCTAAATGGCACAATGGATAGAACACCAACCCTAAAGTCAGGAGAACCTGAGTTCAAATCCAGCCTCAGATACTTGACACTGATTATCTCTGTGACCCTAGACAAGTCATTTAGCTCCAATTTCTCCATAAAAAATTTAAAATTAAAAAAAAATTCTAAAAGATATCTATGATGAGAACCCAGGCTTTGCAAGACTGCCTTTGTTAGTATTTTCAAGGCAACATCTCAATAGTCATCCTTATTCCCATCTTTATTTCACTTCTTCTCTGAGAAACCACCAATGTTATATTCCCCCTATAAAAGAAGCACTTATGATGAAGACCTTTGCTAAGTCCTTTTTAGGACTAAGCTTACTATGAAGTACTCTCTCCCTCCCTCCTCAGTGCATCTTCTCTTTAATGGCATCTTTCTCCTTGGTACAACTCACAAATTTATGATTCCTCTTCATAGTCCTACTTTAAATTGTCAAGAACCATACTTTTCGAAGCTACTTCTTCTGTCTGGTGACTATTTTTCTGTATTTGGGTCCATTTGATAGCATGTGTCTCTGCTCTTCTTGAATATAATTTCTCTATTATTTTACTCACTCTGAGGACATAGTGAATAAGGGAAGGAAAAGAAAAAATCTCCCTGTAACTTTTGCCTTCAAGAATAGTCTCATAAGCTTAAATTTCTCCTTCACAACTGCCCTGATTCTCAAATTCTTGACTATCTGTACTTACTTTGTAAAATGTAATACATTGTTAACATATTAGCAATGCATTGTGGTTGTTATCTAGTCAAAGCGTTCATTGAATGGTCAATAATAGCCCTCAGCCCAGGCCTCCCTACCTCAATGTTTAGGTTCTGATGGCAGAGCATAATGTAAATAGCATTTGCTTTCTCTTGTGGCCTGAAACTCTTAGAGTCTTTCTCCCCACCCTCAACCCCCATCATTTTTTGTGATGGTAAATTAGACAATTTTTTATCTCAATTCTTACCTAGCACTTAGTCATTTAATGGGTGTTGCCTTAGACAAAGTATCTG
Organism: Sarcophilus harrisii; assembly: GCF_902635505.1. NCBI lineage: Eukaryota > Metazoa > Chordata > Mammalia > Dasyuromorphia > Dasyuridae > Sarcophilus > Sarcophilus harrisii. The sequence goes on along the minus strand of NC_045427.1, from coordinate 40,679,165 downwards.
GGAAAGACCTTAATTTAGAAAGGTGAACATCACCCACTGCAACCTGGACCACTGCCAGTAGTGTTGACTTTGTCTTGCCACTGGACTTTGATGACTGGAGGAAAGAGCATGAGGCTGGGACATGGAGCAGTTTGGCTTCATTTAAATCAAATTCAGTAGAAATTCAACATATCATCCCTGTGATGTCATTTATCCCAAGAAATAAGGACAAACAACAATAATAGCAGAGGAAGGAAACAAAAATTTCCTACACATGCACATACACATACATGCACACATAAAATATATTTATAGGGGAATATGTTGTATCCTTTCAGCAGTACATAAGTTCTTCAAGGGTACGATATGTTTTATTTTAGTATTTGTATGCCCAACAATAACCACAGTGCCTGGAGCATAGTTGGTGCTTAATAATTACTTAAGAATTTGGTTAATTTGCTCTTTTTTATAATTTTCCCTTTTATTCAAGCATTATGTAATTTTGGTTTTAGTTTCCAAGTATTATTGATTGCATTTTTATTTACAACAAAATGTATTGCATTATGATCTATAAGTATAGATGATACAATGGCCTTTTTTTCTATATTTATTACCAAACAACAACAACAAAAAATCAATTGACAAGCATTTATTCATTATTCTAGGTTTTGACTGGTGCTGAGTTTATATTTGATCCTAAAGATAATTGGGGACACTGGAGCTTGTTGAGTAGAAGTAGCCTTTAGACTACTTTGGCAGCAGTGTGAAAGACGGATTAGAGATTGGAGATAAGAAAACCAATTAGGATGTAACTGACATAGTGATAAGAGAAAGAGGTGATGTGTGACTGAATTAGGATGGTGGCTGTATGAATAGAAAGAAAAGAAAGATGTTATAGAAACAGAATTAAAAAAAAAAAAAAAAAGAAACAGAATTTTAAAAAGTTGGCACTGATTGGGCCCATGGGTAATGTCATTTTTGTGTCGGAGGATAAGAAAAATTTTCGTAAAAGTTTTGTTAGGAAAAAAAGAAAGATTAATTCTTTGCTTTTTCCATTGACTCTCACTTTACAGTTATTAGATATAATTTAAAAAATTTATTCATATCTTTAATTTATTTAAATTTTTGCTTAATTTTATTATCTTTTGATAATATAGTATTTAAATCTCCTACTGTTCTGAATTTTGCTATTTTTTTCATACAAGACTATGAAGTTAAGAATGTTACTATAAATGGATGCCCATCAATTGGAGAATGGCTGAATAAATTATGGTATATGAATGTTATGGAATATTATTGTTCTATAAGAAATGACCAGTAGGATGATTTCAGAGAGATCTGGAGAGACTTACATGAACTGATGCTAAGTGAAATGAGCAGAACCAGGAGATCATTATACACAGCAACAAGATTATATGATAATCAATTCTGATGGACATGGCTCTCTTCAACAATGAAGTAATTCAAATCAGTTACAATTTAATGATAAAGAGAGCCATGTACACCTAGCGAGAGGACTGTGGGAACTGAGTATGGTTCACAACATAGCATTTTCACTCTTTTTGTTGTTGTTTGCTTGCATTTTATTTTGTTTCTCATTTTTTTTTCTAATTTGATTTGATTTTTCTTGTGTGGCAAGATAATTGCATAAATATGTATGCATATATTGGATTTAACATATATTTCTACTATGTTTAACATATATCGGACTACTTGCCATCTAGACAAAGGGGTGGGGGAAGAATGGGATTGACACACAAGGTTTTGAGAGGGCTAATGATGAAGAACTGTCCATGCCTAAGTTTTGAAAACAGAAAGCTTTAATAAAGAAAAAAAGAATATTACTATGTTACTATAAAATAATTATGTGTACACACACACACATATACACATATTTCTATATAAAAGTTAATTTAATCTAATTTTGGACAAAATATTTTAGCATAATATGATTTATTTCTCATTCCTTTATTGACTTTAATTCAATTTTGACATCATTGGTGGTGTTCTGGCTTTTCATGATTTTGCAGGGGCATGGGAAGTACTGGACTTTTTATTTTGAATCTATTAAAATTTTCTAGGTTTGATTATTTCCTCCCCCTTTTAAAAAACATATTTTTGGATTCTAGTTTTTAATTTATTCTATAGCTCATCTCCTTTTTCTTTTTTTTTCTTTTTTTTCTTTTGAAAAAAATTTCTTTACATTATCCCTTGCACTCACTTCTGTTTTGACTTTTTCCCTCCCTCCCTCCACCCCCTCCCCCAAATGGCAAGCAGTCCTATACATGTTAAATATGTCACAGTATATCCTAGATACAATATGTGTGTAGAACCAAACAGTTCTCTTGTTGCACATCATCTCCTTTTTCTTGAAGTATTTAGTCCAGTTATGCTTATTGTTGTAATTGTAGGGTTTTTCCTCCTCTTTAATCATTATATTAGAAGGGACCATGCACTTTAAAATTTATTTCAGTTATTAATCCAAATTTAACAAACTCCTTCTAAATTCAATTTTTCTATCATGTTAATACTATGTAGGCTTAATTAATTTGGACTGCTCTTTCTCAAAGGAAGAAACTTCACTTTGTGATTGATTTTTCCCTAATCCTTTCCCCCTTTTTATCCTCTCTTTCTATCCTATGTTCTTTTGTTTATTGAGACTACCTTCTGAAATATTTAGTGATTTAGCTAACTCTTGAGAATTCTTTATTTTTATCAACTAATTTATTTTATTTTGAAGTATAAATTCTTTTAATTACTTAATCTTGGGATGGAAGATTTGGCTATTCTTCAAAGATTTCCTTGAATTTTATTTACCTCTATCAAGAGCTGAAAGATTCACAAATGATCATTTCTTGCCTTCATATACCATACTATGTTTTGAAGAGTAGATAAAATGTAACTCAAGGTGAGTGCGTTTTCATTTTGTATATATTGTATTTCTATTTCCATGACCACACCTTGATTTCTCAGGATTGTTGATTGTGGTTTTGATTGGTTTTCTTGACATTTAATTTCAGTTTTACTTTCAACTATTTTTAAATTATTGTTATTGTGCTTATTTAATTGTATCGAAAGCAGATAGGTGGTGCAATGGAGAGAGTGCAAGGTTTAGAGTCAGCAGGTCCTGAGTTCAAATCAGCCTCAGACACTTTGTAATTGTGTGCCCTGGGCAAGTCACTTATCCCTGTTTGCCTCAATTTCCTTACCTGTAAAATGAGCTGGGGAAGTAAACACCAAACTACTCCAATATCTTTGCCAAGAAAACCCCAAATGGAATTATGACGACTCAGACATAATCAAAATGACCAAACAACAATTAAGAAGCTATATTGTGTTCAAAAGTGTTGAATCTTGGTTCTTTCTGGTCAGATTTCTATAGATCTTTTTATTTGAAAATTACCATTTTTTAGCTAAATCTGGGAAGTTTTTAAAAAAAATTTCCTATACTGCATATTTTGACTTTTTTTGTGTTGTTTTTCTTCATTTTCTACAATGTCAGTAATCATGAGGTTGCTATATTTGACCTATCTTCCAAATCTATATCTTGAATAGGTCTCCGATTTTTTGAATATTTCAGGGATTTTTCTCAGTCTGCTTTTCTAGTTGGTCTACCCTGCATGGAATTCTGTTTCCTCTGTGATCAATCTGTGGCTCATTAATTATTTCAGTTTTCTAAGTTACTTTATAGGTTAGTTATTTTTAAATGATTTTCTTTTATTTTTAAATTTCTAGATTTAGTTTTTCTTATATTTTTGTTTGATTTCATTTCAATGAAGCTCTTTTGCTTTATTATCTACTGAGGTATGTGTTATGGGTAGGGAGTGTTAAATAGCAATAACTCCTTCTTGCCTAATTAGATGTTTTTGCCAAGGTTGATTAATTCTTGCTTACTTTCTTTAAATATATCATTTGAGGGTATCTTGTACTGTTTCTTTTTTTCCTCTTTTTCGTTTTTGGTATTCTAGCTATTTCATATCTTCTTTAGTGGGTGGTGGTGGTAGCAGAAAAATGCTTAGTAGAGGCATCCAACATGAGAACTATGGTTCCCATGGGAACTTTGAATAAGAATAAAGATGAGAATATTAACTTCTATATTTAGAGTAAGATTGTTAAGGGTGGGAGCAACAATTACAGAGGCTATAAGACTAAAGGTGAGATTTAGGATTTCAGATCAAGGGAGTAAAAGTGGGAATGAGAATTAAAACCTCTAGTCTGGGGCTGGAGGAAGCTACTGAGGAAGGAGTTAGAGTCCGATGTCTTCACCATCAGGCCAAATATAGGATCTTTTGAGGTGAGGGACAGTGATTAGCCAACTAATCATCAAGCATTAAAAAGGCTACTGTATTAGCACTAGAGATACAAAGACAAAATGAAACAGTTTCTGCCCTCAAACAATTCACATTCTATCAAGGGAGACAACATGTAAATGTAACATCTTCTCCTAGGAGTAGCAGATTGGATCCTCAGAGGGTGGCTGGCTTCTTCATCCCTCAGGATTCTAGGCATAATCTTAAAGGGTTAGAATATTCTAGTACTGTTGTTCATGAGCCCCCATCGGGTGTACTTCCCAATGATTATTACCCGGCTATATTAAGTTAACCTTTTAGAAAATGTATTTTATCAATTTGACATAATAAAAATAGTGAATACAAAAACAGCACCCCATATTAGAGGTGTACTTTCCCTCTTGTACACACAAAATTCCTAAGGAGAATAGATAAACTTAGAAAGGACCCGTCCAAAGTGTACTTACAACTCTTGATTACTAAATGTCTTCTTCCATTGTATAGTCTTCATGAAGTTCCCCTTCAACACAACTCTGCTGGGATACAAGGATCAGAACCATTGCAGAGTTCTGAGGTTGCTTTTCTTTGAAAGCAATGTTTTGGGTGGATTGGAGAGAAAAAAGATTAGAGACAAGGAAACCAATTAGTAGCTTGTTGCAAAAGTATAGTTGAGAAGTGATGAGAACTTAAACCAAGATGGTGGCTCTGTGAATAGAGAAGAATGGATGAATGCTAGAGATGTCATGGAACTGGGATCAAAAAGATTGTAGTTGATTAGATATATTAGGGGAGGAAAAGAGATTAGAGGACAGATCAAGATGGTACACTGGATAGAGGACTGGACCTGGAGTTAAGAAAATGAAATCAAGGACAGCAAGACCAGCCTCAATCACTTAACCTCTGTTTGCTTTAATTTCTTCACCTGTAAAATGGATGATAATAATAGCATCTGTCTCCCAAATTGCTATGAGGGTAAAATTAGATATCTTTATAACATGTTTTACAAAGCTTAAAACTCTCCTCTTCTTCCTCTTCCTTTTCCTTCTTGCTCCTTTCTTCTCCTCCTTCTTCCTCCTTTCCTTCTATATGAAATTGATATGGTTGGTGTCATTATGATTTCTATTGTCCATTTTCCATTTTTAATAATTTGAATAATTTAGGATTAAATCTTCTCCATTATATACCATATCTTTTTTCTCACTCTTATTTCTTGTTTATTATAAATTTCACTTTCAGTTCTGATGAGTTGCTGATCTAACTACACCTACATCAAAAAGAAGTCTGCTATAATAAATATCACATTGTTTTCCTTATCAATGGGTGGGAAAGGGACAGGAAGGCAGAAGAGAATTTGAAATTCAAAAAATATTTTGTAAAAAAATGAATGTTAAAAGAAATAAAGAATAAACTTAAAAAAGAATAAGATACTCATACTCATCACCTACTAATTCTTTTTTTAAAGAAATATTTATGATATGGAAGTGTGAGGCTTCTATAAAATCTATAGGATTTTGTCTCTCTTGTTTATCCTGAGACATTCTTTCCCATATATTTCTCCCCATTCTCACCTTTTCCTAATATTTTCATCAAAGTTACCATCTATCAGACTGCTATTTCATTTGGAGGGTCTTATCTCTTCTCTGCCACTTTGTTCTAAACAAGTGATAATAGTGTGAGAGCTGCAATTATTTTCATGGTAGTCTTTTTGCACCATTAGTTGCTTGGTTGGTTGTTGCCCTTTGTTCTTGAAAAGGACCAAAATGACATTATTATATTAGAGTCATGTTACAGTGTGTCTGACTATGGCCATTCATATCAATACAAGCTGGGAATGCTCTACCACAAATTGAGCATAAATAGTCCATGTGAACATTTGGGGTGGATCCTCTAACTTTATGCATATCATATTTCTTTTGAGCTACTTCAATTCTGTTTTGTTTATAGGGCAAATGTTGTGTGGTCCTCTGCCAGTGTCTCCCATATGCAATCAATTCCAAAGTCCTTAAGAGAGACTCTGAGAGGGTCCTTGTATTGGTTTTTCTGACCACCAAGTAAGCACTTGCCCCGTGTGAATTGTCCAAAGAAGTCTTTCTGACAAGCATACATTTGTTATTTGATCAGTGTGGCCAGTCCAATAGATTTGTAATCTCTGCAGTAGGTTTGAATGCTTAATAGTTTAGTTCAAGAAAGGAGCTCAGTGTGTGATATCTAATTTGCCAGGTGATTGTCAGAATCTTCCTAAGACAATTCAAATGGAAGTAAAACTTTACAAAAGTTTTTGTGCATTTGTGTGTGTGTGTGTGTGTGTGTGTGTGTGTATTGAATGCAGAGTGGGATCTCTGCCTGCCAAAATAATCAGGGGTTTGGGTAAGCAGATAATTTTTAGGGCACTTTATTTTTTTGTGTGGAGTTTTATTTATTGTTTTATTAAAGCTTTTTGTTTTTAAAACATATGCATGGATAATTTTTCAACATTGACTCTTGCAAAACCTCGTGCTCCAAATTTTCTCCCTCTTTCCTCTCATCCCCTCCCCTAGATGGCAGGTAATCCAATATAAGTTATGTTAAATCCATTGTATGTAGACCTATTTTTACAATTATCTTGCTGCACAAGAAAAATAGAACAAAAAGGGGAAAAATGAGAAAGAGAATAAAATGCAAGTGAACAACAACAAAAAGTGAAAATGCTATGTTGTGATCCACACTCAGTTCTTAGTCCCTTCTTTATGATGTAATATAGCTTTTAGGAGAGACAGCAATAATAATTTAATAATTTGGGCACACAACTTTGCCCAAATACTTTCCCAACACAGCGTGGGGGAATGGGGATGGAGTGGGGATCAGGTCCCATGGTCAGCATTCCATGAGCCCAGGGAACCTGAAACTATCATCAAAGGGATATCCTGGCACCATTCACCCTAGCTTTCAACATGTTCTGTCTAGGAACCGCCTGAGAAGAATCTGGGTGCCCCTGATACCATTCAGCATGGCAGTGTGAGGTGAGAAAGCCAGTCAGCCTTTCATTTGGTAAGACAACAATTCTCTATTTCAATTATGCATATGTATTAACTATATAATTTGTGGCAAATTTTTTTTATCTCTGTCCAGTTTTCTGATTTGAAAAGAGAAATAATACTTATTGTTATGAAGATCACAAGATTTCAAAAGTGCTTAGCATAAAACATGCTATATGACGTAATCATAGGGTCATTATTCCCAATTGTATGCCTTCTTTGACAGCTCTTTTATCACTTTACATCTACTTACCACTTTGGCTTCCAAGCAGTTGCCTGATACTGACACTTCAAAAATAGACAGTGTCTAGGGCTGAGTTAGCAAGTATGATTCCTGTTAGACGTGAAAAGGAAAATGAAGCCCAGGGCTCACAGTATAGCTGGAGATCATTTAATGTTCCCCCTCCCCGTGTAGTGTAGCCAACCAGCTAAATACTTTAACGCCAGTAGGGATAGCAATAATTATTGTAGCTGATGTGAAATATGCCCGTGTGTCTACATCTAGACCAACAGTAAATATATGGTGGGCTCATACAATGAAGCCTAGAAACCCAATGGATATTCTTGCTCCCGCTATTCCTTTGTAACCAAGAGGTTCTTTTTTGCCTGAATAGTATGTAACAATATGAGAAATAATTCCGAAGCCTGGTAGAATTAAAATATATACTTCCGGGTGGCCAAAGAATCAGAATAGATGTTGGTATAGGATTGGATCTCCTCCACCAGCAGGGCCAAAAAATGTTGTATTAAGATTGCAGTCTGTTAAGAGTATTGTAATACCGGCTGCTAAAACTGGCAGGGATAGAAGAAATAGTCCTGCTGTGATTATCACAGATCAGACAAACAATGGTGTCTGATATTGGGATATTGCAGGGGGTTTCATGTTGCTAATTGTTGTAATAAAGTTAATAGTTCCCAGGATAGATGAGATCCCTGCCAGATGAAGTGAGAAAATAGCTAGATCTACAGATGCTCCTGCATGAAGATTACCTGCTAGAGGCGGGTATACTGTTCACCTTGTCCCAGCACCTGCTCTGTTAACTGCTTTATTAGATATAATTGCTTCATATTTGATAACTTTATGGGTTTTTTTTAGATGTGAGCAACAGATAAATGATTTCTAGGTGTATGTAAAGTAATTTGGAAATTTGTCTGAGATATGATCTGAGTTATGATAGTAACAGCAGTTTTAAAGGAGCTGTAATTAAAGCCACTAAAGGGATTTGTAAATTGTAATCTATTTGCACATAAGAGTTTGGGAACTTTAGAAAAACAGTAGCAGTTGGCTACTACTTTAAAAACTGTGACAACAAATAACCTGCTTTTGTGTTATCTAGAGTCAGACTTTTGAGGGCCCTGTCAGTAAAAACTGGCACCTTAGCCCTTTTCCTGGCTTACAAAAGAAAAATGATCTGCACGAATTGGAAAATAACCAAATGGCAATTCAATTCATCTAGAACATTTAATCAGAATCTAGAGAATCTCAGTAACTAAAGTTGTCAATTTTAAAATCTGTTCTATCTCAATTTAAAGAACTGTCTTTTTTTTTCTCTAAAACAAAAGGGAAACATTTAAGGGAATAGAAATTATAGCTAAGACTATTTATTAGGAAAATTCTAAAATTGTTAACTAAGTTATTTGGAGTTATTGTCATCATGCTAAATCTAAAATGGGTAATTACTGTATGTAGAACAAGAGGGATTAGGTGAAAAAAGCCTTATCAGTTTACCTCCACTTATGAGGTGTGCAACATCTTTTCCCCCTTCACAGAGTGGGGGAGGTATCAAACAGCACAGCCCGCCCCCCCAAAAAAAAACCCACTAAGAATAGTTGGGGTGGGCAACAGCAAACTCAGCTTCTCTGGGATTTCTGTAAATTTCCCTTAATTTGAAAGCTTGCCAATTTTCTTGAAACCATCAAGGTAAACAAGGTCATCATCCCCAAGAAATGAGCCTGTTTAGGATCTATACTTTCTAAACAAGGAATGTATTTACTAAGAATCTAGAAGCCTGTATAATGAGTGATCCTTTGCACCAGGATAAGTTTAAACATATAAAACATGTTAAACAAAATCTCCTATGGGTTTAAGTTCTGGGCACTTTTAAAATAATGTATCTAGCTCTAAGCTGTGATTAGAAGAATTTGCTATTAGATATAAAATCTCTTGGGACTATAAGTGATATTCTTTGGAGTTTTGAATTTGATTGCCTGATCATTAAGTTAGAAACCCACCATTCCAGAGGAATGCCATAAGTTACTCAGAGGGATGCCTTCCCAGCTGTCTTATCTGAGCAAGAGTTGGGAGGACAACCTTGGCTTCTGCTTAAAGTGGGATCCTCTGACTCAGTTTCCCAGTTCTGTTTCTGTTTCCCACCTGATTATTCCTGCATGATCACTTGTCAAACAGAGCTAAGGATGCTTTATCCTTTCATGTGTGTCTCTCAAGCTGAAGCCTGAAGGACCTGTTTTGATGCTATTATAATCATGTCCCTGTTATTTCCTCTTATAGCAAATTTCTATAATCAGAGCAAATGGTCAGTAAAAACCATGAGCCCAATACATGTATCCGAACACAATGGTTTTCTACTTTAGATCTTAAAGATGCTTTCTTTTGTATACCATTGTGTAAAGATTCATAATTTCTTTTTGAAATCAAGGGAATGTAACCCCCCACCAGTGAACATGGACAGTCATGTTCATTACATGGAGATAGCTTGGGGCTTCCATGACAGCCCCCACATATTTGGACAAGCCCTGGCTATCCAGCATGTAGATGGTATCTTGACCTGCAGCCCCATCCGAAAGGCTTTTCTGGCTGCAGCCACACAAACTCCTAACTTCCAGCCCCTCTGCCCCCATTCAGAGCTATGAAATTTCTTTGTCTAAAGGCCCAACATTGTCTATAAGTTTGTTAATCATTCCCTGAACCATTGTGTAAATGAGGAAAGGAAGGCAGGTCATTCTGTGGTGACCCTCAATAGCACTTTGGAGACTAAGCCCCCTCCCTCTCCCAACCTTGGGACTTCTGCCCAGAAAGCTGAACCCATTGTCCTTACTTTGGGACTTTGGAACTGAAGAAAAGAATGACAGTGAATATCTACCCAAGTTCCAAATAAGCTTTTCATATTTTGCACGCTCATGGAGCCATATGGAAAGATAGGAGACTTTTGATGTTTTTTAAAGGACACCAGAAGGGAGATTCATTTCAGGTCAAGGGAAATATGCCTACAGATTCAACTGCCTGTGTTGCTGTCCATTTGCCCTTGACCATGGCACTTTTAATTCTCCAGTTCCCTGACTCCTACAACTCTTCATATATCTCATTGTGTAAGGGACACACTCTTTCTCCTTCTGGGTGGTCTCAAACACCCTCAGGCCAGCTTCTAATCCTAGAGGCAAGTCAGTGGGAACTTCTTTTTGGCTTACACTCAGCTACCCACTTGGGGAAAAATGCTTTCCAATCCCTTGTGAAACCTATCTTCATTGCTCACAAGCTAGGAGAAACAATAACACATATACCCACTTGGGATATTGTTGGGTGTGCCCTCAGCATCCTCAAGGCAGCCCATATATGGCATTATTTGCAATGGCCTCATTCCCAAATGTCACCATCTCTACCCTGGATGCCACCCCATTTGTACTAGCTATCTTCCCAGGGGATTTAACTTTAATCTGACTATTCCGTTTTCTTGCTGGAAAGGATCTCTTACCCACATAATTGTAGGATATCCCTTCCAAAATTATTCGGGCAAACTCACTCATAATGTTTCTACACCACCCTTCCTTGAAGCTTCCTCCTAAGTTTCTGAGAACATTCCTATTTGTAGATTTATATCCTCCAGACTCCAAGCTATGAACTTCCAACTATTTGTTCACCATTTGTTTGACTAATTAATTCTGACAATCAGCACTTCTCTGAATGTGAATGCATCTTCAAGTCTCATGCCTCCTCCTCCTCAGTCTGGACCCCACTAGGTAGGGGCTCTCCACCCCTTATCAACATGAAGCAGCTTCAAAAGATGAGATCTCCATCCCTTTGTCCCAAATGAATTTGGGGTACAATTGCTTGAGAGGAGAAAATGATGTAACATAGCTTCTAGGGGAGACAGCAATAATTTTAAGGTTCCTGACCTTAGGGGGCTTCTATTCTAACAATCTGTCAGTGATTCTAAAGTCCTCTGGATTTGGAATCTGTGACCAAACCTCCCTCCCCCTCCCCTCAGCCAACTTGAGAATACAATTGTTCTAACAATCTATCTGATTCTAAAGTCTTCTAGACTCGGGATAGTCCCATAAATCAAACTCCTGAGACAAAAGTGAATAGACCACGCCTCAGTTCATTGCTGACTGCCAGATAATCTGTTGGTTAGTGACAGACAAATTCCAGAGACCCCCTCCTTGGTTCTACTTCTGGGCCATAAAATTAACATATCTGTAACATGAAGAACTAGATAAATGTGTCTTTTTGCTTCTGTTTCTTTGCTAAATTTGCTTGGAATTTAGACCACTTCAAATAGCGTTACAATTACAATAAACTTTGCTCCATTGACTTGGACATGGGTTCAAGCCTGCAAATTCTTTTGAGATACCTTGTAACACCATCAGTCTGTGACCCCAACCTTTTGGGGTCCCTTCTCAACCTCAACACTTACACCAAGAGGTGAGTGGTGTAATATTTAAAAGACTATGCAGACACCCCGGGAGCTGTCAAATCCCATGGGCTGCTTCCAGTGAGAAGATGACCCTGTGACTTGGACTGTGTGTGTGTAAGGTTGTGAATTCAGTTCCCAGAATATCCATACCTGCTGTTTCATCATTCCCCAGTCATCAGAGGACTTTGAGATAGGTAGAAATGATAAAATGATATATGGCATATGATAAAATTCACTCCACCAGCTCCTCTTTTGTCTCTTCAAGTGGTACCTGTTGATGTGACTTTCTATTCCTTCCCTCCCTCCAACTACCACCACCACCTCCTTAGGAAGAACCCTAAATATAGAATAATATGAAGTCAGGGCCTATTGTTAATTCATCCAATCCTATCTCCAATCCAGTTAGCATCTTTAAAGATATTCACAACAACCTTTGGGACATCTTTGATGAAACTTAGCTTTCTCAGACTTATTACCATAATTATAAACTCTATCAAGCATAATTGCATACAAAAAGGAAATTAATTTTCCCAGGCTATCTTGATTGCCATATCTTAAGGTCTTTCTCCTTTTCTGGTCTGGTCTGGGACCTGATTTGCCAGGTGCATTCCATCTATCTTTCTGCCCCTTCTCCTTGATTTCCAGCCTTTGCACCTGAGAGGCTGCTTTATAAGGGAAGTAGAGTGTTCCCTTATAAAGGATCTGGTTATGATGAAGATCTTTAGTCCTTTTCAGGACTAAGCTTACTGCGAGGTTACTCTTCCCCCACCCTCATAGTGCCTTCCATCTAATGTGTCTTTCTATAATTGCATACAAAAAGGAAATTAATTTTCCCAGGCTATCTTGATTGCCATATCTTAAGGTCTTTCTCCTTTTCTGGTCTGGTCTGGGACCTGATTTGCCAGGTGCATTCCATCTATCTTTCTGCCCCTTCTCCTTGATTTCCAGCCTTTGCACCTGAGAGGCTGCTTTATAAGGGAAGTAGAGTGTTCCCTTATAAAGGATCTGGTTATGATGAAGATCTTTAGTCCTTTTCAGGACTAAGCTTACTGCGAGGTTACTCTTCCCCCACCCTCATAGTGCCTTCCATCTAATGTGTCTTTCTCTTTAGAGCTAACTGGTTAGTTAAACCTGTCAGTCAATGGCTTTTTCCCATCTCATGGAGTACTTCCTTTCTCCTGGTTAATTGTAAATTCCCCAAGGCAACTTTTCCCTTTCTAACTATAGGCTTGCCTAACTGAATGGGACAAGTAAAGATTTCTCAGAGACAATAAGGTAGAGTAGATCAGAACCTAGACCTAGATTTCAGGAATTCACATGATCCCTATGAAGCAGAAAGCATTGTTGTCCGTTGGTCAATAGCTACTTCCTTGTTCCTGAAGAATTCAGTTCCATTCAATGAATTTAAAAATCAACAGGATAAGGGGTGCACTCACGGTTTTGGGGGCTGTACAACCTAGCTTCTTCTTCTATACTGGACCACACCATGCTGGACTGCCTAGTGAGTGTATGCTGGCCACCTTCTTGAAAGAACAGAATAAAGGCTTTCTGTTTATATCTGGAAATGCTTCCAAAAAGTCCATTTGGGTAAGTGCACCGCATATAATTCTATTTCATATTTGCCTTTCCAGGTGTCTATTTTATTTTTCATTTTTGTCTATAAACTCTTCTCCTAAATATACTTTTCTTTTGGCAAAAAGAATGACCATTGTGAATTTGTCACATGTTTATTTTGAATTAGATATATTGCTACCTCAACCTCATCACCTGTGAATTATTCTTCCAGTTTCTTTCTTTTAATTTCATCCACAGCAAGAATACCAAGGTTAATATGATTCTACTCTTCCCTTAATATGTGTCTACTCATTGGATTTCATATTTAGGTACCAACTGTCAAAATAAAGTTTGCCAAGTATCTAAAAACTGTGTTCCTTAGGAAATTGTATTGTGCCACAGTTCTCTTCAAATTGTCCTCCCTCAATTTCCCTTAATTGTTCTGCCTCAACCTCCCTGGTTGCAACACCACCCTTCCCTCCTAATCATTACAACTGATAGAATTTAGGGCTGGCTACGCTAAGATTATAAACTGTAAATGTTTAATCCAGAAAAGGAGAAAGACCTTCTATCTTAGACATCATGACCCCAGACCTTCCCTACTTATCAGAATGTCCGGTGCCTCCTCTCATTCTGTCATTGTTCTTCTTGATCCCAACTTATCAGAATGTCTGATGCCTCCCTCCAACCTGTCAGAACCGGATTGATAGTCTCTTCCTGCTCTCAGTGCTCTGACTCTGCCGTGCCTCAGTTTACCCCAGTAGTTAGGAGCCACGTGTGTGTATATATATTTCATGGGAACCTCACATTCGCTGCTGGATGCTTTGAGACATCAGCATTGGGGGGCAACATGCACCCAGCGCAATCTCTCCCTCTCAAATAAAATATTAAAAACTCTCTACTCTATCTTGACTCAGTTTCTCTGGTATTACATCTGGGCCCCTTTCCCATCCATTTGACTTTCATTTCTGCAGAACCATTTGCTCATCCTCATTAGCTATATATATTTTTTAAAAAGCAAGAAAAAGAAAGAGAAAAAATATGCTTCAGTCTGCACTCTGAATCTATCAGCTCTCTGTCTGGAAGTTTTTTCAAAGTAAGCTGTAAACAACCCCCAAAAGTTTAATATAAAAGTTCTAGTTTTCCAGTAATTACTATTCTCATGTCAATCAACACAAATTAGAAGTCAACTTTTGCAAACTGATGAGAAAAAGAAAAAGTCTGCTTTTTCTTCTCTACTCATGTTTCTCTCCTGACTCTCTGGAACAATGCACAATGAATTTTACTGTTTGAGCCAGTCAGACACTTTTTCTTTTTCCCATTGCTTAGGAATACTTATTCCTTAGGGCCACCCTTAAGGCATGTTTAGCTATCATTCCAGGAAAGCTTCCCCGGCTGGAAAGATTGCTTGTGAGAATGTATGATGGAGGTACCTTTGCTTTCATCCCACCCCAACCCTCATTGCAAAATATGTTCATCTATTTTCTGACTGGTTTCTCTCTGCAACAATGACTCAGAGGTTTAAATTGTATGGAGGCAAAAAGTCATTTAATGGACTACTAATTAGGAATTCTGTGGATATACTTAACAGGCAATCCCTGCTTCCTGGGACCTCCTCTTTCAGCTGGCATCAGAGGGTGAGGAGGGATGAAAAAGTTTTGAAAAATCGCTGGGGAGAGTGGGATGATGAATTGATAAGGGTGATATAGAAGGATTGCCCAGCAGCAGTGAGGGTTCAGTAGGTTACATAGCATAAATTTGTAGTGGATCAAAACAGAATAGTTGTATGATTTTCTCCACCTTTATTCAGCAGCATGTGTATAGGAGTGATGACTAGAAGCAAAAACAGTTATTCTTAAACATCCTGGGTGGAGTCCTGAATTGACAGCTGTGAAAATGGGGCATCTACTTCTCCTATTGAAAAACCAGGATCCCTAAGCTGAATCTAAACAAAAAGTCAAGACTGATGGAGAACACAGATAGGCACAAATCACCATCCACTATGGCCTTAGCTGAGTGATATGTGGTTGACCAGTGGGCTAGATTAAGATACTCAGTTCCTCTCTTTTTAACCCTCTGCTATCTGACTTTTGATCTCATCATTCAATTCAAATTGCTTTTTCCAAAGCTACCTATGATCAATTAATTGTTGAATCTAATGACCTTTTGATCTAGTTCTGAGCAACTAGTTGTGAGTTCTTGAGTCAAAAAGACCTGAGATGAAATCCAGCCTCAGATATTTACTAGCTGTGTGAGTCTGGGCAAGTCATTAATTTCTGCCTCCCTTGGGTTTCTTGAGCTCTAAAATGAGGAGACTAGCACCCACCTCATAGAGCTGTTGTGAGGATCCAATATTTATTAAACACTTAGTGGTGCCTGGTACATAGTAGCCACTAATGCTTCTTTCTTTCCTTCCCTTCCATCAGAAGGATATCTAAATTCTAATATCTATAGTTGTGTTAAATTTGAATTGTGTGGGATCAACTGAATGAAGACATTCTCATGGGATTATAGCCTTAAAGTATACATTAATTGTGACTTGAGACTTTATAATAACAAATAGAGATATAGCTATTAAAAAAAAAAAGTTGTAGTTGTTTGTCCCCTCCAGTTTCCCATCACTTCTTAATTAGCATTTAAGTAATTTAAAGGTGATAATGATAGCTTTGGATTCTCTTATCTGAGGATATCTGCTTGTATAGTAGTTCTCTAGGGAAATTTAAATTGAGTTTATTATTATTGCCTATTCTTTTGTTTCTGGGATAAATTTCTGAGTTCAGGGAAGCCTGGACTCCCCCAAACAATGGGGAAAAAAGGTCAAGGGGAGGGGCTTTTGTTCAATTTGATCTGGTGTTTTGCAGTTTATGCTTTGTGTGCTCCTTTTAATGACACTTTGTCAAATGGGAGTGTAATGCTGGAGAAACTGAGGCAGGAGAGAGATTAGAGAGCTTTTTAATATTTTATTAATTGGAGAGTATAATTGACTGGACAGGACTCTCGTCTCAAATTATCCAGTCAGACAGAGATAAAGATATACTGGGACCAAGGAAACCATGTTGGTCCCAGGGCTGGGGGAGACTGTCATCTCAAAGAATCCAGCCATCAATAGGAGCTGCCCAATTCCTTAAATACCATCTAGAGACAAAGAAAGGTAAGAAGCCTGGGAAAACTTCTGTCAGGATGGGGGGAGACCATAAATCCTAAAAGCCCAGAGACAGGATGTCTGAATACCCAGAGATAAAGATGTCAGTGAGGTCTTGAGGGATATTATAAATTCTTGAGGACAGGGAAGGGTCAGGCAGTCTGCTCTTCTTGTTTATCTTGCTAGCAATTTATAACCTTAGAATAAACGGTTCCCAATCTTAATGGACCAGAGTGGGTTTTTATGGCTTAGGGGATTTGAGACAGAACAGTTAAGGAAACTGAGATAAAGGAAACTAGTTCAGGGAAACCAAATCAGAACAGTTAAAAAGAACTGTGGCATAACAGGAGGTACCCTTTCTCACAAGATTGTAATAAATCCCTTTTTACTTTTTCTTACTCTGAGAGTCTCTGATTGTTTTTGTGGTTGTTACTGTCCCACACAGCATGTTTTTACAAGTCAGTTATCTGAATTCATGTTCTTACCTCAAAAAAAAAAAGATAAGCCTTTTGAGGGCCAAGATTTTCATTTTGGGCCTTGTAACCTGTACCTAGCATAGTACCTGATTCAGAACACATGCTTAATGAATGAATGAATGAATGATCAAGCTAGTAGTAATAAGAACAGGACAGTGTACTTTCAGCTTACTGTCTAGTGATGAGGGGATTGGGGGGGGGGGGAGACATAATATGCACCTAAGAGAGTATAGCAAAAGGTGTCATAGATGGTATTCCAGTAGTACTCTGCATAGAAGAGTGAGAACACCAGGGCTCAGACATTGCCAAATAACAGGATTCTCAGAGAATATGAGATAAAATAAATAATAATATTCTTATATGATCACTTTTCAAATAAATGCATTTCAAGGCTAAGCATCCATGATTCTGGACAATGGAATTATCTTTAGATCGTTTGTTCCTCACCACCATTGCAGAATAGGTGATTGAATTGATTATTTAAAATTTGAATACATATCATCAACTGCTTGAGGCTTCCAGCATGGGCATAAGACCCAAGAGCAGAGTGGATCCTAGAATCCTCAGGGCCCAAGAAAAGAGACAGTGGTGGAAGGAGAAGTAAATTCGTGGTAGCATTTCAGCTTAGCAGATGATACCAAGCAGCAAGCAGTGGGTTGATAGGCCCTCTTAGACATCACCTCTCTGGGTCAAAGTTACAGCTTCTCCATGTCAATTATTGTTCTGGGTCTATGCCTACTCACACCCACAAAAGGTAAGAGAAACATTTGTTCATTTTAATTTAATGAGATTTGTATTTAACTATTTAAACATATTGATTCAATATAGAGTAATAATTAACTTTTGCTGCAAGTTCTTTGTTTTTTTATAAACTCTTGCTTCATGTACCAAATATTCTTTTTTTTAAATAGCTTTTTATTTACAAGATATATGCATGGGTAATTTTTCAGCATTGACAACTGCAAAACCTTTTGTTCCAGTTTTTCCCCTCCTCCCCCCCACCTCCTCCCCGAGATGGCAGGTAGACCAATACATGTTAAATATGTTAAAGTATATGTTAAATACAACATATGTATACATGCCATAAAGTTATTTTGCTGCACAAAAAAAATCGGACTTTGAAATAGTGTACAATTAACCTGTGAAGGAAATCAAAAATGCAGGTGGACAAAAACAGGGGGATTGGAAGTGCTATGTAGTGCATGTACCAAATATTCTTGCTGTGGATATTTGTAATAACTTCAGATCAGAAAGCAGCAAGGGGAATGTAGGAAACAAAATAGCCTACCAAAAACTTCACTGATGAAACCTGTATTTTATCTTACCTTCTTTCAAGAACAGATGTTTAAGTTAGAAGGCATTTTAGAAACCCATTAAGGCAGGTCTTTTATTTCCTATCCTCAAGTGCAAGTCCCTCCCCAAATTCCCCATTAACTGGGTGTTAGAAAAATTACAAGAATGTGAATCTCCATTACAACTCACTAATATTTCCTATTCTAATTCTCCATCTTTGATTATATCTTTTTATTATGTGGCAAACAAACTCTAGGAATATAAATAATAAGCAAGAAGAAAGTCAATGCCTGCCTTCAAGGAGCTTACTCTCTTAAGGGGATAGATAATACATAAAAGAACCAGAGTAGGGGAAGAGGACAAAGTATAGAGGGTTTTTTCAACTCTAAACTGCCCATTCCTTGTTCTGGGTCCCAGTCTCCCATTTCTTTGTTTTCATTTTCCTAATTTAAGTTTTATTTCTCTGTAGTAATTTTCCATGTTATGCCACAGTTCTCTTTAACTGTTCTGACTCGGTTACCCTGCACCAGTTTCCCTTGTCTCAGTTTCCTTAACTGTTCTGTCTCAATCCCCTAAGCTGTAAAAACCCACTCTGGTCCATTAAGACTGAGGGCTATTTGCTCTAAGGTTGTAAATTGTTAATGCAAGCAAGATAAACAAGAGAGTAGACTTCTTTCTGTCCTCAAGAATTTACAATATCCCTCTAAAATATTCCAAGATACCTCATTGACATCTTTACCTCTGTGTATTCAGACATCCTGTCTCTGGGTTTTTAGGATTTATGGTCTCCCCCCATCCTGACAGAAATTTTCCCGGGCTTCTTACCCTTTCTTTGTTTCTAAAAGGTATTTAAGAAGTTGGGTTTCTCCCATTCACTGCTGGAGGCTGGCTACTGGCTACTGGACGCTGGATTCTTTGAGATGACAGTCTCCTCCAGCCCTGGGACCAACATGGTTTCCTTGGTCCCAGTATATCTTTATCTCTGTCTGACTGAATAATTTGAGACGAGAGTCCTGTCCAGTCAATTATGCTCTCCAATTAATAAAATATTAAAAAGCTCTCTAATCTCTCTCCTGCCTCAGTTTCTCCGGCATTACATCCATGACTGTGGAAACTAAATACCCCTCCAATTTTCACAAGGAGTAAGTTGAATTCCTTTTTTAAAAAGTGTTTGTAAGATTAATTTGATGGAGTATGGCTTCTAGGGGAGACAGCAATAGGGAGGTCCCCCTGACCTTAGAGTGCTTCTGTTCTAACAATCTGGTCTCAATGACTGTAAAAATCTTCTGGCCTAGGAATATAATAAGATTTCTTCCTTTAGATTTTAGGGAAGATATATTAGTGATCCTGAAACTCTCTAACTTTAGAATGCTAATGTTTTGACAATCTGTTTGTCAATGATTCTAAAGTCTTCTAGCCTTAGAATAATCCTAGATCTTCTGGTCAACAATAACTAAATAACCACTCCTTAATTCTACCTCTAGGCCATGAAAGTAGCTTATCAGTGACATGAAGAGCTGGATAAATGTGTCTTCTTGCTCCTGGTTTTTTGCTAAATTCTTTTGGAATTTAGGCCGGATCAACTGGCAGTACAATTATAATAAACTTTGCCCCTTGACTTGGATATGGGTCCAAGTCTGCAAATTCTTTTGAGACACCTCACAGTCCTGGAATGTGATCCCCAACCTTTTAGGTCCTTTCTGAACCTCAACAAATTGACACCAAATTAAATTAGGGTGTTTAAATCAGTCAATAGGCATTTGCTAACAAATTTGCCAGATGTTGCATAGAGGCTAGAAATACAAAACAAAAATAAGACATTTGCTGTTATTTATTAGATATTGCATAGAGGCTAGAAATACAAAAACAAAAATAAGGCATTTCCTAGCCTGAAGGCACTTATATTTTAGAGGTAATAAGAACATGTTGATGAGATGCTGAGTCTCTAGGTGGCTTGGCAAGGAGAGCCAGAAGTACTGAAAAAATTACTCCCTAAGGCAAACAAAGAAGAACACTGATGGAAATCAGTTTAACCTCATAGTTCCACCTTCCCTGGAGGTCATGGGTAGCCCCACCTTGTTGTGTCTAGTTAGAAAACCAATTTATGTCAAAACTCCTCTCCCCCCAGGATAAATTTCCCCTATAACATATTATTTTCTAGTTTTCCCAGCAATTTTTGTGAAATAGTGAGTTCTTCTCTCAAAAACTGGAGTTTGGGGATTTATCAAATACAAAATTACTGTAGTCTTTGGTTACTATGTGGTGTGTATCTAACCTATTCCACTGATCCACCATTCTATTTCTTAGCCAGTACATATGGTTTTGATGCCTGCTGCTTTATAATATAGTTTTAGGTTTAGTACTGCTAGGACACCATCCTTTATATTTTTTTCATTAATTCCCTTAATATTTTTGACCTTTTGTCCTTCCAAATGAATTTGTTATTTTCATTTAAGAGCTTTTCTTTCTTTTTTTTTTTTTTAGTTTTTATTTTATCTGTAACAAAAAGACATGAAATCTCGTGGGAAAAAAATGAAGAAAGATTATTCTTTAAGCCATAGGATGTCTGGTGGATGTTTAGATGTCTCAATAGGACTTTGACAAATAAGAAGCAACCAGTTTTGCATGCACAAATTGGGATACTTATCAGAAAGGGCTCTGCTTAGATTTTGAAGCTTTTCTCCAGGTATAATATCTCTTGTCTCAGTTTTGGATAGAGTATTTACTTTGAAATTAGGCAGAGAGGAAAAGAGAGAGAATCAACAACGAGCCTTGTATTTCTCCAGGATCATAGAAATGTGCCATTTCCTAAAGAAATTGCTGCTTTGGAACAATTTATGCAGTTGCAGGAATTTCCAAGGGAAGTGAGGTTGGTTTTTTCCTTGGGCTCCAACTCATCACCATTCTCCATCTTGCTGGCACTGCCATCTGGAGCTCAGCCTTTTTTCTGGATACTGACATCAGTGTCCTGGCTTTACCATCCAACACTCATGCGACTGTCAATCCTCACTTTCCCTTCTGTTTGAGAAGGGCTGTAACTCTTCCTGTAGAAAGGAAGATTTGACTGGAGAAAGTTTATGCTTTCTGAGGGATTTCCATGAAGGCTCAGGGTTTGCCATGTAAGTAACTTTGCTCTTTTAACACCACAGGATACAGGTGAACTCCAAGAATTCAAGCTAGCAAAAACATGTGAAAACAAGTCTTAATGACTATGCTATGTTGTTTTTTCTCTATTTCACCTCACAATCATCATGATTAGAATCGTTTATGTCCTCTGTAGACAGAGTTAGAAGCGATGATGAGCCCTTGTCAAAGTGGAAGGGCAAGGAAGGAAGAAATAGCATCACTCTTGGATGATGTTTGGAATTCTTTCTCTAGAAGGTCCTTTAGATCCACAGAAGGCCCAGCCAAAGCATATTCTGAAGAAGTTGCCAGCATACCGCAACTATTCCTATTACCACAGTCCCAGTAACCACTGAGTCTAATGCTGGACAAGGCATTGGCTCAAATTTAAGTAAGGGATTTTGGGCAAGTTTCTAATATAAAGCATGATTATAATTTTCTTTGAAAGTTTTCATATTATTGTGAAAGGGCTTTCTATTGCTGGGCAGAGAAGTGGCTGTTGCTAAGATGTCATCAAGATGCACTGACAGTGACAGAGTTTCTCTTCATGATGAGGGTGGGACAAATAAGACTCTTATCCTTGAAACACTCTGACATAGGAGTCAGATCAAAACAGAATCCTTTCAAGGAAAGTTGGATTCTCCTTTCCATAAAGTGCAATATCATTGGCTGGCTCTCCAATAGATAGGGAAAGGGGCCAGTGTTTTAGATTTAATAAACCCTAGAGTGCCCAGTTTCTTCCTTAAAAATGGCCTGTCTACATAGATGTATTTAGGTAAAATAACAATATGAAAACGGCATGAGCAATATCAATCTGCATAAAGGGCAAATCATTGAGAGAGGAAGGGTAGGAAACCCTAAAATTATATCTCTAGTCATAATCAGGTAACAAGGAATATTCAGACCAGGGAACACAATAAAATAAAAATCCCACCTTTAAAAATATCAGTCATTCCAGATGCATCTGTTCACCTATATACTTCTGATCTGGCAGAAAAAAAAAGAACTAGGTCCCATGGAAATCAGAACCTACTCTTATTTTAAAGACATTTCTTGCTCTAACTCATGGCTATTTAGCTCCCTACTAAAATAGCACTTTTGTACTTTCATCCTAGAAAAAAGACTAGGTGTCCTGGAAGACTGAGCATTAGGGGTATAATGTTAGAATTCACTTCCATAGCATGTCTTGATGTTGATTTGTGCTTGTTAAGACTCATCTCTGCTCTTTCTCATTAGACAAGGTATGTGGGATTAATCCACTGTCCATAAAATGAGAGCTGAGAAAGGATGGGAGAGGTGGAAGGGTTAACCACAAAAGAGAGGTACCTCCATTTTTTTGGTTCTATCTGGCTTTCACCGAGCGCCTGAATCTAATTTTGCTGATGTTTGAACATAAATATATAAGTGTGTGTGTGTGTGTGTGTGTGTGTAACTACATTTAAGCATATGTAGTCACATACAACAGTAAACTCACATGGATGTCCATTCAGAAACATAATTAGATCCAAAAGCATTCAGCTGGCCAAAGTCATTGTACAAAACCAAATCTTCATTCAACTCATTTGATTACCTAGCTTTAGGGGATCTTAGCAGTAGATAAAAGATCCATTGATAAATTTCTCTGGTCTTCTTCAGACAATGCAGGAAGGTAGCCCATGAGGTCCATGGTATCTTTACAAATTTTCTGTAATTTGACTACCTTGTCATGTGGCAAAGACCAACGCCAGGCCTGAGAAATGTTTCGGGCATTCCTGGCGTCTGTATAGAAGGGATGCTTTCCCATGCCCTTGCCCTGTGTGATGTTATGCACCCAGATTTGGAGATGAGGCAGGAAGGGTAACCCTGCAAATTCATACAATTTGGAGGTTTGGGTCAGTGGGTCCTGAACCAAGTCTTCATAGCGTATCAGCAGGTAGCGTTCCCTGAGGGAGTCTGGTAACAACTGAGCTGCCTCGTGGATCTCCTTGTGGCTTTGGCAGATGGTTTTCATCATGTAATAGGGATGGTCCTCACCCTTTATTCTATCCCATTGCTTTCCCATGACAATATGGCTGTCATGCAGCAGCTCCTGTTCAGTGTTTTGTCGAGAGCGAAACACAGCCCTGGGGTCTCGTATAAGGTGAATGATCTTCAGGTTGAGGGAGGGGTCAGTCAGCAGTGGGTGGAGGGTCTTCAGGCTGAAGAAGCGTACCTCCTTGACTACCACATGACTGTAGGATTTACAGACTTCTTCTATGGTGCTGAAGGGCTGCTTGCCACATAGGGTCTTGCAGTCAGCCTGGGGGATGATGGCTTCCCTATTAAAGAGATGGCACGCAGGTGGGGAACACAGAGCCCTGCTAGTCTCCCATTGGAAGAGGCTGGACTGTTTCCTTGGACCCCAGGCCATGTAAGCATCAAAGACACTCATGTCACAGAGGAAGACTGAGCGAACCAGGTCTCTCACGGCCATCTGCAGCTGCCCAGCACTCCCAGAGGAGAGGGTTAACCACACGTGCCAGGCCGGCTCCATCAGATAAAAGACATCCGGGTGCTGGCTGAAGAGCTGGCCCACAAAGGAGGAGCCCGAGCGCCAGGAAGACAAGATCAATACATGCTTATGGCTTGACTTTTCTGTTGGAATAGGACAAGGCCGGGGACTATAAAACTGCTGGAAGAGGAAGAGGAAAACTAAAGATTGGAACACCAGAAGTAATAACAGCCTTATTTTTTTAATCCAGAACATTGTGCAGGAAACAAAAAGGCAACCTGTTGGGGACAAGAAAAATGGATTGTATGAGACTGTTGGTTGTCCATCTGCTTGCACATCCTCATTTTAGTTAACCAATTTTAACCTACCAACTCCTACTTTGCCATAGCTCAGACCAACAAAGCTTGACCACAGTTCCACCTCACCACTTCTCCCCTTTCCCAATCACCTCCTGAATTCTACAAATGTGAATAGGTCCTGGAGCTCAATCTCGTTGACCTTATCACTTAGAGTAGGAATCCTTAACTTGGGGTCCATATGCCCTCAAATGGTTTAAAAACAGATTTCAGGAAATCCATGAACTTACATGGTAAAGACTAAACAAAACAAAAAACCCACAAAAAAAACCCCAAATTAATATCTTTATTTCAATAGAATTGGTTTTCTTTGTGTAATCTTAAGTAATTTTTATGTATTTAAAAATATTATTCTAAGAAGGGATCCATAAGCTTCTCCGGCTCACCAGAGGGGTCCAAGATACCAAAAAAAAAAAAAAAAAAAAAAAAAAGGATAAGAATCTCCAAGTTAGAATTTTATAGAGAAATGTCAATTGTGGCCCCATTTTTTCCACTCAAACACTTCCTTAGGTTACCATAACCTAATCAGTCATCAGAGAATTTGATATCTTTTCTCCTCACTATTTCTTTCATGATGTGAAAAAAACAAAGAGAAGAAACCCAACCAAAGAATTCTCTACCACAAGCCCAGTTTTAAGAGAGAAGAAAGATTGGTCTTCTTGGAATCTGCAGGAATTGGTGAAATCCAAAGGCCATTGCTTGATGACTACTATCTTAAAATTGAGTTTTCCTTTCATTTCTTTTTCTTTTAAGAATTTTAAGTACAATAATCAAACTAGATATGGTATAAATCTTTAAGTAGAATTTTAAAATTCAACTTGTTTGTATTTTGATGAAGAAAAATATGAATTATAAAAAGACAAAATATGAGCAATAACACTACATATATTTTTAATACCTTTCTGAATCTTGCTGTATAACTAAAGACCTATTCCCTTTCTTTCTCTTGGTTAAAATATTGTAATAAATGTGTAAGCTGTACTCACTCTGCTGTTCTCACTTTGTAAATACTTCACATGAATTCCATTGTTCTTCACGTTCTCTATATTTTTCTTTTTAAAATTTATGTGCTTTTATTTCTTTCATGCTGTCAATTTTTTTTTTTTAATGAAACTGACTAGCCATCCCTCTAAAGTCAGGGAACAGAAATACAGCAATATGAAAGAAAGAATATATTTTAAAAGAGCAAATAAGAAGCCATAGACAAAGAAAAATCTAATAACTGGGAAATTCAGGGATACAAAATAAGGCAGCCACAAGAATTTGACTTTGGTTATGGACATGGGAAGTTGCAGGCTGATTTATGTTCAATTTCTTCACAGACTTCCTTTGGAAAGCCCCTTGTTCACTCCCATCCTGAAGAAATGGTAAAGTTGCCATCTTATCCAGAACAAAAGAAATACTATAATGATATAGTAATTATACATCCCATTAATTCTATCATTTTTCATCCATCTGCTTCAGACAAATGGAATGAAGCCAATCAATATATCATTTTTAAAAAGTGTGTGTGTGTGTGTGTGTGTGTGTGTGTGTGTGTGTGTGTTATTAAAAGTAATCATCTGTGTAAGGGATGTAAGGATATATTTAGGAGCAGAGTTACTGGAGAGATGAAGAGCAAGGAAGATAGGCAAGTTTCTGGTTGTCCCAGGTGTTTGAGGAAAGGAGAGATTAGAGAGACTGTGATTATTCATTTATCTCATTCCTGTTTGACTCTTTGTGAGTCCATTTGGGTTTTTCTTGGCAAAGATACTGCAGTGGTTTGCTGTTTCCTTCTCCAGCTCATTTTACAGATGAGGAAACTGAGACAAACAGGGTTAAGTGACTTGCTCATAGTCACATACTACTAAGTATCTGAGGCTACATTTGAACTCGGGAAGAAAAGTTTTCCTGACTCCAGACCCAGCACTCTATCCATTGTGCCAACTAACTGGCCATAGAATGACTGTCAGTGTCTAAATAACCACCAAGTTTGCAAAATAGTCTTTCCCAGAAGCCAGAAATATTTTCCTTTTCTATTCACAGTTCTCCATCAAATTAAATTAATGAAAATGCATTTATTAATCCCCTGATGTATATCAGGGATTATACTAGGCATTAGGGATAATCTAAAAATGAATCAGGAATAATAATATTTATAGGGGATTTATAAAGGAATGGTAACCTGGGCAGTCGCAGGGATTTTTAGTGGAGGGGAAGAGGAGACAAAGGAAGAGGGGGAGGCAAAAATCATCTCTGGATTGTCAAAATATTACACTCAAACTCCTACCTGCAGCCTCCTCTATTTTGCTCCTTGCTCTTTGCAATCTTATTGCATGTTTTCCTTGGATTTTAAAAAGCCAAATGGATGCAGAAAAATAGAAAATTGCTCTTGTTTCTGCCATATAGTGTGTGAACCAGAAAGAGGACTCTTTTCTGGCAAGAAAGAAAGGAAATAGGCATTTATCAAGCACTTCCCAATTAATTTACTTTTCAATTAATTTTTGGTCTGTTTTTCCATGGTCCTTTATTACATGTAGTTATATTTGCATTATGATCTGAAAAGGATGCATTTACTATTTCTCCTTTTCTGCATTTGATTTTGAGGTTTTTATGCCCTAATACTTGGTCAACTTTTGTGTAGACAGCAGAGATATTTTGAGAAAAAATAGTTTTATATAAGAGAAAAACCATGACCATCTATCTCAAACCCATTTTCATTCATATTATTGGAAATAGCTTTATGCTGCTGTATTCTGCATAGCTTTTACCAGATCATATTGAGGCAAGAAAAAGAAAAGCATTTCCTTAATTTTTTCAATTAAGGAAAAAGAAATATACCTGAACACTGAAGTTCACAATTGTAGATTTGGTGTCTTTCTTGTTATTACTTTGAGAGGTTACAAATCAATTTGTTTTTCTGCTTGTATTTTTATACAAAGTACATTCTCTATATGGCTACTAAATAAAAGCTACTTAAATCGCTACTTTGTAACATTTTCTCTTTGAGTAAGGATAAATAAAAAGGGAAATAATTATTAGGAGAAAAAACCTGCTCCCTGCCACAAATTTCTAGTTTGCTTTGTCAACATAAAACTAAGAAATTTTATATCATGGGAGAGGTGGGGAGAGAAAGGGGGGAAAAAAGAATAAAATAAAAGAGAACAAAAAAAAACCCCACAAGGAAGGAAAGAAAAGGACAGTTATGAAAACATGTCTTCGATATTATACATGCATTCTTGAAATGGAAATTTATTATTATATATTTTGAATCCTCCCTGATGTTCTGCTAGGCACATGATAATTTTTTTTTCTTTTTTCTATTTTGTTTTTTTCTTCATGACGCTAGGCCCATCTCTCTATCAATGGACATATTATGAAATATACATAGATTATGATATATACACATATCATATATATATATATATAAATCTATCTACCTCTATCAATCTCTCTCTCTCTCTCCCCCTTTCTCACCCCCCCTTCCTTTTCTCTTTCTTTCTATCTACCAGTATACCACCTAGTTCCCCAATACAGATACATTGGGTCCATCCCATATTGATAAGTGCTTGCAAAAAGAAAAAAAACAAACAAAACAAACACCACCATAGTTTCTCTATTATCATTGTTTGCTTGAATGAAGTGGAAGAAAAATTCCATGAAGAACTTGATGTCCCATTTGCCCCCAAATCAAGTATTATATACTCTGAATCATGGGAACATCAATTCAAATTTGGGGGAAAAGAGAGGATGGGGAAACTAAATAAAAATGAATGGTTAAGGAGAAAAATGAGAGGTCAAAAGTTTTATGAGGTATGAAGTTGCTGTATAATCTCTATTAAAAGCTTCTTAAACAGTAGGTCACAACCCCACATCAACATCACATAACTGAATGAAGTAGTCCTGAAAAATTTAGCAGCAGTAAAAGGTATCAAATATTCCACCAAGATTCAATTCTTCATGTAAAAATAAATAATCACATCCAAATCATTCGTATGCAATTTGCTTTCATCTTTAATAAGTGGTAAAATTATATGTATACCAAAAATAGTTCTAAAATAAATTTCTTCATGGTTTATTATCAGGAAATGTTTGATTTGCTAACCTATTTTATATACTTTTATACCAGGGTCATATAAAAATTTCTTGGGGGAAAAGAGTTTGTGAGTGGAAAAAGGTTAAGAAGCCCTGATCTATATCACAAACAGTCTTCCATGAAAGAATTGGTGGGTGCTAGCCATGGTGGGCATCTAAGAAATTATCTCAAAGAATGAAAATTGACAGTTACAACCAGACAAGAAATGAAAAGATTCCCCCTCCCCACACACAAAATAATGCCTAACATTTCAATACTATTTCTCCATCCAGGATAGTGGAATTGCCACATTTAGATCCTAACTTTAGAGATAGGAAGACTGAGGTGCTTATGGAAGAAATGAATGATGGGACAAAGATTTAAAAAAAGAGAAAGATGGGAGAGAACAAGGATGGGGAAATGGCCATAGTAGATCAAGTAAATGTAAAGAGGAGATACTTGGCTGAAGGAAATTTAATTGCAAGGGCATAAGGTATCAGTATCCTGAAGGAAGTGAAGACACAAAAGATATCGGGGGGGGGGGGGGGGGGAATTTTCCAACAATCTTAATACCCAGAAAAGGTACTGAAGAGAACATCAGTAACAACCAATTTAAGTGCCTTCTTTCTCATCTAAACAAAAGCTTTATGAGGATCATCCATACACAAATTGACTGCAACACAAAATGAATATTTTAGTAGGGGATTCCAGCAGGCTTTTGCAAACACTGCTCAACAATAGGCCTCATCTTTTATCATCTCACAATTGACTGAAAGATGTAGAGAATGTAAGATCCCATCATGCTTTTCATTTATCAATTATTGCTTCTTCCCCCCCCCCCAAAAAAAAAGCATCAACTTGGGAAAACACAAAACACTGCCCCATAGGGTATTAAAAGTTATGAGGTATTTCCCACCCATATATTAAGATCACTTAGGACTTCTTGAAAGTGCAACTTGCCCTTTTCTAAAATCTCTACTATTGGCCAGGATTGCTTCTGATTGATGCTGTAAGCAGATAACAAGGTCAGAAGTAATTCCTGTATGAGTCAGGTAGTTTCATAACAAGGGAAAAGTTACTGTTGAATCAC
Source organism: Sarcophilus harrisii (assembly GCF_902635505.1). NCBI lineage: Eukaryota > Metazoa > Chordata > Mammalia > Dasyuromorphia > Dasyuridae > Sarcophilus > Sarcophilus harrisii. The sequence continues at coordinate 40,649,673 of NC_045427.1, read as the reverse complement.
AGACTACGCCTCTAATTTAAGCTATCCAACTTGGTAAATAGTTAATAATGGCTCCTTTTGCTAACTGGATCAAGTCTGTTCACTTTCATTTGGAATTCAAGATACTTCATAATTTGATCATAAGTTTCCAACTTTTTCTTTTATGACTTCTCTTGACAAATGACAAATGTTTGCCATTATTTGAATATAGCCAGATTTTGTTATTTCCTTTCCTTTGTCATATCATCCCATATATCTGGGATGATCACCCTTGCCCAACATATCTCTTCCCCCCCACCTTCCAAAAGGAATATCTAACTACTGTTAGGACCTACTTCTTCCAGAAAGCCTTTCCTGATTTTCTAGATCAGAAGTGATTATTTTTTCTCTCTGGGGAAAAAATAATGATATTCACTGATATTTATATAACACGTTCACTTGAGAAAAACACTTTATAGTATATTTCATGCAATCCTGTGAGGTACCTTGCACAGGTAGCTGCACAAAATTATACATTTTATAGATGGAGAAACTGAGCCTAAGAAGTGTTAAGTGACTTGTCTGGCAACCCACAGCTAACCAATAAGCATTTGAGACAAAATATCTATATATCATAATGCTTCAATGTAGAATTGTCCTAATATGTAGGTAATAATAATAAGATGCATCTTCCCAAGTTCAGATTTGGCCTCAGACTTGTCCTAGCTGGGTGACTGTAAGTCACTTCACCCTATCTGCCTCAGTTTCCACATATGTAAAATGAGCTAGAGAAGGAAATGTGAAACTGCTCTAGTATCTTTGCCAAGAAAACTCCAAATGAGGTCACACAGAGTCATATGTGAATGAAACAGCTCAACAACAACAAAATATGTCCTTTTATTTTCCAATCTGTATAGCTCTTTATATTTTGGTTTATTTAACTATTATTGTTTTATTTTATTAGCCCATGTTGGAAGTGGAAACTAGTTATGACTATGGAACTTAAAATTAAATTGAATTAAGAAATGAATAGGAAATTCTACAAGAAGCTTAAAACCAATTTAAGAATTTTAGATCCCAGGCCCCACAGCATTGCCTCAGTTCACTATTGACAGAACTTCTGGATTTTCCAACAGAATTACCATCAAACTAAGAAATTCAACAAGAGGGACATGGTAGGAAGCAACCTTAGTAAGGAAGATGAGCAATAATAGAACTTTATCCTTAAACTATTGCAATGATTGGGAGAAGGGACAGACATGGTACCACTACGACAGTCTCTAGGAATCTATTAGGTAAGTACCTCTAGTATGGAATGCATCAGCAATTTCTGATGTTCATATGATCCTGTTAGATATATTTCATTTCATTTTCACAGCATCTCTCTGAGGTAGACAGGGTAAATACCATTCTGTTTTGTAAATATAAAATTTAATGTATACATATATCGGATTTAACATATATTTTAACATATTTAACATGTATTGGACTATTTCCCATCTAGGGAAGGGGAAGGGGTCAAGGGGGGGAAATTTGGAACAGAAGGTTTTGTAAGGGTAAATGTTGAAAAATTAGCCATGCGTATGTTTTGTAAATAAAAGGTTATAATAAAATAAATTTTAAAAATATTTTATAAATAAAAATATATGTATATAAAATTTACTTGGTGATTAATTGGTGATTGATATATAAAGAAGCCCAAGGATTTAGAGTTTAGACTCACAGAACTTTAGAAACTAGAAAGCATTTTAGAATTCACATTTTACAGCATAAGGAAACTGAGGCTCAGGGTGACTCCAAAGTAGATCCTGACAATTTCTCCCACTGTGACTTTGATCAGGCCTCTTCCTTTTTCTGGGTCTCAGTTTTCTCAACTGCAAAGGCTCTGAAATGGTCTTATTCTATGATCCCAAGAACTCTTCTTGCTAAGTTAGGAAAGAGCTTCCTGAATGCAGGCAACACTTCCCATCTCATCCTGTGCCTCATGCCCTGCCCCTGGGCACAAGGGAAGCTCTAGCAGCCCAAGGGCAGGAGATGCACACAGAATAGCTGTGTTCTTACCCTCTTGCCCTGTCTGGCTCCTTCCCCTGCTTGGCAATCCTGGCAGCTTCCTTCTGTTGCCTCAGGATCTCCTCTCCTCCAACTGTCAGCCTCCCACTATATTTTGCATAGCTGTTCCTGAGCCAGCTTCTTTTCTGGGAGCAGTTTTAGTGTCTTCTTGCAGCCAGGAAATGACCACACCTTCCAAGACTGGTACGAGATGGACAGACAGATGGCAGAGCCTGTCAGGGAGCGGTGCTAGGGACAGCTCTGAGAGCCACATGCCAAGTGGTATGAGAGGGTGACCACAAGAGCTAGAGTCTCGGGGAAGTTTCCCTCCTACTGGGCAGGGAGGAGCAGGGGAGGAGGAAGCAGGGTGACTCTGGAATGTGGACTCCTTCTGGGTCAGGAGCTTGCTGACTGCCTCAGGAATGGGTAAGAAGCGAAGGAAAAAGGACCCCAAAGCCCCAGATCCTCCAACCACCATTAGGATGCCCCAGCCTCCAACGTACTCTGATAATAGAAAGCTTGCATCTTCTAGAGCTTCCCAGAAGAGCAGAAAAGGTGAAAGCTGGGCTTCCCTCTTGTGAATCACTGATATCCAAGGATGAGAGCAAAAATAGGTTAAAAATCTCCTGCCCTCTACTCAGTGGGAAGCAGAGCTTCTGCCCTCCTCTTATAAGAGAAGAACACTAACCTGCCTGGGGAGGAGTATAATGGAGGGTGTTTGGGGAAAGAATGGAAGAAACGTGATCTTTTCTCTTTTCTGCAGCTGTTGGCTAATGTCATCAGACCTAATAAATTTTACTACATTTCTACTTTATGTGTCTCCTAAACAATTCTTGGGACCTGGGGAAGCTAGCTTTGGGCTTACCTTTTTCTTTGATCTGTATCAATGAATATTTTAATTTGCTTATCAACCAGCAGAGGTGCTTAAACCTCATCACTGCTACAAATCACCAGAAGCTGTGGCTATACTCCTAGTTGTTTTAATTTGTTTTTCTCTCAGAAATTCTTGCTGGTTTTATCTCCTTAAAGATGGGAGAGGCTTGGGAACACTCTTTATCCCCTTCAAGCGAATAAATGTTTGCTAAACATCTTGTATCTATTTATGATTTTACCTAAAGAGAAATCATTTTTTAAAGAGTCTTGGTTCTGTTCGAGTTAACAATTCAAAGGGATGATTGTCTGCAACTCAAATAACTATATAACGCAAAAGAGAACATGAAGAACATAAAACAGACGCTAGTCAAAAGTTATTCAAGGTCTGAGGAAGATAAGATCATTTCTGACTCACCCTTTTCCAAACAATTTACTTCAAAATGATTTATAAAGAGTAACTTTAATGTTCTGTGACACCAGAAATTTGTCAGCTTCCTTTAGTCCTTGCTTTAGTAGCCATATCAGCTTCATACCAGGGACTTGAGAATGATTTAACAATAGGAAAACAATTCTTTAAATTTTGACATTTTTTGAAAGGTACTAATCTTTCTTAATCCTATGTTTTCTGGTGTTTAAAATAGGAATGGGTGTATATTTTGCAAAAAAGTCTTTTCAGCATCTATTGATATAATTTTATATTTTAAAATATTATTTTGTTATTAAAATGGTAAATTATATTTGTAGTTTTCCTAATATTGAACCAGCCCTACATTCCTGGTATAAATCCAACATAATCATATTGTGTAATCTTTGTGATAAGTTGCTATGGTCTCCCTGCTAATATTTTATTTAAAAATTGAGTGCCAACATTCATTGGTGATATTAGTCTGTAATTTTTTGTCTGTTTTGACTCTCCCTGATTTAGGTATGAAGACCATACTTGTGTTATAGAAGGAATTGGGTAAGACCTCTTCTTTTCCTACTTTTCCAAATAGTTTATTTAGTATTAAAATCAATTTTTTAAAATGTTTGATAGAATTCACCCATAAGTCCATCTCATCCAGTATCTCCCCCCCCACTTTTGGGAATTCATTTATTATTTGTTCATTTTCTTTCCTTTCTTGGTTCCTTTCTCTCTTTCTCTCTTTTTATATTTTTGAGATAGAATTATTTAGCTAATCTATTTTTAGTTCTGTTTATCTGGACATTTTATATTTTTTATAATATCCATCCATTTCATTTAAATTGGCAGTTTTATTAGCATTTTTTTGCTTCAGAGACCAATTTATTGAATATAATTTTATAGCAATTGTGTCTATTAAATATGTATTTAATAGTTCTGCTTTTTTGCATTTGTTTATGAGGTTTTTAATGCTTATTTGTAAAGATATCAAGCACAGCTGAAAAAGATACATGTTCAGTATACTCTAGAGGTCCAGCATAGGCATTCTGATGTTTCTTTTTTTTTGCTTATTTGATAATTAGATTTTCTTAGGTCTGAGGGGGGTGAATTGAGATCCCCCAATATTATAGTTTTATTGCCTATCTCTTCCTGTAATTTTTCATTTCCTTTAAGATGCGATGCTATTTGGTGCATATATGTTTAAGAATAATATTAATTCATAGTCTTAAGTAGTTTTCAGCAAGATGTTATTTTTCTATTATATCTCTTTTAATTAGGTCTATTTTTGCTGTTGCTTTGTCTGAGATCATGATTGTTACTCCTGCCATTTGCTGTCAGCCAAAACATAATGGATTTTTCTCTGTTTCCTTTTTTAACTCTATGTATAACTTTTTGTTTCAAGTTTGTTTCTTGTTTTCTTGGGGTCTGGTTTCTAATCAGTTCTGCTATTCTCTCTGTTTTATGGGTGAGTTAATCCCATTTATTTTCATATTATTATAAACTGTGAATTTTTTTCCATTTTATTCACATATACTTTTTCTTCTCATTGTTTCTCATTCTCTCGTTAAAAGTTTGTGTTGTCTCAAACTAATCCCTTGCTTTAAGCTTCTCTCCTTAGTCGCCTTTCCCTTAAAATACTTTCTCTTCTGTTTCCCTATTGGATAAAATTTGTTTCTGTAAGGAACATAGTTGGAATGTTAGAATGATTCCAAGGGCTTAAGACTGGGGAGGATTAGTTTCAGAAATTCTTATGAAGAGGATTTTAAAGAGAATTTTGAAGGATAAAAAGGGCAGGTTTTAGTGTCTAGATAAAAAAAGAAAGGCCTTTCAGGTAAAAGGAATTGTGAAAGTAAAGAAATGACAAAGCAATTTTGGGGGAGTATGCTGAAGATGTTGGGATACCCAAGTGTAGGTTATAGTATTGTCTCTGAAAGAATTCAGGCTCAAAGCATCTTCAAATCAAGCATGGGCATTTATTCATGACTTTGCTTGGGATAAGGGGTGATGCATCTTGTGGGCCTCCTTCTTAAGGGAGACAGGCAACCCAGCCAAGTGAAGCAAGGGTTTATCTAAAGAAAGGAAAGGAATCAAAGCAGGGAAATTGGGTGACCTCAGAGAAGATTTTGTATATATTTGGGTAACCTCAGAAAAGTCCCTGTGCATGTAAAAAGTAAAATACCCTTTTGTTCTAATGAAGCTCATGGGAAAGTGACAGGATTTTTGGTTCTGGGAGAGCAACTAAGATTTCATCCAGAGTACATGCAAAGAACTTAATGATAGAAAATAAATTTCCTATGGACACTGATGCATTGTTAATGGAGCTGTGAAGTGATCCAGCCTTTCCGGAAAGCAATTTGGAATTATGCCCATAGGGTTATAAAACTGGGCATACTCTTTGATCCAGCACTGTCTCTACTGGACCTGTATTCCAAAGAGATCATAAAAGAGGGGAAGAGGAGAAAGGACCCACATGTACAAAAATATTTATATAAGGTTTATAGTGGCAGAAATTGGAAATCGAGTGGATGGCCATCAGTTGGGGAATGGCTGAATAAATTCTTGTATATGAATGTAATGGAATATTATTATTCTATAAAAAATGATGAGTGGGTCTCAGAAAAACCTGGAAAGGCTTACATGAACTGATGCTGAATGAAGTGAGCAGAACCAGGAAAACATTATATATAGTAACACCAAGATTATATGATGATTAACTATGATAGACTTAATTCTTCTTAGCAATTCAGCAATCCAAGATAATTCCAATAGACTTGAGTTAGAAAGTATTATCTGTTTCCAGAGAGAGAACTATGGAGAGTGAATATAGATTAAAGCATACATTTTCACCTTTTTGTTGTTTGTTTTTTCTTTCTCATGTTTTTCCCCCTTTGTTCTGATTTTTTTTCACAATATGACTAATATGGAAATATGTTTTAAATTATTGTACATATATTACCTCTATTAGATTGCTTGCTGTCTTGGGGAAGGGAAAAAATTTAGAACTCAAAATCTTTTAAATAACCCCATCTTAGAAATGCTTAAAAGTATTCTATTTCCTCTTTTGTTAATTTGATCAATTGATATGTTTGGAAATATTCACTCATTTCACTTAGATTGTTGGTTTATCAGTAGATAATTGGACAAAATAACATCTAATAATCAATTTCATGCAATCATCCTTTTCATTTTTGATATTAGTAATTTGGTTTCCTTCTTTTTCTTTTTAAAATAATATTAACAAATGGTTTCTCTATCTCAATCCCCCCAAAACTATTTTTTAGTTTTTATTACATCAATTTTTTTTTAATTTTCAATTTTTTAAACCTCTCCCTTGATTTTCAGGATTTTGTTTTTGGTGTTTAATTGGGGATTTTTAATCTGTTTTTTCCTAATATTTTTATTTTTTTAATTTTCATTTAATTTTGCTCATTTATTTCATTTTAATTTAATTTATTTAATTTAAATTTAATTTTTAATTATGTGTCCAATTTATTGAATGGCTCTTTCTCTCTTTTGTTAATACATTTGTGTGTAGGTATGTGTGTGCGCACATGTGCATGCATGTGTCCACATATATATTTTCCCTCTATGTAATGTAAACAGCATGATACAGATTTTGGAATGTTTTCTCATTGTTGTCATTCTCTTTAATGAAATTACTGATTGTTTTTATGATTTGTTCTTGGTTCACCCATTCCTTAGGATTAGATTATTTAATTTCCAATTAATTTTTAACATCATTTATGTTTTGTTGTATTTTATTTTATTATTTCCTGTTAAGATCGTGTATTTTAAGATCAGCACGAGACAGGAATTCAGGTTAGGGGAAAATCGTCAGTCTTTATTCTCAGTGAAGAAGGATCGGAGGTGGAAGAGAATCGGCGATAGCAATGTGTGCAGCTGAGTCAAGAAGCTAGCTCGACCAGCAGCCACACAACCAGCAGCTCGGAGTCTCGAACTCAGCCCAATCTCTCCCAGCTTGTCTTCTTCCCTCCCTCTCTGCCTCCACCCACCAAAATCCTCATTTCCTATACAACACATCAGGACTTGCAAGGAGAGTGGGCAGGGACCATTCTTAATCCAATCATGTATATTAATAGAGTATAGCCCAATTACTATCTAGCCTCATGTACTTGGGACCTCAGTGCATCAGCTCAAACCTCAGCCCATTACAATTTCCCAATTATGTTTTTCTTTTTAAAAATATTTTTACTTTATTATTTATTTTCAACCATCTTTTCTTTTTAAATTTGAGTTCCAAATTTTCTCCTTTCCTCCCATACCTACCCCCTAAGAAAGCAAGCAATATGACATCAATTATACGTGAAAATTGTGTAAAAAAAATTCCATATTAGCCACATTTTTAAAAGCAAGAAAAATAAAGAAAAAATTACATTTCAATTTGCACTCAGAGTTTATCAATTCTCTTTCTGGAGGTTGATAACATTTTTTCCTTGTGATTGCTTGGATCATTATATTGGACAGAGTAGCAAAATTTTTCACAACTGATCATCATCACAATATTGCAATTACTGTGCACATTAATCTCCTGGTGCTTCTTACTCCCTTTGCCTCCATCCATATTGGTCTTGCCATGTTTTTTCTTCTGAAATCATATCCTTCATCATTTTCCATATCACAACAACAGAATCATATGCCATAATTTATCCAGCTATTCCCCAACTGATGAGCATCTCTTCAATTTCCAATTCTTTGCCACAACAAAAAGAGTTGCTATAAATATTTTTGTATATAATGGTCCTTTGCCTTTTTCTTTGATCTCTTTGGGACACAGAACTAGGAGTGTCATTGCTGGATTATAGTTTTTATAGCTCTTTAGTCCGAGTTCTTAATTGCTCACCAGAATAGTTGGGGCAGTTCACATTCAACCAACAGTTCATTGGTGTACCTTTTTCTCTCATCTCCTCCAACATTTGTCACTCCTGATAAGTATGAGGTGGTATCCCAGAGTTGTTTTAATATGTCTTTCCCTAATTGATAGTGACTTAGAGCATATTTCATGTGGTTAAAGATAGCTGTAATATCTTCTGAAAACTGTGTTTGTAACCTTTGACCATTTATTAACTGGAGAATAGCTCTTATTTTTATAAAATTAACTCAGTTCTATGCTCAGTAGATATTTGAGAAATAAACACTTTATCAGAGAAACTTGCTATGACATTTTTAAAAAATATTACTTCATTGTGTAACCATGAGTCACAACTCCATTTGGAATTGTATAACTGAATATGGGGGGTGTTATCACTAAATTATGATTTATTATCAGTAAACATTTGATTTGTATGCCTACTTTATATACCTATATATTTATTTGTCACATAAAAATTTCCTTGGTGAAAAGGTGTCATGTGTGGAAAAGGTTTAGGAAACCTTGATCCATGGTACCTTTTAGCAAAATGTAGTTTCCCAGCTTCTCCCTTTTAATTAGGTCTGTTTTTGCTTTTACTTTGTCCTAGATCATGATTGCTACTACCCCTGCCTTTTTTTTTTTTTTTAGTTCAGTTGAAGTATATTAGAATCTGGTCCAGCCCTTTATTTAATTTTTCATAGTATTTTATTTTTCCAAATACATGTAAAGATAATTTTCAACTTTTTTTTTTTTTTTTTTTTGCTGAGGCAATCTGGTTAAGTGACTTGCCCAGGGTCACACAGCTAGGAAGTGTGTCTGAGGCCAGATTTGAATCGCCTCTTGACTTTCCTTTTTTCTTATCCCATTCTCCTTCTATTTCCCTATTGGGTAAGTTACATTTATACATAAATGAGTGATTTTATTCTTCCCTTTTTGAAACATCAAGTCCAATGAAAGTGAGATTGAAACACTGCTCACTATCCCTTTGCCCTTATACTTTCTTGTGCATCTCTTTTATGGGAGAAGATTTTTCCTATTCTACCTCTTCCCCCCCACCCCCCTTCTTCCACTGCAACCCTCTTTCTTCTTCTTCCTTCCTCCCTCCCTTCCTTCCTCCCTCTCTCCCTTCATTCCTTTCTTTTCTTTTTTCTTCTTTACTTCTTTCCTCCCTCCCTCTTTCCTTCCCTCCCTCCCTTCCTTCCTTCCTTTTATTTGGAGGTCATTCCAACATAATGACAGGGCATCTATGCCCTCTGTCTACCGTAGACCTCACCCCCCACCCCCGGCATGTTATGAAAAGAAAGTTTATGGAAGGAAAAGTCATGGCAAATTTGGACAATGCACTAAAAAACAGAGATATCACCTTATTAACAAAGGTCTATGGAGTCAAAGCTATGGATTTTCTAGTAGCAATGTATGGCTGTAAGAGTTGGACTATAAGGAAAGCTGAGTGCTATAGAATTGACACTTCCAAATTATGGTGCTAGAAAAGACTTTTAAGAGTCCCTTGGACAGCAAGGGACTGATTTGAAGATCGAATCAGTCAATGCTTAGGGAAAATTATTGAGGATATTTACTGGAAGGCTTAATACAATGCTTAAGAAATTTGGTCACAAAATGAGAAAATGGGGGTTATTAGAAAGCATCTCTGATGCTGCGAGAAATTGATGGCAAAAGGGAAAGGAGATAGCAGAGGATGTGATGGATGGTCATGGAAACAACGAACATGAACTTGTACAGACTTTGAGAGACAGTAGAGGATAGAAGGGGCTGGCATGCTATGGTCCATGGGATCATGAACAATCAGACACAACTGAATAACTGAACAATGACGACTTCAAACTCATTTTCTGCTTCTAATTTCTCCTACTTCTTTTGCTAAAGGTCCTTGACCAGTGGAATCCAAATGTTTCCGGAACTAAAGATTAGCTCCAAATTGTTTATCTAAATCCCTTGGAAACATCAAGGATTAGAATATTTTTCAAGTTTTAAATTGTTTCCTGAAAGATGTTTGTTCACTAAGAATTTCCTCCTTAGTCAGTCAACCTTCATTGTCAAGGCAGGGTTCATTTGTAGGGTGTGTGACTTGGGGAGATGTGTCATAGACTACCAAATAAAGGAGGATGATTATCTAGCTTAGTTCACATATTGACCTTGGTTTTTTTTTTTTTTTTAAAGTTCTATTTTGAATTAGGATCATACCATCTCATTTATACAGTACCATTTAGGGAACACTTCTTCTGTGGATTTTGCTGTTCATAGGGAAAGAACTTTAGAGATCATCTAGTCCATCATCTTTAATTTATGTATGAAAAAACTGAAGTTCATTGTAAGATTTAAACTCAACTCCAAATCTAGTATTCTTTTTGCTATAATATCATCTCTCACTTAGTAGGCTTTAGAATTGTTTGCTTTGGGAATTTATTTTTAATAATGAATTTCTTTGTATTTGAAGAATTTTTATTGGTGTTGGTAGAGTTTTGAACATAGTAGTCTTGTGACCAGTAAGTGGTTAATATAAATCTTTGTTGAGTCTAATCAACAGTCAGGAGTTCTTGGTTCAAATCCCAACTCTGATCATTATTGTGTGAACATGAGCATATATATACCTTTACCTTTCTGAGGCTGAGTTTTTCTAATTAATGAAATGAGAAAAAATTCTTCATCTTACGTCACCTTTTCTTTTTTAAAATAGTATTTTAATTTTTCCAGTTATATGCAAAAATAATTTTCAACATTCACTTTCATAAGATTTTCAGCTCCATATTTTCCCTTTCCTCCCTCCTTTCTCCCTTCCTCAAGATGGCATATATAGGTTATACGTGTACAATCATATTAATTATGTTTCCACATCAGTCATGTTTACATCATTTTTCTTATTATAATCATGTAAGACATGGTATGTAAAGTTGTTGTAAGCAAAGTAATTTATACTACAATTCTCCAAAAGATATATTCTCATTGATGTAGGTATTCCCTATAGTGATGCAGATTGTGACCCATCCATGGTCTCTCTCTCCTCCCATTGATTGGCCAACAATAGGGCCCAGCCTAATTTTGCTGGCTCAGAGTAATTGTAAATAGTATTTGTTCTGTTTTGGTCCGAAACCATGAGGGTCTTCTCCTTCAGATTGATTTTTTTTTTTTTGAGTAGATATAAGGAGCTATTTTTTTTTTCTTTATTTCTTAATCTTAATCACTGATTGGGCTTTGCCTCAGTCAAACTGAGATCTGTTAAATAAATAAATAAATAAAACATTAGCTTAAAAAGGCAAAGGTCTCCAACTGAATCTTATATCCTGATCTATATCTTGCCATTGGACCCAGATGGCTCTGGAGGAGAAAGTGAGACTGGTGACTTTGCATAGCCCACCCTCACTTAAATCCAGTTCATAAATAAGCCAAAACATTAACTTCCTGATGTCATTGAACCTTTTCAGGAATGAAGAACAAATAAGAAGTACAGTAACAACAATCAAGACAAGAATTGTAGGTAAGCGTGAGCCTATATTTCTGTCTCTTTGAGTCTGCAGAGCGTTCCAAAATGTGGTTTGGAGGTGGAGCCAGCAATAATCTACTGGCACTCTAAGCAGAGTGAAACCTGCAATCATATTGCCTAGATATAACCTGATGTTGAGAATCTTAAAAAGCTTGGACTAAGAAGACAGCAATCAGACTATGCCCTAGTTTAGATTATATAAGGCACTATAAAACTTTGTAGCTTCCTGACCTGACCATACCCCTGAGGTCCATGTGCGTGCAGCACACAATACTTAGAAAAACTAATTGTAGAAATTCAGATAATATAGATCAAAACCATACATGGACCCAACATTTCCTCCAGAAGTTCCCTTAAAGCCCTAACACAAAAATTCCAATCAAAAAATAAAGAGCTATTATGAAGGCAGGAAACCCAAAACCCAAAACCAGATACAAGCAATAAAACACATTTAAATAAAACATTTAATAAATGCTTATTTAATTGCTTGACCCAAAGTCTATATGTCCAGTCCTAATTGATGAGGTCCCCAGTAACTGGGTGCGATTGACAGAAAAGACTGGAGCATTGATGGAGTTGCTCCGTGGGGCAGACAGGAGAATCCCTTTTAGTGGCTCCCTCTGTGGAGTTTGTGGGAGACCATCTTGCTATGTCTGATCCGAAATCTGAGTTATGTTAACCCCCTGAGGTTGAATTTCCCATACCATCTTTGCTGAATCCCTCTTGGGATTATAGCCCACCACAGAACTCTGCCTCATGGTATCTTTCCCCTTACCCCTCCCTCCAAGCCACGGGGTGTCTCTCCTTTCCCCCCACCATGCTTCACAATGTCTCTCACCTCCCAACCATGGCTCATGATGTCTTTCTCCTTATACCCAACTAACTCCTCCAGGATGCTAAACTCTATGAATTTACCCTGCCAGCTAAGGGCATGGTCTGACCACAAGGGATATCCCCTTTTTCCTAATTCATTGTGAGTTCCACCAGGAAACTTGTCTTTTCTGTTGTCAATTGTCAAAAGCCCTTTCCTTAGACTGTGCTCTCCCAACTTTATTTCATCTTCACTATTCTCTGTGTCTACTGGATCTTTTCATTTTGATTGTGACCTTTTCTTCTAAATAGACCTACTTTTTGCCAAAGAGAACGGCCACTGTGAATTCTTCACATGACCGAACCCCAGAATTTGGTGTGCGCATCAATCTCAACATTTGGTGCTAAAGCGCAAACACAACATTTGGAGCCAGCGATTGCTCTCTTAAGCACATCCCTAACTTTGCTCTTGAAGTCCAGTGAGACTTTTATCAAGTCTGCTGGATATCTACTCATTAGATGCTGGTCAGATTTGTAGAAGACACAAAACTAGGAGGAACAACTACCACTGGGCATCAAGATTCAGGATATTAAAGGATCTTTGCAGGCTAGAGCATTGGGAGGAAGAAATTAAGAAGAAATTCAATAGGGATAAATATGAAGTCTGGTGTTGGGTCCAACCTCATGTGGAGCACTATGTTCACTTTTGGGGACTACCATTAAAGATGATAAAGGGAGAAAATGGAGGAAGGGGAAAAAAGGAATGAGCATTTTAAAGCACCTACTATGTTCCGGGCACTGTGCTAAGTGCCTTACAAATATTATCTCATTTGTTCCTCAAAATTACTCTATGGAGTAGATGCTTTTATCATCTCCATCATATAATTAAGGAATATAGGACAGATGGGTAAATGGCTTACCTAAGGTCACACAGCTAGGAAGATTCTGTAGTTGAATTTGAATTCAGGTCTTCCAGCTAAGTGGTATAAGGATAAAGTGTTGTTCCTAGAGTCAAGAAGATTCCTCTTTCTGAGTTCAAATCTGGTCTCAGACACTTTCTAGCTGTGTGACCCTGTTCCTCAGTTTTCTCACTTGTAAAATGTGCTGGAGAAGGAAATGGCAAATTCCTCCAATATCTCTAGCCAAGAAAGCCCTAAATGGGATCAGAAAGAATTGCACACAACTGAAAATGACTGAACAACTTCCTGACTCCAAATCCAGCTCCAGAATTTTATTCTTCGAACCATCTAGCTGGAGTTACTCACTTGAAGTCCCCCAAGAAATGGGGGACAAAGAAACTCTCCCAGGAGTCCAGATGTCCATCCCAGGCACGTGGGGCACCTGCGCCCAGAGCAGAGGAGCCAAGGGATGGCTTGGCTGCAAAGGCAGAGGGCCGGGCAAGGCTGGTTTCTCTCTTTCTCCCTTCCCTCCTCTGCAGATGAACAGTTTGAGGACTTTGTTTTCTATTTCCCTGACTTCTGTCAGGGAGCTGCTGATAGATCTCACCTTCCCTATTCCAGAAATCCACAGACTTGCTCATCAACAACTTCTCTTTGGGAAACTATCTCTTGCAAGTGTCTGCAATCTTTCAGGGAAGTACTGCAAGCGCAGGCAGTGATGTAAGTAATATCACTGTAGCCATGTATGACCATTGTAAAAAATGGGCCAGTCCAGGTTGTGGGAGTGTAGTAGGACTGAAAATCCTGAATTCAAGTGAATCTCGGGTCCTCCACATCACAAACATCAGGAGGGAAGATTGCTGACTCTCTCAAAACAACTTCTCCTACCCAAAAGGAATTATGAAACCAGATAAGAAGTAATTACAGATAAATCCCCAGAAGAAGAAGGCAGAATCCCTGGCAAGGTTTTTTACCTTTTGTAAAATTCCAAAATCCTTTATGAACAAATACCAGTGAATTGTAATACTTAAACTGCTCACTCGGCAGCCCTCTCCCATGCCAGCTGGAGCAGCATAAACCTATTAGCAGCTCACCCAGCGCCCAAGTCTAGAGTAGGAAAATTCTGGGACTTTGTCACTGAATAATCCTTCTTTTGATCCCCTAAGAAATGCCAACACTTACTGGGTCCAGGCATATGAAGAAAAAGAGAGCGGAGCAAGAATTGGACAGACTTAAAACAGCATTTCTGATCTGGACACATAATCTAGTATAGGGGCACAAGCCTCCCTTTCCCCACCAAGGCCGATCTAAAGGGGCTCAGTGACAGTCTAAGAAACAGCCCAGGCTCAGAGAGGTTCAGGAGCAGGCTTAGCTTCAGGGTATTGGAATTTTGGGCCATAGTAGCTCCTGGAGACTATCTCAATTTCAGAATGGTTGTGATCTCTGTGGTGGAAAAAGTGACCACTTCAATTAAAAAAAAAAACTCACAAAGACTCACTTATAGCAATAGTTTAAAATACTTACCAATTTTACCCGCGGGCCACAGAGATATCTGCCCTTTCAGTCATAAGTAAAGGTTGGGAGAAGAGTCTTAGAGCCCCAGCACTCATCAGAATGAAAGTTAGCAATGAGTAAATCCTTAGTGTGGCAGTTTTTAAGAAGACAGACATATATTTGAAGAAGGATGACATCTCCTTTTTGTTTTGTACAAGGAAGGGAATTAGAGCTGTCATCTTAATAAATCTACTTCCCGATAGCCAACTTTTCTTTCAGACAAGAGCTTTTGAGCATGGCACAAGTCTCTGAGCTTTTAATAACCGCTTCCTCACTTGTGT
The DNA here is from genome assembly GCF_902635505.1 of Sarcophilus harrisii. Lineage (NCBI taxonomy): Eukaryota > Metazoa > Chordata > Mammalia > Dasyuromorphia > Dasyuridae > Sarcophilus > Sarcophilus harrisii. The sequence continues at coordinate 40,634,477 of NC_045427.1, read as the reverse complement.
GAAGATTTCAGATTGCTGATATTATGACTTTGAAATTATTTTCCTTGGAGGCTTCCCTTTCTAAGTGAAACAGGTCTTGATTACTTACCCAGAGATCTCAATTAGAAGACTTGGTTGCTGTGGAATTCATTTGCTCCCATCACCTTAAAGTGGGCTTCTTTTTGTATGTGCAAGATTCCCAAGCATCATCAGTTTCCAAACAAAAATGAATCAGATCTTAAATAATTTTTTGTGAGATCTCATTGGATCTCTAAGTCTTGGATCTCTAATTGGATCTCTAATGTCTATTGGAAGAAAATGGAAAACTTGGTTTTACCAGAGAGTCTTTTGGGAACTTTTTCTATTTCATGTAATCCATATTAACCATTCATTTAGTTCAACAATCTCACTAATGAGAAGACACACACACACACACACACACACACACACACACTACACACACATCCATTGATCTGTTCTCCTTTGTACTCAAAGACCAAAATGACATCATGATGTTGGGGTTAACATACAGTGTATTCAGTTGTGGTTGGTCAGCCCAAATCAAGCTTGGAAGGCCCTATCATAGGTTGGGCACAAAGAGTCTTCATGAGTGCTTGGGATGGAGATGTCTCTAAATTCGTGCATTGCACATTTTTTTTTTTGAGCTATCACGATTTTGTTTTGCTCTTGGAACCTTCTTTCATGTGGAGTTCTGTACCACTGTAACCCATATCTCATAATTAATACCAAAGTTCTTCAGAGAGATCTTTTTCTGACCTCCATCTGAGCACTTGCTTTTTGGGGGGTTCTCTGTAAAGCAATCCTTTGACATTTGAACAATGTGGCCAGCCCATTGAAGTTGTGCTCTCTGCAGTAGAGTTTGAATGGTTGGCAGTTTGGCTCAAAAAGTACCTCAGTGTCTAGTACTTTATCTTGCTGGGTGATTTTCAGAACCTTGCTCCAAATCTAAATGGAAGTTCAGTTTTCTGGCACAGTGTTAGTATAGAGTCTCGATTTCACATATAAAAATGATGTTAGAACAATGGATGTGTAAACCTTCAGTTTGGTAAGCTAATAATTCTTCTCTCCCACACTTTCCTTCAGAGCCTCCCAAACACTGAAGCTAATTCTGACAATGTGTGGGTCAACTTCATCATCTATGTGTACCTCCCTAGAAAATACATTGCCAAAGTAAGTGAATTTATCCACAATATTCAGAATTTCCCCATTTGCTGTAATCATTGAGTCCACATATAAATGGAGTGGTGCTTGCCTGTAGATGACCTCTATTTTCTTGGTATTGTCCAAAATTAATACAAATGGCAGAGAATTGATCCATGCTCTATGACATCTCAGCCTCAGAGGCTGCATTGAGTATACAATTACCCGCAAACAAAAAGGGGCATACCTACTTTCCCCCCATTTTACTTTTGGCTGGTAGCTTTTTCTTTTCTTTTTTTGCTGAGGCAATTGGGGTTAAGTGACTTGCCCAGGGTCACACAACTAGGAAGTGTTAAGTTAAGGCTACATTTGAACTCAAGTCCTCCTGACTTCGGGGCTGGTGCTCTATCCACTGCACCATCTAACTGCCCCGGTAGCTTTTTTTTTCCAAGTTAAGTAATTTACCATCAGTACAGTAGATAACCTTGATACATGCTCATTGAAGGTACCGGCCAACATTGCTGGAAACATCATGTTAAAAACCGTGGGAAAGCAAACACACAACCATGGTTTACTCCACTAGTGGGAAAGATAAGAACATTATCCATCACCCAGCTCTGATTTTGGCAAGTTGATCTTCATTTGCCAGTCAGGATTTCTTATTTGGATTCTATACTTGCTGAGTTTTCTCAGAAGAAGAGCTGGGTTTTTTCAATTCTACTAGATTTACTATGCACTTAGATTTACATAAAATCAACTTAACAAATAAAAATATTTTTTAATAAAAATTTTTACAAAAATGTAAAAATTTTTGTATATTTCAACTGCAGGGTGGATCCCTGCCTGCCATAGTAAGCAGGCTAGGGTTGGATGATGCACACTTTTGGGGGGACCTTTTCTATCCCCTTTCTCACACCAGGAAGTGAGCAATGTGGTCCTTAAAAAAGGTATTCAGACATGTTGGGGGCTGCGAAGTCCCACTGCTGCTTCAGTACCGTGGGACGACAACCCTATGGTCTGAGCTACCTCTGTGAAGGATTATGACTATAGCTATTGCTTCATCACTAGCCCATCATAAGTCTTTGAGATAGATAAAATATTAATTTAGTAAAATACCTGAGCAGTAAAATGGTATAAATGATGTCTTTAGACTCCTGTGTAAGTTGTATTTAAGTGAGACAGAATTGTATGGGGATTAGAATTGCCCAAACTACAACAAAATAGATTGAGGCAGAGCTCTGAATCAATGGTATTTTATTAAGGGATCCATAGTCCCTTCCAATGAGGTGGACCCCAGATCTTCCACATGATCTGAGATTCCCCATTCTTCTAGGACCTTATTTTTATAGGTTTTGATACTGAATTATGCAAAAGAGAGAGGGAAAATATGGAATCTCACTGATTGGCAGTGCCAAAAATGACATATTAGTAGAGAAGTCATAGGTTAGTGGTCCTAAGTCATGATTACTTGCTCATGTTGAACAAGTATGATCTGGAGGCATAACAATAAGTTGTGGGATGTTTCAAAGTATCAAGGCATTCCACCCATGCCGTGTTTGAACCTGAAAATTAAGTTGAAAGAGAACTGTTAGGTTCTGCACACATATATTGTATTTAGGATATACTGTGACATATTTAACATGTATAGGACTGCTTGCCGTCTGGGGGAGGGGGTGCAGAGAGGGAGGGGAAAAGTCGGAACAGAAGTGAGTGTAAGGGATAATGTAAAAAATTACCCTGGCATGGGCTCTGTTAATAAAAAGTTATAATTATTAAAAAAAATTAAATTGAGTTTTCTTGTGGCTATACAAATAAGTTTTATTCCTGGGTAAATAAAAAACAGTAGTAAATATTACATCAAAATGTGAGGCCCCCTTTAAAAACTTACCTATCCCTATATGATTTATGTAAATATCAAACTGATTAAAACTAGTTGGAATAGAGTGGGGTCCTAATGAATTATTTCTCACAACTGCTCAAAGTCATCAGCCTCACTCTTTCTTCCAAAGCCACCAGAGTAGAGTGGCAAGACAAAAATCAAGATAACTGGTGATGGCTTGGGATGAAGTAGATGATCTCGGTGACTTTGATGTCTGACCAAGCCCTAGGTGCTCCACAATGCTTGTTTCTATAGCATTCATGGATTATTTGAACAAATTGTTCACAACTTCCTATTCCACCGGGGAAAGCTTTGCATGCTTGGGGTAAACACCCTCCTAACTTTCCAGCTAGTGTGAGGTCTGTTGCTCACCCTCAACCTTATTTGGCTCATCTGCTAATTTCATTTTATCAGGATATGGCTACTGTGCATGCTAGCTTCTTGGAGCTACACATGAGAATTGGGGCATATGCAACAAAGGTGGAAGAGCAATCCTGAAAAGGACACGGCAGCCCTTAAACCAGTAATATCAGTCCTACATACATATGTATACTCATATGTATATAGACTTTTTTCTTTTCTATTTATTATGAACTCAAACAAAAATGTTTCAAAATACAAAGAACAGATAGCAGATTCTATATGAAAATGTGTACTGCTCTAATTTAGCAATTATGAATTGCTGCTGGACCCAGAGATTTGGGCTCCTTGCCTTTCTTCCTCCTCCCTGTTTTCTTCGGCCCTGGAAACATGAGTTAGGTCCAAATTGGGTTCAGTATTGGGAGGGGAAATGAAGGAAGAGGGGCTATGCACCTAAATATACTCAAATGAAAAGGAGTATTAGAGAGGAGCATCAAAAGATCTAGGTTCAAAACCTGGCATTAATTTCTATTAGCAGTGAAACCCTGACTAAGATATGGAGTATGGTATTGTTTAAAAAAAAAAAAAAACAAAAAAAAAACAACAAGGCACTGTCTTTGCAATTCAATTCAGCATAACTGAAGAAAAATAGAATAGTATTATTTTTGCTTTTTTTTAGTAGCTTTTTATTTAGAAGTTATATGCATGAGTAATTTTATAGCATTGACAATTGCCAAACTTTTTGTTCCAATTTTTCCCCTCCTTCCCACCACCCCCTCCCCTAGATGGCAGGATGACCAATACATGTTAAATATGTTAAAGTATAAATTAAATACAATATAAGTATACATGTCCAAATAGTTATTTTGCTGTACAAAAAGAATCAGACTCTGAAATAGTATATAATTAGCCTGTGAAGGAAATCAAAAATGCAGGCGGACAAAAATAGAGGGATGGGGAATTCTATGTAGTGGTTTATAGTCATCTCCCAGAGTTCTTTCACTGGGTGTAGCTGGTTCAATTCATTCTTGCTCCACTGGAACTGATTTAATTCACCATTGCGGGATGGCCAGGGACCATCAAATACATCCTCTGTTCATTGTTGAAATAAAATTCCCTGGTCCTCTCATTTACCACATCAGTTCTTTAATCTCCAGGCCTTTCTGAAACCATCTTGTTGGTTATTTCTTCCAAACAATAAATATTCCATAATATTTTTATAACAAATTATTCAGCCATTTCCCAATTGATGGGATCCACTAGTTTCCAGTTTCCTCCACCAAAGAGGGCTGCCAAAACATTCTTGAATACAGGATCCTTTCCTTTCTTAGTATCTCTTTTGGGGATAAAGCCCGTAGTAAACTGTGGATCAAAGGGTATAAAGTTTGATAACTTTTTGAGAATAATTCCAAATTGCTCTCCAGAATGGCTGGATGTATTCACAATTTCAAGGGAATTAATGAAAAAAAAAAAAGTCAAATGAAGGCGGCCTAGCTGTACCAGATCTAAAATTATATTATAAAGCAGCAGTTACCAAAACCATTTGGTATTGGCTAAGAAATAGACCAGTTGATCAGTGGAATAGGTTAGGTTAAAGAAAAAAATCAAAATTTTTAATCTCAGTGTTTACAAACCCAGAACCCAGCTTTTGGGATAAGAATCATTTTTGAAAAAGGCAGGAAAATTTGGAAACTAGTAAGAAAGGGATTAAAATTAACCCGATCCAAGATAAATTAAAATGGGTCCAGAAACATAAAGAACGAGATTATAAATAAATTAGAGAAACATAGGATAGTTTACCTCTCAGACCTGTGGAAGAGGAAGGAATTTATGACCAAAGAAGAACTAGAGATCATTACTGATCACAAAATAGAAAATTTTGACTATATCAAATTGAAAAGTTTTTGTACAAATAAAACTAATGCAGACAAGATTAGAAGGGAAGCAATAAACTGGGAGAATATTTTTACAAAGGATCTGATAAAGACCTCATTTCCAAAATATATAGAGAATTGACTCTAATTTATAAGAAATCAAGCCATTCTCCAATTGATAAATGGTCAAAGGATATGAACAGACAATTCTGTTCTCCTCCCCCCTTTTTATTTATCAAAAATGACTTTCAAAGTTCTATTCTTATGCTCTACTTCTAGTTTTGATAAGCAAATTCTTATATTATTCAAAGAGAGGGTATTAGAAGAGACTGCCTAAGTGCTTTTCTCTTCACATACTTTATTCTTTGTATAAAGTTTCTTTGACTGCTTCCCATTCACTGATAGTGATTTGGGGGCTGCTGGAGAACCAGGGCGCATTGTTATAAACATCCTGTAAAAATTCTCTTATTTTTCTTAGCCCTTACTCTACTTTTTAATATAATTAACTATAAAAGTTTAAGATCTTTCCCTTCATTCTTCAATCCTTTAACTATTTGCCATCCCACTGTTTTACATTTACTCTGAAAAATGAAAAATGAGCCGTGTGAGTGAGCAGTCCTGCTAGAGTCTTCCCCTTACCTTGACTTAGACCTTTTGTCCTTTGGCTACCCAGGAGGTACCAACCACTAGGAGACCCGGTCAGGTCTCTGCTTCCCTTGTGGGCTGCTTGACACAATCAGTGCCTGATAGGATCAGGACCCTACGTTGGGAGCTATTTATTCTGGCTAGCACAACACAAATGGACTAGTGGTGGTTGAAAATAAGGAGATAGGGTTGCTGATAAATCATGCTGCTTATATATCTTAAAACAATGTTACTATGAAAAAATTATTCTGTAACCAACCCAAGTTTCTGTTTTCTATGACTTAATTCTCTGAAGTATGTTGTTAGTTTCTAGGGACTCGGTCTTATTTAAAGTGCACAGTACCCCAGTAATACTGCCCAGACTTTGTTTTCTCATGATTTTAACCTTAAATGCACTCTTGATTAATCTTAGGAGGGGAACATCCCAGTTACTGAAGTTTCTAACTTCCTCCGGAGTTCTCTACAGCTACTGATCATCTATTCTAAATGAGCCTAAGAAGGTATTAAAAAACCCAGTCTCTATTCCAAGAAGCTGATGCTGATAGAGGGGAGCAGTCTTCTTAGGACACATTTCTTTTTCTTTCAATTTGGCTATTCACTTTTTCATCCTTCAGTCTTTCAGACTCTGATGGTAAGTGAGATTTTCTCTCGACTTTCTAGGAATTTAGTCTTAGGAAACTCCTACAACATATGCCAGCCCTATCCACTGGCTCCTTCTCTTGTTATTTACTCGGCATAGCCAGATCTCTGTCACCTTTTAAAATCCTTCACTTGAACCCACTATCCCTTCAGCCTGTCGTTCTTTCTACCTCTCTTCCTTTTCAAACACAAACTTGTACAAAAATCTTGAGTTAGCATTGCCTCCATATTTGTACCTTCTTATTCATTTCTTAATCTCTTGCAATCTCACTTTCAGATTTATCTAGATCAATACTGCTTTAAGATCATCAGTGATCTTTTTATTGCTAAATCCACTAATCTTTCTAGCCCTCATCTTTTTGACCTCTCTGCAGTGTTGGATAGTTAAACTACTTTCTACTCCTATAATTAGCTAGCATTTATATAACAGTCTTAAGGTTTGCCAAGGGCTCTACAAAAGGTTATTTCCGTTTATCCTCACAATAATCCTAGGAGGTAGGTACTATTATTACTTTACATTTTAGACAAGGAAACTGAGGCAAGCAGAGGTCAAATGATTTGTCAGGGCCACAAAAAATCTGAAGCTGGATTTCAATTGGGGTCTTCCTGACTCCAAATGCAGGCTTTTATCTATTTTATCTCCTACTTAGCTGCTTTGGATATTCTACATCTACAGGCCAGGAAATACAAGAAGTAATAGTACTCTCTTGATAGTGATCTGCAGGTACTGATAGAAATGCTTACATGATCAAAAGATGCAATGCAAGAACATACTCAAGGTCTCTCCAAAAAACTTTGAAATCAATTGTGACATGGGAGACCGTCAAAAGGACCTCCCAACAAGATATGACCTCATCAAAGAAGGTGCTGTGTTCTATGAACAAAGCAGAATTCTAGTAGGCTCAAAAAAAATGTGAGATGTTCACATTTAGAGATATTGCCATTCAAATATTCCCATTATTTGTGCTGGACCTGTGGTGCAGCCTTCCAAGCTCATATCGCTCTGATCAGCCACAGTCAGACACACTAACTTGACGCTAAAATCTCCCCAGAATATTTTAATTAAAGGGCAGCATCTCCAAAGATACACATTAAGCTGAACAATAAAAACAATATCCAATCCTCAGTCACCAAATTTTTTCACTTCATGATGCCCAGAGGCTCATCTCCTGGCTGTATTTATGGTCTGGCCATCTCTTTGTGGTGCATAGCATCAGCTAGATACTCAACTGCTGTCCTAAAACCAGTAAATCTTGCCTTTGCTGTACTCATACAACATCCTCTCACACCACCAAACCACTTGATTAGTCTCAGAATAATTATCAAGGTATAAGGCTTTCATAAAAAATGGCCATTATCAATGAGGAAACCAAACTATCACTTTTTGCAGATGATATGATGGTATATTTAGAGAACTCCAGAGATTCTAATAAAAAGTTATTAGAAATAATTCATAACTTTAGCAAAGTTGCAGAATACAAAATAAATCCCCATAAATCCTCAGCATTTTTATACATCACCAACAAAATCCAACAGCAAGAGATACAAAGAGAAATTCCATTCAAAATAACTGTCGACAGCATAAAATATATGGGATTCTATCTACCAAAGGAAAGTCAGGAATTATATGAACAAAATTACAAAAAGCTTTCCACACAAATAAGTCAGATTTAAATAATTGGAAAAATATTAAGTGCTCCTGGATAGGTCGAGCAAATATAATAAAGATGACAATACTTCCTAAACTAATCTATTTATTTAGTGCTATACCAGTCAGACTTCCAAGAAAATATTTTAATAATCTAGAAAAATAACAAAATTCATATGGAAGAACAAAAGATCGAGAATCTCAAGGGAATTAATGAAAAAAAAAAATCAAATGAAGGTGGCCTAGCTATACCTGATCTAAAACTATATTATAAAGCAGCAGTCACCAAAACCATTTGGTATTGGCTAAGAAATAGATTAGTTGATCAGTGGAACAGGTTAGGTTCACAAGACAGAATAGTCAACTATAGCAATTTAGGGTTTGACAAACCCAAAGATCCTAACTTTTGGGATAAGAATTCATTATTTGACAAAAACTGCTGGGATAACTGGAAATTAGTATGGCAGAAATTAGGCATGGACCCACACTTAACACCATATACCAAGATAAGATCAAAATGGGTCCATGATTTAGGCATAAAGAATGAGATTATAAATAAATTAGAGGAACATAGGATAGTTTATCTCTCAGATTTGTGGAGGAGGAAGACATTTGTGACCATTATTGATCACAAAATAGAAAATTTTGATTACATCAAATTAAAAAGCTTTTGTACAAACAAAACTAATGCAAACAAGATTAGAAGGGAAGCAACAAACTGGGAAAACATCTTCACAATTAAAGGTTCTGATAAAGGCTTCATTTCCAAAATATATAGAGAATTGACTCTAATTTATAAGAAATCAAGCCATTCTCCAATTGATAAATGGTCAAAGGATATGAACAGACAATTTTCAAATGATGAAATTGAAACTATTTCCATTCATATGAAAGTGTTCCAAATCAGAGAAATGCAAATTACATTACAGACAACTCTGAGATACCACTCACTACACACCTGTCAGATTGGCTTAAGATGACAGGAAAAAATAACGACATATGTTGGAGGAGATGTGGGAAAAGTGGGACACTGATGCATTGTTGGTGGAGTTGTGAACGAATCCAACCATTCTGGAGAGCAATCTGGAATTATGCCCAAAAAGTTATCAAACTGTGCATATTCTCTGATCCAGCAGTGTTTCTACTGGGCTTATATCCCAAGGAGATACTAAAGAAAGGAAAAGGACCTGTATGTGCCAAAATGTTTGTGGCAGCCCTGTTTGTAGTGGCTAGAAACTGCAAAATGAATGGATGCCCATCAATTGGAGAATGGTGGGTAAATTGTGGTATATGAATGATATGGAATATTATTGTTCTGTAAGAAATGACCAGCAGGATGAATACAGAGAGGTTTGGAGAGACTTACATGAACTGATGCTAAGTGAAATGAGCAGAACCAGGAGATCATTATATACTTCAACAAAGATATTGTATGAGGATGTATTCTGATGGAAATCGATTTCTTTGACAAAGAGATCTCAGTTTCAATTGATTAATGATGGACAGAAGCAGCTACACCCAAAGAACGAACACGGGGAGGTGAATGTAAACTGTTTGCATTTTTGTTTTTCTTTCTGGGTTATTTCTACCTTCTGAATCCAATTCTCCCTGTGCAACAAGAGAACTGTTCGGTTCTGCACACATATATTGTATCTAGGATATATTGTGCCATATCTAATATGTATAGAATTGCTTGCCATCTGGGAGAAGGGGTGGAGGGAGGGAGGGGAAAAATCAGAACAGAAATGAGTGCAAGGGATAATGTTGTAAAAAATTACCCTGGCATGGGTTGTCAATAAAAAGTTATTTAAAAAATAAAAATAAAAACCTACCATTATAACCTCCACTTTTAATTTGTGTGATTTGAAAACAACAGAATGAATAAAGTATAAGAATGAGAATTAGGTACAAAGCTGTTTATTTCAAATAAAGGTCAAAGTATGAAATTAAATTTCTGTATGATTTCTAGGTCTCAACTGGTCTTCAGCATAAATCTATTAGTAATAACAAGGGAAATTCAAATAAGTCTCGAGTTTTCTTTTTTATTTAGATTATGTCTCATGTTATAAACATGTCAGAGTAAGATATAAATAAGAAACATGGTCCCTACAGAGAAAAAAGCAAAAGGATGGGAAATTTTTTAAAACCAATTTTTATTTTTGTTTTTATGTCACATTTCTCAATATATACCAGTATCCCTTAGAATGAGGGCGAAAAACAGCAAATTTATCAACAAAAAAGTCTGACATCATATACAATGTTCCACATCCATAACCCCCCATCTCTACAAAGAAGTGGGAAGATAACTTCTTTTAACATTTTTTCTTCGTTTAGGCCAAGCTTAGTCATTATCATTTTGAAGTCAGTTCAGTTTCAGTAGTTTTGTTCCTATTGATCGTTCAGTTTACATTACTGTAGCCTTTGTGTATACTAATTTCTTTCTTCTGCTTTTTTGTCAGTCTTACCATGTTTCTCTGCATTCATTTCTTATATCATAGTGATGTTATTTAGAAACCACAACTTGTTTTATCATTCCTGAAACAATGGACATTTTTTGCTCCTTACTGCTACAAAAATCGCTTTTCTACATTTTGGGAAATACGGCATCTTTATCTTTCTCAACATAAGCTACTTGAGAGTGAGGATGGCCCTCTATTCTGTGTCTCCACAGCATAGCACAAAACCTGGCACATAGTAGGCACTTATTGCTACTACTGATTTGTGCATATTCCTAGCAATGTAACCTGTGGATAAGAAAATAGATGTTTGGGCTATTTTCTTCAATTTACTCTAAAAATGCTTTTAAAAATGGTTGTATCAAGTCACAGCTTATTGGGTGATTTTCAAAGTCAGGTAATCAAAATTTAATTGCTGTTTTCTTTGGTAGTTAGCAAGATGTATTTAGTCAATTGGCTGGGATCTGTGAAATTTCAGGAATCTGTGAACTTGGATGGGAAAACAATTACATCCTTATTTTCACTAACTTCTAAGTGAATTTTAGCATTTCCATCAATTATTTGAAAACATTATCCTGAGAAATGTTTTAAAGATTTCACCAGACTTCCAAAGAGGTTCACACTACAAAAAAGGGTTAAAACCCCCTGATCTTTCACTTTGATGGGTCATGTAAAAACAAAGTGATTTTGTTTCTAAATTTCAATAATATTTCATTTTTTCCAAATATATGTATTTTTCCACATTCATTTTTATGTCCCCAATTTTTCTCCTTTTCTCCCTTGCCTCCCCCTTCCCCAGGACAGCAAATAATCTGATATAGGTTAAACATGTACAGTCCTTTTAAACATATTTCCATATTTGCCATGTTGTGCAAGAAAAATCAGACCAAAAGGGAAAAAAAATCACAAGGAAAAAAAAGTAAATAAAAGTAAGAATACTATGCTTTGACCCATATTTAGTCTCTATAGTTCTCTTTTTGAATGCAGATAGCATTTTCCATCCCAAGTCTAAGGAAATTGTCTTAAATCACCTCATTGCTGAAAAGAGCCAAGTCCATCACACATGACCACATAATCTTGTTGTTGCTGTATATAATGTTCTCTTGGATCTGTGCACTTCACTCAGCATCAGTTCACATCTTTCTTGGCTTTTCTAAAATCAGCCTGCTCATCATTTGTTACAGAATCCTATTCCATAACATTCGTATAACCATAACTTTTTTCAGCCATTCCCCAACTGATGGACATCCACTCAGTTTCAGTTCCTTGACACTACAAAAAGGGCTGCCATAAACATTTTTGCACATGTGGGTTCTTTCCCATCTTTTATGATCTCTTTGTAATATAGACCTAACAGTAGCACTGCTGGATCAAAGAGTATGCAGTTTTACAGCCCTTTGGGCATAGCTCCAAATTGCTCTCCAGAATGGTTAGCTCTTTTCAAATTCCACTAATAAAGAATTAGTGTCTCATTTTTCCTATATGCCTCCAATATTTATTATCTTTTCCTGTCATCTAGGCCAATCTGAGATAGTCTGAAATGATAACTCAGAGTTGTCTTAATCTGTATTTCTCTAATCAAATCACTTAGATCATTTTTTCATATGACTAGAAATGGCTTTAATGTTTTCATTTGAAAACTATCTGTTCATATATTTTGACCATATTGGGGAATAACTTGTATTCTTAAACGTTTGAGTAAATTCTCTATATATTTTAGAAATGAAGTCTTTATCAGAAATACTGGATGTAAAATTCCCCCCCCCCCATCTTTTTGCATCCCTCCTAATCTTGTCTGCATTGAAAACCAAGCAATTTTCAAAGGGCCCATAACTAGCTTTTAATATTACTAGGTTTTCACAGGTTGAACTAATTTACATCGGTCTTTGTCAAAGGGCCCTGTAATAGCAGTAGAAGGATACTGCTTCTGGAGTCAAAGAACCCAAGTACAAATCCCCATTTCTGAGCTTCATTAAATCTGTAACTGACCTTATTTCTTAATTTCCCTAGTCCTATTTCCTCACCTTAAGAATGAGATCATTGAAACAGATGACCTCTAAGGTCCCAAATCCCCTCTACATCTAATGAGGACAGTAGGAATCACATGGTAGAATTTTTACCTCCCTCTGCAGCCTATTATTTTTTTTTTAAGAGGGAGTATTACTACATAAATGAATAATGCACCAGATTTGGGCATTAGGAAGACCTGGATTCAAATCTTTCCTCAGACATTTAATAGGTGTGGGATCCCAGGTAAATCACTTAACTAACCTCTTTGTTTTGGTTACTTCTATAAAATGAAGGGACTGGAATTGATGGATCCCAAGGTCCCTTCCAGCTTTAAATCTTTGTTACTATGACTAGGCATTCAGACAGCTTCAAGGTTCTGATTATTTTTTTTAATGCAAAACATAAATTTATATTTTATCTGGCTGAAATAGCACTAGCTTAATGTCAGAGGAGCAGTGCTTATAGGTTAAAATAAACTAGAATTCTCTGGCTTAAAAATTTACAATAATAAATATTTCAAACAATTCCTGGAAGACAGCATGCTACAGCAGATACCTGGACATAGGAACCAAGTAAGAGCATGACAGAAACTCCACCTTCAATATATCTAATTCTGAATATCGATGACTGGGTGGGTAAAACATGAGGGAATATGAAAAGCACTTTGGGATCTTGAAGTACTATCTAGTATTACCATATTTTCCAAATTTATCTGCTTTTAAATTTTCTTACATGGTCATATTTGTTAACAAATCAATAATAATACTGGTTAGTAATCAAGCATCAGTCTTTTCAACTCCCCTACCTTTTACAATTGCTCATTCTATGAAACCTAGTCTGATCTTTTCCCCTGACATCTTGCGCTAATTCTTTCTGAATTCAATCCTCCTTGCTACATTCTTAGCACCAAATTTTTTTATCAATTTGTTTCTGGTGTTCTCATCATCTTTCTGCAAATCCACATCATCTTGTCGGGTCCAGATTGGATATCCATCAGATCGTTGGCCTGTCTGCAAAAAGGAACAAGTGGCTTCCAGTTCTCCACTGTTTTTCAAGAAAGCTTGTGTAACTGTTGCTAGATCCACGCTAAATTCCTCCATTAAATGTTTGATGACTTTGATGACAGCTTCCACCTCAGGTGAGGGGCTTGAACTGCTTTCCTCTGCTTCAGGCTGTGTTTCCAATACAACATTGTCTTCAACGACCTCACTGTCTTTTGGAGCCTCTTTCAAATTGGAGTTATTTTTTTCAGGACTGGTCAGCTCTCCATTTTTAGTAACAGTTAATTCAAGGTCAGGGGTCTGATCATGAACCTAAAAGTAATGAAATCAGAAAAATGAAGAAGTTCATATTCTCTAAACAATCAAAAAAGAAAAGAAATTAGGATCTCCAAGCAATTGTTACAGAATTGCATAACTGTAACTCCCTTTAAAACTGTAATTTTACAAACAAAAGAGGCCCACAGTAGCAAAGTGATTTTCTACTCAACATCACCAGCTACTAGCAAAATAAGGGGAAAAAAAGAATCTCCTTATTCCAGTTCATATTGTGAACTGCACTGCCACTTCTACTTAAAGTCTATTTAAATTTCCAACCACTCTACATGGTAGAAAGATTAATATAAATCATAGTAATATTAAGAGTTTCTACAGTAGAAATATAAAGTCAAATGCAAATCACTGGCTAGCAAGAAGTATAGCTACTTCCTATAGATTTAACTTGTTTATTATTAAAATTAATTTAAGATATGTTATTTTTCTTGCATCTCCAAAACAGAATAATATGATCATTTTATTGGCTAATCTTCAGTGTGGGATAGTAGAAATACAGCTAACTCAAAGATGGAGTAGTCCTAGGTCAAACCTCATTTCTGGCACATGCTGGCTATGTAGCCTGGGCCACACCAAATGCCTAAGTACCCAAGGCAACTCAAGAAAGTGATGATCTATGTAGTAGAGCTCCCTATGCCAATGAAAACTCTGGTCCGATCCCTATCCCTGTTCCCGATTGGCTTCGCTTTCTGGTTCTTCCATTTTTTCACATACTCTCATTAAATTTGGAATGTCATTACATGCTAGACATTGTATTAACCATGGTAAAGAATATATAGACACAAAGTCACACTTGATAAAAAGACAGAAAGTTGGCATATTTTCTGTCTTCTTGTTTAAAGTTAGGCTTACATTCCTGAGAACTGTTAAAGTTGCTTTTCTAAAACCATAAACCACAATTTAAATAAAGAAGTAAAAATGAGTTTGGGACAAAGGAAATGTATTTTATAAATGAACATACCTATAGTATTGTTCTCCCTCCTTGAATGGAACAAGTTTCTAGTCCTAATAGATCCTTTGCCTGGGACTATCTTGAAGACCCCTTACCTTCACAATTATACTCTGAACTGCTCATGTGTCGATGCCTACATTTCTGATTTGTGCTGAGCAATAGATCAAGGAGATGACCAGGAGGTGGAAAAAAGTATTTAAGAAAATGCTTTCTACAAACCTCACTTTCTTCAACCTCCTGATTTTCAGGGCGCAAAACCTCTTCTTCTGTTGTTTCACTCTCCTGCACTGGCTTCTCTGCATTTTCTTCCTCAGGCAGATCAGGGGCTTTTTTCTTCTGTGGTTCTAAAAAAGACAAAAAAATAAAAACAAACATACCCCAAAAAAGTGAATTATCAAGTATTAGCTATTCTTGCCCATGTGCTTTGATCCAAGGATGGATCCCAGGAATATATTTTTTGATTCAACTGACACCTGAGGAAGAAACAATATATAATAGCAAAGAACTTCTACTTTCACTTCTGAAAAAAAACAATTGCCCACAATAACACCAGTATTCCTGGATCATGAAATGCAAAATAAACCCATTTTCTATTTAAGTAAAAAGGCTAGAAATGTTTCTCAATGTCAATTTTCTTAAGCAAATCAACAATTTTAAAAGCTTATCTTATTTTAAAATCAAGGTTTTTTCAAGAACAAGGGACCTCAAATTTTTTTCTTAAAACTACTGAAGAAATATACATACTGGAAATTCTTTTTTTTAAAAATGTAAAATCCTTATAGTTCTTTTTTTTTTAATCAATCAAGTGCTATGCTATCATCACTAGGCAATGAGGATCCAAATATTTTTTATAACACGAGATTATAAAGTAGAACTATATGTATGTTCCTTTGAGTCTGATAGTTTCTTTTAGATACAGCAATTGCCAAAGCAACCTTTTAGGGCTTGAAGATAAAAGCTCCCCCCCCTTCAGGAGTTTGCCACAGGTTATTTCTAGTGAAAGAAAAGGAAAGAGAAGGTTGATTTGGTGATCTTCTACTTAGGAAATTTAACCTTAAAACACTAATGCTTGTTACTATGTGTCTTGGGTGATGAATTAAAACAGAAAAAGTAAGATCTTATATTTGCATCGACTCCTACCATTTAAAAGGTCTTTCACACGTTACCTCATTTGATGTTCACAAGCCTCTCAAGTAAGCAAAACAGACAAACTTATTAGTGCTTTTTTCTTATGAAGAAATGAAGGCTCAGAGAGGCTAAGTGACTTAGCCCATGTCACACAACTCACAGGCGAAGATCAACCCATTCCAAAACCAATGCTCTTTCTACTATATTTTATGTCAAGTGGATCTATCTATCTATATCTATATTCATATCTATATATATATCTATATATCTATATCTATATATACACAAATTAAGGGTGAATTTTCATTTTCAGTATCTAAAATTTGACCTCGTTTCTTGTTTATGTTCTTTTCCCTACAAAGTCTTCTTTTCACCACCTGCTCCTTAGTGGAATGAGAAGTGAGTAGCAAGGCAAACATTTGACCCCTTGGATAAGGTCAAGAGGGCAGCTGCTGCACAATTCCATAAACTCCACCAGTGAGTTAACGGCTTATAAAGGGCTAAGACACTTGGTTCTAAAGCACTAAACAAAATCAACAAAGGCAACAAGGTTGAATTGTTCAAATGTTTTAAAAAAAACCTTGTAATTGACTCTATTCTTGCTGTTATTGTAAATGGCTTCCTTTGGGTAGTTATTGTCTAAGCAGCCCCTTTAGAGCTTAATGGCAGATGAGTGCTGCATGGGGGCTGGAGGGGGGGGTCATTTCTGGGGACCAGCAAAAATGAGCTAAAAGGCAGTTTAAGGGAGCTAAAGAGCTCTTTGGCAAAGCTGGTCATTGGGCTTGTCTGAGGTCACCATGGTAGTGAAGGCGGAGCTCCAGGGCTCTGGGTCCCTTAACAACTCCGTCTTGCTCCGTTTGCTTGGAATTGTATATATTTGTGTGTAAGCGCGTCTCATGCTCCCTTCACACCGCCTGCTCTTACAGGGTTACTGAGGGAGCCTTTGTTTGGGTTTTGGAGAGGGAGCTGTTCTCAGTAAGTGCCCGCAAGTGGCTTGGAAAAACTTGGCCTCCGGACAACCCTGGACCAAAAAAGGTCTCTGGTCGCCAAGGAAAAAGGTGTCCAGGAGGCAGCTGCTTGGGGGAGCGGGGCAGCGTCCAGTAAAAGCGGTCTTTACCACTGCCGTCGGGTTCCGCTTCCTCCGCCTTTCTCTTGGGCTTCTGGGTCGGGCTGGCGGCTCGCTCGGCCTCCAGGTACTTCTGCTCCAAGCCCTTCAGGTGCTTCAGGTAGCGGTCCTTCAGGGACTGCCAGGGCCGCTGCGTGAGGGCCGCTTTCTCCAGGCCCTTCCACAGCGCCGTGCCCGCGAGCGCGTTGGGGGAGCGCGCGTTGTCCTTCACGTAGCGGACTATGGCCGCGTCCTCGGCTTCCGTGTAGGCCTCCTCGGGCTCTCTCGGGGCCGCCTCCGGGCTCTCGGGCTCCCGGCGGCCCAGGCGGTAGTCCTCCAAGGCCAGCCGCTCGTTGCGCTCCACGCAGTCGGTGATGTACTGCGTGGAGATGAAGTCCCCCAGGGCCTCGGCCTGCGCCTCCCCGGGCTGGGCCAGCAGCACCGCCTCGGGTTCCTGCACCCGGCACAGCGTGCCGCCCCCGTGCAGAATGAGCGTGGAGAGGCGCCGCTTGGCGGGACCCGGCCGCACGTAGAACGAGATGGAGGTGCCGTCCTCACGGACAAAGAGCGTCCGCGAGTGCGTCGGGTCGTTGGGATCCTTGCCCATCTCTAGGCCTTCGGCCATGACGCGCGGAGACCTCCGAGAGGAAGGGGGGCAAGTCCGTCAGGGCCCCCAGAGGCCGGGAGGCGCCTCTATGCACCTGCGCTCTCCCGGGGCCGCCCCCAGCACCAAGACCTCACACTCTTAGACCGTCAAAAAATCCGCCAGTCCCCCAAGCCCTTTCTGCGCATGCGTTCAAATGAGTCGCTGAGAAGTCTTCGCGCATGCGCATGCAAGTTTATTCCGCAGCAGGAGAAAGCAGCTCCGCTCTGAGGCTCCCCCCAACCGTGTCCGCTCCTAGACCGCGGGGAAACAGCCTGGGTGCTGCCCTCTCCCTCTCAGGACGGGCAGCACTGACTGGGATGGGGACGACCTGATTCGCGAAGCAGGCCGACTCTCTTAGTGTGCTCCAGCTGGCCTCGAAACTGGGAGAGAACAGAGCAAGCGGGTATAACCGGGAAACTTCCACCCGGAAGTGGCAGACTCGATGGGAGCGACCCGGAAGTAGTTTCCTGACGCTCCCTTCTCTCTTTCCGGTTGGGTTCTGGGAGAAAGATGGCGACAGTGTAAAGAGCTGCTGTAGCTGAAGACAGAAACAGGACGAAACTGAGAACGAATTTAGGGAATAAGCGCTGCTGGCTGAGATTTTAGGGCCTGCGGGATCCTTAGGGACTGAGACTTGAAACCACTTGGGCTTGACGTGCTTTGAAGACACCTCCTTCCGCCTCCAGAAACTACAAATCCCGTGATGCACCGGGCTCGGCTGTCTTGTTTGAGTTCGCTCTAGGGGATTCCGCTGTCTGGGGGCAACCCCTCCCGAAACCTGGTCTCTTTATCTGTTTAACTTCGCTTTTTGGTGGGAGGGAAGAAAAGAGCTTGGGACAATGAAATACAGTATTTTCTTATTGAATTCTGGTCGTTTAACAAGTTTAGAGGAGACCCCAAGTGAGTCGTAGACTCAACTAAAACAGGCGTTTGAATCTTTCTGGATGGAATCATTTCTCTTCCGAGGATCCAGTTAGGATTTCCCATAAAAGTAAACGGGTTCTTGGTGGTAGATTTTGACAGTGGGTTAAATTCCATTTTTCTCGAAACAGCCCTCAGAAAAGTACTTTTAGAATCTTAAAAGCCATTTATAATTTATATTAATAATTTTTAAATTTAATTTTAAAAATTAATTTTAATTTTATTTATTTAATTAATTTTAAATTTTAAAAATCATTTAAATTTTTAAATAAATTTAAAATTTATGCTGTGTTGCATGTAATTGCACATAATGTGGGTATTTCTGAGGTTTAAATGTAAAGAGAGTCTTTTACTCAGCAGTAACTTTTAATTTTTCTCTTGAGTATTAATGTGATAAATAGGTGTCAGAAGGAGGAAAACTATTTGTGATTCTCAAACACATATTTCAGCTTAGGTATGTCCTTTGAGTTTGAATGCAGACTGACTACTAAATTAGAAAACTTCTGTATGAATTGGGATGACAAAATCTTCCTGATATCTTCTACTGCCTTTCATCACCAAATAGATTGGGTAGAGGCAATAATTACCTACTAGAAAGAAAGAAGGTCTGGGAGTCAAAAGACAGTTGATTTTATCCTGCCTCCATAGACATCAAAAAAAAAAAAAGTTTCATGATATATTTACTTGATCATCTCACTGTAGTGTTCATTATAAACATTTGCAAAAACTTGCTACCTTGAAGACTGAGGGGGAGAGAGTACTGATTGTGCACCTTCAACTATTGATGAAGAAAAGGATGTAGAGAAACTTCAATGAAAGCTAGGCCTGGGGTGAACAGACATTGCAAATGTAGTACAAGCTAGGTCTAGAATTGAAAAGGAAGAAGAGGATGGGCGGGATTGCCTTTGGGGATTGTGCAGTGCTTTTAATAAACTTGTTCTTTAGAAACTTATTCTTGATTATGTCACGATCAAAAAAATAAAAACCATTACTCATTTAAGAAAAATGAGAATGGAAAATTCTCTCACTATATCACATTCAGCAAGCACCAGCTGTGTGTTAGGTATCATACAGAACACCAAAGATTCGTGCTTATTTGGCTCATGGGCAAACCCAGACGCCTCTTGTTACCTCTATAGAGAACTTTTTTTCCCATGTAAATAATATTAAGCCAAACCATTCTTAGGTGTTTTCTAAAAATCTTCTTTTCCTCCTTTTTCATGGGAGAGGAAGACTTCATTGGTAGTTTTCTAAGACTTGGTTTTTGCCTTGGTTGTGATCCATGGAGTTAAATTCATAGTGAAATTTTCAATTTCTTTTCTCTCTCCCAGAGATTTGATATCAAGAAAAAACATGGCAGAATTTAGACTTCTTCAACTACCATCATATCCCAAGTGGGTTTTTGTTCCCAATATACTGGAGGAAGATAGTTTCCAAAATTTTCTCATCTTCAATTTGTTAATGAAATATAACTTTATTGAAACTTGCCCACAAATGGACCTCCCTCAAAAGTCTAGGACTGAAAACTCCTTTGCCAGTTATAGATTTGTAGTGCGGGGGTCAACAAGAATCTCCTCAGACCAGAAAGAGACTTTTTGTTTATGTGTTGACCAGGTACCTCTTCTGATTCAGCATGTCTTTGTTTTCCCTTTAGGTGGCAATAATCAGTAGTTCTGGGGTGTCTTGCCATGTTGAAGCAAGCTTCAGTTAAGCTCATTTGGGGGCCTTTGCGGCAAACCTGCTGGACAAAGTGGGGTCGGAGGGAACTTTGTTTAGATCATCTTGTACCTATCACTTCACTTCACAAGGACAATGCCCTTTCTGATAAAAGGAGGTTGGTGTGGCTATTACTCTCTTGTCATATCAACAAAATTGATCTTTCTTTCTGAATCAGTCTAAGCTGTTTGTAGACCCTTCGCTGTTAAAAAAAAAAAAAAAAAAAAAAAAAAAAAAAAAAAAAAAAAAAAAAAAAAAAAAAAAAGTCTTGTTAGCAACACCAGCAGCTAGTTCTCATCTATTCTTAAGAAATTAAGATTCCCTTTCCTCCTAACCCCAAATTAGGTTTTGTTTTGGGGGTGGCATTGAGGTTATTATTGCCCCTAGAAGCTGCAGTGTTTGCAGTGATTATGACTTTTTCTTTCCTGAGCAACTACTTAGGAACTTCTTATTCTTATGCTTAGACATTTTGTTTCTAATTCTATTAGGGAAATCTTTAGAAGTATCTTGCTGTAGTTTTAAAGAGAAATATCTAGAAAGAAAATTTTTTTCATAACCCAGGAAAAAATAGTAAATTTCCAAATTGCAGTTATCTGAAATGGAGTATCATAGAACTGTACAACTGATTTTGAGAAAATTTGCAATGTGGTAGAGCCAGTAATTAATGGACTTGGATTCAGAATACTCAGAAACCCTGAAATAACTGACTTTTCTCTCCCATTTATTTATTAGTGATATAAACTCAGGCAAGTCACTTTATTGCCCTTAGTTTCCTTATCTGTGAAATGAAAGGATTATACTGGACCATTTCTAACATTATTTCTAGCTTTTATGATTCTAGCAATCAGGCTCCTTCACTTAAAAGATATATATATTTCATTTTCCTTAATTAATCTTGTTTGGTAAATTAGGTTAGCATGATATGATGTTTATAGATTCAATCACTGGGCCTAAAGTTTAACAGTCTATGCCTGAACTAATGTGTTTTACGATAGTTAAAGGCTAAAATTGTCTTCTAAATAAGGAAACTAATTTTCTGATTTTGAAAGGAAGACAAATTCTATCCTCTATTCCCTGCAGACAGTATAGAACTAAGGGTAATACCACCCTCTTTAGAAATTGTCTAATTTTTTTGTAGGAATAATTTCTCTTAATGGATAGAACATCCTTTCTGGAGGGAAAGGACTCACAGAGGCAATCTTGTCTTGAAACAATTTGAAGACTGATCACTAGAGAATCAATTTTTTTTTAAATTTTTGGATCTCAAACCTAGCCCTAGGATTTCCTTTACTTTGTGGGTTTTATTTTTTGTTTCTTTTGTTTTGTTTTTTGATAGCTTTGGTTAGGTACTGAGAACTAAGTAGTATTTTTAGTGTTTTTTTCCAAATCTTTTTTTTCTTTTTAAACTACTTGTTTGACCTATACTTTCTGTGGCTAAATTACTGCATTAACTAATATCTTTTTTGATGGAAAATTGCTAGAGATAGAGTACCTTGGGAAGTAAATGTATGATAAGATAATAGTCAGCGCCTGCTTCTCCCAGGTATTGCCACAGTGAATTTTGTTTTCACCTTTATGTAGTGAGCTGAAGAGACATTTGAAGAATGAAAAGGAGTTCAGTGAGAAGCAGCTAAACCAAGCCTCTGCTATCAATCACTCTGTTGACCGTGGTTTGCCCATTGATGAGGAGAACCTTGATCCACATGTGAGTTTCTTTTACCTCAATTCATCAGTGTTAGAGCAGGCCACCTTTCTGACTCGACTCAGCCATACAAGTTAGGATAGAAGATAGGATAGTATTTATTTAATCTGTTCTGAGAAAGTCTAAGGGAGTAATCAAGGTAAGAACTTTTTAACTTGTCACTGCTCTCTTGAGATATTTTTAAGATTGAGACCTTTTTTTGAGATTGAATGAATAAATGAACATTTATTTAGCAGTATGTGTCAAACATTGTGCTAAAATGAAATGTGGAAAATGATGATGTCATTTATTTTATTGGAAAGAAGAGGCTAATTGCAGTGTGTGTGTGTATCCTGTAGAAATGAACTGACAGAAATGATGTTCCAGAATATTTTTAATTCACAAAAACCGAGCTTCATATGAATAAACTTAACTCCAGTGTAGTCATTTTTTCTCATATATATATATATATATATATATATATATATATATATATATATATAGAGAGAGAGAGAGAGAGAGAGAGAGAGAGAGAAATAAGATCTATA
This sequence comes from Sarcophilus harrisii, assembly GCF_902635505.1. Classification (NCBI taxonomy): domain Eukaryota; kingdom Metazoa; phylum Chordata; class Mammalia; order Dasyuromorphia; family Dasyuridae; genus Sarcophilus; species Sarcophilus harrisii. Next base: position 40,611,798 of record NC_045427.1, on the reverse strand, counting down.
AATAAACCAAGACACAAGAATTTTTCAGAATGGGAGCCAGTAAAACTTTTTATATGATTGGTAGGAGATCTTAAGACCAAAAAATGAAAGGGACTAACATTATACCATACAGAGAGTAGACAAAAAGGGAACAACACAAGTAGAAAAATGGGGTAAGGTTGTATATGTTGTTGAATTGAAACAGTGACTGTGACATCTGAAAGGATTCCCAAAGCAATCTATTGGAAAAGAAAATTGCTAATCTTAATAATGTATTCTTTGGAGCAATTTGGAACTATGTCTAAAGCAATATCACTGCTGGGTCTGTATCCCAAAGAGATCAAAGAAAAAGAAGAAAGGACCTATTTGCACAAAAATATTTATAACAACCTTTTTTTTGTGGGGACTAAGAATCAGAAATTAAGGGGATGCCAATCAGGGGAGGAATGAATGAACAAGTTGTGGTATGTGATTATGATAAAGTATTATTGTGCTATAAGGAATGACAAGCAAGATGATTTCAGAAAAACCTGGAAAGGCTTACATGAACTGATGCAAAGTGAAGTGAACAGAACCAGGTAAATAGTGTACACAGTAAGAGCCACATTGTGTGATGAAGAATTATAAATGACTTAGGTATTTTCAACAATAGAACTATCCCAGACAATCTCAATGGACTCATGATGAAGCATGCTCTTTGCTTCCAGAGAATTCTTCTTCCTTCCTTCCCTCCCTTCCTCTCCCTTTCTCTTCCTTCTTTCCTTTTCAGTCTTTTTGTACAAAATAACTAGTATAGGATTGTTTTACATAATTGCATTTGTGTTAACCTATATTAATTAAGAGGGGAAGGAGAAGGAGAAATAGAATTGTGATCGTAAAACTTTTTTTAAAAGTTTGTTTTAACATGTAATTGTGGAAGAAAATACTATTAAAAAAAAAAAAAATATATATATATATATATATGTTATTTGATGGACCCATGAATAGACCTCAGGGAAGTGGCTGGTGGAGAAGAGAGAGCCCATGACCTCCTGCTAGAATAGAAGCAATTTTTGGTATGGGTGGGCTTACTTTGGTATTCATTATCTCCAGCACTTGGTATGTAATAGAAACATAGGTGGTGCTTGTTGATTGATCATTCACAGTATGAACTTGATTTGAATAACTTTAACTCTAAGTTAGGTTCTCTTCAATGAGGACAATTTTTGTCCTTTTATCATCCTGCTTGTGATTTCTTATAGCAAATAATACTTCATCATAATCACACACCACAACTTGTTCATTCATTCCTTCCCTAACTGATGGGCATCCCCTCAATTTCTGATTCTTAGTCCCCACAAAAAAAAAAAAAAAATGCTGTTATATTTTTGTGCAAATAGGTCCTTTCTTCTTTTTCTTTGATCTCTTTGGGACACAGACCCAGCAGTGGTATTACTTTGGGCACAGTTCCAAATTGCTCCAAAGAATACATTATTAAAATTAGCAATTTTCTTTTCCAATAGATTGCTTTGGGGATCCTTTCAGATTTTATAGTCACTGTTTCAATTCAGTTATCCTTGCAGACCTTTCACCTGAACTGTTGTGATGATTTGATTGATCTCAAGCCAGTCCATTATCCCATCTGCCACATTATTCCTAATACAATCACTCCACAGGCATTATTATGTGCTAGTTAATGGGGATATAGATTCAAAAATAAAACAGTATCTGTGTTCAAGCCTTCTGTTTTCTAGGAATATGTAACATGTTCACAGGGGAATAAATCATGGATAAATAGGAAATATTTATGTATTTTGTAAAATTTCAGAGCACTAACATTAAAGGAATCAGGGAAGGCCTTTTGAGAGAGATGGCATTTTAGCTGAGGCTCAAAGGGAGCTCAGAGTTCCATGAGGAAGAGAGAAGGAAAAGAACAGCCTCTGCAAGGATATGGTAGTTGGAGATAGAATGTCTTGAGCAGTCCAGGCTGGCTAGAAAGTCGGGTGTGTGGACAGGGGTAGAGGGAGTGTGCAGCTTCCTGGAAAGGGAGGTGGGCCTAACTGTGAAAGGTTTCTGGTGCCAAAAAGAGCAAGTGATGTTTTCTCCTAAGGCAATGCCTTGTCACCCCCTTTACTCAAGTATCTTTGATTGTCCTCTTACCTCTAGAATAAAATGAAGAATCCTCAGACTGGCATTTAAAGCACTTTGAAACCTGGCTACTACTGACCTTTCCAGTCTTATACCATGTCACACCCCTTTGTGTTCTGTTACCTGTAGATGACATTGTGTAGCCTACCTCTGGTGTGTTTTATCACAGCAATATTACAAGATCCGCAGTCAGGCGATCCAACAGCTGAAGCTCAATGGAGACAGTCCCTACCCCCACAAATTCCATGTGGACACCTTACTCACCCACTTTATCAAGCAGTATGGTTATTTGCAACCAGGGGACCACCTGACTGATATCACTTTGAATGTGGCAGGTAGGTAATCCTCTCCTGTCAGGTAATAGTATACACTGAATTCCCATCATGGCTTGCTGCAGAGTACAAAGAGTGTAGAATCAGGAAGACCTGAGTTCGAATCCAGGTTTGGACACTTACTAACAGTGTAATCATGGGCAAGTCTTCTGCTTGCCTTAGTTTCCTTAGCTATAAGATGGGGATAACAGTAATAGCTATCTCACAATCAAATGAGATGATATTTGTAAAAAGCCTTTAGCTCAGGGTCTGGTCACATAATAGGCTCCATATAAAGGTTTATTCCTTCCTTCTCATTATATAGTCTGCTGTGACCCAAAACAGTGTACACAATAGAGAATGTCTTTCCTTTAAAGAGTCCCTTACAATCTAAAGCAAATTTGGGGAAAGGAAGAGGTCTACCTACTGGAAACATCCCTCCTTTTCCTCTTCATAGATGAAGGTAAGGTCATCCTAAACTATCAGATGATAGTAATAAGGGAAATAAAAAGCGGTCTATGAAAGAAAAGTCTTGATTCAGGGAAAATAGTGTCATCTGCAGCCGTCTCATTGCCTCATATGTGCTGCTGGTCCTTCCTCTTGTTTGAAGAGTTATGCGTCATTTGTACCCTTGGGACCAGGGCAGTTCCCTACCTATGAGAACCAGGACTGTGACCTCTAACTGAGACTGGTGTCTGCTTCTGGGGAAGAGTATGAGGGAGGGTGTTATTCTGGAACCTCAGATGGGGAAGATGCCCTCCCTATGCCATATTCTACCCAGGAAGGGAACCCTTTGGCATCCATAGGAAGGCAGTCATAAGATAATGGGACTTTTGTTACTTACAGGTCGTATCCATGCCAAACGGTCTGCAGGGAAGAAGCTCGTCTTTTATGATATTCGGGGAGAGGGGGTCAAGCTGCAGGTCAAGGCCACATCCAGGTACATCAGGCTGCCAGCCCAGCACATGGAGGATTGATTTTCCCAATCCTGTTCTTTAAAATTATGGCAAAGTAGAGTGGGATTGAGTGGAAGTGACCAAAATGCAAGTCTTTCGGTTAACTAGAATTAATTGCATGCATGGATGAGAGATCAGTAAAAAGTAGAGGGGAAAATCCTGCCCTCAGGCTGTAATAATAGTAATGGCTACCATTTATGTAGCCTTTTAAGTTTTATAACAAAAAGATGCTACAACGGACAATGTTTGTTTAGGATTTTAGTAAGGGACCTAGGATGAGAACACAAATCATTTTGAAATTGGGTTACTGTGTACTGAATTGAATGTCCCTTCCTCTCAGGAATTATAAATCAGAAGACGAATTTTTTCATATAAATAACAAACTCCGACGGGGAGACATCATTGGAGTTCAGGGGAATCCAGGGAAGACTAAGACAGGAGAGCTGAGCATCATACCCAATGAGATTACACTCCTGGCGCCATGTCTTCATATGTTGCCTCACCTTCACTTTGGTCTCAAAGACAAGGTGAGCTCCTGTGCCTCCTTCCTCCGAATTCAGCCCCTTCTGGGCCTTCTTTTTTACTACGTTCTCAGTGTTCACCTTCTTAGCCCTTTGGTCTCGCATCCATATTTTATGTATCAGGGTATGCTGATACCCTTGTACCCTTGGGACCAGGGCAGTTCCCTACCTATGAGAACCAGGACTGTGACCTCTGACTGAGACTGGTGTCTCTGCTTCTGGGGAAGAGTATGAGGGAGAGTGTTATTCTGGAACCTCAGATGGGGAAGATGCCCTCCCTATGCCATATTCTACCCAGGAAGGGAACCCTTTGGCATCCATAGGAAGGCAGTCATAAGATAATGGGACTTTTGTTACTTGTCACTTGCTAACGTCTGTGTTTGTTCCTTAAAGGAAACTCGTTATCGTCATCGATACTTAGACTTGATCCTGAATGACTTTGTGAGACAGAAGTTCATCACCCGCTCCAAGATAATTACCTATATCAGGAGCTTCCTGGATGAGTTGGGCTTCCTGGAGGTGAGGAAGGAGTCTTTCTTTTTGTTGTTGAGGTTTTTTACTAAAGCTTTGATTTTTAAAATATGCATAGATAAATTTTCAACATTCACCCTTGCAAAACTTTGTGTTCCACCTTTTTCTCCTTCCCTTCTCCCCATCCCCTCCCGTAGAGAGCAAGTAATCCATGTATAATTCTTCTATACATATTTCTACAGTTATCATGCTGTACAAGAAAAATCAGATCAAAAAGAAAAAAAATAGAAAGAAAACAAAATGCAAACAAAGTACAGCAGCAAAAAAGAAAATACTATGTTGTGTTCCACACTCGGTCCCCCTGGTCCTCTTTCTGGGTATAGATGGTCATCTCCATCACAAATCCATTGAAATTGGTCTGAATGACCTCATTATTGAAAAGAGCCATATTCATCAGAACCGGTCATCATATAATCTTGTGGTTGCTGTCTACAGTGTTCAGGGAGGAATCTTTGTAATGTCCATTCAGGCATTCCTAATGTGTATATTCCCTACTATTCCCTGCTCCCTCCTGAAGATTGTTCTGAGTCTGTAGCCTAAAAAAGCTAAAAGGGTCTGGCCTGACTGCTTCATGAATCAGGCAGTCCTATGTAACAAGTTTGGTGGAATTTTTAGCTCTTTAGTAGAAAGTAAGAGCCAAAATTTTATAAGAAACATTTCTATATGATTTGTGTTGCCTATTTCCTAACTCAGGAAATGATATGCTTAAAATTAATAACAAATGTCACATTCCTATGTTATCCTTTATGGTTAATTTCTCTTTCTAGATTGAAACTCCTATGATGAACTTCATCCCCGGGGGAGCTGTTGCCAAGCCCTTCATCACCTACCACAATGAGCTGGACATGAATTTATTTATGAGAATTGCCCCAGAGCTGTATCACAAGGTCTGAAAAACATAACCCCTTTTCCTTTGTGAAAGGACAGGCAAGTCCTGGGTAGGTTGTTGCAGAAATTAGCTTGACCAGAGTGGGTGAGTGCTACAGATGGCTCCCACAGCTATAATAGTGCCATCATTCATCTCCTGAAATTAATCTCCAATCACTAACTGCCTCATGGACATTTCAGATAGATATCACTTATGCATCTCAATGTAACCTGACTAAGAAAATACTCATTCTCTTTCATCTTCAGCCCACCCCTCTTCCTAGGTCTCTATTTCTGATGAGTGTTTCACTATCCTGACAGTGAAGAAGTTTGTTACTTTAAAGATATCCTTAGCTCTTCCTCCTCTCTCACATCCATGCATCTCTGTCCACTGACACAGCCTCTGCCCTAGTTTGGGCCTTGCTGTTTTCTCATAGTTCTTTCTTTCTGTCTCAGGTCTCTTCTTCCTAATCCATCTTCCACATATTTTTTTTAAAAGCGAAAATCAAGTTTATTACAAGAGAAATGAACATGCATATGAAACCCAAAGAGTTCACAGTCCTTAACAAAAGTTTGCAGGCTTGTTACACATGACTCCCCTTCACTCATTCTTCAATTCTAGATCACCTGGCTGACTTAATGCTCATTGCCCTGTACATTCCATCTTTTGCCTTTGCATAAGCTCAAAATTGCTGCCTTCTTCTCTGCCTCCTACCTCTCTTGACTACTGCTTTCCCCCTCCCACAATGAGACCTTTTCTGATTCCTTCAGATCCTATTGCCTTCCCCCTCCAACCCCAATTATTTGACATATATTTATATTTAAATGTATTCATTGTGTTTTCCTGACAAAATATATGTCCTTTGAAGAAGGGGTCTGCTAAGTTTTTGTTTTGGTGTCCTCAGCACCTAGTATTGTGCTTGCCACATAAGACACATTGGTAAATCCTTGTTGATGAAAATAAGAGGACAAGAGAGTTATGTCAAGAAGAAGGAAGAAATAGATCTCCTTTTAGGATTATTCCTTAAGATCTGGTTATTGCTTCTTTTTCTCGATAGCCTAATTCTTACCCCTGTTTAGTCTACATGGGCAACCAAGTGGGCTACTATGCATATTTGCTACTATGTCTTTTTTGTTATGTTAGACCTTATTTGAGTTTTTTTGTATGAGGAGGATTTGAGTATGCCTGTGTATTTAATCATTGTAGGTAAAATCTTCAAATCACTCTGCATTTTTAGGACAAAGGATGATATATCAGTCAGTAAATACTGATTCAATGTCCGTGATATGTACAGTAGTCTATTAGGTATTTTAAGTACAGAGACTTCTCTGTATAAACTGTTTTCCTGGCCTATAAAAAAATTTAGTTATCTTGAGTTTTATTAGCAAATGTGGACTTGTAACAAAGCAAGGAAGATTTTTAATAGTTATTTCAAATCAGTTTTATTTCAATTTTCATTGACAAGATTTCACGTATTTAAAGAAAAAATAAGAAAACTCCATATGACAAAAACCACAAGGGATTGTATATCTAGCCATAAACTTTTTGTGAATTACCATTTTTTAAAGATGTCCATTGACTTTAATACAATAAATAAAACTGTATAATTTCTATTCTTTCTTATGAATTTCTCTCTTTTCTTTTTTGCTGTTGTTTTTCTTTACATAATTTCTGTATATATTTTGTTTTTCTTTTTTTTCACTTATATCTTTTCACAAAAATCTTGCCATTTAAAAAAATTTGTTCTCGTTATAATTTTATATGGTCCAGTACCCTAGCAACATCCCATTGCATTCATACATCAAGAGGTGATGAGGACCCAAAAGAGCTGGCTATGTGGTTAGACTTTGGTAGATATGAAGTATATACTGGAGGTAAAACTGACAAGACATGGCAACTAACAAAATAGGGGATTGAGGAAGGGCAAACAATAGGACAAATCATTTTGGTTTTGTTTTTTGTCTTTTTTCCATATTCCTAGCTGTTACAAATAACAAGATATTTTAGTACATTGTAGATCCTGTTATTAACCTCCTGGGGATATAATTCCAGGAGTGGGATAACTGGATGAATAGGCGTAAATATTTTTATAACTTAATTATATAATTCCATGAATATTTCAATCAAAAGGTTGACCAAATTGTGGTTTCACCAGAATCATATAACTATGCAAGCATTGTGTCTTAGCATTGCTTTATTATATTCATTCCCAACTTGAAGAATATAAGGTACTCACTTAGAATTGTTTTAATTTTTATCTTTTAAACAATTACATATTTTGAATGTTTTTTTTTTTCATATGGCCAATGATAATTTGTTTCTTCTTGAAAATTCCCTGGCAGAATTTTTACAGAGCCATTTAACTAAGTCTTTCTGTGACTTGTTTTCTCTGTGTTTAGATGCTGGTAGTTGGTGGCATTGACCGGGTGTATGAAATTGGACGCCAGTTCAGGAACGAAGGCATCGATTTGACTCACAATCCTGAATTCACGACCTGTGAGTTCTACATGGCTTATGCAGACTACCGTGATCTCATGGAGATCACTGAGAAGATGATTTCAGGTAACTATCCAGCAAGCCTTTGACATTTGCCCTTGAGGGCATGTGGAATTTGGTAGATCCTTCTTTAAGCAGCAGCTTTCTCTTGTAGGAATGGTGAAGAACATTACAGGAAGCTACAAGGTCACCTATCACCCCGATGGCCCAGAGGGCCAGGCCCACGAGATTGACTTCACACCGCCCTTCCGGAGAATCAGCATGGTGGAAGAGCTTGAGAAAGTTCTTGGCATGAAGTTGCCTAAGACCAGTCTTTTTGAAACAGAAGGTAAAGACATTTTCCTAGTTTATTCCCCTTAACTGTAGGATCAGAAACTGAGATGATGGCCCTGCTCATAATTCACTTTTACAAAGCGCTGTTGTTCTTCTGTAGTTTTTTACCCGATTCCTCCCCTGGGCGCTTGGGAACTCTCCCCTAATTCTGTGTGTTTGGATAACAGAAACTCGTAAGGTTCTTGATGATCTCTGTGTGGCGAAAGGCGTGGAGTGCCCTCCTCCCCGAACCACAGCTAGGCTTCTGGACAAGGTGAGCGCCTATGACCTTGGGGTTCTGGTCCCCATGTTCCAGGATGGAGGGCTGCGTCTGCTTCCCATGAAGAAGGCAGCCCGCAGCTCCAAGGTCCTCAGAGGAGTCAGGCTAGATAAATGGGAAGAGTTGGGGCAGGGACCCAGAGTGTATTGTGGCCTTCCTTAGGTGGGGACTTAGGATTGGGACTGGGAAAGCGAGATTCCAACTTGTTCTCCAGAGTGTCCTTCACTGTTCAGCTTGTAGGTGAGTTCCTGGAAGTGACCTGCATCAACCCCACCTTCATCTGTGACCACCCCCAGATAATGAGCCCGCTGGCCAAGTGGTAAGATAGAGTCAGGCTCTAAGATCAACAAATAGTTGTTATAAGTGCTTCCAATGTATCAGTTCTGTGCTAGACACTGAGCTACAGAGACAAAAAACAAATGGCTCTTGCCTTTTAAGGAGCTTATGTTATACAAGAAAGATGTAGAGGCAGAGGCAAAGGGAGAAAGGATTACTCCATTCTAGGTACTGTGCTGAATTCTTCACAAATGTCATCTCATCTGATCTTCACAACAGCCCAATACTACATATATACAGATATGTAAATATAAAGGAAATTTGGGGTTTGATTGTAAAAGGGAAAAAAAAGGTATTGGGTGATAGGGTCAAATGAAGGATATTTGATGATGGAGAAGATCCGAAGCTTGTTTATAGGAAGTAGGGAAAGAACCAGAGAATAAGGAGAGATTGGAGATGAGAAGAGAGAATGATGGAGGAGCAAACTCCTGGGTAGTTGGGAAAGAGAGAGGATCAGAAGCACAAAAAGAAAGGTTACTCTGGTCAAGAAAAAGGCCTGTTCCTTTATTAGCAACTGAAACAAAGAAAAGGAGAGTTTTGAAATATGAACTAGAAGAGAACAGGTCGCTTGGAGCTAGATTTTCTCCTCAAGTAGCAGACCAGGCCTTATGCTGAGAGAGGGCTAGCAGGAGGGAGGCTAAGAGGCCTGGGGAGAAGACATTTAGAATGACCGACCAGGTGGATTGTGAGAGTCAGTAAGAATAAAAGCCTTGGTATACAATGGTGGGTATCCAGTTGGGACTGGGGATCCTGAATTTGTGGTGAGGCCCCAGAGGTGCACACCTGTTGGGTGCCTGAGAGGCTCCGGGTTTGAAAGAACATGGGCATCCCCCTCCTAACAGGCTATCTCTTGTTCCCAGAGGCAAGTGAAAGGTTCTTAACAAAGGGCTATAGGGACCATGATTTTGTTTTAAGATATTCTGATAACCTTATTTCCATATAACTGATTTCCTTGGGAAATCCTTTCCCTTGATGCATTTAAAAACATGGTTCTGAGAAAGAGCAAGAGTGAGCACCATCATCTTCCCTACACTGCCTCTGGCAGCTCTGAGGCCCTGAAAGCCCCGTTTCTAAGCCAGGCTCTGGGCTTCGGTTTCCACTGTCCAGGCACCGCTCCAAGGAAGGCCTGACTGAGCGCTTCGAGCTTTTCGTCATGAAGAAGGAAATCTGCAATGCCTACACAGAGCTCAACGACCCCGTGCGGCAGCGGCAGCTATTTGAAGAGCAGGCCAAGGTAGGGGGGAGGCACAGGAGCTCCTTCATAGGACCTAAGGCCCAAAGCTTTTCAGATAATTGCCTGCTTCCTTTTGTAACTTGGTAAGAAGCTGCTATGGTCTATTGTAAAGGAAAACACATGTGGAAATAAAGACTAGACCATGAGGAAGTGCAGGAGCAGCATGCATGAGGTACTGTTCAGTCCTACCCTCTCTAAATTATAGGCATGGTCTGTTTCAGAAAAATCAATGTTTATGCAGAAATGGCTTTCTTCCATTGGCTAGAAATTATAGGAAAATGTTGTCCCCCTAATAAGATGTGGTTGTTTCTAGTTCCCTACAATAGTAGCACATTACTTTGTGCAGATGGATACTAAAGTATATATCCAGCTCAATATTGATAGGCTCACCTTTTTTTCCTCTCATCTAGGCCAAAGCTGCAGGTGATGATGAAGCCATGATTATGGATGACAATTTCTGTACTGCCCTAGAGTATGGGCTCCCACCAACTGCTGGCTGGGGAATGGGTATTGACAGATTCACTATGCTTCTTACAGACTCCAATAATATTAAGGTAAATAGCTTAACTCTTCCCATCTCATACTTAAAGAACTTGTGTTCCTGAAAAGGAAAAATTTTCTGAAATTTTTTCTCCCTCACTTGAGGCTTAAGAAACTCAAATTCTCTACTTCAACAGTTATAAAGAAGCAGAATTAATACAAGGGGAAAAAAAATCTGTACTTTCCATCTATTTTGTGATAATGCTAGCCTCCTAGAATAACAACTAGAGGAAACCGAAACTGGGCTGTTTCTGTTCTCTGCCTAGATCTGTCCGGATCCCTCCCTGGGAAGTCTTTAATTTGTGATATTTGTTCAGGAAGAAAAACTGTTTAGGTGGGCTTGGTGGCAAGAGAAGAATACACACAGTTTCCTAAGCAAAGTACCTTATTTCTCCCTTCTAGGAGGTTCTTCTCTTTCCTGCCATGAAACCAGAAAACAAGAAGGAGAATCCAGCAAACTCTGGTTTACCAGAAGGCCCATCGATTGTCCCCATCAGCTAGAAGACAACCCTTATGATTTGACCATACTTTCTGTTCTTGGAAAGAAAATCCAAGGCTAGAAGGGACCGCATACAGTTCACTTAACACATATACATTAAGCACATAGGATGTGCCAGCCCTTGTGCTAGGTGCTAGGAGATACAAGAGTGAAGCAGACCCTTTCCTCAGGGAGAAACTCCAGGGTCCCACTTTACAGTTTGATTTGTTACAGAAGTAAGGAGGTGTCCCGAGGACAGCTTTTTGTACCTCATCCCCCAATAAATCCAATCAGTCTTGTGCTGCTCTATTTCATTTTCCCCTAACCATGGAATCCCTCCATTCCAGCCAGATCAATGCTTTAATAAGTATAGCTGCTTTCTCAGATCTGTGTAGGACCCAGTGCTGAATGTGATCACAAAGTGGTCGTCTTTTCTACAAAGAGCCACAAGTGGGCATGAAAAGCTGCCTTTTCAAGATTCAAGGAAGATTCAAAGAACCCCCAGCAGGAGGTGCAGCATGGCAGAGCCATGATGGTACCTGGATCCTGGCTGTGGATATCTGATCTGCTCCCTACAGGGTGGGGCGGCCTCAGGTAAGTGCCTCCACTCTGGTCTTTGTGGCCCTCGGAAGGGCCAGCATCCACTTCCATCCAGTCCAGATCATTTCAATGAGAAATTCCTGAGCACCCCTTCCATGTTCTATGCTAGGTGCTGGAGTGGTGCTGAGGCCAAGCCCAGGGAGAGGAAGTATATTCTCCTAAGGGACAGAATGCTTTCTGGTAGAGATGGCACCCAGGATGAGCATGGTAGGATACTTTTGACTTAGGAGGCAGGGGTCAGAGGGAGTCCATCCTACAGTTGGGCAAAGGCCTAGAGGCAGGAGGTAGACAAGTTTGATCAACAAGGGTTAGATACCCAGAGCAGTAACAAAGCATCCAGTTTTAAGTATTTTGGTGTTTTTAAAACTTTCCCACCAGCAGTGACATATTTTTTTCCTCATTGGTGTATCTTGGCAAATTAGCAGGTATCATTTTACATTTTAATTGGCTATAATATGTAGGTTTCATGATAGGATAAAGTTTTATTAAACTTTAAAGATAAAAAAATTATCTGAAATTCAAAATCCCAGCACTGAGAATTAGAAGGGACTTCAGGGATCATGTAGTCCAACAGACTTGAAATAAGGCGTTCTTATCAGTTTCTGAGGAAGCCTGTCCAACTTTGGGCAGCCTGAACTCGTAAGAAGTTTTTGTCACTAAATTTTGTCACTTCCTGGTTCTGCTCCCTAGAGCCATTCAGAATAAATCAAAGGCTATTTTCACAGGACAGAACTTCAAATACTTGGCATTGTGTGCCTTCTTGAAGTCCTGTCCAACTCCCTTCATTGTCCTAGTTGTGTTTCTCTGGTTAACTCTTGCAGTTTAGCAATTTCTGTCTTTTATTGAGGCACTGAGAATGGAGCATATAGGGTCTGACTGGCAGGAGACAGACCTTCCTCCCTGTTAAATGGATGCTTCTCATCACAGCCCCAGATTGATGGAGCCTTTTAGTTGCCATAGCAAAAATTAGGACTCCTTAAATTTGCAGTCCATTGAATCTCACTTTTCCAGCCAAACTGCTTTCTACCGAACTTCTGTTTTCTGCCTGTGAAGCTGGGGGATTTGTGCCCTTTACAGGTGTAGGCCCTGACATTTGTCCCCACTGAATTTTATCTCGGTGTTCTGGCCTGTCCCCGTCTTTTTGGATTCTGTGAGTTGTCTCTTCTGACTGAACTAGCACAGTGACCGACTCTTTGAATTGGGCCCTTAGCCAAAACTCAGGGGGTTTGGAGTGGTGAATAATAATGTCTAAAACCTTTTCCAGGGTGTGCTTAATCTCAAGAATGCAGAGCAGTAGGAGTTACTTGTAGTGCACAGATATGAGGGCCAGTAAGAGAGTCTGAAAGAAGCCAAGAGAAGAATTGGAGAAAGATTCCAGCCCGATTCTCACAAGCCCATTCTCATTCTCTGCTCTGAGATAGTCTGGGGGCCTGCAAGCCTGATAGCACCCAGACTGCTTGGAGAGCCCAGGCTTTGTCTGAATCCTCTCCTGGAGCCACTCCCTTCCCCCTTCCCTTCCCTGCTTGATCAGTGCATAGTGGAAAATGCTGACTTTTGTACACCCAAGAAATGATGCTGTGAGACAGATGGCGATGAAAGAAGGAAGCAAATGAGCATATATTAAGTGTCTGTTGTGTGTCAGGTACAGGGCTAAGTACTTTGCAAATTTTATCTGTTATGCTCACAACAGCCTTCTGTTGGGGGGGCTATTAGTATGCCTATTTTGCTGTTGAGGAAACTGAGGCAAATAAAGATGTCAAGCAGCTTTCCTGGGCACACACAGCCAGTGTCCCATATGATAATAAAGTGCTTTGCAAACTTTAAAATGCCATATACATGTTAACTTGTTATTTATAGGAAGAATATGCAATTCTTAAATACATACATGAATTCTTGGTATAAAGGAGATTATGAAAACACTTTTCTAGAGTGAATGATATTTCCCTAAATACACATGGGTAGCAGACATAGAAGAAAGCTACAGTTTTGGAATAAAGAATATATTACTCAGTAAGTGGGAATTAAAGAAAAAAGACAAGCGGGAATCCCTACAGGAAGAGAACATACCCCAAGTAAATTAAAAAGATTAAAAAATTAGAACCTCACAGTAAATGTTGCATGAAATGGGAACCACCAGATTATGCAATCTGGAAGCCAAGCCAGGCATTAAAACTACTGAATAGGAAGCACCTCAGTCTCAAACCCAATTTGGGGATGAACTTTAGAGACTGAAAGTGCTCCAGAAAACTGTTTTGATGGTGCTTTCCTAGCTGCTAGGGCACAACTTGGGCCTGGATGATGTTCTTATCTATGAGGCCAGACCAGCTGTCATAAACAAGTGTAATTTTTTTTGCCCCTTCGGACACAGGCCACGGAGTCTATTGAGTTCCAAGATTCTCAGTTTCAAGTTCTGACAAATGAGTCAGCCTAAGGCTGCTTTGCCCAGAATATCTGCCCTATCAAGGCATTAGAACATTAGTGGCCCAGGATTGATTGTCAGTGAACCAAAGCACCAAGGTAAACAGTGTAGTCTACAAAGTTAACAGGGCGTTCAGTGAGAAGTGTTGGGCCAATGGGAACTCCATGTCCCCTGCTCCTCATTAGGACCCAGCCTATAGAAGCTCAATTACTTTTTATTTTTCTCAGAGTTCTGATGGGGCAGAAAGTGGGTATAAAAGGGGGGGAAGGGGACAAGGCACCTTCTGGCTTTGTTAACACCATGGCTCACAGTTGGAATCATCCACAAAGTGGATAAATAACCGGTCTCAAATCCAAGTTCTCTAGATCGAGATAACATTGGGAATATGGCCAAAGTCAGGAATACAGAGCAGGAGGGATTTTCTAGGGCCTACTTCATCCTCTTAGCTCTCAGTAATCTCTTATATGTCTCCTCAGCCATAAGTCCCAGCTTCTGATCTCCAGCAATTAGCCTCTGCTCCTGATCAGCAATGGATGAGCTTGCATATGAGGTGCCCTTGAGTTGATCTCTTGCCCAGTTACTAGTTACGCCCTGACAAAGGTCATCCCTAACTTGTTTATGCTGCTGAACCCTTCTGAAGAAAGTTCTATAACCTTGCTGAATGAATTTATTACATTCGTGTTACCTAGTCATAACTGGGTGCTCACTGCTGTACAGTAGCACTTTTATAGAGTGAACTTAAAACACTGGTAGATAGAGAGCACCGGACCTGAATCACAAAGACCTGAGTTCAGATCTGGCCTTGGACACTTCCTAACTCTGTGACCCTGTACAAGTCACTTCTCTTTGCCAAGAGCATCTGCCTCCCAGGCAGAATCAAAGGACAGAATATTTGTAAAAGGGCTATATAAATGCTACCCATCATCATTCTGAACCTCCTCCTCTCTGTCCCACCGTCTGCCTTGGCCATAATAACCTCAAGCAAAATGGAACCCTATGTTCCATCTCTTCCAACGTCTCCACTCTCCTAAGCCATTGAGAACTGAAAACACTTTTAAGTGGGGAACTCCATAGCTCTGTAGCTTCCTCTGTCCTCATGACGTCCCGAGGTGAAGGTTACAGGGTATGGATACAACCTGAGATGGTATTGATTCATTAACAAGCTTTTTTTTTTTTTTTAAGAAACACGTTAGTTCATAAAGTGAAGCCTACCTGAATTTTGTTTATTTTTTGGATTTCTTGTAAAAAGATTTTAAAGAGAAAACGCTTGGTGCGTGTGGCTGGAAGTTGCATCCATAGTGCTTCCTCTGGGGAAGAGCTCGGGCTAGCTAACTTGTTTGATGGATGTCCTTCCCTGCTTGGTGGTCTGTCCCATTTATCCACAGGCTCTCGCGGGCTGCCAAGCCCCCAGGCGGCTGCAGCTCGGCGGGCTGTTTGTTGTGTGGAAAGTCGGGCGGCTGTCAGCCCTCGGCCCTCAGCGGGGCGAGCAGCTCCAGCGAGAGACTCCTGAGCTCCTGCTCAGACAGAGCTGGCCGGTAGCCCACCAGCCGCATGAAGTCGCCGCAGACGGCCTGCAGCCGGGCCACCTTCTTGTAGGGCAGCGACCAGCGCCAAGCCCGGGAAACGTTGAGGCCGTCCCGGGAATCCGGGTAGAAGGAGTCGTTTCCCGCGCCCTGCCCGTGAGTGACGCGCTGCACCCAGGCCTGGAGCGGGGGCCAGAACTGCAACCGTGAGAACGCGTACAGCCGCGCGGCCTGGGCCAGCGGCTCCCGGACCAGGTCCTCGTAGCGCACCAGCAGGTAGCGCGCCCGCAGCGGAGCCGCCAGCCGCCGCGCCGCCTCGTAGATCTCCCGCTGGCTCCGGCAGATCACCCTCATCAGGGAGTAGGGCCGGTCCCCGGCCTCCAGGCCGCCCCAGCGCCGCCGCCCCAGCAAAGTGCGGTCGTCCAGCCTCAGGCGGTCTCCCGCGCGCTCCCGGGAGTAGAACACAGCCCGGGGGTCCCGCACCAGGTGCACCACGCGCAGGTTGAGGGCAGGGTCGGTCAGCAGCGGGCGGAGGCCCGGGAGGCCGAGGACACGAACCTCCTTGAGCACCACGTGGCTGTGGGAGCGGCAGGCCTCCTCCACGCCGCCGAAGGGCCGCCGGCGGCACAGAGGCCGGCATTCCGCCGCCGCGACCAGGGCCCCGCGCGGGAAGGCGCCGCAGGCGGGGGGCGAGCACAAGGCCCTGCTGGTCTCCCACATGAAGACGTCCGCTTGCCCTCTGGGGCCCGGGCCCAGGTAGCTCCCCAGCAGGCTCAGGTCGCAGAGGAAGACGGAGCGGAGCAAGTCCAGCACGCGCCGCCGCAGCGCGGCCGCGCCGCTCCCCGGGAAGGCCAGCCACACGTGCCAGGCCGGCTCCATCAGGTAGAAGACGTCCGGGTGCTGGCTGAAGAGCTGGCCCGTGAGGGAGGAGCCCGAGCGCCACGAGGACAGCAGCAGCACCTGCGCCCCTCCGGCTTTCTCCGGGCTTCCGCTGCTGCCCGAGAGTCGGAGGAACAGCAGGATGGCGGCCGAGGGCAAGGCCAGAAAGAACAGCAGCCTGGGCTTGTTTCCCAGAAGAGCGCTACAGCAGGTAGAAAGCCTGTCGGGGCCAAGATAGATGCGCTTTCAAATGGCAGGGTCGGTGTCCTTGCCCTCGCGCCTTCTCTGCCCCTTCCCCGGAGGTTCTGCGATGAGAAGCTGAGTGTCTGAACCCCCCGCCCCCCATCCGATCCCAGCTTCCCGGATCCCTGCCTCCCCCTTGGAGCGTGGCCCTAGTTCCCCATCCCCGGCCCCTCGGAAATCCCCATCCCCGGCCCCTCGGGATTCCCCATCCCCGGCCCTGCTTCTGCCGCGCCCCTTAATCCTCCTTTTCTACAGGAGAGAGAAGAGCGCCTGAACCCAGGTGTAACTTCCCATTTTACCCCCTTTTCACCTCCTCCTCCATGCAGCAGATGAATAAGTCCGGACCCTCGGGTCATATGCCCTCATGGTGTTTTGTTTAACGAAAAGCGAATTGTGACCCCGCTGTTCCCTCCAAACTTGTTTCATTCTGGTTTGCTTTCTTATGACGGGAGCAACTCTAAAGAGTTAGGTCACAGAGGAAGCCGGCGCTTATCGCCCGGTCAGGGCCACACTGTGGGCAGCCACTCACAGGGGGCAGGCGGGATTGTGGGGATTCCCCCACTGGAGTTTGTGGAGAAGATACCCCACAGTCTTGGGTGAGGAGTGCGTACTTCTGGCTTCTTTTCTGCCTCGAACCCCCAAAGCCATCCATAACTAAGGTGGGGCCACCGGAGCTTTGTCCAGGATGCCAGAATTGACAGGAGGATTTTCTCTATCCTCGCCACCTTCCAGTGATCCCTCATTGAGGGGAAGAAGACTCCAGGTGCTCCGCAGGTCTGTTCCAGAACAACGAGGGTCCAGGGTACTGGTATTGCACTTAAACCAGCTATGGCCCCCAGCAGAAGGCCAGTACAGATTCTGGATTATTCAGGGATAAGTGTTGGGAGGGGACATGATTTCTAAATATTCTTTCAGCTCAAAGATTCTGTGGGCTTATGATTTAAAGCTATGCCGGCCCCAGAAACAAGACCCTCAGTCCAACATGTTATCCCCTTCCCCCTTCTCCATCCTTAAGCTCCTGGTAAGAAAAGAATACTTAAGTAAAGAAGGATCTAATGCACTAGTTCCATTTCCCCAGAACAATTGTAGTTCTTGTGTCAAGTTTCTTGAGTTGGAAAGAAACCAACTTATTTTGTTGTAGAAGAAAAGAAATTCTGCTATTTCCTTTTTTAATGTGTTTGTGTTCCACTTCATTGGGCCAATGCACCAGCATTTGGTAATAAGCAGCTCCCACCTTTCTTCTTATCAAATGTGTTGAAGGTCTTCTGTGTTCAGTCACCGCTGTGCACACAAATGGGCACAAAACATTCCTTATCTTTAATCATCTGTCTAATTGAGGAGAAATAAATATATGTAATAAGCTGAAAATACTAGATATATACTGTATGCCAATTAACAAATGCATAATATAACAGCAAATTATACTTGACTCTTCTGCCATTACTATGCATAATGGTGGATGTTAAGACTCAAAAATAATTTCTAAGTGAACATAAAGGAAAAAATGGCAAAATAATTTTTCTAAATCATCTTCAAACTAACAACTTCACAAAAAAGAAATTATGTGATATGTATAGAATGCCAAAGCTAATTTCACAAGGCAAGAAGGCAGAAATACTGTGCCAAATAAAATACAAATATAGTATCACAAGACATCATAATGATACATTATATTATATCTTATTACAACATTGAAGGAGCTTCATTTAGTGTTCTCACCCTTGCAACACAGTGAACACAAGCAACCACCAAGATTTTTCTTCATGGTCTGATAGTGAGTGACTCAACTTAAAGCCTTCCTCACCCCACTGATTTTCCCAAGCTTTGAGAATGAAAGAAAACAATTGAAGTGTATGAGAGTTAAAATGAAAAATAAGGCAGCGAGAGAACTACCAGTCCCTGAGAACAAAGGAACCAAAAACAAGACTCTTTCTGCAGGTTAATCAGAGCAGGAGCCTGGGTTAAGCTGACTTCTCCATGCTTGCTCCTGAGGAAATCCAGTCTAAGATGCGAGGCATCTTAA
Organism: Sarcophilus harrisii; assembly: GCF_902635505.1. Lineage (NCBI taxonomy): Eukaryota > Metazoa > Chordata > Mammalia > Dasyuromorphia > Dasyuridae > Sarcophilus > Sarcophilus harrisii. The sequence goes on along the minus strand of NC_045427.1, from coordinate 40,593,142 downwards.
ATTTAAAATGTCTGAAACCAGATTCATTATATTATGCCCTAGAATAGCCTCTCTTCCAAACTTCCCTACTGCTTTTGAAGATATCACTATTCCAGTTTTCCAGGTTTATAACCTCAGCATGGGGCAGCTAGATGGTGAGATGGATAAAGCACTGGGCCTGGAGGCAAGAAGATTCATCTTTTTAGTTCAAATTCAACTTCAGACACTTACTAGCTATTATGACCCCGTTTGTTTCAATTTCCTTTTCTGTCAAATAAGTTGGGTTAGAAAATAACAACTCAAAAAGGGTCACAAAGAGCTAGACACCACTGAAAAACAATTGAACAATAACTTCAGTATTACCTTGCACTCTGTACTCTCCCTTACCCCACAGATCTGATCAGTTTTATATCTTGCTTTTTCCAGTTTCCCAATCTCTGCTATCTGACCCTTTCTCTTCATTTGCACAGCTAATTCTGGCCCTCACTATTTCTAACTCAGATTATTAGAAGAGGTACCTAATTGATTTGTCTCTGTCTTGATGGTTTAACTTAAGAACTTCAGTATCTGATCAACCTTATCTTTACAGCATCATTAGAGATTATTCCCCCATCCTGAACTCCAGTCCAGCCAAACCTCTCTGTTTCTCAAACATAATATTACATCTCTAGCTTTTTGCACTAGGTGTCTTTGTCCTCTGTAACTCCTTAGCTCTTCTCTTTAAGATGCAAATCAAACATCTTCATTATCTACATAGAAGAGCATTTCTTGATTCGCCCAACTGTTAGTTCCCTCCCTCCTGTATTGCCTTCTATTTAACTACATTGTACATATCTGTATTTATTTACTTTATACTGTATATAATTTTATTTGTATTTGTTTCTTCCCCATGAGGATGTAAACTCTGAGTTGAAATGGTTTCATTCCTCATACTTTTTTCCTAGCAGCATAAGTTCTTAATAAATGTGATTGGTTTGTGTAGCAAAAGAAGTGGGAAAGGGGCTGAAAAGTGAGGAGCATAATCAGAGTAAGAAGAAAAAGAGATGGGCTGAGGTGGAGTCATAACTGATCAGGAGGAGATTACAGGGGTCCCTACCATCAGTGGTAGGACTCTTGCTTTGCCTATACTTGGATCTTAGTCTCAGTCCTGGGTCTCAGGGTTAAGATCAGGAAGAACACAAGAGTCTGAGAGGAATGAGGACCCAGGGTACCCATTTCCAGGGTGGAATAAGTACTTGTTGAAGACCAAAGCACTAGCCAGGAGAGTAAACCCACCTCTCCCTTAGAAGAACCAAAAACTTACAAGTCCCCAGAATTACCTCTGAAAACAGCTGCACAAAAAACCTGAAGTTTAGGATAGTGCTGATACACCTATTCTAGAAGCAAAGCCCAACTAACATAGTTAAAAGTCAAGAAGTAGGCTGGGAAAATGAGCTAATAATTAATATCCATCTCTCTCTTGGTTTGACTCTATTTAGCTGACTTCTTTCTGCCAGACAGCATTCAGTTCTATAAGAAGGGTAGCCTGTGGTCTCATGAAAGTAGGAGTCAGCTCCTTAGGTGAAAGAAATTGGAGACTAGGAAATTGTAAGCTTTAAAAGGTCAGGAGAACAAGCTATCCAAGAGTTTGAGTCCAGGGTGTAAGAGTTGTTTATGATTTTTCAGACAGTCCAATGGTATCTAAAATGAAGATTTAATCTGGAAGCAATGCCACATGTGAACATGAACTTGGTATGACTATTGCTATGTAGAAAGTGTTAGATCTGTTAAGCTCACTCTCCTCAAAGACTGAGGGTGGTACAGAGTAGTGTATGCCCTCAAGGTGCTGGGGCAAAAAGTTTGTATTTTTGTTCCTGCTGTAACTTAGAAGTGAATATCCAAGTGATTAAATGAGACGAGGGTGCAGTTCTCTATCACCTAACATGAAGAATTAGGGTCTTGGGCTGATAGCCATTTAGAAAGATACATCAGTCCCAGAAGGACCTTAGAATCCTGAGAAAGGGGCTAAAGCTAGTCTAACTGTAAGGTAGTGAGCCCAAAGAGCAAACTCAGTATTGTAAAATGAGTAAATATTTCAAGTCAGGCCAGAACGCTACAAACCTGTCTTACTCAGGTTCATCGTCTTAAGACAATTCTCTAGATTCTTTGAAGATGACAAAACAATAGCTAGAAACTTCAAAATTATTCAAAAGGGAAATAAAATTTTTAAAAGAAGACATTAGGGGACAGAAAGATGGTGTGCTTGGCATTTTTTTCTGATCCTCATGCTCCTCTTCTCCAAAATAGAACTATGTGCCAGAGATAAGGTAATTTCAACTGTCCTCACAATCTGGGAAATCAACCCAAAAGAGGCAAAAATGCCATAAACTAAAGAGGTCCTTATTTCCTAATTCCTCATGAGTGCATCCCCTCCCTATTAGACTTTCAGGCTTCTAGGCCATGAGCTGCACAACTTGACCCACATGTTTGAAACAATACAACTCTCCAACCTGACCTCTTTCCCTCAGTGACTCAAAGATCCAAGCTCCAGATGATGGGGAAAATGCACTTAGACAAGCGAAATTCTATGCCACAGAGGAGCTTGGACTGAGTGGAGACAAAGAGGGACATTCTATTCTCCAAGAGCCCTATAAAAATGAGACTTCAAGCTCCTGCCTCTCCTTCCCACCTCCCCCCACCCCCCAAAGCACTTTTCATCTCCCCAGGTCCATGCTGCCATGTGCTTCCAACTCTAACCCAGCATCATGTGAATAACACTCTTGCTCCATCCTCTCCACAGGCTTCCAAACTTACTTCACCATCCCATGCTTATCCTCACACCAACTGCCCCTATACCCCCCTCACCACTTAACTCTGTATTTCCTGGGTCTGTTCCCCTCTACACCCTCTGTGCCTTTTTAAGGTATGATTGTCATCTTATTTCCCACTGCCATCACGTTGTGGTCTTTCCCAACAAGTATCCAAGAAACAGTAGTGTGCCTGCCTCATTTAATAGCTTCATAAAATAATTATCATTTCATTCTCCCCCTGTTTATCTATCTATTCATACGTTATATAATTATAATGATCATTTATCAAGACTTTTATCTGTTTAAAGATGTTTTTAGTACATAGTGGCACAATTGTTGACATTTGATAAGCGATCTTCATTCTTGTGAATTACTCCAAATACCATCTGCTCCTGCTATCACTCAATTCCTGTCATAAACCTCAGACCAGAAAAATCAGGGAAGCAAGTAGTTTCTCAGTGCTCTTAAAAATTTTCTTAGGAAGCGGGAATCAAGCTGAATTATGGCGGATTTAATCAGAAAGGTGTGATCAGTTACTGATAACAATTTATGATTATGCCCCTAAAATGATTAAACTTTGACTCAGCAGTTTCACTACCAGGCCCATAGGGTTAAGAGATTTTAGCATTTCCCTACTCAACCAACTACAGGCGCTCCCTTTTTTCTACAGAATCAAATATAAAATGTTCTCTTTGGCTTTTCAAAGCCATCCTACAGCGTTCTGGTCTTACACCTTTATTCCTTCTGTGGACTCTGCTCTCCAGAGGCACTGGCCTCCTTGCTGATCGTCTTTGGCCTCCATCTCCCATCTGAACATTCTCCCTGGCTGTCTCCTGATGCTTAGAATTCTCTTCCTCTGCAGGTCAGACTCTTAGCTTGCTTGACTTTCTTTAAGTCTTGGATAAAGTCCCAAATTCTGCAAGAGACCTTCCCTATTCCTCCTTCAAATACATAGTAGCAAACATGCAGTGAGAGCTCACCATGTGCTAGGCACATATATTTTTACAATTATTAACTCATTGGAGTTTCACAACAAAAGCCTAGGAGGCAGGTGCTTATATTACCTCCAGTTTACAAAAGAAAAACTGAAACAAGCAGATGTTAAATGGCTTGTCCAGGATCACCCAGCTAGTAAAGTGCTATAAAATGGGTATAACACCTCCCTAATCCTCTACATGAGTGTTTGGTCAAGAATGTCGACTTTTGTACACACAAGGTCTGCTATCAGGAAGAAGGAAGTAAGCATTTGTAAAATGTCTCCTTTGTGCTTCTACTATATGTTATCCCATTTGATCCTCTAAACAATCCTGCCTCAGTTTCTCTTCTGTAAAATGGGAGTAATAGCACTTACCTAACCTCCTGCGTACCTATTTGGATGAGAATATAGACTTTAGTACACACACAAAAAGGTCTGTTATCTGGAAGGAAGGAAACAACATAGGAAACATTTATTGTCCACCATGTGCCAGGCACTATGCTGAACAAATTACTGCTGTTCATTGACCCTTACATTCCCATCTTCAGCTTCTAAGACTTTGTCCAGCCTCCTTCCCTGCCTGGAAGGCTCCCCTCTAACTCTGAGCTTCTTTCCGTGGTTTTCTTCTGGAGTCCACTCAAATTCCACTTTCACAGCTTCATTCTACCCTCTACTGTTGCCTCTCTGAGATTACCTTCTATCTATTTTATCTAGATCTTGTGTGCAGATATTTACTTCTGTTATTTCCCACATTAGAAGGTGAATTCTTTGAATGAATGAAACAGATTTTTGCCTTTTTTTCCCCCTGAGGCAATTGGGATTAAATGACATGTCCAGATTCACACAGCTGGGAAGTGTCAAGGTCTGAGGTCAAATTTGAACAAAGATCCTCCTAATTTCAGAGGTGCTCTATCCACTGGGCCACCTCACTGCCCCCGATTTTTGCCTTTCTTTCAAGAAAACTCAAAATACCAGTCTGGCCTCAGACACTCATTAGCTCAGTGACTCTGAGCAAGTGACTTTAATTTCTGTCTGCCTTAGTTTCCTTAACTGTAAAATTAGTAGAATTAAAACATGCACCTCCCAGGATTGTTGTGAGGGTTCAGAGAGGTAAAAGTTGTAAAGTGCTTAGCCTAGGGCCTGACACTGTAATAGATACTAGAAAAATGCTTATTTTCTTCCTTCCTAATAATAAATGCTTTTTCACGGAATTATCTGTGAAAGCAATTTGTTACAGCAATGATTGTATAATTCAGTGTAATGTTTTTTATTAAAGCTAGATGGTAGATTAATATAACACAAAATATTTCACAAGCCCAACAGCCTGAGCACTTAACATGTTTACTTTTATTGAAAAATATATTATAAATACATAATAAACAGATTTTACACCAAATTATTTTAGAATCAGTAGTCAATTCATTGTAAGTATACCTATGATGGATGATTTTCACCAATGAAAGAACAACATTTTTAGGGGAAGATTTACTTAACAAATAAGTTCAGTAATTTTCATCATGGAATTAAATAGCAGCCATAATTTCATATGACAATTATATACAAGTAACAATTACATTACAGATACAGACACTTCTTTATTTTTAAAAAAAAAAATCTCTTTTCCCAGAAAAAAAAAATTGTTGCATCCTAAAACACAGAATTCTGAGCAGATAGCCAGTTTAGTTAGATATGAATCAGCCCGTGGTTCTATTTGATCCTATCCTCAGGTCCTCTTCAGAGGAATGGGAGAAGTAGAAAATTGTTTCTATAACTTTCCATCATTTCAGTTTTGTCAGTCGGTCCAATTATGAAAATATCAGCCCATATCAGAATATTTACTTCATTTCCTTATTTCATTTCATTTCCAAATTCTACAATTTTGCCTGAGAGGTCCATTAAAAATGAATTTACCTGAGCTTATAAACAGCTATTATTATCGTACTCTAAACCACAGTCCAGTAACCAGCTACATCATTGGGAAGCTAAGTCCAATGCTGAACAGAAACAGTAAAATTTAGGATGGTGATTCTTTGCAAGCTTCTTATATAAAATGATTTTCTATTATATAGGTGAGGGTGAAGTTAAAACCTCCCCATTTTGGCTCTGAAATCTTAAGTAGGTAAGAAAAATTTTTGATAGAATCTGATCATCAGAACTTGAGTGTGGATAGCTCCCACATCCTTGCTTGAATTAACTAAAGAGATATATTACAGCCAAAGCAATTTATTTAAATTCTTTGGACACATAAGTGGCCCTGGTGGATAGAGTGCTAAGTCTGGAGTCAGGAAGACCTGAGTTCAAATGAAACCTCCAACTCACTTGCTGCTTTGCCTCAGTTGCCTTGGTCTGCAAAATGGGGAAATAATACCAACCAACTTCCAGGCTGTGAATAATTGCAAAACACTTAGCATAGTGCCTGAAAATTGGTAAATACTGTATAAAAATTAGCTGCTATTATTTTTATTCAAGGAAGAAGCTGTCTCAGAATTGAGAGTTTCTGAGAGTCTGGACTTGGGAGGTGGGAGCAAGCACGGTACTTCTGCAACCCTTTAAGGAACAAAAGGACTGAGCTATGCCTGAGAAGGGCAAAACTGGAGAGTTTTGAAGTCTTTTACTTTTAGAGGCAGTTAGAAATGGAGGTCCCAGAATGAAGGAAAACCCAAGACCAGACTTTCCCCCTGGCTCTTTCCCTGGCTTCTGCTCCCCAGATCTCTCTATCCAAAGATACTATAATATAACCTGCTATTTTGATACCCAGATATTTCTAGGAAAAGAAAATTTCCCTGAGATACAAGGAAGCCAGAGAATAAACCAAAGTCAGTATTGATGTGAGGTTAGGCAGGGAGCCCAGCCTCTGCTTGGATGCTCCAACAAAAAGTCCCATCAATCGGTTTCAGGGATATAAGGACTTTAAAGGACTTTAGGACTTTAAAACCTCTGGGGACTAGAGTGACTCACATAAGAATCCCATTCAGAATTGGTCATGCCCCAGTGCTTATCTGGGAATTATCATGCCAGTTTAGTGTAACAGTTTAGAAGCAGAGTTATTGGAGAAATTGGGGTAAGCCTGGCATCCCATTAAGTCCCTGAGGAAGAACTGAAGTGGGGGAGGAAGAGGAAAAGAGGTTTTGCTTGCACCGATCCCACCCCAATGCTTTGGCTGCAGGAAGGCCTTTGTAAGCAAGCTAGAAGGGCCCAGAGCATGTTGGCCATTCACTGGGGCCCAGCCTAATCCCTGGATCAACTGATAGTAGTGTCTACATTGGAAGCTAAGGACAGAATGGATGCAGAATTTTGGCTTCACAAGGAACCTGGCAAAGAAACTACACCATACCTAAGGGGAACTTTTTGAATACCCCACAAACACAGGGAAAAAAATTCTAGCATTCAGGGGCCTTGTCACCCCTTCTCCACATATGCTTTCTAAGCTTGAGTCCACTTTGCCTTGTATTCTAAATATATTGATGAAGAAGGGAGCATCCCAGGTCAGGGGGACAGCCAGTGCCAAGGTCTTGAGTCAGAAAGTAGAGAGTAGCCTTTGGCCACGTGTAGTCACATACAACAGCATATTCATTGAATACAACATTCATATTCATTGAAAAACAAAACAAAAATTTAGGTCCCAAAGCATTCAGCTGACCATAGCCATTGTACAAAACCAGACCATCACTCAAATCATGTGTTTGCCCAGTATTAGGGGAGCTCAAGGGTAGAAAGAACCCACTGATAAATTTCTCTGGTCTTCCTCAGACAATACAGGAAGATAGCCCATGAGGTCCATAGTATCATTACAAATTTTCTGTAATTTGACTACCTTGTCATGTGGTAAGGACCAACGCCAGGCCTGAGAAATGTTTCGGGCATTCCTGGAGTCTGTGTCAAAGGGATGCTTTCCCATGCCCTTGCCCTGTGTGATGTTATGCACCCAGATTTGGAGATGAGGCAGGAAGGGTAACCCTGCAAATTCATACAATTTGGCAGTTTGGGTCAGTGGGTCCTGAACCAAGTCTTCATAGCGTATCAGCAGGTAGCGTTCCCTGAGGGAGTCTGGTAACAACTGAGCTGCCTCGTAGATCTCCTTGTGGCTTTGGCAGATGATTTTCATCATGTAATAGGGATGGTCTTCTTTCTTTATTGTTTTCCATTGCTTCCCCATGACAATATGGCTGTCATTCATCAGATCCTGTTCAGTGTTTTGTCGGGAGCGAAACATAGCCCTGGGGTCTCGTATAAGGTGAATGATCTTCAGGTTGAGGGAGGGGTCAGTCAGCAGTGGGTGGAGGGGCTTCAGGCTGAAGAAGCGCACCTCCTTGATTACCACATGACTGTAGGATCTACAGACTTCTTCTATGGTGCTGAAGGGCTGCTTGTCACATAGGGTCCTGCAGTTAGCTGAGGGGATGATGGCTTCCCTATTAAAGAGATGGCACGCAGGTGGGGAACACAGAGCCCTGCTAGTATGCCATTGGAAGAGGCTTGAATCCTGGGCCATGTAGGCATCAAAGACACCCATGTCACAAAGGAAGACTGAGCGAACCAGGTCTCTCACGGCCATCTGCAGCTGCCCAGCACTCCCAGAGGAGAGGTTCGTCCACACGTGCCAGGCCGGCTCCATCAGGTAAAAGACGTCCGGGTGCTGGCTGAAAAGCTGGCCCACAAAGGAAGAGCCCGAGCGCCAGGAAGACAAGATCAATACATGCTTACGGCTTGACTTTCTTATTAGACCAGGTGAGTGATTGGGGTGGTAAAATGGCTGAAACAAGAGAAAAGTCAGAAATGGGAGCACCAGGAGGGCTAACAGCTTTGTTTTGTTTGCCCAGAACATTGTGCAGGAAACAAAGCAGGCAGCCTGTTGGGGACAAGAAAAATAGACTGTAAGAGACTGTTGGGTATCCATCCATATCTTTGCATATCCCCTTTATTGCTAACCAATCTTAACAGAATCCTCTGGAGGATCTTCTTCAGTTATCCTGATCTATATCTGACCACTAGACTCAGATGATTCTGAAGGGAAAATTGAGGCAGGTGACCTTACACAACCCTCCCTCACTGAAATCCAATTCACTCACGAGTCATGCTTTACCTTCCTGAAGTCATGGTCCTCTTCGAGAATGAAGGACAAACAATGATTTCTGTGAATAGAGCCACCCCACAAACTGGAACTAGTCAGAGATTCATTTAACTTCTGTTTGCCCAATTTTCAAATGGGAATACATCCCTGGAGGCTTGTGAAGATTAAATGAGTTAATCTTTGCTCTTCTCTTCCCTTTCCTCCCTTCCTCTTTTCTTCCTTCCTTCTGTCTCTCCATCCCTTCTTTCTTCCTCCCTTCCCTGCTTTCCCTCACTCCCTTTCTCCCTACTGTTCCTGCTTTCCTTTCCCTTCCCTCCCCTCCCTCTGTCCACATAAGGTATCATACTCTCACCAACAGATGCTCTTAAAAGCTTCTCCCCCCTCTTCCCCCCAATTTGAATCTCTGAACCTTCCCAAGATATTTTGAGATTTACTGGCTAGATTTCTTTATTAAGGACCAAGCCTTAAACCAAAACTACTCAGATTCTCATGGATTGGCCACCAATAGGAACCAGGACAAACCCCATTTGGTTATTGTTTGGTTTTGATTGACTCAAATTGAATGAAAATAGCAATCAATTATCTCTCTATCTGTTAGAAATCCTGAGGGGCTTCTCCTCCCAGATTCAATTAGTCACTCATTTATTTATATTTGGATTGTGACTCCTCCCCACCCCCTTTTTTTAATTTTTTTATTTAATAGCCTTTTATTTACAGGATATATACATGGGTAACTTTACAGCATTAACAATTGCCAAACCTCTTGTTCCAATTTTTCACCTCTTACCCCCCCCCACCCCCTCCCCTAAATGGCAGGATGACCAGTAGATGTTAAATATATTAAAATATAACTTAGATACACAATAAGTATACATGACCAAAACATTATTTTGCTGTACAAAAAGAATCAGACTCTGAATTATTGTACAATTAGCTTGTGAAGGAAATCAAAAATGCATGTGTGCATAAATATAGGGATTGGGAATTCAATGTAATGGTTTTTAGTCATCTCCCAGAGTTCTTTTTCTGGGTATAGCTAGTTCAGTTCATTACTGCTCCATTAGAAATGATTTGGTTGATCTCGTTGCTGAGGATGGCCTGATCCATCAGAACTGGTCATCATCTAGTATTGTTGTTGAAGGTATATAATGATCTCCTGGTCCTGCTCATTTCACTCAGCATCAGTTCGTGTAAGTCTCTCCAGGCCTTTCTGAAATCATCCTGTTGGTCATTTCTTACAGAACAGTAATATTCCATAATTTTCATATACCACAATTTATTCAGCCATTCTCCAACTGATGGACATCCATTCAGTTTCCAGTTTCTAGTCACTACAAAAAGGGCTGCCACAAACATTCGTGCACATACAGGTCCCTTTCCCTTCTTTATAATCTCTTTGCCCACCCCCTTTTTGACTAGGTGAAAAAGGAGATTCTTTGGCTTCAATTTCTTAGCCTTAAACACTGAATGGGTGTTGCCTCAATCAAATTGAGACCTGTAGAAGAATTTAGGTTAAAAAGGCCAGGGTCTCTCAATTCATTCAGGGTCTTCTCCAGTCTTACTGAGCTATATTTGGCCACTGAAACCAGATCACTCTGGAGAGAGTGAGGTAGGTGACCTTGCATAACTCTTCCCTTATTTAAATCCAATTCACATGCATATCCATGGAACACCTCCTTGAAGTCATGGTCCTCTTCAAAAACGAACAAACAATAATCTCTGTGAGTAGAGCTGCCCCACAAACTGGAACTAATCAGAGAATCATTTAACCTGTTTGCTTCAGTTTCCTTAATTTTAAAATGGGAATACATCCCTGGAGGTTTATGAAGACCAAATGAAATAATCTTTGTTCCTTCCCTCCTTTCCTCCCTCTTTCTTTTCCTTCCTTTGTTCATCCTTCCTTCCTTTTTTCATTCTTTCCTTCCTTCCCTCCTTCCATTTATCCCTTCCCTTCCCATCCTCTGTCCACATAGGTCCACATATCATACCCTTACCTACAGATGCTCTTAAAAACTTGTTTTTTTCCTTTTGGATCTCTGAATCCTTTCAAGATATTTTGGAGTTTATTGGCTAGGTTTCTTTCTTAAGGACCACACCTTAAATCAAAACCACTCTGATTCTCATTGATTGGCCACCCCCATATTACCATTGTTTGATTCCTTATTGGCTCAGATTGAAAGTAAATAGCAATCATTTCTCCTTCAATTAAAAACCCTGAGAACCTTCCCCTCCCAGATTCCAGCATTCATTCATTTATTTTTTTGTTGGTTTGCTTTTTTTGACTAGGTGAAAAGAAGATTCTTTACCTTAAATATTGAATGGGTGGGGGCAGTGAGGTATCTTAGTGGATGGAGCACCAGGATCTGAATTCAAATCTTATCTCAGACATTTAACACGTCCTAACTGTGTGACCCTGGGCAAGTCACTTACCCCAATTGCCTCAGCAAAAAAAAAAAAAAAAAGAAAGAAAGAAAAAAAAATATTGAATGGTTGTAGCCTCAGTCAGACCTGTAGAAGATCTTAAGTTAAAAAGTTCAGGGTCTCTCATTGCATTCAGGCCTTCTCCAGTCTTACAGATCTATATCTGGCCACTGGACCCAGATGGCTCTGAATTTTGCTCTGATTTTTCTCTCCCAACATGATTTATTAAGCAGTGCGTATTAAAAATAAATAAACTTAGTACATAAAAAAAAAAAAAGAATGAAGGACAAACAATATTTTCCTCCAACCTCTACTTTGCTGTGGCTCAGCCCAATGATTTCTGAACAGATTTACCTCATTACTTCCCTCCTTCCCAATCACTATCTCTCTCTTACAAGATATGAATGCGTCCTAGCGTTCTGTCTCTTTGACCTCATCAGTTAAATTCATATAAACCTAAATCCATTTCCCACTCAAATTCTTGATCATTGCTATAGCACTCAGTCAACTAGCATTGTTTAAATAGAATTTAAACAGTACCCAGGCACTGAGTTGAGTACTTGAGATACAAAGAAAGGCAAGAAACAAAACAAAACCCCAAAATCTTTTCTTTAAAGGAGCCCACAGTTTTGTGGGGGGCAGATAACATGCTAACAAATATACAAACAATATAATACAGGATATATTGGACATTGAGAGAAGATTCTGGGAAAATGGCAGAATAGATCAGGATAAGTTCCATACTCACCAAATTTCCTCTACAAGTAAAATGTAAAATCATCTGAAAATGAAATAGAGTGGTAAAAAGAACCAAAAGTCAGAGGAAAGCAGATGTCCTAAGATAGCTTGAGAAGATCTCAGGAAAGACTAGACCTCCAAGGGTGAAGATTTGGCCCAATTGAAGTGCAAACAATTCCACTGAAGCTTGGCCTTTGCAACTTTCAGTTCAAGCCCAGTGTGGAAGAAATTAGAAATAGAAATTGACCAAGACATTAATGAACTCCCTAAAGAAAAAAGCTCCAGAACCAGATGGATTCTACCAAAATGAATTCTAACAAACAATTAACTCCAATAGTAGGTAAACTATTTGGAAAATTAGGCAAAGAAGGAATCCTGCCAAATTATTTCTGACATAAATATGGTGCTGCTCATCTAAACCCAAAATAGAGACAAACAAAAAAGAGCTAAAACAGAGTAAGAAAGTTATAGACCAATCTTCCTAATGAATATTGATGCAAAAATTTTAAATAAAATATTAGCAAAGATATTGCAACAATATATTAGTAAGATAATACACTATGACCAAGTGGGATTTATAACAGGAATTCAGGGATGGTTCAATATAATGAAAACTATTGGCATAATTGACCATATCAACAGCAAAACTAACAAAATCATACGATAATCTCAAGAAAAAGCTTTTGATAAAATGCATCACTCATTCTTATTAGAAACACTAGAAAGCATAGGAATAAATGGAGTTTTCTTTAAAATGATAAGTAGCATATATCTAAAACCATGAATAAGCATTTTATGTAATGGGAAGAAGCTACACAGATTCCCAGTAAGATGAGGGATGAAACAAGAATGGTCATTAGCACCACCATTATATAATATTGTGTCGGAGGAGCAGCTAGGTAGTGCAGTGGATAGAGCACCAGGTCTGAAGAAGTCACGAGGACCTGAGTTCAAATCTGGTCTCAGACACTTAATATTTCCTAGCTGTGTGACCCTCATCAAGTTACCTGACCCCAGTTGCCTCAGGAAAAAAAAAAAATATATATATATATACACACACGCACACATACACACACATATTGCACTAGAAATGTTGGCCTTTGCAATAAAAGAAAAAGAAATTGAAGGAATTAGAGTAGTCAATGAGGAAATAAAACTATCACTTTTTGTAGATGATATATACTTTTATTGAATTCCCAATCCCCATATTTTTGCCCACCTGCATTTTTGATTTCCTTCACAGGCTAATTGTACAATATTTCAGAGTCTGATTCTTTTTGCAAAGCAAAATAACGGTTTGGTCATGTATACTTATTGTGTATCTAATTTATATTTTAATATATTTAACATTTATGTCATCTTGCATCTGGGGAGGAGTGGGGAAAGAAGGGAAAAATTGGAACAAGAGGTTTGGCAATTGTCAATGCTGTAAAGTTACCCATACATATAACCTGTAAATAAAAGGCTACTAAATTAAAAAAAAAAAAAAAAAGATATATACTTTTAAAATCCTGGTTTTTGTAGGTGATATATACTTTTTTTTTCCTAACCCAGATTATTATTTTTTTATTATTATTATAGTAACTTTTTATTGACAGAATCCATGCCAGTGTAATTTTTTTACAACATTATCCCTTGCACTCACTTCTGTTCCGATTTTTCCCTCCCACTCTCCACCCCCTCTCCTAGATGGCAAGCAGTCCTATACATGTTAAATAAATTACAGTATATCCTAGATACAATATATGTGTGCAGATCCAAACAGTTTTCTTGTTCACAGGAGAATTAGATTCAAGTTAAAAGTAACCGGGAAGAAAAACAAAAATGCAAACAGTTTACATTCATTTCCCAGTGTTTTTCTTTGTGTGTAGCTCTTCTGTCCATCATGGACAATTGAAACTGAATTAGGTCTCTTTTCAAAGAAATCCACTTCCATCAGTTACATCTTCATACAGTATCGTTGTTGAAGTGTATAATGATCTCTTGGTTCTGCTCATTTCACTTAGCATCAGTTCATGTAATTCTCCCAAGCCTCCCTATATTCATCCTGCTGGTCATTTCTTACAGAACAAATATTCCATAACATTCATATACCACAATTTACCCAACCATTCTCCAATTGATGGGCATCCACTCAGTTTCCAGTTTCTACCACTACAAACAGGGCTGCCACAAACATTTTGGCCAATATTGGTCCCTTTCCTTCTTTAGTATCTCCTTGGGGTATAGCCCAGTAGAAACACTGCTGGATCAAGGGTATGCACAGTTTGATAACTTTTTGGGCATAATTCCAGGTTGCTCTCCAGAATGGTTGATTCGTTCCAGTTCCACCAACAATGTATCAGTGTCCCAGTTTTCCCGCATTCCCTCCAACAATCATCATTATTTTTTCCTGTCATCTTAGCCAATCGACAGGTGTTAGGGTATCTCGAGTTGTCTTAATTTACATTTCTCTGATTAATAATGATTTGGAACACTCTTTCATATGAGTGGTAATTTCAATTTCATCGTCTGAAAATTGTCTGTTCATATCCTTTGACCATTTATCAATTGGAGAATGGCTTGGTTTCTTATAAATTAGAGTCAATTCTCTATATATTTTGAAATGAGGCCTTTATCAGAACCTTTAACTGTGAAGATGTTTTCCCAGTTTATTGTTCCCTTCTAATCCTTGTTTACATTAGTTTTGTTTGTACAGAAGCTTTTTAATTTGATGTAATCAAAATTTTCTATTTTGTAATCAATAATGGTTTCTAGTTCATCTTTAGTCACAAATTTCTTCCTCTTCCACAAGTCTGAGAGATAATTATCCTATGTTCCTCCAATTTGTTTTATAATTTGCTCTTTTGTTAACATGGACCATTTTGATCTTATCTTGTAATGTTAAGTGTGGATCCATGTCTAATTTCTGCCATACTAATTTCCAGTTATCCAGCAGTTTTTGTCAAATAAGAATTCTTATCCTAAGTGAGGGATCTTTGGTTTTCAAACCCTAAATTGCTATAGTTGACTATTCTGTCTTGTGAACCTAAACTGTTCCACTGATCAACTAATCTATTTCTTAGCCAATACCAAATGGTTTTGGTGACTGCTCTTTATAATATAGTTTTAGATCGGAATTTGGCCACCTTCATTTGATTTTTTTTTTCATTAATTCTTTTGAGATTCTTGACCTTTATTATTCCATATGAATTTTGTTGTTATTTTTTCTAGATCATTAAAATATTTTCTTGGAAATCTGATTGGTATAGCACTAAATAAATAGATTAGTTTATTATATTATTATATTGGCTCGACCTATCCAGGAGACTTTAATATTTTTCCAATTGTTTAAGTCTGACATTATTTGTGTGGAAAGTTTTTGTAATTTGCTCATATAATTCCTGACTTTCCTTTGGTAGATAGATTCCCAAATATTTTATGCTGTCGACAGTTATTCTGAATGGAATTTCTCTTTGTATCACTTGCTGTTGGATTTTGTTGGTGATGTATAAAAATGCTGAGGATTTATGGGGATTTATTTTATAACCTGCAACTTTGCTAAAGTTATGAATTATTTCTAATAGCTTTTTATTAGAATCTCTAGGGTTCTCTAAGTATACCATCATAGATGATATATACTTTAAAAATCCTGGAGAAACAACCAAAAAGCTATTTGAAATGATTAACGACTTTAGCAAAGCTATAGGATATAAAATAAACCCACATAAATCTTCAGCATTTCTATTACCAGTAAAGGCTGATAGTAAGAAATAATACAGGAATTTCATTTAAAATAACTGTAGACAAAACATTTGGAAGTCTACCTGCCAAGACAAAGCCAGAAACACAATTATTACTAAATATTTTTCACACAAAGAATTCTAAACAATTGGAAAAATAGTTGCTCATGAGTGGTCAAGCTAATGTAATAAGATGACAATTCTATCTAGTCTACTTATTCAGTAACATACTAAACGATCCAAGAACTTATTTTATAGAGCTAGAAAAAAATAAAATTCATCAAGAAAAAGAAAAAGTCAAAAATATCAAGAGAATCAATGGGAAAAAATGCAAATGATGGTGGCCTGGCAGTACTGGACCTAAAATTCTATTATAAAACAGCAGTCATCTAAATCATCTGCTTCTAGCTGAGAAATAGAGACATAGTAATCAATGACTATAGTAATCCACTGTTTGATAAACCCAAAGACTCCAGCTTCTGGGATTAGAACTCACTATTTGAAAAGAATTGCTGGGAAAATTGAAAAATAGTATGTCACAAACTTGTAGGCATGGGCCTACATCTCACACCCCATACGAAAATAAGATCAAAATGAGTACTCAATTTAGATGTAGGGGATGATACTTTAAGCATGTTAGGAGAACAAGGGATAGTTTTCTTTAATCAGATCTTTAGCAAAGTAATTTATGGCCAAAGAAGAACTAGAGAACATTAAGAATTGTGAAATGGATAATTTTGATTACATTAAACTGAAAAGTTTTTGCACAAACAAAATCCATGTAGCCAAGATAAAAGGAAAGTAGAAAACTGGGGGAAAATTTTTGAGCCAGTGTCTCTGATAAAGCCCTCATTTCTAAAATATATAGAGAACTGAGTTTCTCCATTCACCATTTGATAAATGGTGCCATTCACCAATTGATAAATGGTCAAAGGATATGAACAATTTTCAGAAAAAGAATTAAAGCCATCTATAGTTAAATGAAAAAAATGCTTTAAATCACTATTGGTTAGAGAAATTGTATTAATCTCACCTTTAATTCTTAGGATTTTCAATTTGTCCTTTTTCTAAGTTTTTTTATGGTATACACTGTTCATTGGTCTGCTTTTTCTCTAGTTTATTGGTATAAGCATTTAGAGATAAAAATTTTCTAGAGGAAAATGCTGGCTTCAATAGGAATAGAAAGGATTGTACTTTTTTCTCAGCTGTTCTTAGCATCTTCACAAAAACTACCCATAGATTAGGGTATGAAAATCTCACAAACAAATGTAGAAAAGCAGAAATATTAAATATGCCATTTTCAAACAATAGTCCAATAAAAATTATATTCCATAAAGAGCTGTAGAAACATAGATTAAAAATTCATCAGAAATTAAGTAATCTAATCCTAAAGAATGAGGGGGTCAAGGCACAAATCACAGAAACAATAATTTTATTAGAGATGATGACAACAATGAGACGACATGCCAAAATTTGTGGGATGCAGCAAAAACAGTACTAAGGGGAAGTGTATATCTCTAAATACATACAGCAATAAGAGAAAGAAAGAACAGATCAAAGAATTGGATATGTAACTAATAAAATTTAGAAAAGAATAACTTATAAATCCCCAAATCAGGAACCAAAATAGAAATCCTGAAAATCAAAGGGGAGAATAATAAAAAGTCAGAAAAAAATATTGAACTAGTAAATAAAACTAGGAGCTAGTTTTATGAAAAAGGCAATAAAAATAGATAAACCATCATTTAATTTTATTTTTGTAAAAAGAAAAAACAAATTGCCAATATTAAAAATGAAATACCACCAATAAAGAGAAAATTAATTATTAGAAGTTATTTTGCAGTTATATGCCAGCAAAACTGACAATCTAAGTGAAATAAATGAATATATATTTATAAATATTACTCAAATTAACAGAAGAGAAAATAAAATAGTTAAATAACCCAATCTTAGAAAAGAAAATTGAGCAAGCCATAAACAAACTGCCCAAGCAAAGGTGGGAGAGGTGGGGAGGTGGGGGGGGTAGAATCCAGGACAAGGTAGATTTACAAATGATTTCTACCAAACCCTTGAAAATAAAAAAGTAAATAAATAACTATCTTCTCAGTGCCTATTTTGGGCAGATATTTTCCATATAATTTTCATTATTTGTTTAAGCTGTTTTCTATTTCCTGATTTTTTTGTTGGTGGTGGTGGTAACTTATAACCTATCATAAACCATATCTGATTCACACTTGTAATAATAAGTACAGAGAAGGAGGTTAATGCAGAATGCAAGTTACTAGTTTGGGGCTACTCTGGTAGAAATGGGAATTATATAATTTTGAATGAACAAATTGAACAAGACATAAGTGGCCTCCTAAGAAAACTTCCTTTTTCACCCAAGACCAGATAAATTTACAAGTGAATTCAATCAATATTACCTCTAGTATCTTCTGTATTGATACAATGAAATCGATAATATGTGGTATTAATTTTATAATTGAGTCTGCATCATGTCCATGAGTTAAGTTTGGGAACTCAACTTTTCCCCTGAGTTAATTTAAAGTTATGATTATAAAAATTATAAAGCTATAAATTAGTGGGAAAAATATTTATCTGCCATACTTTCAGCTTCTGGAAAAATAGTAAAACTTCTGTTATTATCTTTGTTTGGAAGCTAGCTCTAAAAGATATATGTCCTTGCAGCATAAAATAAAACCTTATCTCCCTGTTAAATCTCTCTAGGGGTCAGAGAGTCTGTTAACTCAGGTGTATTAACAAGGCCAACAACATTCAAGTGGGTCAATCAAGCATTTCTCTATGACAGAGAAGAGTGATTACCATCCCCATGCAGGTGCTGACCCATCATGTTGTCTTCACCCCCATGATGCTTCCAATTCAGGAATCTATTGCATTGTTTTTCCCACCCACCTGACTGTTCTTGACTCTCCTGTATTTCCCCAAGCTATATGATGGCCAGTAAGCCCTACTTTTGTCTTTGGTCATTAAGATTGATCACTGTCCCAATTTATTGGTTATGACTAGCCAAATTAATAAATTGATAATGCTCAGATCATTGTCAGTTTGCCTTAGTTTTCAAACATAACACCTTTAATAAACAATGCCAATACTATATGAGCTATTTGGAAACAAAGAAAGAGTCCTTTCCAAACACAAATATGGGGTTTGGGTTTTTTTTTTTCCTGTTTTATATACGTAAAACCTGGGCACCTCAATATAAAACTAAACACTATGAATTCTCATTTTCCTTATTAAGCCCCAAATTTACAATTTGTATAAGTAGGTTTCCACTAGCAGTTCAACATTTAAATAGATTGAATTTTCTCTGATATCCTTGGTAGATTTCATATAATGAGAATAACTAAAAGAATTAATACAATATGTGAAACATTCAAGTCAAATGAATTTTGGAAAACAAAACCAGATTTTATTATTGATGTTCAGCAGGTCTCATGTCACTGACATGGTAGCGTCATTTCATTACTGTTCTAGTCACAGAGGAATAACTGGAATCTCCCTCAAATCCAAGGGAGGAAGGAAGGGAAACAATGAAGAGGAAATAATTAACTGTTTTATTAATTGTTCATTTTGCATACTTTTAAGCAACTCAAATATTACAGAATGTATTAAATATAAATGGAGACTACAATGCAGTGCTATTTACTGTACATATAAAGATCCAAGTTTAAAACAATCAAGTTGAATGTACATAATTGTTAGTGCATTCATTAGTCCAGGATCTGCATTTGTTCTTACATTCATTTCTCCATAAGTTCCCTCTAACTCCTTCCTAATTTCTAGCCTTCCTTTGTTTAAAAAAAATAAGTTTGGTTTTTAAAATTTTCTTTTCTTTTTTTTTTATTAAAGCTTTTTCTTTTCAAAACATATGCATGGATAATTTTTCAACATGAACCCTTGAAAAACTTCGTATTCTAATTCCCCCCCCTTCCTCCATCCTCTCCCCTAGATGGCAAGTAATCCAATATATGTTAAACATGGTAGAAACATATGTTAAATCCAATATGTGCAAACATATCTACACAATTATCTTGCTGCACAAGAAAAAATAAAATAAAATCAAAAAGGAAAAAAATGAGAAAGAAAATAATATGCAAGCAAACCACAACAAAAAGAGTGAAAGTGCTATGTTGTGATCCACACTGTTCCCACAGTCTTCTCTCTGGGTATAGACCTTTATTTAAAAAAAGAAAAATTTATCCTATGCTCTCAAACAGATCCTCCCCACTCTTCTCCAAATCTTTATCCCTCCTTTAAATGGAAAGTGACAAAGACTTGAAAATTATTGGGATAACAACACATTTTTTAGAATCTAGAGGCAAGCCTTGCTCTTATAATCCCACAGCCAGTTCAGTAGAAAGAAGGCAGGAATGGCCTATTTTCACATGCTCACTCTGCTTCCCTACCCTTGGTTTCCTCATCTGTGATCTAAAGGGAATAAGCATTTATTTAGCTCAGCTATGTGCCAGGCACTATACCTCATTTGAATAACCCTGGGAGGTAGGTGTTATTATTATTCCCATTTTATAGTTGAGCAAGCTGAGGCAGACAGGATTAAATGACTTTCTCAGGATCACATGGCCAGAAAGTGTATGAGGCTAGTTTTGAGGTAGGAGGCCAGGTCTTTCTGACTCCAGACATGATGAAATATCCATTCTCTGCTACTGCCTTCACTGTATTGGTTCTGGCTTAGTTATCTCTTACTTCCCTTTTAAATCTACAATCCTATGAAATGATCTGGTTGACTGGATTTGAAAAGTAGAGACTGGAGGAGGCAGGGTTCCTATAAGAATATGCAGAAGGAAACGAGAGCTACCACACAAGTAGAGTTTATCCTCTTCCGAAATCTCCCTGGTACCAGTTTGCTCAGATGCCATTTGAATAAATAAACTTCGTGCCAAAAAAAAAAAACTACATTGTCAGAATAATCCAGGCTTAATATCAAATTTAATTTGGACCAGCCTAAACTGACAAACTTGGGCCCTTGGTCACAGAGAGGCAGCCCAACCCACCACCCTCCTAGCAAAACAGTCAGGGCGGGCCAGACTGTTATTAAACTCACTTTTGTACCCTGGATTTTAGAGGAAACTACTTATGTAATTCACATGAAGGATACTGGAAGACGCAATATTTCTTTTTGTGGCCCTTTCTTCCCAACAATCCCCCAACCTTACCATCCCTAAATTTCTCTGTTGATACCTATATTTAAAAAGTGACAGCTTCCTCCTTTAAATTCCCAATAAGGTTCATAATTGGTTCTGCTCTGCAACCTGCTTTAATTCCATTATATCTGAGGCAACCAAGAAAATACCCAAGAACACATTTCCCAACCCAAGGCCAGCTCTCTTCTGATTCTCTTTTACAAATATGAAATTACTTTAAGTTGCTGATTGGTATATAAAGAAGCTCAGGGATTTAGAGCTTAGACTCACAGAACTTTAGAAACTAGAAAGCATTTTAGAATTCACATTTTATAGCATAAGGAAACTGAGGCGCAGGGTGACTCCAAAGTAGATCCTGACAATTTCTCCCACTGTGACTTTGACCAGGCCTCTTCTTATTTCGGGATCTCAGTTTTCTCATCTAAAAAGGCTCTGAAATGCTCTTATTCTATGATCCCAAGAACTTTTCTTGCTGAGTTAGGAAAGAGCTTCCTGAACACAATCAACACTCCCACGTCACCCTGTGCCTCATGCCCTGCCCCTGGGCACAAGGATAGCTCTAGCAGCCCAAGGGCAGGAGATGCACACAGAAGAGCTGTGTTCTTACCTTCTTGCCTTGTCTGGCTCCTTCCCCTGCTTGGCAATCCTGGCAGCTTCCTTCTGTTGCCTCAGGATCTCCTCTCCTCCAACAGTCAGTCTCTCACTATATTTTGCATAACTGTTCCTAAGCCAGCTTCTTTTCTGGGAGCAGTTTTAATATCTTCTTGCAGCCAGGAAATGACAGCACCTTCTAAGACTGGTATGGGATGGACAGACAGATTGGCAGAGCCTGTCAGGGAGCGGTGCTAGGGACAGCTCTGAGAATCACATGCCAAGTGGTATGAGAGGGTGACCACAAGAGCTAGAGTCTCGGGGAAGTGTCCCTCCTACTGGGCAGGGAGGAGCAGAGGAGGAGGAAGCAGGGTGACTCTGGAATGTGGACTCTTCCTGGGTCAGGAGCTTGCTGACTGCCTCAGGAATGGGTAAGAAGCGAAGGAAAAAGGGCCCCAAAGTCACAGATCCTCCATCCATCATTAGGATGCTCCAGTCTCCACCCTACTCTGATAATAGAAAGCTTGCATCTCCTAGATCTTCCCAGAAGAGCAGAAAAGGTGAAAGCTGGGCTTCCCTCTTGTGAGTCACTGATATCCAAGGATGAGAGCAAAAATAGGTTAAAAATCTCCTGCCCTCCTCCTTCAGGGAAGAACACTAACCTCCCTGGGGAGGAAGCATAATGGGGTGTATTTGGGAAAAGAATAAAAGAAACATGAACTTTTCACTCTTTTATGCAGCTTTTAACTAATATTATTAGACTTAGTGAATTCAGTCAATCGATAAAAATTTGTTAAGTATCTACAATGTGCTAGGCACTATGCCAAGGGCTGGAGATACCAAAAGAGGCAAAACTTAGTCGCTGCCCTCAAGGAGCTCATAATTCATATTTAGTATCTCCTTTTACCCAGTTCCTAGTAGATTTCCTGAGTTTGGGGGTACTTAGATTGAGCAGAAAAAGGACTGTTTCTGTTTGTATCTGTGAAAAGTTAACCCAAACAACATGGTCACCTAAACATGAACGATAATATGCTTCTCACTACCAGCCATCACTAGAAGCCGGGCATTTGTCTGAGTTACCTTGATTGCTGCCCCCTCCTTCAAATGCGATATACATTTAATTCAACAAATATCTTACTGAGTGTTTGCCAAGTATAAAGTCTGTATTTTATTGTAGGGGTAGCGGCTGTTGGTCACTGGGGCATCAGAACACGATAGCTCTGTCTGGACATGATAATGCCACCACAAGATAATTCCACGGTTTTTATTTGCTCCTAGCTGGAGCCCATTTGGATACTGCATTACAGCCAAGGACATAATATTTTGTTGGGGTCCATTTACTCTTCAACAAATGGGGTCCACAGTCCTTTTGGGTGTGTGGCAATCATCTTAATTATCCTGCTTCCTGCCAGGGTGGGCATAGAACTGAGCCTGCCTTATGATGTCCCACTTGGAGAGGTGATGAGCTTAAGGCCTGAAAATGATTGAAGCAGCGTCCAGTGGGTATTGCGTCTCAGGATCAGTGTTTGGTGTTGGCCATCATTTTTTGGCCATCATATTTGAAGGTGAACCAGTTGGAGCCTAAAGGAAACAAACCTAGTAAGCAAAGTCAGCCTCATATAATTAAATTCATTTGTGCAACTATTGCACCTAGGGACAGAAAGCCTCTATTTGCAAGAGTATTATTCATGTTTCCATGCCAATTGGAAATATCTTCAGCATGTACCCTTGGCAACCCAAGAGACCCCTTTATGGTTTCCAATGCTACTGCACTTCTCTCCAGTGCTGGATTACAGATTTGATGCTCAATCAATCATAATTGAATTCAAAACTCAAAAACAATATTAGTTATTGTTCCAAGAGATTTCATCTCAGATAGCAAGTGTCACTAATCACAGTTTAGGACTAGATACAGTTGTTTTTACTTTCATGGAACTGCAATAAGCAATAAAAGTTTACCAGGATTCATACACATAAGAGATTTCACTTAACATCTTTCACATGTTTTTCTTTTCTTCTTCTAGTTTTTATCTAGTGATAAGAAACCAATCATTAGAAATCACTTCTATGTAACAAATTTGTAGATTTTCAGTAAACCCATTCCTTGTTTGGGAACTTTATAATACAAACAAGTTCTTTTCACAGGGTTGATGACCTCTCTTGTTCACAAGATCATTTCAAGATAGCTGGCAAGTTTACAAATTAAGGGGAGTCAACAGGGACCTCAGAGAAAGAGCTGAGGTAGCTGCTCTTTCCTTTCTACCTCCTCTACCTTCAGACCTGCTGTGGGCTGTGCTTTCTGACATTTTTTGACACCTTCCCCACTCTATGAAGGGGAGAGGGGGACGAATTAATCCTGCTGCACACTCCAAGGCAGATGGCTCTAAAAAGCAAAAAACAATCCAGATAAGGTTTTCACTTCATCCCTCCTTTTCCACACACAGTAATTACCAATTTTAGATTTTAACATTATGACAATGACTTCAAATAACTTAGTTATCTATCTTACAACTTTCATAAATGATAGCTAAATTATCTTAGCTGTAACTTCTTAACTTTGAGAAAAGGTGAAAATATCCAATTCCTGTGGTGTTCTCTTCTTTTCTACAATATGATCGTTCTCTCTGGGAGCAGGTTTCTTGGGGAGGTTTCTGGAGGCAGCCTTCATTTCAGTTGAGTCTAATAATCACCTCAAATACAGCCAGGAGTTAAAATCCAATCTTTTATTGTCTCTTCCAAAATAGCCCAGTTAGTTTTCTTAGAGGCCTATCTTCTTCCTTGGTTCCAACAGCTCTTGCAGCTTGTCTTTTGTCAGCTCCAGCTCCCTCTGAATCTTGGTTCTACTCCTCTGAATCCTTCATTCTGCCTGACTGCAGTCTCTAGCTTGTCAATCTCCTGAACTCACTGACTTCTGGCTTCCAATCTTTTTCAACTGACCGTCGCTGAGACTGAGAGCTTCTTATATATGATCTCTTAAAGGTGTGAACCCAAAGGTTGACTCTTCCTCTGAGAAAGTGGGATTATGGGAGGTGTAAACTTGGATATCTCCCAACTTGTAAACTAATGTGTGAGCTAATGTGTGAACTCTCAAAGGTGTAAGCATTGTTTCTATCAATTCCATTCCCAGGATTCTAACAAATTCCCTAAATGATATTTACAAAACATTATGAAATTCAGGCTGATTTACTGCCAGAGTTTTTAAAATATAGCAAATTACTTTTCTGTTTCCAAAAGTTCCCAAACCCTTAAATCCCCGTTCACACTGTTCATTATAACAGATTACAACTTCCTTGTTCCTTTCTGTCCTCTCGTTTCTACATGCTTAAACTTTCTCATTTTCCATTCTATATATACATATCTACATATGCATTATATATATATTTAGTGGACTTTGGCTAAAACCCTTTTAAAATTGCATGTCTTGTTTCTTATTCTGATCTGATAATTCTCTTAATTTCTTCTACTTGCTTTTGATGAGATTAGATTCAGGGAACCAAAATGATGAGATTAGGGTTCCCGGTGGTCAGGGAGTTAAATGAGGAGGTTAGTGGCAGGTTCAGGGTTCAGAGAACCAAATGAAGAGGTTTGGCTCCCCTAAATTCCCTTTAGGATCAGCTCAAAGTAGGGAGTTTTAGGAACTCCTTCCTGATGGCTCAGAGGTCCTTCATAAAGGAATTTACGAACCCCAAAAGCTAAACTGATAAAAAGAAGTTTATTATTGGCATTGGGAATTCAGCCTTTGCTATGCATGAATAGAAAGACTGAATTCCTTAGTGGCAAGGTCCTGGCAGAGAAGTAAAGTTTCGAGTAGAGAAATCCCAACAGAGAGATATGAAGTCTCTTTAGGGAAATAGGTGAGGGAGATAAAGAGAGGGTAACACTGAAAGAGGATATTCCAGTGGACAAAGTTTGCTACTATACAGGAAAAGAGAGAATTTCCTTGACATGGCATATTAGGTCCTCTGCAAGGATTGAGCCCCAATTTGCCATTTTTATAAGGAAATCTGAGACAAAAGTTTGGATTGAATGAGATCCCCTCAATGTTGTCACTGCCTCCAGGCCTATATGAGACTACTTATTGGGAGTGGTTTTGAGCCAACAATAGGGGTAGAAAATCTTGGAATTGAATACTTCAACTAGTCCCACTAGTCCCAACTTTATCTTGGTTCCTTGGGGTGGGTCTCATAGAGAAGGATTCAAGGAGAATTTCTTCTTGAAGGAGTTTTCAGAGAGTTTCGGGGTCCCTTTATCCCTTTTGCCATCATATCTTAAATAATTTTTGCTGCTCTAAGTATATTTTCTCTCTCTCTCTTTCACACACACACACACACACACACACACACACACACTTTGTGTGTGTGTGTGTGTGTGTGTGTGTGTATGTCTCTCTGTTTCTCTGTTTCTCTGTCTCTGTGTGTCTCTTTCTCTCTATCTCTCATCTACCTATCCCTGCTGCAATCAGGAGTGGGGGAAGGGTAAAAGAGACTATCTTTTCTTTATAAAACTGTTAATCTTGTCAATTGTTTTTCAAACCTTTTAAAATTTTTATAAGATTTAATCTTATTTTTCCTTAAAATAAATTCTACAGAATGATACCTCAAAAATATGCTGAGAAGTTTCATAAGGGAGTGAATTCCTGGAATTAGTTCTTTCTGGCAATGTTAAAATGATTAATTGCCAAACTCCTAATCTCAATACCTCCAGCATCTGGAAGATGTTTTTAGTGGTTCTGCAACTTAATTTTTCTACTTTATTTCTGTAGTCCCAAATTGGCCAGTGTTGGAACCATAGAAGAAAGTCTAAGGTGGAGGTTAAGAATTAATTCTAATAATTTTTTCCCAGTGTTCTTTCCACTTGGAAATTTTTCTTTCTGGCTACATTTTGAATCTTTCAAGGTAACAGAATTTAGCTCATAGCACAAACATGACAGACATTCTGCAAACACAGCTATGCAGACAGACAAAATGGCAAGACAAATACAAACAACAAAGCATATAATTAAAATACTTAATTGACAGACCCATCTTGATCCTCCAAGATGTACTGAGGACAAGCAAGGTTCCTGAACTTGTCTCATTGGCTTAGAAGGCACCCAAGAGGAGACTCTTTGGGATTTTACCCCCACATTATCTCATCATTCTTCACCTCTACTCTCAGCATCCTGAAGGAGAGAAAGAAAAAAGGAAGGAAAGTGGCTAGATGAAAAAAGTCCCCTTCAAACAAATCCAAACCAAGCTGCACTCAGTTACCTGAAAGCAGCAAGGAATTCAGATCCAGCCCCCAAGGAAAAGTTCCCTCCTGAATGGCTATAGGAGAAAATTGAAGCCACAAGGGGATCCTGGATTTCAGCACCAAAATGATATGGTTTGAAGTTGACCCAGAAAGACTTCTGAGAGTTTTTCTCTTAGACATCAGGGGTTTGCTTTATGCAAAAGCATACAGCTCAATCCTAGGGGAGTCTAAAAGGAGAGTCTAGTGAGGGAGGAGAAAAGGGATAGCTAATGCAGAAAAATGTTGGTACTTTCCCAGGACTTCTGTTGCAGCAAAATTTACACATAGAAACAAGATATGAATCAAGAATGGAGAAAGGATGTGTGGCTCTGTGATCTCTAAAATAGTCACATTATGGGTCTTATCTGGGAAAGGAATGTTCTTTTCACTACTGGTACTAGCTTATTTCTGGGACAAAATTCAGGAACACCCATTTCTCAGGGTTGTTATGAGCATAAAGTGAGATAATGTTTGTAAAGCATTTGACACATAGTAGGTGCCTAATAAATGCTTGTTCCCAACCCACCTCCAAAAACAGAAGGAGAGGAAAGTACATTAAAAAAGTATAATGAAACGAGAACACAAAAGTCTATAAGACAGATGCAAATTTGTATGGTAAAAATACCATTCAAAACCTGAAGAAGGAACAATCATTTCTGGTTAATTCTTTTCCAAATAGCTTTTCCAAAGCTATAAAATGAATTATAGTTTTAAAAGATGGATCTTGATGCTCTGGGACACCAAAGACCTCCTCTTGTAGCTGATTCAGAAATCAGATAAAGATGTGAATAGTCACTGGGGAGTCCAAGCTTGCCTCTGGAATCAGGAAGCCTAATGTACTAAATTTCCACTGTGTGAATGGATCTCTCTGTTCTTCCCTGTTCAGTAGTAATGAAGAAGATGATGATGATTTCACTTCAATTCAACTAACATTCATTAAGTGGCTACTTAGGATTTATTAAATGGCTACTACATCAGTCCCTGGGAACACAAAAAGAGCTAAATACAGTCCCTGCCTTCAAGGAGTTTACAATTTAGTGGTGATGAGGATAGCTAAAATTTATATAGAACTTTAAAGTTTACAAAATGATCCTAGGTTTAAGAAGTTGAGCATCTTGCCCAGGGTCATATACAGAGGGGTGTGTGCCATGTTAAATATGGTGTGGGGGGGGGAGGGGGAGGCGTGTGTGTACAGCACACTTTTAAGTTTAACTTTGATTATTAATACTTTCTCCATCACTTTCTTAATATGCCAAAATCTTAAAATAAAAGCAACATATATCCATTTGTCCAATTATTTAGAGTACATTGGATAAAAAGCCAGCCTTGGAGTCAGAAAGACTGCATTCAAATCCTGCTCCTAATAGATGCTGTTCTTGTGCCCCTATGACATTTATCTCTCAGGTAGATTATTATTATTATTATTATGGCAATTGGGGTTAAGTGACTTACCCGGAATCACACAGACAATATCTAAGAGCAAATTTGAACTAGAGTCCTTCTCACTCCAGCAATGGTGTTCTATGCACTATGGTGCTACCTTCAGGCAAAGCTCTTAAAATGCTTCAGATCATTAGAAGTACTGAACTGGTGAAAGTACTTTCTTTGCTGGAAATTCTCTATAAAAATAAAAAATCACAGATCTAGACCCCTATTGCCCCACAAAAAGGTACAAAAACTAACATTCTGATTATTATATAGAAGCCTACCATGATGGAGAGCTGGTTTTAGAATCAGGAAGACTTGGATTCAAATCCCACCTCTGATACATCCCAGCTGTATGATCCTGGGCTAGTCAGACTCTCAATGCCTTCTGAGAGTTTTCTAAAATATAGAAGGTGGAAAGGCATTACATGTTTGTTTGGTAGAAGGAATTTTCTTATGGAGGTTTTTGTTTTGTTTTGTTTTTTACTTTTTAATTGTATCTATTTATTTTTGCTTAGGCAGTTTGGGTTAAATGACTTGCCCAGGGTCACATACCTAGAAAGTATTAAGTGTCTGAGGTCCGATTTGAACGTGGGTTCTCTTGACTTCAGGGCCAGCAATCTATCCACTGTGCCATCTAGCTACCCCACAGAGTTTTTTTTATTAAACCAGCAATATAGGTTTTAAATATATACATTTATATATATATATATATATATACACACAAAATTAAAATTCCACATAGTCATGATTTCTAAAATAAACTCATATCTTTGGTTTGTCTATGTTTTTGTCCCTATGTTAGATTAGATAACAATCAGAGACATAAAATGCCAGTGACAAACTGGGAGAGTGATGGGTGGGGCACAGCATTTTGCAAAAGACAGATTGGTGCATTGTGGCTGAGTTGGAAAATGGGACAGCCCAGACACCCAAGAGTCTAGCTCCAGTCTCCATTATATGGTCAACCTCTGATCTCTTCCCAAATTACAGAGGAGAAGGGGTGGCCAGTGGAGGAGCAGGTATAGCAATGGGCTCAGGGAAAGATGTGAGAAACTCATGTTCACTTTCTAGGCATGAAACTCATAGGAAAGGAAGGAGCAAGATGTCAGTACTCTGGGGCAAAGTCCTAGCTATGTTGCTGGTAGGTTCATATTTTCATTCTCTGTGTTAAACTTGTAACTTGTTTTGGTTGCCCTGACCATCCCCACCTTTTTTACTCACTATAATAAATTTGTGAGTGGCCAATATAAAGAGGCAGTAGCAGGAAATGATTGCAAAGGGGAATCTGGAAGTTACATACAACTCATCTCAAAAATCAAAGGAAAATAATTTACAAATCATATCATATTTTAACCAAAATTCATATCCTGGGAATAGATGCTGAATCAGGGGGAGCCATCTTTATGCTGGTGCAAGAATTCTTGGTCCTATCATTTGTAATTCAAAAATTTCACACCTCTAGATTAAAGACTAGCAGATCACCAAATGGTGTTGATCATTTGGAGATGTCATGTTATATATATATATATATATATATATATATATATATATATATATATAAACTAAAATTTTGCCGACAACTTTGAAATGATTTGGCTGTGTTAGTGAATTAATCCCAACGTGGCACAGATAATAATTAGTCTGTTCTCCAAGAGCCTTATAAAAATGAGACTTCAAACTCCTCCCTCTCCTCCCTGTCCCCCAACATTTTTCACCTCCCCAGGTCCATGCTGTCATATGCTTCCAACTTTAATCTAGTATCATGTGAGTTATAATACTCTCTGCTTCTCCCTTGTTCCATCCTTTCCACGGGCTTCCTGCCTTACTTCACCATCCCATCCCCATCCTCACACCAACTGCCCCTATATTACCTCCCTCGCCACTTATCACTGTATTTCCTGAGTCTGTTTCCCTTTATATTCTCTATTCCTTATAAGTGTGATTGCCACCTTATTTCTCACTGCTGTCATGTTATGGTCTTTCCTGACAAGTAATCAGAAAGCTAGAGTGCTTGCCCCATTTCATAGCTTCATATGATAATGAAAGCTATCATTATCATATGATAATGACTTATTATATATATATACAGCTTCATAAAATAATTATCAATTCATCCTCCAACACATTTATATATAGATTCCATATGAGTGATGATTATTTACAATGATTTTGTTTATTTAAAGATGTTTAATGACAAATATGGAAATTTAAAAGAATTGCACATATTTAACCTATATCAATCAGATTACTTGGTGTCTTGAGGAGGAAGGAGAAAAACTTGGAACACTAAGTTTTACAAAAACAAATGTTGAAAATTATATGTGATGTAGTTCAAGCAAAATGATGTGGATTATGTAGAGACCATGTGACAGTATGTGCCAAAAGTTAGTGTTCGGTCATGTGAAGAATTCACAGTGGCCATTTTCTTTGGCAAAAGGTAGAAGGGAAGAGGTTACAGGCAAAAGGTAGAAGGGAAGGGGTTACAGACAAAATGAAGGGATACAATAGACACTGGAAATGGGAAATAGGAAATAGATATGGGAGAGTTTATGAAAGACAAGTTCCTCAGTGGAACTCACAATTTCCCAGTAGAAAGGGAGCACCCCATGAGTTTGGAGCATGCCTTTAGCTGGCAGGCTAAATCCTGAAAGGGACTCGGCACCCTAAAAGAATTAGTTAACTGTAAGGAGGAGAAGTGGGGTTGGGAAGCACAGTAGAGTTAGGAAAGATACCACATAGCATGAGGGAAGGGATAAGGGAAAGACATCACGAGGCAGAGTGTGGTTGTGGACTGACCCAAAGGAAGGCAGCTGACATGGATGGGATGGCCCATAAATATGTTTTATAGGGAAAATTTAATCCAAGGGACATAACTAGAATTTCTGATAGGGCATGGCAGGGTAACACTGCTCAAGTCCTCCACAAGAGGTGGATCTCAGAAATTTGAACTAACTTGGATTTTGGAATGGACAACCTTCCCAAAGGGTGGGACCATGGAACCAAACTGATCTCCATAGAGCCTTCTTCCTCCCAGCCTTGGGGATTAATTTTTGTCAGTTCTGCTAACCATATCTGACACTGAAGACCTCATCATAAATAACTGAAATAGTATTTATGTTCATGGAAAGGTAAAGCACATATAATTTTTTTAAATTGATGATTTTACCTAACTAACATATTTATGTAATGCAATCCTATAAGATTACTAAAAATTTTTCTTGATAACAAAATTCTTTTAGAAGAACAAAAGATAAAAAATTTCAAAAAACAAAAAAAAAAAACAAGGGATAAGTATATAAAGGAAGCAAATTTAGTAGTATCAGACCTTAAACTTTTATTATAAGTTGAGAAGACTATTGAAATATAAAATGAACTCTAATTACTTTAAATTAAAGTTTTCTTGTATAAGTAAAATCTATGCAGCCTAGAATAGAAGGAATGCAGAAAACAGAGGGAAAACTTTCACAGAAAAGCTCCCAGAATGAGACTGGGTTGGAATATTGGTATAGTATAGGCAATGATGAGCTGATTGATTTAGAAAAAACCATGAAGGGCAGTTAGTTGGTGCCATGGATAGAGCACCAGCCCTAAAGTCAAGAGGACCTGAGTTCAAATCTGGCCTCACAGCCTTAACACTTCCTAGCCATATGATCTTGGGCAGGTCACTTTAACCCCAATTGCCTCAGCAAAAAAAAAAAAAAAAAAAAGAAAAAGGAAAAACATGAAAAGACTTGAATTTATGAAAGATACTATCTACCTTCAGAGAAACATGATGAAAAATAAACATAATGTGCTTTGTTATATGTCTGTTTATAGATATCTAAATATATATATGTAGACATGTATGTAGATAGATTTAAATATCAGCCCATCTCTCCACAATTAACTGTAGCCTTATGAGAGAGGACCAGAGAAGTAAAAATTGCGCAGTAGAGAACAAAAGAAAACCTATCAGGAAGTAAAACTGAACAGCTTTGAAAACAATGCAGAGCATTTATTATATAGGTTTTCATGAAATGGAAATTTATTGTTTTATATTGAATCCTCTTATGTTCTGCTGTATCAGTTTTTTTTTCTTTTCACATTTTGTAGTTAGGTTTACAATAAAAAAACTTAAAAAAAAAAAAACATGGGAGCACAATTGTTTACATTTGATAAATAGCCTCCATTCTTTTGAACCATTCCAAATACCATCTGCTCCTGCTATCACTCAGTTCCTGACATAACCCTTGGACCAGAAAAAAACAGGGAAGGGAGCTGAGTTCCTCACTGTTCTTAAAAAGTTTCATAAGAAGCTGGAGTCAAGCCAAATTAAAATGGATTTAACCAGAAAACCACAATTATAGACAGCAACTTATTGTTATGTCCTAAAAGTTATTAAGCTTTGATGCAGCTGTAACCCTACTCACAGGACAACTGAGACAAGAAGATGTTAAATGACTTGCCCAGGATCACATAGCTAGTAAATGCTATAAAATGGGTATAGCACCTCCCTATACTCTGCAAGAGTGTTTGGTCAAGAATGTTGAGTTTTGTACACACAAGAAGAAGGAAGAAAAGAAACAAACATTTATTAAATGTCTTCTATGTGCCTTTGCTATATTTCACCTCATTTGGTCCTCTCAACAATCCTGCCTCAGTTTCTCTTTCGTAAAATGGGGATAATAATAGCACCTACCTAACTCCTTGCATAAGGGTTTTATTGAGAATGTTGACTTTAGTACACGCAAGAAAGGTCTGCTATAAGGAAGGAAGAAAACAAAACAAGCATTGTTAAGTTCCTACCATGTGCCAGGCACTCTGCTGAACAAATATCAAATGAGTTAATTGTAAAGCACTTATGCCAGTGCCTAGTACATGGTAAGCTTTCTATATACATCTTAGCTATTAGCCATTTTAAGGAAGGCTGCAGGAGGTTTCTTGCAGAAACTGACACTTTAGCTAACACTTGAAGAAAGATAAAGAATCTAGGAGGCAGGGATGAAGAGGGAGAAAATTCTAGGCATTCACCCATCTGGGAGGTAGGCACTATTATTATCCCCATTTTACAAAAAAGAACCTGAGGCAAATGTTAAGTGACTGGCCAGGGTACCCCAGTTAGTAAGTGCCTCAGGTCTTCCTCGCTCTAAATCCAGTATCCTACCTCTAAGTCTAAGCCCCTTATTGCCTAGATAAAAAGTAAGAAAATAAATACCTGGGTGAAAAAAAATGAAAAGAAAAAATAAAATGTAATAAAATAAACTAAGAGTCAGAAGCTACCAGATAACATGAATACATGGTGATAGTCAATCACTGTTACTACACTGCTGCCCAAAACAAGAACATTAAGAGGCATATCAGCAGTTGTAAGCAAGGAACCCTCAGACTTTTCACTTTGAATAAGCCAGTCAGGTAGTTTTAGTTTCTTTTCCCCTTATTTTATTTTTGCTCTCATAATTACGAAATCTAACAGCCTTTTCTCAATCCTCAATCTTCCTGAAAACTCTACAATCTCACTCCTTTTTACTTACCTTCTTTAGATATCTCTACCTCCTCACAAGTTCTCTTCCCACAGAGAAGAAAATTAGCTCCTGGAGTTCATGCCTGGTCATCAATTTTTTCATGCAAACAATTTCCAGAGTGGTTCCAGCCATGCTCACTTCATTCATGGACTCCAAATCTTCTCTGATCTTCTTTTCTGTCTCTTCAATTGCCAGCCTGCTCTCTCCGTCAGCGTTCTAGAAGCCCTTTATAAGCATTTTCCTCAGGTAGTAAGCTCCTTGTAGGTAGAAATTATTTTGTTTACTTATATTTATGACCTTAGCACTAAATATAAGTACTTAGTAAATAAAACTTTTCTCTCTCTCTGTATCTAGTATCTACTTCTGTCTCTGTCTCTGTCTCTGTCTCTCTCCTCTCTCTCTTTCTCTCTCTCTCTCTCTCTCTCTCTCTCTCTCTCTCTCTCTCTCTCTCTCTCTTTCTCTCTCTCTCTTTTTCTGTCTTTCTCTCTTCATCCATCTGTTGGCTACCATCCCCTCGTTAGATACTCACTTCTTTCTAGGTTTTAGGGACATTGTTCTCTTGTGGTTCTACTCCTGCTTGTCCTTATACCTTTCCAGTGGCACTCCCGACTCATCTTCTTTCAATGGACTTTGCCTACCATGGTCCCATTCCATACCCTCTTTTCAGCTTCTTTTCATCTTTCTTCTTTAGAATGTGAACTCCTGGAAAGTGAAGTCTGTCTTTACTTTTGCTTCTATTGGTATCTAGTGATTAGGAAAGCCCAGCCCAGTAAAGGCTTAATAAATACTTGTTGGCTGTCTGACCAGGATGAACTCTCCTCAGGCCCCTTTGCTGGATCTTCCTAAAGACCATACCTCCTCACCTTGGGTAATCCTGCCTCCCCAGGCTCTGTCTTGGGTCCTCCTATAGGAGGTGATCTCATCAGTTTCCATGTGCTTAATGATCATCTCCATGATATTTGGTGACTGCTGGATCTATACATCCGTCTTCCACTTTACAATGTGAATTCTTTGTAAGAATGGAACAGATTTTTGCTTTTCTTTCAAGAAAACTCAAGTTACAGTCTGATTTCAAACACTTACTAGCTCAGTGACCCTGGGCAAGTGATTTTAATCTCTGTTTGCCTTAGTTTCCTCAAATGTAAAATGGGAGAATTAAAACACCTGCCTTTCAGGATAGTGAAGGTTTGATGATATAAGATTTGTAAAGTGTTTAGCACTGTACCTGATACATAATAAGTATTAGAAAAATATTTGTTTTCTTCCTTCCTAGTAATAAATGCCTTATCACTGAATTACCTGTGAAAGCAGTTTGTTATACTGATGATTGTATAATTCAGTTTGATTATTTTTATTAAAGCTATATGGTAGAATATCAATATAACATGCAAATATCAAACCAAACATTCTAATAAATTAACATGTTATTTTACTGAGATATATTACAAATACATAGTGACAGTTTTTTTTATAATAAACAATTTAGAATTAAGAGTTCATTATAACTACACCTATCAAAGATGATTTCCACCAATGAAAGAACAACACTTTCAGGAAAAAATTTATTTAAAAAACAAATCTAATAATTTTCATTCTGGAGCCAAATAGTCATAACTTCATATGACAACTATATATATATCAGGTAACAGATACTTCTTTACAAAAAAGATATCCTAAAAAAAATTGTTCATCCTAAGAAAACAGAATTCTGGAGCAGATAGCCAGTATGGTTAGATCTTGATAAAGCTAGATGCAGATTAATATAACACAAAATATATTTCATCAGTCCAATATTCTAAGCAATTAAACATTTTTTTTACTGGCAGAGATCTATTCCAAATACATAATGACAGGTTTTTATAACAAAATAATATGGAATTAGAGTTCATTGCAACTTATAGCTATCAAGGATGATTTTCACCAATGAAAAGAACAAACACTTTAAGAAAAAAAATTATTAAAAAAAAAATTTATAATTCTTTTCATCCTGGAACCAAATAGCAGATGTAACTTTACATGGCAACTATATATACACCAAGTAATAATTACATTGCAGATACAGACACTTCTTTACAAAAAAGCTATCCATTTTCTCAGAAAAAAAAATTGTGGCATCCTAAAATACAGAGTTTTGAACAGATAGCCAGTTTGGTCAGCTCTGAATCAGTCTCTGTTCACATTTGATTCTGTCCTCAGATACTCTTGAGAAGTTTCTATAATTTTCCATTATGAGTTGAGGGTGTGCGGTAATTCAATCAGTCCAATACGAAAATAAGTGAGCTACATAACAATCTTTATTTCAGCGGCTGAATTTCTGTGATTCCATTATCTTGACTCGAGATGTCCATTAAACATGAGCTTACCTGAGCTTATGAAGAGTCGCAGCTATTAATATAACAGTCAATAGCCACATCAATGGATGCTAAGTCCACTACTACGGCAGAACTGCAAAATTTAGGATTGCATCTTTGTAAGATTCTTATACAAGATTAGGTGAAGTTGAAACCTCCCCCATTTTAATAGCTCTGGAAATCTTAAGTAGGTAAGAGCATTTTTTGATAGAATCTGATCATCAGAACTCTGAGTGGATAGTTCCCACATCCCGGCTTGAATTAACCAAAACCCAAAAAAGACAGACATTGCAGCCAAAGCAATTTGTTTAAAATTGTGTGGTTTCAGGTACCACAGTGATAGAGTGCTGGAAGTCAGGAAGACCTGAATTCAAATGGAGCCTCCAACTCACTTAGCCTCCAACTCACTTGCTGCTTTGCCTTAGTTGCCTTCGTCTGCAAAATGGGGAAATGATATCAACAAACTTCCAGGTTGTAAATATCAAATTAGATGGGCCACTTCCAAACACTTTATCACAGTGCCTGGAAAATGACAAATACTATATAAAAAATTAGTCGCCATTATTCTTATCAAAGGAAGAAGCTGTCTCAGAACTGAGAGTTTCTGAGAGTCTGACTTAAAGCAGGGAGCAAAGCAAGGTACTTCTGCAACCTTTTAAGGAACAAAGGACTGAGCTGGGCATGCAG
Organism: Sarcophilus harrisii; assembly: GCF_902635505.1. Taxonomy (NCBI): domain Eukaryota; kingdom Metazoa; phylum Chordata; class Mammalia; order Dasyuromorphia; family Dasyuridae; genus Sarcophilus; species Sarcophilus harrisii. The sequence continues at coordinate 40,556,434 of NC_045427.1, read as the reverse complement.
AAGGGACATACTGAGAGTTTTGAAGAAAAAAGTTTTACTTTTAGAGGCATTTAGAAGTGGGAGGTCCCAGAATGAAGGAAAACCCAAGACCAGACTTTCCCTGGCTCTTCCGCTTCCCCTCCCCAGGCCTCTCTGTCCAAAGATACTGTAATATAATCCTGCTATTTTGTTACCCAGATGTTTCTAGAAAGAAAATTTCCTGGAGATAAGAAAAGCTAAAAGAATAAAACCAAAGTCGGTATTGATGTGAAGGTTAGGCAGAGAGCCCACCCTGCCTGATGTCTAAACAAAAAAAGTCCTTAATCAATCAAGTCAGTCATAGACGGCATCAAGGACTGCAAACCCTGGGACTATTTTACCTCAAGCATTAGGAACCTTATCTAGAATTGGTCATGCCCCAGTGCTTATCTGGGAATTATCACAGTTTCTGTGTAACAGCTTAGCCAGAGTTATTGGAGAAATTGGGCAAGCCTGGCATCTCATTAAGTCCCCAGAAGAACTGGAAGTGGGGAAGGAAGAGGAAAAGAGGTTTTGCTTGCAACTGAACCCCACCCCAATGCTTGGCTTTGCGGAAGGCCTTTGTAAGCAAGCTAAAAGAACCCAGGCATGTTGGCTATTCACTGGGGCCCAGCCTAATCCCTGGATCAACTGATAGTAGTGTCTCACCGGGGAGCCAATAATGCACTGATGCAGAATTTTGGTTTCCACAAGGAACCCAGCAAAGAAACTACACCATACCTAAGGGGAACTTTGAATATCCCACCTAAAAGCAGGGGAAAAAAAATTTAGCATTCAGGAGCCTGACAAATTCCTTTCCACACACATGCTATCTAAGCCTGGAGTCCATTTTCCCTTGTATTCTAAACACTGGTGAAAAGGGAGCATCCCCAGTTCACGGGGACAGACAGTGCCAAGGTCTCTGAGTCAGAAAAAGAAGAGAGTAGCCTTTGGCCATGTGGTTCAGAAATGGCAGGGGTCACCCATTTGACAAAAAAAGCTGGGGAGAGTTCTAGCTAAAGCAAAGTTTGCTTATACATTCTCTGAGAAGGGTGTCCCACCTCCCAGCAGACAGCTGAAGGGAGAAGCACCATCAGGGGCAGGGTCAATACTTTTAATCCCTAACACAAATACCTGTTCTCTACTCACTGACCCCTCATCCCATTGGTTGAGGGTCTCGTATTCTAAAATGTGGAAACTACCCAAGAAATTGAACTTGACTGTCAAGTACATAGTTGCCAAAACTGCTAAGGACAACTATTTGACTGAAATGGGGAGATGCTGATGCTCATGGGAGAATAGCAGAAAGGGGACTTATAGGTATGCCCTTGACTCAATGCTTAAAGTCCTTCAGGCCTACTCAAACTTGAAGTAGATGAAGCTACTCGATTTTCACAACTGTCTTAAAAGATCTCACCTCATCTGGTTCAGCCATGTGTCACATACAACAAATATTGGTCTATTGAAAACACATTAGACTCCAAAGCATTCAGCTGACCATAGCCATTGTGCCAAAACCAGACCATCACTCAAATCATGTGTTTGCATAGTATTAGGGAGCTCATGGGTAGAAAGAACAACCATTGATAAATTCCCTCTGGTCTTCCTCAGACAGTCATGCAGCCCATGAGGTCCATAAGTATCATTACAAATTTTCTGTAATTTGACTACCTTGTCATGTGGTAAAGGACCAACGCCAGCCTGAGAAACCTTTTTTGGGCATTCCTGAGTCTGTGTCAAGGGATGCTTTCCATGCCCCTGCCCCTGTGTGATGTTATGCACCCAGATTTGGAGATGAGGCAGGTAACCCTGCAAATTCATACACTGGCAGTTTGGGTCAGTGGGTCCTGAACCAAGTCCTCATAGCGTATCAGCAGGTAGCGTTCCCTGAGGGAGTCTGGTAGCAACTGAGCTGCCCTGTAGATCTCCCCTTGTGGCTTTGGCAGATGATTTTCATCATGTAATAGGATGGTCTTCTTCTTTATTGTGTTCCATTGCTTTCCCAAGATCATATGTGGTTGCTCGCGCATCATATCCTGTTCAGTGTTTTGTCGAGAACGAAAGACAGTCCTGGGGTCTCGCATAAGGTGAATGATCTTCAGGTTGATGAGGTCAGTCAGCAGTGGATGGAGGGGTTTGCGCTGAAGAAGCGCACCTCCTTGATACCACATGACTGTAGATCTACAGGCTTCTTGTACGCTGCTGAAGGCTGCCATAGAGTTCTGCAGTCAGCTGGGGGGATGATGGCTTCCCTATTAAAGATGGCACGCAGGTGGGGAAACACAGAGCCCCGCTAGTCTGCCATAAGAAGAGATTGACTGTTTCCCTGGACCCCAGGCCATGTAAGCATCAAGACACTCATGTCACAGGAGGAAGACTGATCGAACCAGGTCTCTCAC